>NW_026947484.1:19339647-20057981 GCF_034190915.1 Cavia porcellus
CCTTTTTGTTCAAAACATGTAGTTTATTACAAATCACATCATTGGCCAGATTGGAAAGGACACCCCACATCTCCCTTTAGATTTATTTCCAGAAGTTGTATGACTAGGAACTAGAATCAGGCTGCCATACTAACCTGGTGAACGTGGTCACGAACATGTGACGTCCAGCTGCAAAGCCTGCAGAATGAGTGGGGTAGCTTGGATGGGGCTCTTATACATAAAATATTGTCCATTCAAGGATTCCAAGTCATTGTAGTAAAGACTTATTTGAGTCTCTCAGGACTAGACATTACAAGGTTTAAGCAATGTTATGCCCTTTTATAAAATACATAAAGTTTAGCTAACAGGGAGAGTAATGATAAAACTTTCTTCTAATGCAATGATGTTAGACTGCTTGGAGACTAAAGGCTTGGTTTTGCTTAAGGTTGCAGGTATGTAGCAGATAAAATACAGGGCACTCAGCTAAATTTGATTTTCAGCTAGATCATGAATAATTTTTCAGTATATAAGTATGTCCCATCTGATATCTAGGATCTGTAGTTTATCTGGTAATCTTAGTTTCACTCTCAGAAGGTGAGAGATTTACCTAGCATCTTCAGTGAGATCCTGAGAAAAGTGTATCACTTCCATACCTTCCCTGAGGATTCTCATCTCAGGCAAGAGGTTTGTATAACTTAGGTTTTTGAACCACCTTAGAAATCTTTAACCTTGTTTTTCACAAGGATTAAATGACTAGCCTCGGGCAAAGGGTTGTTTATTTTAGGATCTACTTTCCCTACTGCGAATCATCTTGAATAATATAACCTCTCCTCAAGGTACTAAATTTGATGTAAAAACTATTCTTATAAGCACTCCAAAAGTAATAAGAGGGAAGATGAAAAGAAAAACCAAATATGAGAAATAATACAACTAGATATTGACTATGGAGATAGATAACCTTATTTACCTCAAACGTGATTCATGGTTGTTATAGTGATTGAGCAGGTAGACTTCTGATGAATTAAACCTATGAAATACGATTGGGATTTGTTAATGATTGTTGACTGTTTAACACTATTATATTCATTAAGTTAATCCAAATGTATCATTGACAGTGTACAAAAGTAATACAGATATTTATAATTAAAAAATGCAGCTGAACCATAAAATCTAAGCTGTGCAAAATTAAGTACTGCCCACCTGTGAAGTACATAAAAGAGAAAAAATTGTAGCTAAAAGTCACTCCCAAAATCCCAGGAAGTAATTTGCTGAAATAGTTCTTAAATATACAAATCATTTCAATAGAAGGAAAATAATAGGAATTGTATATTAAAATTCCAACACAGCTGAGTAAGTGATGACAAAACATTCAAAATTAAGTAACATCTGGAGAAGAACAAAGATGCAAAAACAAAAATATAGTCAGGATTTTAAAAATGAAAAGAAAACTGTTTTACTGGATCAGATGAAAACTCTGTAAATTAAGGAATCTTATTTTCTTGTATCACTTGTCCGTTATATGTGTAAATGAAGGGAAAATATAACAATCTTTTCCACTTTAAAACAAGCAAATCATTGTTAAAATTCTATAGTAGGAGAGGAAGGACTCTGTTTTTCTCTAAGTATCTTTCTAATATTTGCAGCTGAACTTTGTGAATACCGGAAACAGTATCAGCCCACTCATCTTCATAAATATTTGTACGTTTTTGTGTGTGATCATTGTACTCCCATCAAGGTTTATTTGTGTACTCTAATGACACTAACTTGGGGTACTATGGATGCCAGTGAACTTAATGACTAGAACCAAAGCCAAAGCCAAAGCTCATCATTCAGTAGAGCCACTCTAGGAACCACTGGCTATGTAGAAGCCACTCCACAAGTGATCTCCAACTCCACTGCATACTCCTCACATGGTTTCTGGACGTGCTCAGTATAGAATCCCCCCAGACTGGCAGTGAGGTGCTGCTGCTAGCTCTTAATCTCGTGGCTACACAAGAATGATAGCAACTGTGGGGTAAAAGACAGGGTCAATGAAGATGCTCTATAGTTCAGATAAAAATAATAACATTCAACACAGTGAGTCACATCGGAACCTAGAAACCACAATGTTTTTGAGATTTTATTTCTCTGAATTTGAATATTTTAAAATCCTAACAAACTTTTCTAAGGGAAGCTAAGCCATGGCAATGCATTTTCATTTTAAGAATCTACTCCTGAGGTTTTAAGGGTTAAATTCAAGGAGTTACTGCTTGGCTTCTTAATTGCCTTGAAAGATGGCTCTGCTGTGGAAGTAAATTTAGGCTGAGTGTATGAGAAAGACCCAGGGTCAAGGCTCTTAATAATTGCTTTGTAGGAGACACTCGTAGGTGAACTGGGGAAAACATCAAAACCTGTACAATTTCACATAGAAATAAAAGAAAATAAGTCTAGTTCTTGACTCTACTGATGGTAAACAATTCTCAAATGCACACCCCACTGAAAAACAACTTTGAAAACTTTCATCAAAACTCTTATGCTCAGCATACCGCTAAAGTAGAACATATTATCCTTTGAAAGACACTTGTTGGCAAGAGTCACTTAAAAACTGGGGTTTAGACAAAATGAGCAAAATAAAAACAGATAATAGGAAGTAGAGATATCTTTTTCAAGTGGGAAAGGAAGCAAGAGATGCAGTGGAGAGGGAAGAAGGAAAAGGGGATATGGCAAGGGGAACTGAGAGAAAGAAATGAGATAGAGCTCTTACAAATAGGAAGGCGACCAGGGGTCAGGGGGAGCAGAGAGGGCTGGGAAGGGTAGGGACAGAGAAAAAAGGATGAAGAGGTGCTATGTATATGTACCAAACCCTCATGATAAATGTAATGACTATGTACTCAAAACATGTATGAAAAAAATTAGGGGTGTGGGGGTGTTAGAACACTCGGAATACTTTCTATTTAGACAACTTTGATTCCTGATCATCACCAATTAAAAATAAACAAGATGAAACTTCAAAACCTATCTACAAGTGCTATTAAAATGTGATAGTGAATGTAGCACTTCATAAGACAATGTTTTGGTTTTCTCTCCATTTATTTGCTCTGGCAGTGATACCAACTCTTATTCAAAATTATAATGCTGGTGGAAAACAATCTATTATCTACTAAATAATGCAATAGGGCACAAAAGAAAACAAGAGTGGATTTGAGCATGGCTGTATCTAGCTTCTCCAACTGAGCTGTAGAAAGGAAAACAATCCAGCTGAGTCCAAAAATATTTTGATAAAAGTACCTTGCTATCAACATTGCTATGTTGGATATGGGTGCATGAGGGGCCACTTGCATATTTTGATGGTAGAAAAATATGGAGAGCAAGTGGGCTATGAGGGAAAAGACCCCATTCAATCAACCAGCATTATGTAAAATAATTTCAAATCAAAGAGAAACAAACATATTTACACATAGGCATGTCGCTTTGAAGGTCTTGCAAGACAGAACATGGTTTTTAAAAAGTAATTTAGCAAATGAAAATTACATGAAGTGCCAGATGAGCTTGTATAGTGTAGATTTCTCTTTAATTCATTCCCTTCAGCATAGCACAAAACCAAGCAAAGCTCCCAGGATTCCCAGTGAGGTTCATTAGACCTGATTTCTTTTCAAAAGTTATCAGACTTGAGTTAGGCCTTTCACCATTAACTTTACACAGTCCATATGACTTCTTTGAAATTACAAAATACATTCTTTCTCCACATTAAAGAAACTTTTAATGAGGTCCCTCCTGTTCCAGGCACTCTGCATGGCTAAGTACTAGTGGGTGTTTCTTTGTTTGGGACAGAAATCACAGTGTAGAGAAATCCTCCCTTGAATTTTAATAATTTTCTTCTTTTAATCACCAGCTTTCTTCTTTTATTATCAGCTGTGTGTTGGCTAAATGTGTTGTCAGAAATTTTACACCTCAGACAAACATTCTCTCCATCACTACCCCAGCCACCTCAAGCATGCATAGCATTGCAACCTGATGCAAATTTAGGACATAAAGGAAGCCTTTTGTGTGTATGTGTATGTGTGTGTGTCTGTGTGTGTGTGTGTGTGTGTGTGTGTGTGTGTGTACACAGTCCACAGTCCACAGTACACACACACAGCCTGATAAGCACTGGTAGCAGCCCTGCTGGCCAGCAAGAAAGCTGCCTCTGCCCTCCACACTTCTCACCTGGAAGCAACCAAATGCGACACAGGCTAAGATAATAATAACTGAAGTAAGGAAGCAACTTGACATTCGTGTAGTTTGACTCAGTGTGCAAACCTGGGGCCAGTAGTCTGAGCAACTATTTAGAGGACAACAATGTATAATACAGTAACAATTGTGGATTTTCTACTGTCCTATCACTGTTTTATTTTATTGTTCTGTTTTATTACCTTAAAAATTAAAAAAATTAGTTATAAGCAACAGACAGGAAAGCCCAAACCTCTGCACAGGGCACATTCTGTGGGAAAATTTGCCTTGCATGCAACTGCTTGACAGTTTTTTGTATCTGAACCAAGCTTGCTTTTATTGGTGTGTGTAGCTGGGAGGACTTCCCATTGGGAATGAATCACATCCTGCTTTGGTAACATGATAGGATGCTTGAAAGACCACACAACCCATTGTTGAATTTGGCCAGAAATTCATTCTTCTTCATTGGCATTTGTTCTTTCATTTGGTCTTTGGGAGGTTAGTAGCATCTGCGTAAGAGTTTAAAGATGAATGTTTGTGGTCAGAAGGGAGTTGACATCTCCATAAAGGGTGGGATATGATTCAAGAGGGCCAGAGCGAGCCAGAGGAGAGGAAAGGAGCACGGACACGAGCAGAATGACTTGGAGTGAAGAGTACAGAAGAAGTAACTGAGGTGCAAGTGAGAGGGGTCCTCCTTCAGCAGGAGAGAGTTCTGAATCAAAATAGAGTCAGAACTTAACTATATCTTTAGACTTAAAAATAATCATCAGATTCACTCAAGACTGTTCTGGGCTGATGCATTTACTTCCCAAATCAGCACTGAAGTAACTATATTGGAGCAAGCGATGGCAGCTTCTGCATTTTATCCAGATAGAGAGCAGCAGGGATCTGATGGGACCAGCATGGTCAAATTGAATCCCAGAGTGCTTCTGGGAGGTAAGTGGAGATGATGCCCAGCAAAACAGCCTCATGTCTCCAGGGTCAGTGTCCCAAGCAGGCTGGAGAAGGGGCTTGTGGTTCCAGCTCTCGGAACTATAGCCGTAGAAGACCTGTTGATGACACCCTGGGTGTACAGAGCAAGCTAAGGGACCCTAAGTCCAGGCATTCACTCCCAGAAACTCCAATCATATAGTAAAATGAATCATACAGTTCTGAAGTTTACCAAGGTATCATTTTAAAAAACCCCAATAAATGGAATGTAAAACCCAGAACCACACCAGCAGAAGTATCCAAAATGAGAGAGGCAGCATAGGGCAGCAGCTGAAGAGTTTGGGCTTTGGAGCCAACGTGATTGGGGACGGATGCCCAGATTTCCACACCCTAACTGTGACCCTTGCACCCCTCACTGGTCCTCCTGCCCTGCCTCCCCCCCCCCCGCCCGTCTCTTCCTTGGTAAAATGGAGATGGTAATAGCGACTCATGGGGTAGGGTTAAAAAGGGTTCATCTGTGAAAAGAACTTAGCATTGATCCTGAGGTTGAGTTATGATCTAGTGGGCAAATATTTTGTTGTTGCTGCATGGAAAAACAGCTTTCAAATATGGGAATATTATGATTTATCTCATAAAAAGGATGAAATAATTGGCTAGATATTTGAGAATAAGTATTTGATCCCTTCTTTGTTCTCTCTCCTAAAATAAAGCCCACTCACATTAAGAAGCAAAAGTGTAGAACACGTAAGTTAGTATTTAAATAATATTGGGATAGGGCGAGAGATTTAGCTCAGTGGACTAAGCGCCTGCCTGGCAAGCGTGAGTTCATGAGTTCAATCCCTGGTACCAAAACAAGAAAAAAAAAAAAGAATATTGGGATAGAGAGATTTTTATTGTTTTGAGAGAGGGTCTTGTTTTGTAATTCAGGCTGGCCCCAGACAGGTGGTAACCCTCCTGTCTCAGCATCCCCGGTGCTGGCATTATAGGCATGTATACCACACCCGGCAGTGAGAGAGTCTTTTTAAGGATAATATCAGAGGGAGAAACTTGGAAGGGAAAGGAAAATAGATGAACTGGTTTGTATAAAAAAATGGAAAACTTCCAGGCTTCAAACAAAATGAAGAGAGTAAAACAAAAATGAATTTACTCAAGGCAAATTTAGAAAGTAAATGACAATTTAAGAACATATTACAATATTTACACGAGACCAAAGATAATATACTCAAAGTATAAAGAGAACAGTAAATGTTTTAGAAATAAATAATAAAATTTTATATCTCAATAAACAAAAACATAACACCTCTGCCAGAAAAATAGGAATATGACAGTAGAAGAGGTAATTCATAAGAAAATTTATAAGTAGACAGAAATATAAAAGATTAATCTGTTGAGCAAACAAAGGAATACAATTTTGAAATGAGTTAATTTTTTTACTTTCCACTTGGCACTGGTTTTTTAATGATTCTTGCCAGCGTTGGGGAGGGTGTAGGAAAACAGGTTATTTCTCATGCTGTTACCAAAAGTGTAAGTTGGCTCATCCGCTCCGTGGGACAAATTTGTGGCACATATCTAACGTGAATAACTTTTGACTTAATTTTTATACTTTTAAGATTCAATTTTAAAGTGTTCTTGGATACTAAAAGAAAATTTAAGTATAGTAATTCATTGCAGCATCAAAAACCGTATCACTAATAGCATCAAAAATAGGATTACTTTAATATCAGTTACGATGATAAATCTTTGTATAAGAACTCTAGCTGTAGTAGACTGAGGGCATGGATATTGCGCTCTGAAATATACTTCCCGCTTAAGGAGATTTTGCTAAATACAAGTACAGCTGTCCCTCCTTCTCTGCAGATAATACCTTTCACAGTCCCTGGCAGGTGACTGAAATGACAGCACAACACCTCATGTATATCACATTTTTCTATATAAATTATGTCCATCTTTCCTGTAAAGGAAATGCTGTAAGGTATTCATTGCCATATCCAGATTGCAAGCATCACTACTTGCCTTCAGGGCTATTACTAAGGCTTATCTTATTATCGATATTAATTATTATTAGTTATTACTTTGCTGACATTTGAACCTACAATTTAGTACATAAAAACCACATACTTTATCCATGAGCCACATCTACAGTCCACCATCATGAAGGATTATTTGAACCCATATACTGGGATACTGTGACAACTGATGTCATAAGCAAGACACCTAGGCAGGTAGTATACATATAAAGTACGACTTTGATGGACAAAGGGGTGGGTCACATTTCAAGAACAGGGTCAGGTGGCACAAGATTCTGTCATGCTACTCAAACAATGCACAATTTAATACTTATGATTCATTTATTTCTAAGATTTTCCCATTGGATATTTTTAGACCATGGTCAACGATAGGTAATAGTGTGGACAGCAAAACTATGGACAACAGGGCACTATGATATAGAGGAAAATAATATATAATGACATAAAGAGATGATCCAGCTACATAAAGGGAAGAGAGTGTGTGTACAAAACAAATTAATAAATAATATGTACAGTTTGGTCCCATTATTAGGAAAGTATAAATGTATGCTTAGACACAGTATTAATCTTATCTCCCTCAGTAAAATTGAATTATTTTTATTTGCTTCTTTTCACCTAGCCAAATTTAATTTTCCCCTAAGAAGGATGTGGTACTTTGTAAAGAGAAAAGAAAATAGTTACGATCATTTAAGAATATAATTGTATTCTCTTGCACTAGTTAACTTGACTTCTATTTTATATTTTCCTCATGAATTAATATGCACTTACTCTTTTACTCTTTAAAAATTAGATGTGGGAAGTGAGATGTTTTAAAGAACCATACTCATTAATTTCTGAACCAGAAAAAAGTTTGATGTCTATAAGCATGAATGTTGATTTTCAAGACAGTCATTCTCCAAATAAATAAATGAATAAATAAATAAAATTACAGTGTTAGATTAGATAGTGTCATTCTGAGTGATTTTTTTAAAAAATTCCCTTAATGTTGGTGGTTGTTTTGGTAACAGAAAAGACAGCATCCCATTATAGTTAAGTAGAAACATCCACAGTCCTGGATTTTTCTCCCGAACTATGAGATCTGAGCAGAAACACCAACCTCCGCCCTGTCCTGCCCCCAGCTCTGGTCTTTGGCCCCTTGCTGCTGCCTGGGGAGTCCAGTCTCTTCTTGCCTGTGGCCCTGAGATTCTGCACTTGCTCAGGGCCTCTGAGGCCTTGGTTCTTTCCTGTAGAGTGCATTGCAGCTCACACTTTAAAAACCAATCTGCTTTCCTCCTCCCACCTCGACTCTTACCCAGAGGTGCTTCTCAGAGGCAATTTGCTCTTATTCCACTCTCAATGGTAGTGAATAGACTTTTTTATTTTGCTTTCTGTCAAAATAGTTTTCTAAAAATCTTTTCTTAGATTTTTACAGCCTTGACAAGTATAAACAACCCATCCAAATTATGCCCCTTTACATGCCTCTCTTCAGCCCTCTGAAGACAGATTCCATCGATCTTGAAAGCCTTACTTATAGTCCTTAAAACTATTAAGGATATTCAAAATCTCAAGGTCCCCAATGGATACATTTACTTCTTAGGTTAGCCTTGTCTCAGGCTGCCCTTGCCACACCCACTGTTCAGTGGACAAGAAGGTTTGCTTGTTTTCCCACTTGTTAGGCCTTCTCACTAGCCTCAGAACTTGGAGAATAGGTCCCTCCCTCTGGCTTCCCCTGACCTAGTGTCCGCCATGCCCCCATCTTTCCCTCCTCTTGTCCTATCAAGCATAACTTCCTGTATCCCATCCTCCCTAGGCATTGACTTGTGGATCATGATTTCTGAAGCAGAAGGTTTTGTGTATATCAAATCACATAAAGATTTTCATAAGTCAAATGTGGTCTCTGCATTTGTGCTCCCATCCCCAGATTCATATGTTGAAAGACTAACCCACGGCAGTGATGTTATCAGGTGTGAAGGCCTTTGGGGAGAGGTGTAGATGGGTGGAGCCTTCATCAATAGGATTAGTGCTCTTATAAAAGAGATTCTAGATGGCTGCCTTGTCTCTTCCACATGTGAGGGCAGGACTAGGAGGCATCAGCTATGAACCAGAGGTTGGCCCTCACCAAACATTAAATCTGACTGTGCTTAGAACTTGGGCTTCACAGTCTCTACTCCTGTGAGAAATAAATTTCAATTCATAAGCCTTCCAGTTTATGATCCAGTCATGTGCTGCTTGATGATGGGAATATACTCTAAAAGCATGTTATTAGGCCATTTTATCATTGTGTGGACACCACAGAGTATAGTTACACAAATTTAAAATAGCTGTGACATCACTAGGTAGTATCTCTTATGGAGCCACCATCATACCTCCAGTCCATTATTGATCAAAACATCATTGTGTGGTCCATGACTGTATTTTGCTATAGCCTGAATACATTAACACATCTATTCATGAAGATTCTAATTCACAGGAAAAGAAAATGCCAGACACAAAGCAGCCAATGATTCTCATACTTCTGTGCACATCAAAATAACTTGGGGAGTTTTAGAAAATACACCTGTCCACGCAGCACCTACATCTCTTTGTAGGTTTGATAAATGTGGGCAGGATCAGCACCTCTCTTGTTCAGCATCTGCAATGCAACAGCAGGGTGATATTGCATGGAGTACCACTCTGTGGAATGAGCAGGTCCACAGGGGCTGCCATTTACATAGTTCATTGATTGTATAGCATGATGGTCTTGAAAAATAGGTAACTAATAAACATTAAGTAACATTAAGTAAGGGTTGGGGAAGAAAACCTCAATGAAGTGGACTAGTATTTCTCAGAACTGAAAAAAGCTTTGGAGATTGAAAACAGGCTAAAGTTAGAGAAACCCTTTGAGGTAAACTGATCGGTATCCCTTGAAGGTGCTCAGGTCCTAATTCCTAGAACCTGGGGCTGTATTACCTAACATAGCAAAATAATTGCAGATGATATTACAAACCTTAGTACAGGAAGATGATCCCTACATTATGGGGGTGGAACAAATGCAATCATGTAAGTCTGTGTACATTACAGAGGGGCAAGAGGATCAGTGTTGGAGAAAGAGAAGGACGACAAAAGTAGCGATCATCGGGATTCGATTGCTGGAAGGGAACCATGGACTAAAGGGTGCAGATGGCTTCTAGAAGCTGGAAATGATAGCAAACAGATTCACAATGGGAGCTTCCAGGAGAAATGACATCCTATCAACACCTCAATTTCGGTCCAGTGAGATGCATTACAGACTTTTGAACCACATAACTTTAAGATAATTACTTTGTGTCATGTGAGCCATGAAGTTGTGTAGTTTGTTACAGCAGTGACAGGAAGCTAATACAGTCCTCCAGGAATAATTCATGGGAGCTAATTTCTGAAAAAGGGAAGCATTATTTTATTATTACCAACAATTACACATTTAGCAATTAAAAACAAATTGAGTCATTATCCCACCATTCAGTAGGTTAGGCACTCAGTAGGTCTTACTATTGTAGATTCTTTGCTTTGGGGTATATAAAGCTGAAATCAAGTTCCTGGCCAGAGTGAGCTTTTATGTTGAGGCTCCGGGAAGGAATCACTTTCAAGTTCACTCAAACTGAATGGAGCCATGCTTGATTCCTTTGGGTGGTAGAATGAGCCAGAGGCTAAGTTGCCCACAATCCTTGCTTAGGACTGCCTTCATCTGCAAACCAGCAAAGGTGGATCCAATCCTTGCTGAGTTTCCTATTTCTGGCATCCTTCTCTGTGACCTGCTGGAAAAAGCTCTGCTTTTAAGTGGTTCATGTGCCTTAACAATACCTGTTGGAACATGGATGTTTATTACTCTCCATCACAGGCTTTACCTATGCTCAAAGGGAAAGAAAGGAGTAATACAAAAACAAGGGCCCTTGGATTCATTCATAAATTTGTCTGCCATTTGGAGCTTTAAAGATAGTCTCAGTCTGTGTGAAAAGAGCTGTCCTCTTAGCCCAGATGGAAGGCCACCTCTGAGAGCGAGCTGAGGGCCCCAAGCCTCCCTTGTCCAGATAGAGCCTGATTCTTCATTCTTTGTGATGAGCAGATGAAGGGACTCTTTGGGTTATGGTTTAGGGGAAGGGAATGAAAGGGTGAAGAAAAAAAGAAAGATAAAAATGATTCACTGATATTAGTTATTAGGAGTTTCCCTTTTGTATATTCTTAATTTTTAGATGATGCGATTTCCTTAATATTTACCGAGTCTTGCAGAAATGTCTGCAACATACAATTGGGGTTTAAGTAAAATCCTCCCTACCCCCTTGCTTTTCTGCCCTCTTCCATTTCCTTATGCTCAGACGAAAAGGATATAGGTTTTGGCCTGTACCAAATACAATCAGAATTCCACTGTGAGATCAGATTTCTACTCAGAGCAAAGTGTTACAAAGAAAACAGGAAGGACATGTGAAGTCTTTCCTAAGTGAGTCTTTTATTTTATTTAAACTGTGAATTCTTATTAAACCAGTCTGATTCATTTTCAGGGTTTTCTTTTTTTAAATTGTTGAACTTTAAAAATTCCATCCATTTTCATTTGACTCAGAAGTCCTCCGAGAGCCCTCTATTTTCCAGTAATTCTCCCTTAAGTAATTCTTATTCTATTTCTAATCTGTAAGGTTTGCAGTAGACAGAGATCACAGAACACTCTTCACCTCTCATTTTACCCTGCAGCTCCGCCACCCACCCCCAGCCTTTGCAAGAATTCAGTCCTATTTTTGTCATATCTGCTTCTTGCCAAAGAACGATTCTCTGGTCCCATCACTGAGGCTCTTGGGAGGATCTGCTGCATAGTTCTCTGAGCTCCACAGCTACTTCTGCATTCTTCCCTTCCTGCTATTTTCTGCCACATCTTGAATCTCACAAGTTTCATGAAGTTATTCAACTTGGAATACCTTGTTTCTGAAATATTTTTCATTCTCCAGGCTGGAGGGTTTTGATTCCATCTTAAAATCAAATTGATAGATAATTGAATCTTGAATATGCTCTGCCTCCCTCTCACCTTCTCTCATCTTTTCAGCTATGACTTTGGGTGGCTTGTGGCATCAATAGCATTTGCACAATACAAGGACTGTCCATGAAAAATTTATGTCTGTATACATGAAAAACTGTTATGTATTTAATTCCCATGTAGGAACATGTAATGAAAACTCCGTAGTGTTCCCGGAGATTTTTCATGCCCCATTTGAGGTAGGAAGAAGATCGTGTTCTTTGGTTCTCCCTCATGCCCTTTGTCCTAAGAGAACAAAGGAAACCTATTTGTCATTTCATTATGAATTGCCACTGGACCCAATTTCTCCACAATGAAGCATTCTGGAAAAGTGTAAAGGCTTACTGTTTTCCACGCTAGATCTAAGCACTCCCAGATAGAAAGGCAGAGCATGGAGAGGACAGATCGCAAAATCTGGTCAAGTAGTTGGGCTCCAGCCAGCGGCAAGCAGAAAGGAAGTAGGGGTGCACAATGTCAAGATGCATCTCCCTCTGTTCCCTTGCATTTTTATTCTTGGCCTCTGTCCATCCTTAAAACCTGCCAAGTCCCTTTCACTTTTCCTCTGACTTTTGTGGTTGTTACCAATGCTCTGCACCACAACGCTCGTTTCCTCCTCAGCATTTGGTTGGGACCCTGACATCACCTCTCTGCAGCACCTTCTTGCCTTTGCTGGGGACAGCATTCTTCTGGTCCTCTCCTCCTAGCAGTTTGCTTCCTACTCATAATGGCACATAATGGGACAAAACGTGTGTGCTCATCGCCTTCCTTCTGTGAGAACACCAGGGGTACAGGCTCTAGGTGCTTATATCCCCAGCTCCTGCAACAGTGCCTGGGTCATGGCAGGAACTCACTGAGTACTTGTTAACGGGTTACTCATGGCCCATCCAGCAGTTAACACACATGAGCTAGTGTCTTAGAGTCTCCTCAGGTCTTTGTTGGTTTTTCTAGAAGAGCAGTATGGAAGAAGGCAGGAAGCTTGTTCTGTTAGTTATTTAATGCAGGATGGAAAATTACTTCCCAACATAATAGTTTACAGCAACACATTTATCTCCGTTTTTGTGGCCAGGATTTCAGAATGGGCTTAGCTAAATTGTTCTTGCTCTGTCTCTCCTAAGTTTGCAGTCAGGTTGTTGGCCAGAGCTGCAGCCTCCTAGTAGAGTTGGAGGATTTGGTTCTAAGAGGGCTTGTTTACCTGCCCCTCAGCAAGAGGGTTTAGTTCTTCCATAAACCTTCCCTCAGGGCAGGATCCTAACAACACTGCAACTGGCTTCTTCCTGTGCCTGTGACAGATAGGCAGATAGCACAAATTCTCTGATGACTTAGCCTTGAATGTGGCATAGCGTTACATCTGCCATATTCTATAGCCACGCAGACTAACCCTGTATAATATATGAGGTGATTACATAAAAGTGTGGATTGTCTACCTCACCTCTCCCCATTCCGACATTACCCAGATATTTTTTTTCCTTTTTGCTTGCAGAACTGACTTACTGTTACCAGTTAAGTTGCAGGAAGCCAGGGCAAGAGAAGACTGGGAATTTAAACATAGACAGTGGGGATGAGCAGTGGAATGAACCAGTCTGCAGGATGTGGAGGAAACTCCAGCTGGGCAGGCAAAACAAAGCAACCAGAGAAAGAAATTATAGATGGCAGAGCTGTGGAAAATTGCCGACAAGGATGGAGGAGGCTGTGTAACGCACAACAGTACACCAAAATAGGTGGATGGAGTGCAGAAATGGGGCCTCAAAATACCCTCCAAAATGTAAGGCGGAAAGACAGTAAAACACAGTATCCAAATCCAGACGTGGGGTATCAAAACAGGAGAGAATTTTTATCAAGATGTTTTATTATTGCTTCTTTATTATTCCTTTGGTCTCAGCTCTTCTGTTACCCTCAAAAACAATTTCAACTGCTCATTTCCATTTCCTGAGTCCTTGGCTCTTACTTTAGTGAGAAAGCTGAAGTCAGTGTACTTTCGTTACTTTCCATGGCTAAGTTAAGCATTAAAAATCTTCTGATACTAAGCAAAAGCAGTGAAACCTTCCCTCACATGCTAAAAGTGCTAGGAAGAGCTCAGTGTCACCTCTGCCTCAGGTCTCCATACTCCACGCAGAAGTTCAAACCCAGCCAGATGCAGCAGTGGATGCCTGTAATCCCAGCCCTAGGGAGGCTGAGGCAGGAACAGGGCATGTTCAAGTCCAGCTTGTACTAGGAGACCCTGTCTTAAAAATTCGGAGGAAGAAGAGGAAGAGGAGGAGGAGGTGGAGGAGGAGCAGGAGTCAGT
This sequence comes from Cavia porcellus, assembly GCF_034190915.1. NCBI lineage: Eukaryota > Metazoa > Chordata > Mammalia > Rodentia > Caviidae > Cavia > Cavia porcellus. The sequence goes on from NW_026947484.1 coordinate 19,354,052, forward strand.
TCACCCAAATCCAGCATTTCTTTTTCTGTATATCCTATGTGAAACTAGGTTCATTTCTCACCATTCCGATACTAATCGCATCTTTATTTTAGCCTCTAAAAACAGTGTCCGGTCATAGGAGCGCTCCAGGACATCAACAGATACACTCTGGTCTCACCCACTTTTAGGAGTACTCTAGGCCTGGCATTCCTGGCTTCCTCCACCCTATTTTTCTTCCTATAACTGCTCTTTCAAAATCCTTTAAATGCTGCCTTTGAAGCACAGTTCTGTTCACACCGTCAGTCCCCTCTGAATGCTCCAACCAGCTCACTTGATTTTAAATTCCCCTTAAACTGAGCATGACCTGTAATTCCTGCCCATCAGGAGGCCGAGGCAGGAGGACTGAAAGTTTGAGGCCAGCCTGGGCAATGTAACAAGAGTTTAAAGAAAAGGCCATTAAAAAGGGGACATAGCTCATACTATAAAAAGGGGACATGGCAGAGTTGCCTATCATGCAGCTGTCCCTGGATTCAATCCCTGGTACAATATCACAGAAAATAAAATTCAATTTAAAAAATAGAATGTGCCTTACACATCTGCAGTGGCCGCTTCTCAAACCAGAACTAGTGCTGGGGCCTCAGACCTTGTATCCAGTTGTTTATCTGACTTCGCCAGCGCCTCCCCAAACATCCTCATTGTCCTTAATGTAACACCCACCTTCGTGCTAAAGCCACTTACGTGGATTTGCCATCTCATCGAGTGACAGTACCATGCACTCGGGCCACATGCTAGACGGCCAGGTGCCATGATGGTGCCAGCCTTCCCTCTTCCTGCCTCTGGCACAAAGCAAACCCCTGCTGGTTTGACTTTGATATACAGTGGTCCTTTCTCTCCATCTCCATTACCCTTCCTTGGTTCAGGCTATCGCTATTTCTGTCTCGATTAACAGTGTTCTGCCTGTTTTTCAATTTCTTTTCTTTGTTTTCTAAGCCTGTATTTTTTTTTTTTTTGGTGCCAGAAATCAAATTCATGACCTTATATTTGCCAGGAAGGTGCTGTGCCGTTGAGCTATATCCACAGCCAAGTCTGTCTGTCTGTCTGTCTTTCTTTCTTTCTTTCTTTCTTTCTTTCTCTTTCTTTCTTTCTTTCTTTCTCTTTGTTTTTTCTTCTTTCTTTCTTTCTCTCTCTTTCTTTGTTTTTTTTTCTTTCTTTCTCTTTCTTTGTTTTTCTTTCTTTCTTTCTTTCTTTCTTTCTTTCTTTCTTTCTTTCTTTCTTTCTTTCTTTGTGGTATTGGCATCAAACTCACAACCTTGTGCAAGCCATGCAGGTGCTAGTGCTGCTGAGCTAAATCCCCAGCCCATTTAGGTCTTTATTTCTCTTAAAAACTGTTTTCTTAGTAAATACTTGTCATACATAACCATTGCATTCATCATGAGGACGTCATACATACACGCGACACACCTTAATTCCTTTCCCTTCCGCTTCCTCTCTGCTACCTTACAACTTTTGGTCCCCTTCCCATTTGAAAACTATCCATATAAATGTTTTCTAGTATCTGTCATTTATTTTACTTTTTAAAATATTTATTATTTGAATTTCTCATGTAAGACAAACCATACAATATTTAAGCTTCTATGTCTGCTTTCTTCCACTTAACATCATTACCTCGCTATGCATTCATTTTCCTACAAATAACTCAAATATACCCTTTTTATGGCAGAGTAGTGTTCTATTGTACATGAATACCATATTTCCTGCCTTAATTAGTTCATGCTTGCAATGTATAGTAACTACATTCATTGTGGGGAGTTCACACATGTACATGACACATCTTAATCCTTTTTCATCCCTTTCCTTTCCCTCCCCTTCTTATCTCTTCCCTCCATCCCTGTCTTTATTTTTTTAATATTAGTTTTTGGTTCACAGCAAAATTGGGAGAAGGTACAAATTCCTCATAAACTCTCTCCTCCAACATGTGGACATCCTCTTTATCCTCACAGCACCCCCTTGAGAAAGGCACACTTGCAATAACTGCTAACATCATCGTCATCATCATCATCGTCATCATTCAAAGTCTACAGGGTACCCTGGGATTCGTTGTTGGTGTTCATCCTGTGGATACGAAGGAGTGTCTAATGGCAAGTATCCGTCATGCAGTATGCACCACATGGAGCTTCACTATCCTGAAAGTCCCCAGGGCTCTATTTATCTTCCCTCCCCTGGAAGCCACTGAGCTTTCTATTGTCTCAGTTGGACCTTTTCCAGAATGTCAGATAGTCATACTTGGACTCCCCATTTTGTTATTTTCTGTTTTTGTTTTGCTTTGCTTTTGTTGTTTTCTTTCTTTCTTTCTTTCTTTCTTGTTTGCTTGCTTGCTTGCTTGCTTGCTTGCTTGCTTGCTTTCCTCTGCTTTGACTGCACTGTAGGTAAAATCCCCTTGTGGGTGCCACTGTTTTCAGTGTCACCTTGTATATAAAATGACATTGCTGACCCTTCTTCATTGGGGACATGTTTCCACTTTGTCTCACTGATCCTTAAAGATCATCTCAGGCTTACTCTTCCTAGACAACTTCCCTGATCATCCCCATCCGCGTTGACCACTCGGGCGCCCTCCCCAAACCCCTCCGAACCACGCATGCACTCGGACATTGCCTTTGCCCTTGACTCCCCAGGGTCTCTGAGCTCCTTAAGGGCAACACAGGACCTTGTGTCACTGTGCCTTGTCACCTTTCTACTTCCTTGGCACATCAAAGCCCTGCTTAACACTTTTGTTGACTAATGGGACTAACGGCCTGAGAGGATTTCCCCACTCACTGCAGCAGCAGAATGGACACTGTCCTTTGCCATGTCCCAGGGAAGTCACCAAAAGCAAGTGTTTTCAGGGGCTCCCTCTCAGGTCAGCCCCTGGGTTTGCACAGGACATCTTCACCCTGTAGGTGCTCATCATAACAGTTTTAAGGAGGAAGCGGCTCCCAGCAGTGTTTTCTGGGAGCTGCATCGTGAGGAAGAGCCATACATGGAAAGCAGGAGGGCTGAGGACAGCCTACTGTAGTCTGGAAGGGAAGATATTTCACACAGCCTTTTGTGGTAAAACAAAAGTGTGGCCAAGTGACTGAGTTCCGTTCAGCTGGACTTTAGTGGAAACAGCGTTAAAGTTTATGTAAAGTACCCTTAAGTGCAGCATCTTCCCTTTTCATTTTTTCTGCTGGAAAGAATGCAGATATGTTGACTGGAACTGGAGCAGCCATCTTGGGCAATGAGTCAACTATGAATTTAGGATACTCTGGGAAAAAGGAAAAAAAAAAAAAAAAAACAACCCAGAAGAATCAGCGTAAATGAACCACATTGCTCCATAGTGGCCTTAGGCCACATATTTTAGACTTTGATGAAAGAGAAATTTCTCTTTTGTTTAAGGTATATATTACTGATAATCCCTTTAATCAGATCAACAATTAGCAACAGTCAGCATCAAAGAATAGATTTTTCAAGAAGGTAATGGCAGGCAGGAGACAGGTTTGATTAGGACTTTGGGATTCAGAGTCCTTTGATGCTTAGTGTCTGCAGAACAGGGATAACAGGACTGTGAGGAGGGATGAGGAAAAATTCGGTGTGTTTCCCAGCTTGGCTTTGGGCTCCTGGAGGGATGATGTGCACTGAAAAACCACCTTGGTGCTGCCTTTGACGTGACTTTGGTTCATAGGTTGCCCGAGCCTTGATGTCAGGACTTGTCTGGAAGGCATAAGCCATGGCCAACTCTAGGATAGCCTGGGCCCATGACTGATGGCAGTCACCAAGTGAATGCTACTGATGAAACTGGGTGATTCTCATGGTCACAAATGGCCATGTGGTCTGACCCTACTCAGTCTGACACCATGTGTTTAGCATGAGCCAACCGGAAGTCTTTCCACTCAGCTTCCCCAACCATCTCTAAAAGCTAACGGGGAGACAAAAGAAAAGGTGGAAAAGTGACAATTTCTTGCTGAAAAAAACAAAGAAAGAGCCAGGCCTCTCCTCCCACTTGGCTTCTCCTTCAATTTCTTCCCTCTTCCTCTTCCATCTTATTTCTTTGGTCATTTGTAGGGATTTTTAGTAGTTTCCAATCTGAGTGCTTAGGGGAATTTTTAAAGCATAGATTCTATGTTCCAGGTTTGGGAGATTTCTAATTTTGGTAGTTTTGGTGATTGTATCTGCACCTCAAGCTGAAGAGAAAACAGGATTGGGGTAGGAAATGCCTTCAGAACTTTCCTTCAGAGTGTAGGCAAATCCTTGTGACACAAAATGAAACAAAACACTGTGTAAAACCAGTGAACCAGGTGGAGAGAAACATTGCCCACTATTTAGTGACCCTGAATTTCTAATTATCTTAGCAGACGGAGAAACCCACAAGAAACCATGCATTTCTTAAAATGCTCCCGGGTTTGATTTTCTTTGGATAGCAGGGAAGTGATTCTGCTGACTTAGACAAACACAAAAGCAGGTGAAGTTCAGCATAGTCTTCCTTTGTCCCTGTTTCCTCTAACAGGTGCTTAGAACTCCTACTCAGTTCCACAGATACTCAAAGCTGCCTCCTGTGCCCTTGCCCAACCTTGTGCTTTAAGGAAATAAATCTTCCTTTCCTTTCCACCTTCACTGCCCCAGCCTCCTCTCAAATCCAAATACCTCTGAGCCAAGAGAGCAGTCACTTGCAAAGCAAGCTGATTAGTGGATGTGCTTGGAGGTCCTGGCAGCCCCAGAATTCCCTGGAGAGTGCTCCACTTCCTTAGCTTTCCTCAGTCTGTTCCCTTATAGGATTTATTGTCAGTCTAAGTGAGGACCCAGAAGCTACAGAACTCAATACTTCCCTTGAGAGGAATCAAGGATTGATGAAATAACTAAGAAACAGGAAGGCTGGTATTTTTGAAGTTTGGCTAGTAGTGACCTAAGATGAACGTGTAGACTAGAAGGAAAAGACAGTTTTTCAGTGTAACCCTGAAAAAAGTCCATCATGTATTTTTTGAATAAAGAAATCACAGATTATGCTCTATTCAAGCAAAATGACTGTTACCTGGTATTGCACAGGTGTGCGATGACACTGCCCTCTGATGACTTCCATTCAGAGGGAATGGAGCAATTCTTACTGTCGTGAGATTGGTCATTCACTGGCAAACTCCGTTTGCTTTATGGATAGATACAATGATTTGGGAATAGTAGAATCTTTGATTTAGGATCAAAAATTGTTAGACTCTGAAAGGAATTTTTAGAGTCTATTTTTCTGTGGCCAATAGCAGAATTTGTTTACCATCTCCAAGTACCACTGACAGCTCATAATATAAAGAGATATACTGATTTGCATGTGTGAGGATCAGAGAGAGAAAGAATTTAAACTTGGAACAATGAGGGTGGAGGATCCTGGGTGTTCTCCAGAGCCTTCTTCTTGTGCTCTTGGGTAATCAGTAAAATTGAATTTATTTTTCATGGTCAAGAACCCTATTAGTATTCCCAAGAAGAGTTACTCAGAGCTCCATTTATGGAAAATGTCATCAGATCTCAAGGGACCGGTTGTTTCCAATAACTATTCTTTGTTGATGATATAACACATGAGATGAAAACCAGACTTGCAGGATGATGGGTTATACTGGTGACATGGTGACCAAGACAAAATGCTCAGAATACCCGCCCTGCTGTTGGAAAGAAATTACAGAACCCACAAGCTAACACCCATGGTTGGGTATGACCTCTTTGTGAGTAACAGACAATTGTAAGACGCCCTTTCAGTTTTTGCTCCACTGGTCTGTCCAATCCCCCTCAATCCCTAACCTTTTTTTTACTTTGCTTTTGTGACTTAGACCACATGTGACAGTTTGAAGTCTCTCTGGCAACTCACTCTCGCTGTGACTCACTTTGACTGCCAACATATACTTGCTGTGAAGATTACTCATTAAATGGTTGGTCCTGCCATGCAGGTTTTTACTTTTAATCTAAACATTCCAATAAATCACAAAGTATTATCTTCCCCAATACCCACACTGAGATCAAGCCTATGTATTTTATAATAAAACTGTTATTTTAGGAGAATACTGAACATGAGCCCAAAACATCAATCTTACAAAGTTGAAGTTTAACCTCTTGGCTATATGTTTAACCTCTTGTTCTGTTCTTGGAACATCTTGGTGCTGACCAAGCCTAAGTTTTGAAAAGAGGCTCCAGGAGGTTATCACCAGGTCAGGCTACAGGCTGCAGGGTGACAGGCATTGTGGTGCCCTGGATGCACGCATGGCAACGCTGTTGTGAAAACAAGTTGGAGCAAGAGACTGCTTTCTTCATGTGTCACTTTTTATCAGATGGCTTAGTAGTTAACCTTTTCCCCTTTGTCTCAAGACCTAGCCTCCTCAGATCATGTATGCCTGTAGCTCTCCTTCTTCTACTATAATGAGTAGGTGTGAAGAGGAGCCCTGAAGCCCTTCTGGATTCCTCTAACATGGCAACTCCCACTCTCTCTCTAGTTCTCGCAGCCTCTCCACCACTCTCTGCTGGAGGCCACTTGGACAAATCTCCCCATCGGTCATCACTGAGCAGTTAGGAACAGCTCAGGTCCTCCTTTGTCTTTATGACTCTCTCCCACATGGGTAATGTGCATCTTATCTCTCCTTCCTCAAAGCAAAACCTTCCTCTGGAACTCAAGGTTGATCATCAGGACAATTCCCTCACTCTTTACCGTATCTCAATCCTGGATTCACTCCAGGGGCACTGCCTTCCCTGCATTTCTCTCAAATAGAGGCTGGAATGTTCTATTTCCCACAAACTTCATGGGATAACTCAAGGGCCCAAGGGTCGGGAATGCCCTTTGCTCCTTACTGCTGCTCTCTGAAACTGTCCTTCGGCCCTTTCCTCCCTTTTCCCCACAGTTGTGAAGCTGCTTCCATCAGACTAATCCAGCCGCTAGTGCTTCATATTGCCATCCCCCAGAAACCTCTGGGTCACTCGCTTCTGACCCTAAAACATTCAGCCCCTAGCTCAGCGTCATCTTCTCTTAGTGCCACAGTCATTACAACCCTTGAGAATCCATTCTCCATTTAGATGGCCTTTCTACCTCCCCACCTCTGAGGGTTGATCTCCTTTCCTCAATGACCATGCGCTTATCCTCCGAGGCATTCTTGGACCTCATCTGCATATGTCACAGCCTTTACCTTACCAGAGTCACTTGCTGTGGTCTCTCAACCATGTTAAGTAACTTCTTGTAGGACACATTCTCCCTGGTTTCAAGCTTATGCCCTCTAGCGTCTCCGCTTCAGTGGTTCTTCACTTCTATTGGGACTGCATAGTCCTATTACTGCTAGAACAAACCAGTGGCCTAAAACAGCATCAATATGTTATTTTACACTTCCAGAGGACAGAAGTCTAAAACTAGTTTCACTATGCCAAAGTCAAGCCAGGAGCAGAACTGCTTCCTCCCAGAGGCTCTGAAGGAAAATCCATTTTTAACTTACAGTGATCATTTGAATCCCATGGTTTGTAGCTCCTGCTTTCAATTTCAAAGTGCGTTACTTTGTCATCATCTGTTTTCTCTTCTGCCTTTAACCCTCCTGGATCCCTTATAAAGAGGATTAGGATTGTATCAGGTCTTCCCCAATAATCCAGGATAATCCCCTAACAGTAAGAGGTTGAATAACATCTGCAAAGCCCTTTTTGTTATAGAAAGTAACATCCACAGGGATTATTGCAAGAACCTTTTGGGATTCACTGTCCAACCAATAATGACAACTAAAATGCAGTAGCCTTACCACGTTTTGCTCATTTGCTTACACAGACATTGCAACCAATCCCTCCTATACACACTGGACTCCCTTGTGCCCCACCCCACTCTTTCTGTTGTGTTTATCTGAAAATGCTCAGCTTGACTCAGTGCAATTTCTTTGACTTGTAAAGGCCTGCACCGGAAAATGTAGCTAGAGAAAACTGGTCTCTGCTGACAGCTTCATTTTAAGTTCTGTACTACTAACTCCATAGAGCCCAAGGAAGCCCATCATATTCCCTAATCTTTCCACTTACCCGGGATTATTCTCCTCTCATCCTTCTCATTCTGGGCTGATGTTCTTTTTCTTTTTACTCAAAGACAGAAGCTCTCGCTAGGCAGTAACAAACTGACCTTTCTCTGTGCACAGCAAGGCCACCTGGCCTTCCTTTCTCTAAGACTGAGTGAAAGTGACTTCCTTGATGCAGAAGACCAGCCCTGACCCTCTTCCTGCTCCTCAGTTGCATCCTCTCTCTCCAGGACAGAGCATGAGCAATTGCTTTCCCCTCTGACATGCTTCTGAAGCATTCTCATCAGTAAAAAACGTTATTAAAAACTCAAACAGTGCCCCTGCATCACCACATTTTTATTCCCATCTTAGCAAAACCCCTTGGAAGTTTGTTTACATTGGCTTTCTCCCTTCACTGCTAAGACGCATGGTGCAGATTTTAAAATGGCTTGTGTTCATTGCCAATTGCAGTGTGACAAATTAAGTTTAGTAGCTCTAAATGATCTCACAGTCTTTTTAGGTCAGAAATTCAGGCACAGCATGGCTAAATTCTCAACCAAGAGCATGTAGTTCCTTCTAAGCTTGAGATTCCTTTCCAAGTTCATTGGCGGTTGGAAGAATTCAGTTCCTGTGGTTATAGAACTGAGGTCCCCTTTTCTTCTGGCTCGTGGCTTGAGGACCTCTCTCAGCTCATTGCAGTTGACTTTAGCTCCTTCTATGTAGCATCAGCAGCAGTTCTTTCTCTCACACAGGTGTTTGCACGAGCTCCGCCCACCATCTCTGTCTCTATCTTATATTTTTCTTTGTTTACCTCTATTTGACAATAGCGTTTTGTGTGACTATATACTCCACCATCTCTAATGTCCCTAGATATTAATTTTTTTGAGGATAGTTATTTGTTTTATTCATTTGATATTTTGCTAGTAACTTTAGAAAGCAAGTATGCAATAAATATTGTCAATATAAGTAAATTGCATTCTTATCTCTGCCTTTTATAATCGATGTGCTAAATTAAAGCACAGTTTGTAAAAGCCAGACATTGTACTAGACATTGGTTTAAATTTTCACATGGTGGTAACAAAAATACTAGATAGAATCTGATAAGGCAAAGATTATTTATATCATGAGCCATTTAATGGTAATAATCTGCATTTACATTCTGTTATCAAAAATCTCCAATAAACCATAGAATAGGTATGTGAGTCATTTTTTTTATCACTGGGATAAAATACTCATCACTCACGCCTTAAAGGAGAACAGGTTTGTCTTGGCTCATGGCTTTTGAAAGATTCATTCCATGGTCAGCTGACTCCAAGACATGCTAGCGGGGCTGGGTGAAGGACAACTGTCCCACTCTTGGTAGCCAGGAAGCAGAGGCAGAAGGGAGGAGCCAAGGGCAAAGTCACACCCTTCCAGGTCATGCCCCTAATGACCATCCTTCCCAAAGCCCCTCCTCGTAACAGCAGATTCAATGACTAAATTCATCAGTGCATTTACTGACCAGTACAACACCCCATGGCTCAATCACCTTTCAAACACATGAGACTTTGGGGGACATTTTAGATCTAAACCATACCAGTATGGTTTTTCCTGACTTAGGACTACTTCTGTTACAGCCTTTGAACCAAGATTACTCATGGCACAAAATTATTTTCAATCTGGTACTTAATAACAGAAGTTACAGCAATTATCAAACTAGTTGTTCCACAGAGCAGCAGGTTCCCTGTGGAAAACACATTTCTACTTATCAAAAAATGACATTCTGCTGAGGACTGTGAACATCATGTCCCAAATATCAACTCTCCTCCTGAAGACAATTTGGAGGAAGCCTTTCTTTTCATGTTGACAACCTCAGGGTTTGAATTACTCATCAAAAGATTGATCACGATTTGGCAAATGTAAACGACTCAGAGCCTGCTATCGTGAATTCTAACCACTCATTCTATAATTTGAGACCTCTTAGATTCACATTTGTGCCTTGGCAGTAAATTTATGATCTACATAAACAAGAAGCTCATTTTCTTGCAATTTAAATATGGCCTTCATGCCAAAGATTATAGCATCAATTTTTGAAAGGCACTTCGGAACCAAATTAAATCTTTAAAATTCTTGATTCAAACTTGATGAAGTTGCCAAAAGAGTCTTGCCTTTTAAAAGTTCTGCAATAAATAATCTAAAATGTTACACACCTTCTGACTTATAAATCTTACTTCTAGAACTTCATCCTGAGAAAATAGTCCTGTCCATGAAATTTAATGACCTCAGTTTTAATATTAAGATCATGCACACTTGTGTAAACTTCTTTGTATCAGTTTTCACTTGTAAAACAGGAGTTAACATTATATACCTTTCAGATTTTTGTGAGTTCTAAGATATTAAAAATATAGTTCCTGTAAGCAGGGCTGGTCTGTAAGAAGTACATTGGAATAATAGCTGTGGAGGATCCCAGACCTCTAAAAGCATGCATTATGACATTAAAAATTTGGAATAAATTAAATATTCAGCAATAAGGGATTCTGAAATAAATTTTGGTAAATCCATACAATGAAACTTTTTGCAGTCATATAAAAAGTCATTGCAAAAGAGTTTATAGTGACCTAGAAAAATATTCATGGTGACGTGTTACCTGAAATTCTGCTTCTAAGAATGAAAATAGATATTCAGGCAAAAAACTTATACATAAACATTCATAACTGTGTCCAAACAACTCAGACACCCATCAGTTGCTGAATGGGTAAGTAAAATGTGGCATAGCTTCAGGTGAATGTCACTCAGCACTCAGTTACAAAAAAATAAGAAACTGATAGATGTTACAACATGGATGGACCCTGAAAATATGATGCTCTGTAAGTGACAGAACTTAGGCACAAAAATCACAAAATTATGACCCCTTTTGTATAAAACAGCTAGACTAGGTACATACACAGTGACAGGAAGGACATGAATGTTTTCTTTAAGCTCGATGAAGTGAAGAATGGGGAGGGACTGTGAGGAAAGAGTTGTAGTACTCAGGAGAGGTGACAGCTACACCACAGTGAATGTGTTTAATGCCACCAAACTGTAAATTTTGCATATAAGATATTACCTGAAAAACTTGCAAAAGTACATTAACAATAAAATATGTTCCAAGTCCATCTGAAAACATGTACAAAAATGGGAATTTACACACCAAAGTATTAATGATTGTGATTTTTGGGATATTAACAGTGTTTTTACAATTACCTGTGCTTTCATAGTTTTTACAGTAAATATATATTAAAAGTTATAATAAGAGAAGTTTGAGTGGTCAAGTAGACATAAATGTTGAATAAATATGAAACAGGAAAACAGACCTGAGACTAACTTGCACTGTGTGCTCACACACTAAAAGTATTGAGCATTAATTGATATTTGTATCTTGTGTGCTCACAGCTCCAAAATGTGCTTTGCAGCATAGTGGCTGCTACTTTGTACTCTAGAACTCATAAGGAAGCAAATCCCATACTTAACATTTAATTTGCAAATCAGTATAGGAAAGCACATATCCAGACAGTAAGTAGGAGTAATTGTACCTAAGTCATGGCATCATAGGATAACCTCATCACTCACCATTCCTATATGCAACTATGAATGCCCCATTTTTAAAAAATCTTATTTCTTCCCCCACAGGAAGGCATAATATTAGTCAGAGGAGCTCAAAGTAAGATATTTGATTAGTCTACTTTGCCTTTGTCTCAATAACCCCATGAGGAAAATCTCAGTATTCTTACTTTATACACAGTGAAATTTGAACTCAGAGTCAATCACATCCCTGGGTTCAGGGTGTTAGGAATGACAGTCCTGCAGAATTCAGCTATGATCCAGAAACCTCAAGCTCATGCTGTACTCGCAGCAGTTAACCCTTGCTGTGTCACTTTATGGATGAAAACACAGAAGTTTAGAGAAATAACCAGCCTGGAGTGAAGTCAGAGTGCATGATAAACTCAGGATTTAATATCAAATTTCTCAATCTGGATTTCTACAAATCTCAGTTGCTTCCAAAATCCATTCTCAATGTTATCAATGTCATAAACTCTGTGTCCTTCAAAAAGAGCACCAACACTGGCAGTGGTGGCACATGCCTAAAACCTCTACCCTCCTCCAATACTCTGGAAGGCCAAGCTGGAGGATCACAAGTTCAAGCCCAGTCTGAGGAGCTTAGCAACCTAACGAAACCCTGTGTCAAAATAAAAACTTAAAAAAGAGCTGGATAAATGGCTCAGTGCAAAGCCTCTGAGTTTAATCTTTTATACCAAAGAGAGGGGTAAAAAGGCACCAAAAAGACCACAGTACAATGTACCTTGAAAGAATTAGTAGGAAGATTATGGGTACTTTAGAACAAATAGATTTCATATGCTGAGAGAATAAAGGTTCAACTAAAAATAGCATTCTGCCATCAAGTTGTAAAATGCTCTAAGTTCAAACAGATGCAGACACTTTATCTTAGACGGTTGTGATGATGGGAATAACACTGCAGTGTGATGAACATTCCAATTTGAGGTGCAGTGCAAAATGAATGAGACCTCTTAAAGATGGAATGAGACAAAACTTGATATGAAGCTTGCAGGCAGAGCCACCTGCCAGCCGGGTGCACCACGCTGGGGCTTTGTTTGGTTGACACAATCTCTTTGTGAGCAGATTTTGATATTCCAGCCACATCCCAGCTGCCTCTATAGATACTCTGGAGGTGAAGCATCTTCAGTCCATGTTCGCTGCCTCCTTTGAAGGAGTGGGTTCAGTGCAGAGGTTTTCAGCCCACAGAAAAAGTAGAAGTCATTCTCTTTCCTTCGTGATGACTTTAGCACTGTCAATTATTCACCTGGATATATCTCCCCGGGGTCTATTTTATTCTCCCTCATACTTTTGAATACTTTCCAACCAGCCAACCCTTGGAGTTTCGTTGCCCCATTGCAAGCCTTGCATATATTATTATAAGCACGTCTCTTTCCTAACATGCTGGCCCCATGGCTCCTTCCTTAAATACCTGCTCTGCTCTTCTTCAGTAAATCCCATTGCATTCAAGCACAGCGACCTGAACCCCTGATTCCCCTGTGTCACATTCTCTGATGCCTGAGCTTCCTATTCTTAGCTGCCTGTGTATTTCCAGCCCTTCTCCTCTGTCTCCTGTCATCTGCCACAGACCCCAGTCTTTCCCTCTGTTGTGTCCACTTGCTTTGTGATGTTTGCCTGCGTGCTCACGAGTGGTGCCGCAGTCATCCTGGGACCTCATGTGGCTTCCAATACTTTTCTCAGTCCTGCCCAAGCAAAGGCTGGGAGTGAGGGGATCACTTAGAGGGGGTTCACTGGGATGATGGGGAGGGAGTGAGGGGTTCACTGGGATGATGAAGCCTGAGCTGATGTGGGAAAAGGAAAACTGCCCATTCATTCAATCATTCAGTCACACCTCCCTGCATTTTCTGAGGAATCATGCACATCAGATCCCGTGCTGGGGAATCCGTGTGCGTCTGGTTCTGTGTTTTTATACATGTGTATCCAGGGGTCACAGCAACAGGGGTTATCAAACATCCCCTTTAGTATATCCATTTTATTTTCTCTCTCTTTTTTCTTTTTTGAGAGAGGGTCTCTCTATATAATTCAGGTTGGCCTTGGGCTCACTTTGTAGCCCAGATTGGTCTTGAATTTGCAATGATCCTCCTGCCTCAGCCTCCTGAATGCTGGAATTATAGGAGTGCACCACCACACCCAGCTGTATTACATTTTCATGGCACCCCCCTAGACCCAAAGGAATAATCAAGGAGCTCTGTTTTGTTTCTTCGTTTGAATTTAAACAACTTAATAAGTACATGTTTTTTTTAGTAAGTACATATTATGAATGAGCAAACAACCATTAGAAAAATGGGTACACATTATTGGGGGAGAGAAAAGTATTTTTCCTTCATTTCTAAATAGCCACAATTACGAATGGGATATATATTCCTGTCAGGCATTGCAGAGATTTGCAAAATTTAGACTCAACCCAAGCCTTCAGCTTTTTTTTTTTCTTTTGTCTTTTTGAGACAGAGTCTCTCTATGCAGTTCAGGCTGGCCTTGAGCTCACTTTGTTGCCCAGACTGATCTCGAATTCGCAATAATCCTGCTGCCTCAGCCTCCTGAGTGCTGTGATTACAGATGTGAGCCACCATGCCCGGCTCCCTCAGGTTTTGATTGGATGCTCTGACTCTGCAGGGGGCCATAGTAAACCCAATTTGTAAATCTTTTATGTATCATATGTATATAGCATATATTACATATAAATATATGTATAGCATTACATTATATTAAATCTGTTCCTTTGGGGAACCCTAGCTGACACAGTACTCAGGTAACTATCATCATCAGACAAGAAATAGAACCACCTCAGAGCTTCTCTTGGGCTCTCTGAGTGAGTTCCGAAGCCCTGGTTCCTCATTCCACTGCATTGCTTTAATCACTGTGTTGATCTCTGTAGAGAAGTTTCCCTGATTCGTGAGCTTCATATAATGAATCTGTACAGCTTGTGCACCTTTGTGTCTCACCTTATTCTCAGTAGACTGACTGCAAGGTTCACCTATATTGTTCTATGTATCAGGAATGTGTCCTTAATTCTTTCTGAATTTAATTGTGCTTCACTGTATGAATATGTTACGTGTCTTTCAGGTTTCTCAAATGGGAAAAAGAATCCTTTTAATTTTCTTCATAGATGCATGCTTCCTGAAGCAATATATTATTTAGATACTTTGTAGACTTTAGAAAACTGTATGCTATTTTATAAGAATTAAATGTTACAGCTTTCTTTCTTCAATATCATGTTTCTGAGTTTTCTATGTTCAAGACAACTACTGCTTATTAAATTTGGTGCTGAGTATTCTTCCATTTATGAGAAAGTCACAATTTTTTATTCATTTTCCTATTGATAAACAAATTCTTTTGTGTCCTAAGTATGCCAAGGCTTTTCTTTCATCAGACACTTTTAACTTTGCAAAGAAATAAGAATAATTCACCATAATTTTTCCTCCAAGATATTAATTACAAAGGAAAAATAGTGACTTTGTGTCTCAGTCACTTTATCTCTGAGCCACAATGCCTGACACCCACAAACTAAAGGAGAGATTTATTTTGGCTCACAGTTTTTAGACGATGCAATCTCTAGCTTGCTGGTTTCAAGGTGGGAAGGGCATGATGGATGGATCTGGTGGAGGAAAGACACTTACCTCATGGTCATCAGGAAGCAGATAGTGAAGAGAGGCACCAGGGAGGCTGATAGCCTTCCATATGTTGCCCTCAGTGACCTGTTATTTCCCCCCAGAACCTGGATCCTAAGGTACATTCAGCTCTGAACTCTTTGGGGAATGATATGGCTTGTGTCTGGATGTCTCTCAAAGCCTCATGTGGTCATGGAGGTGTGGTCATTTTGGAGGTGGCTGAATCTAGAGTTTGTGATTGATTCATGGTCCAGTGCTGGGATTAGGGTGTGATTGCTACATCCACTCTGGGGCAGGTATCCTGCATATATTATAGAAGGAGATTTGTCTCCTTTTTTCCTCTTGTTGCTTTGCTGTCTTCTACCACCATGAACTGTTGCCTCTCTGGTATTCCTCCCTGCCTTAGAGCCAGGTGACTATGGACTGAAACCTCCACAAACTATGAGTTAGGTAAACCTTTCTTCCCTTAACTTTGAGTGTCAGGTATTTTGTCTTAGCAAGAGAAAAGTAACTAACACAGGGAATTAATTCACTGATGGACACAGCACCTCCATTTTCCCATCACCTTACAAAACCCAAATTCTGAACACACAGCCTTTAGGGAGACATTCTAGATCTAGCCCATAAAACTTTGTAATGAATAAGCCGAGAAACAGACTACAACTGCTAGAGATTAACATTCCCGGTAATAAAAAAGATTGGCATTGTGTATCCCTTAACATGAGAAAAATGCTATTTCTGTGGTATATTTACCAGAAATGGCTAACTTTAATTATGAGACAACACCCAACAAATTGAAATTGAGCAAGGTCCTTTGAAATATTTGGGCAGCACTTTTCACCAGAGACAAAAGAGAACTCAGTCCACAGAGTAATGAATCTTGAAGTAGAGAAATGATGTCAGTGGAGAACTGTGAACATTTGAATAAAATTTGCATATTCATTAACTGTTTTCTACTAACGTTGATCTCTTGGCTTCTAATATGTCTATGCCATATGTTAACATTACAGGAAGTTAAATGGGGATATATGGGAATTCTCTTGCTATTTTTGTAACTTTTGGCTAAATCTAAAATTATTTCAAGATACAAAGTTAAAAATAAGCAAAAGCAAATCAGTGCCATTACTATAACTCAGAATTCCCTTTTGGTTTTTAATTTGATTGTTATTTATTTTTCATTCCCATAAATGTGTTTGGCTATTTTTTAAAAGGCATCTATTGACTTCTTGGATTGACTTTATCTGTTATTATGGTTTTATTTATTATTTATTTTTAATTGACACAAAATAATTGTGCATTGTCATAGTTATTAAACCATGTGTTTTCCTTTAAATAATTTTCTAAAACAAAAAAACCCTGTGATCTCACTGGAGGTTATTTTAGGGTAAGTCTATAAACTTAAGGCAATTTTGGTGTCATTGTTATATAGTGTATTCAGAGTGAATGGTATTGTTTCAGAGAGGAGCTCTGGTTTAAGGGCTAATGGTAACAGTTTCCAATAAATGACACTGACTTTCCAATAGACAAAACCAAATCTAAGAAATCTCACCTAAGACTTCTCTTTCTCTTTCTCTTTTCTTTTGACACGGTCTCACTCTGATATAGTTCAAGGTGATCTTGAATACACTATGTATCCTAGATTGGCCTCCAACTCACAGCGACCTTTCTGCCCCATCCTTCTAGGAGCACAGCTGTGCACTACCGTGCCTGGCTCATGACCTTTCTACAAAAGCAGAAATGCACACTGCCAAGTGAGGAACTTGCCATCTGTGATGAGTTCCAGTGTGGACCCCAAGAAAGCCTGATCCTGTAGCCCTGAGATAATAGCTGGAGAACAACTGAAAGATCTTTCAGCTACAAAAGAAAGGTAGGTGTTGGCAAATAAAATGAACTCTGAAACTGAGAGATATATGCCTTTAAAATTCTATTGGTATTTTATCTAAAGAACAATCTTGCCTTTAGGCTTTACAAAATTATCAAACTCATCTCCCAAGGCTTATTGAAAGAAAATGGAGAAGAGCTATTCCCTGTCTCCTAAGTCACAGGCCCTCACTGGCCTAAGGGCATTTCTGTGATTAGGCTCATTCATTCCTGATAAAGGGACTGGGTAACTGTTGTCACTGTCTACCTTGTTTTATTGATGAAGTGGATGATTAACTCAAAGGTCCACAGCCAGTGTTCACATTACCAAGTATGACACTAGGTCTCAGCCCTCCAGAACTTGTGTTCTTGGCACACACTTGTGCTCCAGGATCACTGGCTGCCACAGTCTGTATGTGGTTGATGGGTGGAAGCATTGGAGGCTCAGTAAGACCATGTTCGGGAATTTGGCCTCCGGAATCCTTGTTTCAGGGTTACCATGGAATCTTGACTTGTGTTAAAAAAAATTTTGTTTGCAACTCACTGCAGGACTGAAAAGGGATATAAATTCCAGTTATTAAGTCCCAAGTTCTAGACATTTGGTTGGGATCTTTCACAGATATTCCATTACTTAATCACAATATTACCACGTGGGATTCAGAAAAAAATCCCCAGTGGGTGAGAAAACATGCTCAGAGAGGTATTCAAGGCCAATGATTTTGAGATGGGATCTAACCCAGGCTTTCAGCTTCTCAGGCCCCGGCCCTTTCCAAGTCTATCTGGGTCGAGGCCATTAAAGTAACAATCTTACATCACTTATTTAACCCTTTAACAAATGTTGAAACATTTACAAAGCTGAATAACTGGGACTCTTTAGCCTGCTAGAGAGCATACTCTAATTATTTTAAAACTCTGTATTTACATAGTGAGCTCACAAGGATCTGGTTAGGTCCAGGTTCAGCAAACGAATAGAGGGGCACCAAGACCTATTGTACACTCCTATGAGTTTGTGGATGCTTTCTGAAAAGATTCTGATTTCCTACTTCCTGCTAAGATTGCATAGAAATATGCAGAAGTTTAGTATTTACTTTAAAATTACTATAACTACAACCAACAATAACTTTACAGACAAACTCTGAAGTTTGAAAAACCTGGAAAGTGCTTCCTGTTAAATCCTGACTGAACAGGGAAGAAGGGAAGAAGCCGTGTTGTACAGCTTACCCTTATCTTTTGCCACAGGTAATTGGACAACAGTGGATGTGTGACTCAGGCCGGCTAATGGGAGCTTCTTCCTCAGGAATTTATAGTCAATTTTAGAGAGACTGATTCTCCCTGGTGCTGAACCTACAATGAATAGACTCTGGAGCTTGGGCAGGGAGCAGACAGGCCCAGAAGCCACTCTGTAGCAGAATAAAGCAGATGTGCTTTGTCTATCTGTCAAGTTCAGTCAGGAAGCAGAAAACAAACTAGCTAATTTAACAGATTTTCTAATGGGAGTTGGTTAAAAGTGTTGTGGGGCTGTAGAGACCAAAGAGAACACTGAGATTATACAGAGGTACTAACTTCAGGGAGGAGCAGACATTCCTAGGCCTAGGGAAACACAGGAAGAAGTTAGGAAGAGGGTGATGCAGAGCTGAGCCCCAGACCTGTGGAGAGTAGGTACTGTACAGTTGGAGTTGGTGCCTCTCGAACTCACAGAAAATCTCCTGAGGCTGAGCGCCAGGGAGAAGTGTGAGCCGGCTGAGGCTGCACTGCTGAAGGGTCACCATGAGGTGGGTTGTGGATATGCAATTCGAAGCTCTGAACGTAACCCTGGGAAACCTGGAACACAGGTACACTGGGCCTAGCTGCTGTGGCTGTGGCTGCTGAGGAGACATGTGTTGCTAGGTGATGTGGGCAGTAACAGCAAGCCATCCGGGGTCCTTTCTTCCTCTTTCAGGCTTTTAGACTCTTCCTAGCATTCATTCCCTTTAGAAGGGAGGTCACAGAACCAGTCAGAAAGACAGAAATGTGATTTGTAAAGACCCAGCTCCTGCATCACAAAGAATTGATAAAGCTGAGTGTGGGACTCAGAGATAAAAGCTTAATAGCCAGGACACTGACAGGAATGGCCTTGAGAATCCAGTGCCCATCAGGCCTCTGTCCTGTGATTTCTCCACAGCAGAATTATTGACATTTGGAGTCAGATAATTCTTTGGCGTGGGGTTGCCTGTCACCTTTTAGGAGGTTAAGCAGCATCCCTGGTCCCTAATGACTGGATGCCAACAGCAACTCCCAAGCTGACTGTCACAGATATCTCTACACATTGCAGAATATTCCTTGGGGGACAAAATCTTCTCCAGTTGAGAACCACTGAGCTAAGTGCTTGCTTTGTGCTGTGCTTGTCTCTATTATTTTAATAATCCCCCTTTTCCCACTTAAACTATTTCAATTTAACTCCTATTACCTGCAACCCAGGGAGTCTTACACGTTGTCCTATCATTTGTTGAGATCTTTAATATGTCTCAGGTCCTGTGCTAAGCATTTACAGGCATCATCTACTTTAATGCTCTCAACAATCCTGTGAGGCAGGAACATGTATTTTGTCCTCACTCGACAGAAAAGGAAACTCAGGTTCTGTGAGGCAAGTTACTGCCAGGCATTTAGTAAAGCAGGTGCTTTACCTCGTGAAGCCGCACTGTCATATATTCCCACTCATCAGTGTCACAGGCCTCCGTCACCTTGTCCTGAATCCTTTATAGTACATTGAGCCACAAGATATTGCCATGTTTGTACATCAAGAAAGTCAGATGTCAGTGGCCCCATTTAATGTAAGTAAATGTGTCCCATCCTTTGTTAGGAAGGCCACCATCCAATAATCATGCCCGTTGTTCATGGTGGTGTCTTGTGCTCTTCTTCATGAGCTCTTCCTGGACTGCTTCAATTTATGAAGATATATTGATTTGCTAGAGCTTCCATAAAAATGTATTCCTGACGATGTAACTCAAACAAGAGAAATGTGCTTTTTCAAATGTTTGGAGGTCAGGAGCCTCAGAGCAAGGTGCCAGCAAGGTTGCTTTCTGCAATCTCTCTCTTTGGCTTGTAGCTAACTGATTCTCCTTGTATTGCCACATGTCTTCCAATTTTGCACCTCTGTGTCTTAATCTCCCATCTAATAAGGATATCGATTATATCAAGCTTTGATTTGACCTAACCACCTCCTTAAAGTTCCCATCTCTAGATATAACCACATATTTGAGGTTGGGGGGTTAAGGACTTCAGCCTGTGAATTTGGGGGTGAACACAGTTCTGCCTATAACAGTAAATTTCACCCTCCCAGAAGCAACAAGTGCTTGCTGTTTGTGAGATTCACTTGACCCTCAATCATATTTGTTTAATTTGACTCTCGAACTGTTTTGTTTTACATAAATGTGTATAAATCTTGTCCCTTCAGGAAGTCCCTATGTTACTAAGAGCACTTTCTCCCTCAGACCTGGCTCTGTGATAGGCACCCATCAATAGCATTTTTATATAGTTATCATTAATAAAATACCAAAATAAAATAGGAACATTAATTCTAAAAATTCTGAAATTTCTTCCATCTTTAAGTTTCCACAACTCGCTGCTCTTTAAAACCACTTTTTATGCAGTTAAAACACTCTGAGCTCTCTTGGAAACCTTTATTATTACCTTAATTTTCTTCGTGATGAGCCAGCACCAGTGCTATCAAGAACCGAGTTTTAAAAACACTCAAAACTGATTTGCCCTGTGGGAGCCCCTTAAGATTTTCAGCTCTAACTGCTGATCAAGTAAACACAGGCTCCAAGGCTAAGAGAAAGAAAAATATTAAGACCAAAAAAGCATATGTAAAAGTCTGTGAGCTTCAACCCACAGGCTAGCTAAAAATAGAACTCCATTACGACCTCTTCCTCCGCCAAGCCAGAGAGGCCAGAGAGGGGCTGATGGGTATCACGGCTTGCAAATGAAGCACTAGTTTATGGAATAAATGTAAATATATTCATTCTAGGGAGTTCTTTTCAGATCCACACTGGTTTTTGGCTCTGGTCCACAGTGTTTATGACATAGAAAAATTTAGAGCTCTGACTATGGCAGTCATTGTTTCTTCTAGAACATGCAGAAATGTCTAATTTATAACATTTTTATTTGACTGGAGAATATGGTGAACAGGCTCCAAATCATTTCCCTGAAGAATGACTACTGTGCATGATTTATCAATCATAGCTTTGCATCTGTTCATTTGCCTTCCCTCAGCAAATATTTATTGTATGCCTACTTTACGGTGGTGGTTTAACTTTACCACTCTGCACTGTAGTCAGTCTGTGTTGCGGTTTGGGTCAGTAAGATCTAGGGAGACAGTAGAAATGTCAGTTAAAAGTGGAGCCTGGGGGTCACCAGGCTTCTACACTTGCTGGCTCTAATAGACATGAAAAACCCAATATGCAATAACACAATTGTAATGGGGAATTTAGTACCCTATTAGCAAGAAGAGATAGATCAACTAGACAAAAAGTCAGCAAAGAAATAACAGAACTTGTGAACAAATGAACTTACTGGATATTTACAGGGTGTTCTACCCAACCACGTCACAATACACATTCTTTTCAGTTGCACATGGGACATTCTCTAAAATGAACCATATATTAGCCCATAGAACATGCTTAAGTAAATGCAAAGGGGTTGAAATTATCTCATGCATATTATCTGACCATAGTACATTGAAATTGGAAATTAATGGGAAAAGAAACTGCAAAACCTACATAAACACATAGAAATTAAATAACACCCCCCTGAACAACCAGTGAGTCATAGATGAAGTTAAAAAAGAAATTAAACAATCTCTATAAGTCAATGAAAAAGCAGATACAACATACCAGAACCTGGGAGATGCAGCAAAACCAGTCCTAACGCTGCACCTCAGGCTTCTAGAGAAAGAAGAGCAAGTCAACACCAAAGCTTAGAGAAGGGAGGAAATTATAAACATCAGAGCAGAAATTAATGCAACTAAGACTAAGAAAAACAATACAAAGAATTAAGAAATTGAAGAGGTGTTTCTTTGAAAGAATAAGCAAAATCTATAAATCCCCAGTCAACCTTATCAAGAAAAGGAAAGACTCAAATCCATGCAATGAGGAATAAAAAGGGTGAAATTACTATACATCGTATTGAAATACAGAAGATCATCAACTTCTACTTTGGAAATCTTTACTCACATAGGCTGTAAAACATAAAACAAATGGGCAAAGTTCTAGAAATGAATGAATTACCAAAACTGAATCAACAAGGTATAAAAATTTTGAATAACCCAATAACAGTTACTAAAATTGAAAATGTAATTAAAAGCTTATCAACAAAGAAAATCTCAGGTCTTCATGGATTCATGGCTGAATTCTACAAGAAATTTAGAGAAGATTTAATGCCAGTACTCTTCAAACTCTAATGGAATTCAAAGGGAAACAATTTTCCCTAACTCATTCCTCAAGGCAAGCATTATTCTGAAACCAAAATCAGAGAAAGGCCCAACCAAAAAGAACTGTAGATCAGTCTCCCTAATGAACCTGGATGCAAAAATTCTCAGTGAAATACTAGTAAACAGACCTCACAAATCATCAAGAAGATGATATACCATGACAAAGTGGGATTCATCTCAGGAATTCAGGATGGTTCAACATACACAAATCAATAAATGTAATATACCACATCAACAGAACCAAAGACAAAAGCCACATAATTATCTCAATAGCCTCAAAAAAAAAAAAAAAAGGAAATACTTAGGACTCAATCTAACAAGGATGTAAAACTATATACTGAAAACTATAATTTAAAAAGTAGATTGAAGAGGATATCAGAAAATGGAAAGATATTCCTTGCACAGGATGAACCAACATTGTGAAAATGGCCATAATTTCAAGCTATTATACAGATTCAATGCAATCCTCAACAAAATACCTTTAGTGTATTTTTCAAATCTAAAGAAAATATTCCTAAAATTCATTTGGAAGCAGAAGAAAACTAGACTAGCAAAGTCAATCCTGAGCAAAAAATGTATCAAAGGCAAGGCAGAATGCATCAAATTCCTGACTTGATATTATACTACAAAGCTACTGCAATAAAGTCAGCATCTTACTGGCAAGAAAACAATTACAGACACAACTACAAAGACACTCAGCCACCTTATCTTTGACAAAGGGCAAAACGTATTCACTGGAGAAAAGATAGCCTGTTTAACAAATTGTGCTGGAAAAATTGACTTTCCACATGCCAAAGACTAAAACTAGACTCATGTCTATCATCATGCACTATATTAAAGGCAAAATAGATCAAAGATCTAAATATTAAAATAGAAAATACCAACTCTAACAAAAGACAAGGTAGAAATCTTGAAGACATAGGGGTAGGCAAAGAGTTTATGAACAAAATGCACAGGAAGTACTTCAAAGAATCAACAACTGGAATCCCATCTTATTAAAAAGTTTTTACACTTCAAAGGAAATCATCGACAAAGTGAAAAGGAAACTCATAGAATAGAATTTTAGCCAATGTCCCTCAGACAAAGGACATAAAGAACATTAAAAGAACTGAAAAATATCAGGCTCTTCAAATTCAAAGACCTAAATCCAAAAATGGGCATTTGAGATGGACACACACTTCTCAGATGAAGAAATACAAATGGCAATAAATACCTAAAGAAATGTTCACCATCACTGGTCATTGAAGAAATGCAAATTAAAACAATGTTAAGATTCCATCTCCAGAAACAATGGCTGCCATCAAGAAATCAACCAATAACAAACATTGGTGGGGCTGAGGGGAAAAAGGAACACTTCTCCATGTTGGTGGGAGTGTAGATTGGTACAACCACTGTGGAAATCAGTGTGGAGATTCCTCAAAAAACTAAGATTGGATATCCCATTTAATCCAGCTATTCCCTTTCTGGATATCTTCCAAGAAGAACTGAAAATGTCATGCTACAGTGATATGTGCATGTTGGGAGCCGCAGCCCCGAGCCCGGTCGCCTTACTTGGCGGACGTGCGGCCTGTAGTAAAGAGCAAAGCCTGAGGTAGATTACCCCTCCCATCGAGTACGCCAGTTTCCTGCTTACCGCGTAAGCAACCCGCTCAACAATATAGTCTGCCTGGCAACTGATGATGTTAGCCAATCAGCTTGCCTTGCTTACTTTAACATGATTGGACACTGTACCCGTATATATACTGGTGCCACCCCTGGGAGGAAGTAGAAGCCAGGTAGAAGCCCGGAAGTAGAAGCCCAGAAGGAGCCGCGGAGAGCGGACCGATAGAGGCTTCGGGGCAGACTGAAGCACAAGAGGAGCCGCGGAGAGCGGACCAAAGGAGGCTTCAGCTGGGAGAACCCAGGGCAGGCTGTACGGAGAAGAAGAATAAAAAGAAAAGGTTGTCCACTCCCAGACTTTGTCGTGTGTCCTTCCGCCGGCCAGAAGCGACCGCGACATTTGGTGGCCCGCCCGGGGACTGATCACCCCCGAGACGTAGTGGACAACGCTCCAGTACAGAGCTGCGAGACAGGTGAGTTGGGGATAAGCCTGGGCTCTGGGTGGCGCGCACCTACAGGGCTTTTAGACTCCCCTCAGGCTCACGCGTAAGTGGCAGATTCCTTGGGCCTCACGCGGTGAGTAACATATTAAAAAATGGGAAACATGCTAGGTAGCGGCACTAAGAGCGAGGGTGGTTGTGGAGAAAGCTCTCAAGAGCTTACAAAAGTACGCAGGGTATCTGAGCAGGCCCAGTCAGGGAGCTCCCGAGAGGTGTCCGTCAAGGGGAACAAGGATGCTAAGGAGAAGGACGGGGCTCTAGCCTCGGAGTTGTCTGACTCCGAGGACGAGGGAAAGTTGAATGGCAGGGAGGCCAAAGAGACTAGCTGTCAGGAGCCTAAGTCGCTCCATAAGGAGTCGGGTCTGCGGAAGAGTAGAGAGCTCCTGAGTGCGCTCCGGCGCGAGAGGGAGGCAAAGCCTTCCGCCCCACCTCGGGGGCCGTTCCCGGAGGCGATTCCTCGCCACGAGGCGGCCGCCTGGGAGCCCCCCCCCCTTTCGCCAGAACAGGAAGTGATGCACGGGCCCCCATTCTCCGCCCAATCACGGCCGCCGTTTTATGCTCCGCCGCCGGCGGATCGGTATTTTCACAGGTGGCTTTGGCAGGGGAGACGCTTGTTTCATGAGGTACATCCACCACCTGGGATGGATAGTGACCCCTATGGGATATTTCCTGTACAAGTGGCTATAGGCCAGGGACGCAATGTACGGGAGCCTTTTGAGATAAAGCAGATTAGAGAACTTAAAAATGCAGTTACAACCTTTGGGCCGACTGCGCCTTACACCATTGCCATGCTGGAGAATCTGTCTTCTGGGCCCCTCACCCCCGCGGACTGGATTCAGCTAGCAAAGGCGTGTCTGCCCTCGGGTATTTACCTGGATTGGCGAGCCTGGTATGCAGAGTCCTCTGCAGAGCAGGCTGAGAGAAACGCCAATCGGGGAGACCGGGGGTGGAACAAGAGAATGCTTGTGGGAGAGGGTCGGCGCGCTGATGGTCAGACTCGGTTCCCCGGCGCTCTCTGGCGGGGAGGAGATAGAGAGCCATCCGCTCCGCCCTGGAGCTCTTTTCTAAAAGCGGCTCCCCGCCGAGAGGCCGCCACAGGAAACCCTCCCTTCCCTCAGCCGGCACAGGAAGTGACGCCCCGTTTCACTCTGTCGCGACCGCAGTCTTATGACGTCGCGCCGCTGGGCAGACGGTATTTTCATGGGCGGCTACTCTGCCGAGCAGGCTGAGAAAAACGCCGGTCGAGGAAAAAGGGGCTGGGGATTTAGCTCAGCGGCTTAAGCGCCTGCCTTGCAAGTGTGCAGTTGTTAGTTCGATCCCTGGTACCAATAAAAAAAAAAAAAAAAAAAAAAAAAAAAAAAAAAACGAAAAAGATAAAAATAAAAAATAAAAAATAAAAAACAAAAAGGGGGAGTAAACCCTCGAGGTTTGATCCCTGGTGATGTTTGGCAGATGGACATCACACATATACAGGAGTTTGGGACTCTTAAATATGTTCATGTTTCCACAGACACCTGTTCTCGCGTCATATTTGCAACAGCAGAAACAGGTGAAAAAGTGTCTAATGTGATCAATCATTGCCTGGCAGCTTGGGCCGCATGGGGCAAACCAAAAATATTAAAAACTGATAATGGACCAGCCTATATAGGCAAAGCTTTCAATGAGTTCTGCAAAATGATGGAGGTTCAATTAAAACATGGTATCCCATACAATCCCCAAGGTCAAGGAATCATTGAGAGGGCTCATAGAAGCCTCAAAGAAATTTTACAAAAACAAAAAGGGGGAGTAGGCCAAGGCCTGGCCCCAAAGGCACGATTATCCATGGCACTATTCACACACAATTTTTTAAATTTAAATAATGATAATTGCTCCCCAGCTGTGGAGCACTGCAACCCTTCCCCCAACCATAAAGGGTGGGTGAAGTGGAAAGATGTCCTGACAGGACAATGGATGGGCCCGGATCCAGTGGTCAGCTGGAACCGAGGCGCGGTTTGTGTTTTCCCACAGGAATCGGGACGAAAACCACTGTGGATACCGGAGAGACTGACACGGGCAACAAAGCCCTCGACTGAAGATCAGACCTGCCCTACCGGAGATCCATCACAGACCAACCAACAAGATGAATAGAAATAGCGGTAGCCCGAAATGGACAAAAAGATCCTCAGGCATATGCATGGCTTGCTCGATTGGCCCACGACCGAGTCTAGATATGGCGGGCATCCTTCATTCTCCTCCATAAGGTGACAATACACAGCAGGGTAGATGAGTCAATGACGGGTAAGAGCGTGCCTCCCCAGCACGACTCGACCTAAGCCAGGCCCTACCCCATCCTGCACGTAAGCCGCTGGACTGTTAGATGCTGCCCAGGTCTAAATTTCTCTCCAAGGGGATTTCTTTACGGAGAGGAAATGAGTGCAAGCTTGTGTGCATCCAGGTTCCGTCCAGTTTGTGCCTGGCCCTAGAAAAAGGACGAGGGCCTCAGGGCCTTGGCAGACCATGGGACGGCCGACCAGGGTCTAAGCCAAGGACCTACGGTGGGCCTACGCATAGGGCATAAGCCTCTGCACCCAGTCCAGGAAGGGCTACGATGCGCACATTCATAAAAAATAAAATAGGGGGAGATGTTGGGAGCCGCAGCCCCGAGCCCGGTCGCCTTACTTGGCGGACGTGCGGCCTGTAGTAAAGAGCAAAGCCTGAGGTAGATTACCCCTCCCATCGAGTACGCCAGTTTCCTGCTTACCGCGTAAGCAACCCGCTCAACAATATAGTCTGCCTGGCAACTGATGATGTTAGCCAATCAGCTTGCCTTGCTTACTTTAACATGATTGGACACTGTACCCGTATATATACTGGTGCCACCCCTGGGAGGAAGTAGAAGCCAGGTAGAAGCCCGGAAGTAGAAGCCCAGAAGGAGCCGCGGAGAGCGGACCGATAGAGGCTTCGGGGCAGACTGAAGCACAAGAGGAGCCGCGGAGAGCGGACCAAAGGAGGCTTCAGCTGGGAGAACCCAGGGCAGGCTGTACGGAGAAGAAGAATAAAAAGAAAAGGTTGTCCACTCCCAGACTTTGTCGTGTGTCCTTCCGCCGGCCAGAAGCGACCGCGACATGTGCACACATGTTTATAGCGGCACAATTTGTAACAGCTAAATCTTGGAAACAACTCACATGCCTGTCAGCCAAGGAATGGATAAAAAAGATGTGGCATTTTTATATAAATAGAGTATTACTCAGCTATAAAAAGGGTAATCTTGAGGTTTTTGTAGGTAAATTGATGCAATTTAAGACACACTCATAAGTGAAATAAATCAAACTCATGTGTGTAAAGATCATATTGTCTCCCTAGTGTAAAAAAAGACTGAAACAGTAATAAGTTCCAAAATGTACCATAGATATTGTGAAAATGAAAGAGAAACAGTGCTCAAAGTGAAAGCTCAACAGGAATAGGGGAAAGGAAAAAAGAAAGATGAAAAAATATTATATGTATCTCTATCTCTATCTCTATCTCTATACCTATATCTATATATACAAGATAGATAACTACACTACTTGATAAGTTCATCAAAAAGAACAGTTTGTGTTTTTATTGTTTGATCACTTTTTTATGCCTAAATCTTATAACCTGAGCTACTTTTAAGGTAACAATATGCAATATGTCAACTAGTGTCATTTTCCTTTTTTTGAAATTCTGTGTCCTTTTAATCATTTTTTGTTTTGCATTCAAAATAAAAAAGGAAGAAATAAAAACAAAAGATCCCATGGCTCAGGAGAAGGAATAAGGGCACTTGTAGCAGTTATCATTACTAAATGTCCTTAAGAATAGAGACTACTACTTTTCATCTATCGTGTGTGGTCCAGAGACTGACACAGAATGTGTGTTCAGAATTATACTCTATTAATGAGTCACTGAAATAGATGCTAGGATTATATAGATAAAAATGCATTTTCCTTGTTCTTTAGGACCTGAGTCTTATGGAGGGATGAACCAACCTGTATACATACAGACCTGGAGTCTGTATGTATACATGCATACACACACACACACACACACACACACACACACACACACACACACGGGCACAGACCACACAAGTGACTCCAATGTGGTTAAGGACCAGCAGAGGTGCAATGAAAGCTCAGAGGTAGGAGACCACAGATTTTATCTCAAAGCATTAGAGATAATGTTGGTGCTGTCCTATGGCAGGGCATTTCCAGTAGAAGGAAGAGTGTATGCAGACAAGAAAGAGCTGGAACACCAGGGCAGGCATGAGGCATGACTGGGGTTCAGGCAGTTCCAAACCCAGCTTATATTTTGCTCACTGTGACTATGGAGACTTGTAAAGGTTGCAAATTCCCCAGAAGGCAATATGCCCAGAGGGTTCTTCAGAGCAAATTCTCAACTGGTTAGGGTTGAAAGCCTTCTTGAAATGCACTGATGTTTCAAGCAGTCTGCTAAGGCATGAGACTTTCTCCACAAATGTCTTTCAAAGCATGAAAGAGAAAGAGCCAGGACCCTGAATAGCTGGATGTAGCGTGTGGCTCTATAGTTTGTGTGGCTCTGAGATTTTTACCAAGTGACTTTCTCCCCCAGCCTTTGGAAAGAGTAACAAGTCATCTACAACCTGCAGACACACAGCGAAGTACAAGAGTTGCCTGAAATTTCATTTGGTGGCTCACAGTGGCTCTGAACAGCCATTGGAAGAGGCGCAGAGGGATGGAACTGTGTTGTTTTCTGGAGAAATTGCCTTGCTGTTAATTCAAATAGAATGATCCCATAGGCCCTAAGGCAGAAATCACAGAATGAATTAGAAGGGCTGAAGGAAGCCAGAGGGATCCATGAATTAATATTTATTAGACACTGACTTTGTACCAGGCATTGCTAGGGAGGGAAATACAGATCTGCCAGCCACAGTGACTGCTCATAAGAAAATCACAGCTGTCCTGTGAGGCGAGCACATGGGAATAAGAAACATGAGATGTATTTGTGCAGAAGACTTTGCAAAAGGAACATTCTAGTTTGCTGGCCTCGGAGAGGCACTGAGGGGGAGCCATGCAGAGGCTGGCACGAGCCAGGGTTGGAAGCTTCTTGTAGATGAGAAATGAAGAGAGAAGCGGAGAAGATGGTTTACAATCGGCTGCTAAATTATATCTTAGTGGGAATTTAGCTCCCAGGTAGGACAGTAATCTGATAAAATACTAGTGATTCATCACAGTAAACATATTTCTGTGTATTATTGCTTTTCCTTTCTTTACCACCCCTACCCCCATACATGCTGTTGTGTAAAATTGTTTTCTGGTGTTCAGTAGCATCTTGCCATCAAGTAGCACTGTTGGGTTTAAAAAAAGAATGTGATCCCTGCCTTCTGCCCAGAACTCTGGAAATCTGAATTCAGGTCTTGGTTCTGGTTGGGAGACAGTAGTGGAGCACAACAGAAATTCCAACAGCTATTGTGAGAAGTTGTTCAGGAAGGCCGAATGTGAGTGATTTAGGATCACAACTGGGCAAAGAGCGTTGTGGAGAATTTCTCTCAAGTGAGTGTGCAGTCCTCACCAAGCCCTGCCATAAATTATTTTTCCCTCCTTTTCTCCTTCTGGGTGGCTAGATATGCTGTCAGGTATTCTAGATTCAAATTCTATCTCTGCTCCTGTTCAATTTTGTGACTTTAGGCAAGCTGTCCTGAGGTCTTTTTCTGTCTAAAGGGAACAGTAATCAAGTCTGTACCTTAGCCTTGCAAAACTAAGGAAATAAGAATCAAAAACACATCTAAAAGCACCCAGAAAGTGCTAAAAGATACAGTAAATACTAGTCATTATCATTTGTCCGGTCAGCACACTCCCTTTCCCCTGTCCCCTTTCTACACACAGACTCTGTTTTCCTAGAGGGGCTGGGTGAGAAGAGGTGGGACCACTGTGAATTACTGTGCATCAGCCCCTGACCTGTGCTCAGTCCATGACTCAAGGCTGGATATGTGATACACATGATACCTCATCCTCCCTTGGATTCTCCTGCTGCAGTTGTGTTTTCCCTTCAGATCTTGGACTGTTATAACCTTGGGGTGGACAATGGCCACATCTCTGTCACCCAGGGAAGACCTAACTGATTGCAGAGGGTGAAGCTTTGCAGAACACACAGAATAAATGCTATGCGTGGGTGCAGTGCTGATATCTCCCTCATGTCTTCAGTTCTGTGCATTTGAGGTCCTATCCCTATTGTTCTGCAATAAACTTGCTTTCTAGAGTAAGCCCCCAAGTCCTGCCTGAGCCAAGGGGAGAGAGAAGGGACCCCAGGGAGACTGGAGATGCTGCTAAACATCCTGGCTTTGTTTGTAAGAAAGTTGAAAGGTCAATCCAAGTGAAGGAGGAGCAGAGCAAGGAGGAGTTTAGGTTGATATCTAATATTCCATTATGCTTTTTAGGGCGACAGAACACATTTTTAATTCTAGAACTGGACTTTCTATCCTGGAAATCTTTATTGCCACGTGGCCTTTTGATTCCTTGTTCTGAGAATTCAGGTTGGTTAATTTCATAATGCATTTCTGCTAAGAAATTTTGTAGAGAGCAATTGTTTCATGTTCCTATACAGTTCCAGTTAAATACTGATTCAACTCATGCTGTATGTCAAATACATTATGCAAAAGTAAAGCACAATATTAACAGAATAATTATTAAAAAACTTAAACTCTAGCTATATATTACAGATATGTTTTTAGGAATTACTAAGGATGTGATTAAATTGATGTTTATTGTTTACTTAGCTGCATATACTTTTTTAAAAAAAACTAAAAAAATGCATCTGTAAAAGAAGTAAGACTTGTTTTTAAGACTTTAACTTCTATTCTTTGCAGGCCTCCTTAAGTCCAGAACCTTCTGACCACATTAAAGACAAATGACCTCAGTCCACAGGAGGCCTAATTAACAATACCAAGTTATTAGTAAGGGAAAATCCCTAAGGACACATACTCAGAAGGGTGTGATATAACATCAGAATGACACCAACCACAGGCTTCAGGGAGGGGAGTACAGGAGCTAGATTAATCATCCTTTAAGCACATGGTCCACAGAATGAGGCAAGATGAAACAGACAAGATTGTGGCAGTTTGAAGTCTGAAGAGGGTATGGGAGACTATTTCCAAAATGTAACTTTCAAGATAAAAATGAGCTGTCATTGTGATATAACTGAAACCACAATGAAGAAGAAGAAGGAAGAGGAGGAGGAGGAAAGGAGGCGGAAGAGAAAGAAGAGAAGGAGGAGGAGGACTTATGTGTTGGCATTCTTTCTTAAAGATGCTGTTATAGATTAAAAACTGGTGGTTAACTTTATGCCAACAGGAAATAAATCACCATGGTTCTGAGCATAGATGTTCCACCTGAGGAAAGTTGCCAGGAAATAGAGTCGTGGAAAAGAAGGGAGGAGTTAAGGCATTCAGGCATTGTGGATTCTCCTATGTGTTACTGTCTGAGCTGCTGGTTCTCCTGGAGGAGCTCTGGCTTGATGTAAAGACCAGAGCTCCTCCAGGAGAACCAACGGCTCAAACAGCAATACGTAGGGGAACCCATAATGCCTTCGCTTCCTGGCTCTGGAGGGGAAGACGTGCGCCACTTTATCTCCAGAATGAACTCGTCATGCTGCTTCCTGGCATGTACTCGACTGCTTATCGTCGGAGGAGCTCAGGGCCTCTGTGTTGCTGAGGATGGCTGTGGTGCTTTTCAGGACAGCCCTGGGCTTTGTTGTGAGTGTGACTTCTCGACTCCAGCAAAGAACCCTCAACCTATCAGCACAGCTCCTTCAGCCTGCTGGCATAGACTTTCTAGCTTCCACCACTGATCTTTGGGCCTTCCCAGCACAGATCTGTAAAAGAAACTGGCATGAGTCTTGCTTGTGGGCCCTAGACCTCCAGTTGGACTCATGGGAGGCATTGTCATGAGCTTTGGGTCTTCATCTGGACTCATGTGGGACATTGCTGTGGAATTTAGGCACTTGGTTGAGTACTCTATGTCTTTGGTGTTATGGATAGATTTCCCGCACTTTCTTGTGTTAACTCTGGGTGACCATCATAAAATAATATTATAAACTCCATGTCCTGTTTTTAATTGTTCTTCTCACAACCCCTGACTATAACAGATGGGGACAGTTGCATTTCTTTGAGACTAAACTAAACAACTCTTAGACTACAATGATTTCATCCAGGCAAGGACGTAGCCATGTGAGATGGTTTAATCTTTTAATGACTAATTTTCCAGTTCTACAAGTAAAAATAAAGACAAATTATTGAGCAGATAGGCAGATCTGAATAAAGTCAAACCAAGCCTTTTTTCCCCCTCCTGCTTCTTTTTGAGAGGAAAGCAAGCGTCCCTCATTACTGTGACAAGTATTCCCTCCTGAATGTTGAAACAAAGAGAAGGGAAGTGGAACAGAAGAAAGAATTCTTGAGCAGCCCACAGACTCCCTAGAGCAATGAATTAGCCTTGGGTGGCCCTAATTTCATCTTTGAGGTCTTAGTATATCAGACTGTCCCATAGACTCCTCAGGGCTCTATCCGGGTTGCTGGGAATGAAACGTTTCTGGAGCATGAAACTTTTGCTAATAGAAGGTATCCATGACAATGTCTCAAGTTCCTTCTTTGACTTTTGCCAGGAATAGCCAAGTACTGTCTTATCTCTTAATTCATTTACATTTTATTTAAGAAAATTCTAATCACATTCTAGAAATCCAACATGATGCTGGACCCTCCATACAAATCACTGAATTACACCTAAGTCACAGGATAGAGTCTGTATCTTGGGTGCTATCAGGGAAAGCAGAGAGATCCTTCAGAGAAGAATGTGTGGGAATGGTGTATGGCAGTGGTAGGAGACAAAAGGCAACTTGGTGTGGGGTTTGGGAGCTGGAGTGGAAAAGTTTTGAGAGAGGAAAGGAGATCTTGGAGGGAACTGCTCTGATAGGACACAAAATTTGAGATGATTTTAAGGAAAGCTTGCTATGTGTATTGAGTGGAGCTTCCTTGGTGTCCCTTTCGCTGTGTTAGTACCAAGAGTGACCGTGGATGATGGATTGTACAGGGCACACTTTGGTTTCTTCCTTTCATGATCTATTGCAGGGAGTAAGTGAATTACAACAGTCCTCATTAGTCATGTCCCGAAATACAGTTGCATAATGTTGGGATGGTCACCAAGAAAAGGATGAATCCTACAACCCATGAAGACTTTATGTAAAACATGTGATTCAGGCCAACGAGACCAGAAGAAACTCAAACTTGCCTAGTTTTACTCCAAGTCATCTTTGTGAGTGCATTATCAATGTCTTGCCAGAAAACAAGTGTAACTTCTGGCTAAGAGGTGGCTTTGAAATGACAGACCCTGCTTTATGGTTCAAAGAAAAGAATCATGTCTTGGACAGAAGTGTGAGAAGGTAAAGAAAATTTGCACAGAAAAGAAAGAAAGCCAACACAGATGAGAGATTAAAGGAAATTACAATGAAAGGCTAAATCTATACTTGTAATAATTGTTACCAGTGCAAGGGCTGTGGCTCTGAATTGTTTATTTCTTTTTTGTGGTGCCAAGGATAGACTGCTGATTTTGTTTAAGTTCATTTCCTTGAAAGTTATGACTATCTCTGTTGAGGCTTAAAGTGTGTTTTGACCTTATCTTTTATTCAGGCCATACATTTTTAATCTCTAAGCATATCAAACAGTGGGGAAAATGAAAGACAAATACTGTTTTGATCTCCTCATTTTTAAACTTAACAAAATTATCTTATTACAGTGAAACCAGCACAGGATTATAATGAGAGTTTAAGTGTGAGATTTTAATAATTTCATACTCACAGTAGATGGGATTCCAATGACATTAATAATACAAAACACATTGCATAAATTACATTTCAGTCCACGGGATACATAAACAAGCATGCTGTGTTAAACAATTCAGGCTGGTATGACAAAATACCCCAGACTGGGTGGTTTTTAAACAACAAAAAAGTATTCTTATATTTGTGAAGGCCAGACGTCTAAGATCAAGATGCTGTCCTATTGGATGCCTGGTAATGGTCATTTCCTTCTCTTTCTGACACCCTATGTGGTTCAAAGGGTAAAGCAGCTCTCTGGGGGCCCCTTTCAGAGGGGCTGTATCCCCTGACCTAATCATCTCCCTGCTTCTCCTTATGATTCAGTTTCAACACATGAAATTGGGGAACACAGCAGTCAGTCTGTGGGTCATACCTTGTACTGCAAAGGTCCAAGGTCCCTCAGTGGTTTAGGAGAGATGAACAGGCCATCAAGTCCTAAGTAAGAGCTGTTCTCCATCCCCAGTGAGCAAGCAGACTTCAGCCTTTGGAGTCAAGTTGCATGAAACGAAGGAGGTTTTCATGAAAACACAATGAACCACCTGGGTTTACAGAGTGAGCCAGATTGTTAATTTCATTGATAACACAGTACCTGCCACTGCATTCAGGTCTCAAAAGCAGGTGTGCAGATAGCATGTAAATTGCTGAGATGCTCATTTCTGGACAGCATCCCCAGGGATTCTACTTCAGCAAATCTTCAACAGGAGATACAAAATAAAACAACTCCCATATTTCATCTCACTTCAGAACAAATGGCTACCATTAAGAAATCAATCAATAACAAACGCTGGAGCTGTTGTGGAGAAAAAGGATCGCTTCTCCACTGTTGGTGGGAGTGCACACTCATGCAAACACTGTAGAAAACAGTATAAAGATTCCTCAGAAAACTAAAACCAGGGGTTCCATTTGACCCAGTTATTCCCCTTATTGATATCTCCCTGAAACAATTAAAAACATCATACCATGGTGATATATGCATACCTATTTTATAACAGCACAGTTTGTAATAGCTAAATCTTGGAAACAACCCAAATTGGGTTTTGTCATGGTGTATGTTGGTGGCTCCCAGGCCTCATGCATTTGCATTGTGCGTTTGTGACTGGTTCATTGTCTAGTGCTTGGATTGGGGGTGTGAATGCTACACTGGCCTAGGGGTGGAGCCAAGATATAATGTAATGGCAGGAAGAAGGCTTGTCTTGCTCTTTGCTGGTTCCTGCTTGCTGTTTGCAGCCGCCATGAACTGTGGCCCAGCCATGCCTGCCTGCCTTGGAGCCAACTGAGTGTGGACTGAAACCTCCAAAAACTGTAAGAAATAAATCTTTCCCTTCCCAACTTGGGCTTCAGGTATTTTGTCTCAGCAACAAGTACAAAGTAACTAAGACAGGCTTTTTTACATAAACTTTTTTTATTTAAAAAAAAGATTAAGATAAAAGAGGACATAACAACACAGGTCATAACAGAACAATTTAAACAACATAGTGTTTCACCACAAGACAACCCCATGTAACAGTAGCTACCATAGTGTCTCTTTCCTTAAAATATTTGAGTATACCTTCATATACTATAGTATCAAACATAAGAAGACAGTGTAAAACCATTCAAGAGAATGAAAGTATTACAGGGTATTCAGAACCAAGTAACAGAAAACAAACAATGATTACTATATTATCTCCCTGTCTATAAAAATTTTGTTTATACTATCACATATAATAAAATCCAATAAGATACAGCATGATAAAACTGATGGGGACAAAAAAAACAAAAGCTTGGTGGGACTTCAAAACAAGATGATATTAAATCATAACTAGCTATTATAATGTCTTGTTTTCTTCAAAATAGCTGTTCATACCATCAGAGACAACAAAATCAAATAACCCAGAATAAAACCATTCCAACCAATTAATGAAAACATTATAAGGCTTCAAAGCAATATAATGGGGAGTCAAGATTACTGCATACTTTTATGTATTCTTACCATTTCTTACACTAGGGAAACTATTCGGTATTTATACATGTGAGTTTGGTTTATTTCCCGTATGAGTATGGTCTGAAGCTGCGTCCATTTATTTATAAGTATCTCAATGTGATCATTCTTTATATCTGAGGAGTAATCCATTGTATAAAAATACCACATCTTTTTTGTCCATTCCTCAGTTTATGGACATTTAGGTTGTTTCCTAGATCTGGCAATTACAAATTGTGCTGCTATAAACATGGGTGCACATATATCACTGTGGTATGATGTTTTCAGGTCTTCTGGGAATATGCCTAGAAGTGGAATAGCTGAAACAAATGGGACTTCCAATCCCAGTTTTCTGAGAAATCTCCAGACTGACCTTCACAATGGTTGCACCAGTCTACACTCTTACCAACAGTGCAGGAGAGTTCCTTTTTCCCCACAGCCTCTCCAGCATTTGTAGTTGGTGGTTTTCTTGATCCTGGCCATTCTTTCAGGAGTGAGATGGAATCTCAGTGTGGTTTTAATTTGCATTTCTCTAATGAGTAATGATGATGAACATTTTTTCATATATTTATTTGCCATTTGTATTTCCTTATCTGAGAATTGTGTATTCATCTCAGATGCCCATTTTTGGACTGAATACTTGAATTTTGGGGATTTGATTTTTTAAATACTTTATATGTTTTAGACAGAAGTCCTTTGCTCACTAAGATTGTTTCCCAGTTTGTAGGTTTTCTTTTCACTATGCTGGAGATTTCTTTTGATGTGCAGAAACTTTTAATAAGGCGTGATTCCAGTTATTGATTCTGGGAAGTATTTCCCATGAGGTTTGATTCCTGTTCATGAATTTTTTACCTACCCCTTTGTCTTCAAGTTTTTTACCCAGCAAACTGGATTTTTAAAAAAATGTACAGTGAAATATTAGCTGTAAAGAAAGATAAACGTAAGACATTTCTAGGTAAATGGATGCGCCTTGAGACCATACCCTTAAGTGAAATAAATTGGACTACATGTGTAAACATTACATTATCTGGTAGGAGAAACAAAGTCTACATAAATATCAAAATGTGTAATACACATTGTAAAATAGGAAGAAAATGTTCATACGGAAAGGGGAACTTAGGGGAGAGAGAAGGAAAAAAGAGAAAAGAAGGTGAAAAATAGAAACAAAGATTTTTGTAAATAAAGAGAGGAAGAGGTGTTGAAGGGAGGGGAGGGGAATGATGAAATTTGTATGTAGGCACAAATTCCATATGATGAACGTGATCATTATGTATTTCTAAAATTACCAATAAACTTAACTAATTAAAAAGAAAGAATCCAGCTCCTCCGTTACAAGGTGAGGCTGGGTTGTGAGATTGCAGGAGAGACATTTGATTCTTTTCTAAGGGCCATACAATGGTGCTAATGTTCAGAAAATGGATGTGAAATGGGTGATCTTGTGAAGACATCCATTTCCCATTCCAACGTAATGATTCACCTTCCACATACTTGTCCCCAAGAGGACAGTGTGGGAGGAAGAGGCAGGAGCGGATTCACACATAGCACTCCTCTCTCAACATTGTGTCGGCACCCTGAAGTATCTCTGGGGGCTCCAGAGTATACCTGATAGTGTGATTTTCCAAAATATGTTTCTCCCCACTTCTCTTTCTAGTGCTAAGTGGGTTCCAAAAGGCCTCCTCTCTGTAATACTCCTCCTAAAAATCTCTGCTCCTTGATGATCTGCCCAACCCACTCCTCAGTCATTTTCCTGTCTGCCCTGAGAACAGAGTGCAACCTTGCTTCAAAGCATCAAATTGCCTGCCTCTAATGTGTCATTTTCCCTCATTTTAGAGCTGGATTCCATGCTTCACTACCTCCTCAGGTCGTCGCTTGCATACAACATACCAGTGCTGCTGTCTTTCAGAATTATGCTGAACAGCATCCCCTCAACATCAAAGGGGTGCTCACAACTTCCCTGTGACACTCAACATTTGCTGAGCAGGAGCTTAATATTCAATTTGGGCTCATTAAGCTGAATGAAGGGAACAAAGTCAGTGGTGAGGTGGCATTGAGCTTCTAAGGGAAGACCATTCATTATTTAAAAACTCTCTGCCATCGAAAAGGACTGTGGGATTTTAGAGCTTCTTATGAAATAGAAGGCATTAAATCCCCATGGCAGTCTGGTCCAGCACTGTGGTTCTTATAATCACTTTCTATGAAAATGAGTTGAAGAAACTCATCTTTACTATGAAAATAAGTTTCTGAAGCTGCCGAGTTTCTACTGCTACTTTGGAGATGGCAGAGTGTTGGTGACCTGACCCAAGGAGCCCTAGAAGCCAGTGACCAAATCAAATCTAAAGTCCTTGAATTCCTAGGACCTGCACACAGATTCATGTCACCTTCTCACTTTTAAAAAAATCACACACCCCAGTATTGTGTGTGTGTGTGTGGGGGTCTCTGAACTATAAAACTAGGTTCATTATAATTCAGTGTTTAAAACACTGCTCATGTCACCTCCGAGAAAAGCTCAGCAGAGTTACAAATGGAAAGAGGTTTTTAGCACAGCAAGTTATTGGTAGCCTATCTCCAAATCAATAGGATATGACAAATAAGCAACCAGCCTCAAATCTAGACAGATAAAAGGATAAAAGGAGAGTGAGAGGGAAAAAGAGAGGAGAGAGAAAGAGAGAGACAGAGAGAGAGAGATTAAGAGAAGACTGGTTTCAAAATATTGCTATTCATCTAGAAATTGGACAGAAATGGAGAAAAAAAATCCAAGCTCAGTAAGGCATTTAAGAACTCTGCTACTGGATTTATTAACAATCAGGTCTTCCTAATCTTGGATTTATTTTGACATTAAAAAACTCAGGGTTTTAAAAGAGCTGCATAGGTGTATTTCACACACAATCTCCATCTTTTTGGTTCAAGACTCCTGAGTTAAAATTCTGGCCCTGCCATGAGGGCTGTGCAAACTGAGCAAGTTCTTGCACTTTAGCTCCCTTTTGCAGAGCCCATGGGGCAGTGAGGAAAGACTGCTTCACAGAAAAAGGGCTGTGAATGTGGTTCCCACTGAGGGGATTTTACACTGAGGCTTGAAGGAGAGGATTTGCCCAAGGTGATGGGGGAGCTGAGGAAGGATTAGAGGAATATGAGGGGAAACCAGGCCGTGAGTGACACCAGTACTGAGACATGGCCTCAGGAACGGAACCCCTGAGCCTGACTTCTGGGTCCAGTTAAGGAAAAAAGCTTTTATTTTTTTCCTGGAAACCATGTTCAGGAGGGTAGCAAAACTTTCATAGCAAAATGAGCTCAAAGTCCTGCTTGAAGGAGACATATAAATAGAGAAAAGTCCATAAGTTATTAGGAACAACATTAATTTAAATTGAGCCAAATTTTTTTTAAAGTTTACTGTTTGAGGATTTTTTTGTTGTCATCGTTGTTGGTCTGTTTTGTAGCTTCATGGAGAAAGATACAAAATGCAATCCAGATGCTCTTCTTCCCAGCATGAGGGTATGAACCTGACCTTTCCCTGTACCCAAGAGCAGAGAAGACAGTGGCCTTGATTAACTGCAGATCAAGAAGCCTTCAAAATTAGTTGCATAAAGGGTAAAAGAATAAGTTAGGATCCTCAGGGTTACATGCTTTCCCAGGATCAGCTGCTTTTGGATTTATTATCAAAGGTTTTGTGCAGAGAATGGCTTTAGCTATGATAGGGTTCTGTGTGTCTGTCTCTGCAATGGTGATATCCAGAGTACAGAAGAGACCTGCCATTGGCATGTGCAAGAGACACTTTTATCACTCACTGTCTTATAGCAAAGGGTTCACCTACAGATTATACCAAGGTGAACAAGAGACGTGGTTCCACCCATGTGGCCTCCTCTCTGAGATAAGGAAGAAAGCTCAAAGACACTCTGCCTTTTACAAGGAGCTCTGCCTGCCATGCAGTGGGCCACATGGTGTGGACTAAGCTGGTAGCTGCAGAAATGGAGAGAAGTGAATGGGTTGGTGAATGTTTAGTAGTCAAATAAACAGGACTTGGTGGCTGCTTGTATATGGGTGGGTGGAGGAGCTACAGTGTGAACTTTGTGGCAGCATCTGGGTGGTGCCCAGATCTCAGAGTAGCCATCAAGTTGATGGGGAATGCCACTTCTTGAAATGAGAGCTGCTGTGGAGGGAGCACGTTTCTGAGAAGACAGGATCAGTTTGGAAAATGAGGGGCAGGGTGTACCCATGAGGGAGGCCATAGGATTTAGAGAAGGCAGTTCCATATAGGAATTAGAACTTGCTAGAGAGATCAGAATTTGACATAAATGAGAGAGATGCAGGCATGGAAGTGGATGCGTAAGGACACCGCAAAGCGTGGAACAAGTCAAGAAGGAATATTGAGGAGTGGTCAGGAAAGCAGCATAAAGAGCAGAAGATTGGGACGACATTTCTGTCAAGAAGATACAATATTTAAGAATTTACATTCCACAGGGGTAGCAAATATACCACCTGCACCCAGAAAACTACCATAAACACAGAGGACTCATTTGCTGAGCAAATGAAGAGAATGTCAACAGCTCAAAGTGAGGAAAGGTCGATTTTTCATTGGGATCATTCACTCTGAACTGACATGGAGAACGGTTAGGTTACATGGTGATTACTATAGTCAGTGTTTACAGGGGGAATCGATTTAAAACAGGACACATAGTCATAGAATTATTTTATAACATTTACCCAAAGAGTTAAATTCATACTAAAGACCTAACGAATCCAGCTGAGGGCTGGGATCCCATGGCAATGTCCTGTATGAGTCCAGTTGAAGACTTAGAACTCATAGTAATGTCCTCCACTAGTCCAACTGGAAGCCTAGAGCCCGTGACAATGTCTCGTGCAAGTCTGTATTAAGGATCTGCACTGCGAAGGCCCTAAGCTCAGTGGTGGAAGCCAGAAAGTCTGTGCCAGTGAGCTAAAGGCTCTGTGCTTGCAGGCTGAGGGATCTGCACTGGAGCCAAGAAGTGATGTTCATTGTAAGGACCAGCGCTGCCCCAAAGAGAACTGCAGCCATCCTCAGCAGTAGTGAGGTCCCGAGCTACTCTAAAGATGAGAACAACTGAGTTCATATCAGGAAACCCAATGTGACAAGTTTTTCCAGGAAGAATCAACAGCACACCATTTTCCCCTTTAGTTTTCTTTTTATGCCATTGGTAACAATCCTCAGGTAGGCTTCCACACCCAGCACGATGCTGATTCAGTTCAGTTGGGTGTTATATGCTGACCATTAGTAATTTACCACAGCAATTATATCAACCAGGCTCTGAGCAGATATGAAAAGAATGGGAGGTGAGCATGGCGAAGACCAGAGTGTGTGGCCATCACTGGTTAAGAATGCACTGGAATGAGAATCAGGCTTGCATCTTCTTTGAAGCTTGTCTCTTCCTTTGCTTTTGTAGCTGGGAAACTTTTGAGCCTGCTTGAATGATGTAAGATGAGGTCACCAGAGAAAGAGGAACGAAGAGAGAATGGAGAGACCATGGCAGTGGTTCTGAGAAGAGTAGGGATAGGGGTGAAAGAAGAGTGGGGGCGTCTCACAGAGCGGTGAGCAGGCCCCTCACAGATTGACGAGGAGGAAGTGGTGTGGATGATGATGCTTCTTGGTCATGTTTGGGGAAAGATCATCCACTAAGACTGTCCTTAACTTCGCAAGTTAAGAAAGGACAATGCAATAAGAAACTGTTTTTGGAAAGCAGCAAGTGAGAAGTGGGAAATCATGAGATTGGTGCATGGTATTGAAGGCACAGTGATCATCAGTTCATTGGAATACTCGTGTGTTAAGCTAGGTTGACCTTCTCCGGGAGTTACGTTTTCTGGCACCAGTACAGAGAATAAAGATAAGAGATGGGGTTTCAGGTACACACCTGTAATCTTACCACTTGGGAGGCTGAGGCAGGAGAATCACAAGTTTGAGGCCAGCCTGAGCTATATAGTGAGCTGAAGGTCAATCTGAGCTACACAGCAAGAACCTGTCTAAAAAAATGGGTTTCACTGGATGACAGAAGATGTTGCTGAGTAGCAGAAGCTTAATGCTGACCCCCTTTGTGGATATTTATGCAAGTTCTTTGGGGACTTTGTTACTAGACCCCTCTAACTGCCACTCTTTCAGGTCAGGCTTAACTGGGGGTTGGTGTTTGTGGTTCACTCCATACTAAGTCCCAGGGAGTCTATCAGACCAGTGACTCTGGTCCTTCTCTTTATTTCCAGGGCTCATATTTAACCCACAAGACACTTACTGGTAATTGAGTTTGCTCTAACACGCTGATGCTATCACAATGCCATTGAACAGGGGTGTTCTTCTTTCCTAAAAGCAGCTACTTTCCCAATTACCAGAAATATGCTTCAAGTTCTCAGAGCAGCATTCTAGACATGCCCCCACCAAACTCAAAGTGAATAGGGTAATGCTCTGCCTTGTTGTCTACAGTGGGGAACAACTAGTTGCTCCTTCCAAAAATCCTCTCTGGCAACCTTCTCTTTTCCCTTCAGTTCTTCTTTGGAGGACCCAGGGGACCTTGAGAACCTGCAGCCAGTGAGGGGTCCTACAGAGTCTGTCTCACAGTCTTTCAGCCTCTCTTATGACTAGATGCCTCCCTGGAAGAGATCAGTGCTCTCTGTGCAGTGATGGATCTTGAAATCTAATAAGAATAAAGAGAGCAGTGAAGGTTGGCAGAGAGAACTAGATGGAGAAAGAGAGGAGTGGTGGCCAAAGATTTAGCAGTTGCACTAAGCTCAAAGAATGGCCCTAGGGGGAGAATCAAATAGGCAATGGGAAATGAGAAGAGATTGCAGTTTGGGCCCAGCGTCAGTGTCTGGGGTACCTGCTGCTAACGGGATCTGGATTTGACCTTGAGATCCAGTGGCTGGGATAGGGTTGTGGATGAGGACAAGTGCATTGGGTGGCTCCTCTAAGAGGATGTTGGAGGAAAATCAAACAGTAGAGACCCTCAAAAGGGAAGAGCAGTGACAGGGCGATTGATGGATGATGCAATAGGAAAAGGGAAGAGTGCCTAAGACAGACGATTTTCATCTCAAAGGAATGAGGGATTGAACTCGAAGAGCTGGGTAAGCAAACAGTGAAAGTGTCCTTTGCAGGTATGGACAATTTCCATCTTCCCTGCCTGGACTTGTGACACCTGCAGCTGGAAATGATCATTGGTTTGAGGCAGTGGCATTGGAAGCTGGGTCCTCAGAGAACAGCTGGGTTTCACTTACAGGCCAGGAGTGAGAGGAATGCTTGGGGAAGGGTTTGGAGTCAGAGGTTGGCTCCTCTGCATGTTGGCCCAGGCAGGGGTGTCTGGGATGGAGAAGAGGAGCCAGAAAGGAATGAAAGATAGGAAAGGCACAGGAAGAACCAGAGTTCTACAAGGTTCTTCATGGCCAGAAGTTGTTGCCCATCATCAAAGTGAGGGGCTCGGTTTACTCATTGTCAGGTAAACTAGTTGCTCCACTGGGTCATGTGGGAGACAATGTCAACCACAGTTTGTTAACCACAGATACATGCTGTAACAGCTAACTTGAAGACGGTTTACAGGGGGCCACATGGTCATCCTCCTGCCTTGTATTCAGCACTAAACTTGCCAGTC
The DNA here is from genome assembly GCF_034190915.1 of Cavia porcellus. Taxonomy (NCBI): domain Eukaryota; kingdom Metazoa; phylum Chordata; class Mammalia; order Rodentia; family Caviidae; genus Cavia; species Cavia porcellus. The sequence continues at coordinate 19,398,054 of NW_026947484.1, forward strand.
ATCAGATTCTGCCTGTCTCAGGGCTTTTGCATAAACTGTCTGACTGGGATCTACACCCTTCACTTATTAGCCACTATTTGGCTTTTCTAAAGTCTTAGCTCAACTTTCTTTTCCTCCAAGTTCACTCACCTGACCTTCTCGTCTGGGTCAAATCCTCTGTTTCTAAGTAAGCATCCAGTACGTAACACTTATTAGAGTTACTGCTATCTGTTTATGGCGTTGATCAGCATTTCCTCCCTCCCCCTGGGCTTTTTGGACAAACTGCCTTCCTTTGTGCACAGCATTGTCTGGCATTTAGTCTGGTTCTGGTGAACACTCGCCTAAGGGATGAGCAGAGTGGTCTTCACGGGTGTTGAGGACTGGCGCCTGGTAGGCTGAGGCCCTGTACAGGCTCAGTTGCTAAGTGGCATCATTTCAGGCTCCCAGCACGGGGAGTGGGCCGGCCGGCAGGGCTGGGAGCTGGGCGCCACAAACTCCAGTGTCTCTTGAACCACATTTTTTATAAAAGGGTCTGTCTGAGACTATTTTAGTAGTTGACTTTTGTGGTTTGGCTGTGGTTCAGTAGTTTGCCTTGAAAGACAGGCGCCCTGGACTGCGTCCCTAAGAAGAAGCCATCTCATCCCCCTTGGATAAGAGCACATTGTCCATGTACAAGGGGCCTCAGAGCTCTGCTTCTTGGGGGAAAGCCCGGGAGAAGCCACAGCTGCAGATTCTGCTTCTAGGGGAGTCAAAGGTCAAAAGGTCAAGGGTCTCTTGCAGACAGATGCCCCAGTCAATGAAATCCAGCCATAGAATGCCCCTCATCCCACTCCACTTCTTAGGCCCTAAACCCAACTTCCTGTCTAGGCTGTTGGGAGGCTTTTTCAGGGGTTTGGCTATAGCATGAATCATGGCATAAATGGGTGTGAGCTGTGAAGGGAACCTAAAGAAGGGCTTTCCTAGCTTGTGACCAGCAGACTCTGTGCTACTTTCCCTCTGTGCTCTTCCATTTCCAAAGGACCGATTGTCTTGGAGAAAGAGAAAACTGGGAGTAGTGTGTTCCTCTATGCAGAATATAAGTTCACTTGGAGTGAGCTTGTCATTTCCAGGCTTCTGTATTAACTGTGTGCACACAGATGATACCAGCAAATGCCACACATACACCTTCCTTTACTGAGACACCTTCAGCTCTTCAATCCAAACAACTTGGTTCAAAGATGGAACAAAATGATGATGAGGAAGGAGTTTACCCATTAGTAGAAAGGCGAGCTATTGCTGGTGTGAATTATCACCTGGCCAGCAGGACCTCTATCAAGGGAACAGCACCACTGAGGAGCAAATGTGGCATAAATGCAGACAGATGTTGCCTCCAGGAAAGGTTGCTTTCTCTGTAAGAGCGAGGATTCTGGCTTGAGCAGCTCCTCTGGCCACCGAAAAGCCATCATCACAGATCCTGACATGAATGCTGGCCTTCAGTTGGCTGTCTGGGACATGGTCTGTAGAAGGGCTGTAGGTCAAATGAATTAATTATGAGAGACTGGGGAGATGATGTAAAAATACAATGAGCTACCTTTTTGCAGTACTCTCCATTTACTCAAAGAGATGTTTCATTCGTTTCTTGTTCAATAGTAACTCACTGATACCAGGCAGTGGGGTTACAAGTCAGGCAGGCCTTCCCACTCCACATCTGCTCTTTCTGAACATTTCATAGACATTTAAGGGTTATTCACATTTTTAATGACTTTGAGGATAAAATTAACAACTGTTCTAATGTATCCTGAGATCAGTTGGGATTAATGAGAAAAAAGTGTAATGATGAGAAAAAAGATGAAATCCTGGAGGACCGCCTTACTTTTCAGACCTCAGTTTTCTTGTCTGTAAAGTACGGCAGTTGCTTATGTGTTACATATAATCTGTTATGTTTTGTAGCCATAAATGAAATCAAGGTTTTCTAAAAGGTCTGATTGGTCATTGTTCCCATGTTCACTGTCTGTGATTAATTCTAAAACTCAGTGTCTTAAAAACTACCATTTTACTGCCTCTCATAGGTTAGTCCATCAGGAACTCCAGTGAAAGCTTGATGGGACACATCTCGTAGTCCATGAGGTAGGTGAGCTCACTCTGTGTATTTCAGTGGCAGATGGGCTGGCTGGGAATTACCAATGTAGAGATTCCATGTCTCATGCCCTGGTTGGGCTGCCTCATGGCTGAACAGTCCCCTGGAGGTAGGGTTGAGTGGTTGCCTTTCCGGCGTGGGTGTCTCAGAGTTGCTAGACTTCTTATGTGAACACTCACTCAGAGCTTCTGGAGTGTCCAAGATACCCAGGCGAGAGCTACAAGGCTTCTTTCAAACAAGCCCCAGAATATCCCTTGTGCCATGTTATGTCGATCAGTTTACTAAACCAACCCAGGTTCCAGGCAAGCGGAGAAATGGCCTCTGCCTCTTGGTGGAGGAATTGTGTGAGCACATAGAGGCCAACTGCCACTTGTCATGATGTGAGACCTGACAAGGAAAAAGACTGAATTCCTCTGTCATCTTTGTTTTTCTGCTTCTGTTTCTTTCAGTTGAATCAGGAAGATCAAGTAAAATAGCTCAACATTATGAGTGATTCTTGAGCATGGATGGCATCTAATGTGAAAATCCAGCTTTAAATTGAATGAGTAAAACATGGGAAAAATAAGAAAATGCCCAAAGCATAGACCACTTCAACTCTTTTAGGTGTGATATGTATCAGCTCCAGCCCCCTCAGTCCATTTTGGAAGCCCTGGTAGGAGGAATTTCTCTGTGTTGGACACTGTGGTTACACCTCTCATGGTGTTCACTGGGTGCCAGATTGTGTGCCTTTTTTCTATTGGGCAGATTCCAAGAAACTTAACATTTGATTCCTCCATGTTTCTCCCACCCCACATGCAGAGGTTCTCAGTCACTCTTTGTTGAATGCACATAATCTTCCTCTAATGGAGTTTTAGAAGAAGCTGGAAGTATCGTAAAGAGTAACTTGATACTAACTCCTGGTAGTAAAAGAGGGTGATCTCATTATCCATAATAGCTAATGTTCAACAGCTCATCGATGCTGTCTAGTGGGCAATAAACTTGAAAACATCCTTTGGGGGTCTTGGTTTCTGGACTGTGTCTTGGTAACCTATAAAGCTCACTCTTGGCTGGGAGAGGTGGATGAAACTGTACTATACTGGGTAAGTTTCCACGAGGAATTGGTCTCTTAACTGTGGTCTGACTGTCTCAGCACACACATCACTGCTGGTCCAAACTCTCTCTTTGCGAGAGAGTTTTGGGATAGTGTGTTTATTTGGCACAACACAGATGACAGAAGAGCAGTTAGTAGCTGAAGAAGATTAACGATTACCCTTAGGACAATTTTATTTAGTATGAAAATAGAGGAAAATTGGTTGAAAAGGAGGCTTTCTTCTTTACATTCTATTTCTTTATTTACATTGTATTGGGGAATTAATTTAAAGGTCAGTTTTTAAAAAGCACCTGGGCATGGTGGTGCACTCCTCTAATTCTAGTACTCGGGAGTCTGAGACAGGAAGATTGTTGCAAGTTCAAGACCAGTAGGGGCTACAAAATGAGCCCAAGGCCAGCCTGAACTGAACAGCAAGATCCTGTCTCAAAAAGACAAAAAGAAAAAAAATCATTAAAAATGGATACGAATTGCAGACCCTGAAAAGATGAGGACTCCTTCTTGCCTTTACCAAAAACGTAAGGTTTGTATTCTAAGTCAGACGTCATGGGACTGAGTCCTGGATCTCCCTGTCTACTAACTGTATACAACCAGGAATCAAAAAATACGATGAATGTTTAAATCTTAAAAATTTATTACACTAATGGACACATTGCTATTTATCCCCTCAAAGTCCTCCCCTGTGCATTAAGCACACTTCTCCTACCATTCTTGCTATTTCCTGAGGCAGGTCTGGATGTACTCTTTCCTGAATGTCTTCAGTTGCACTGTCATGGCTGCCTAGATATCCCAAAACAAAATGTTTACCTTTCGTTTTCATTATGACTTTGAGGAAGAGGAGTCACAGGAGGCCATGTCCATTGAATAAAATCACAGGAGACCATGTCCATTGAATAAAGTGATTGAATGAGGCACACAATAATGGTTTTTTTAAAATCTTTTTTTTTAATCGGTACTAGGAATTGAACTCAGGACTGCGTGCTTGCAAGGTAGGCGCTTATGCCTCTGAGCTAAATCCCCAACCCCACACAATAATGTTTTTATGAGCCTACTTTTCCTTTGGATGGCATCTAACAACAATATCCACTGCATCTTTTTAATCACACCTTGTAAAACTCTTGAAAGAGGCTTTCCAGAACTGCTTCAGAAAGTGGTAAGAATGATGAGATAAGTGTGTTCAAAGCAAAGGGGAGTACCAGGGTGTTTGTTTTTTATTGGGGGAGTTGTTTGTTTTTGTCATGGTAGCTTAGCAGTATAATTTCAAATTGGGAATTATGATGGCCCCTTCCTCAAGTTGGTTGTTTGGAATTGTTTTTACTGTTGTAGGTCTCTTCTGGTTCTGTATGAATTTTAGGATTTTTTTTTTTAGTTCTGTGACTTATGCTATTGGTATTTTTTTTAAATTTTATTTAAGGAGAAAAAGAAAAAAAACAGAAAAAGGGTACAAGTTATACAGAATTTCAGAAAGAATAAACAGTAGGGAATCACTAGTTAATAGACTACATATTGTTATCTTAGAAATAATTGTTCAAGATACAAAATTAAAGCATATAAAGTGGACTTTCAAACAGTGAGACTGTAAACAGTTTTGTTCAATGATCCAAGCTATTGGTATTTTGATTGGGATTGCATTAAATCTGTGTAACACTTTGGGAAGTATAGCCATTTTCATTATATTGTTTCTTCCTATCCAAGAACAGGTGATATCTTTTCATTTTCTCATATCCTCTTTGATCTCCTCTTTTAGAAATACTGTAGTTTCCATTGCATAGGTCTTCCACTTCTTTTGTTAGATTGATCCTTAAGCCTTTCATTTTTTATGCTATTGTGCAATGCATTGTTTGTTTAATTTCTCTCTCAGTGAGTTTGTTGTTCATGTTCAGGAATGTTACTGATATTTGAGCGTCTTTGTGTCCTATCCCACTGCTGAATTCGGTTATTAATTCTAGGAGTCTTTGGTAGAGTTGATGGGATCTTCTACATAGAATATTATGTCACCATCAATTAATAATAATTTCATTTGTTTCTTTCCTATTCATATTCCTTTTATTTCTATCTCTTGTATAATAGCCTGGCTGATATTTCCAGAACTATATTGAACAGGAGTGGTGATAGTAGGCAGCCTTGTCTTGTTTTTGATTTTAGAATGATAGCTTTCATTTTTTCCTTTTTAAAAAAAATTATTAAAGAAAAATAAAACGAAACAGAAAATGAGTAGAAATAGTACATACTTTCAGAGGAAAAAATAAACAGTAATAAATCCCTAGTTGATGTTTACATATTGTCTTCTTACAAATAATTGTTCAAGATACAAAAGTGTAGCATGTAAAGTGGGGATTCAAACAGAGAGACTGCAAATAGCTCTGTTCAACTATGTAATAAAAGCTTAGTAATATGGTTATCAATTCTATACACTCAAACATACATGCAATTATCCATATTTTCATTTTGAGATTAAACAAACCAAAGCAGACTAAAATCATTCTGAACAAAGGATAATCATATTGCTGGATTTCACATCATGACACTTCAGAATCAGCTTTGGGTACTGTAGTGCCTTTTTTCCTTCAAAGTACCTGTTCATTTCATCATGTGTCATAAGATCAGTTCTCATAAACTGTTTATAGGTTTTACGCAAGAATGAGTCTTAACATGTATTTCTATCCTTTCTATATAGCGTTCACTTTTTTTTGACCATTTAGTATGATGTTGGCTGTTTGTTTGTCATAGAAGGCTTTTTCAGATTGAGATAAAGATGTACCATTTCGATTTTGGGTGCAGATTTTATTATGAATGACTGTGTCAGATGCTTTGTCAAATTATTATTTCTGCATCTATGAAGATAATCATAGAAGCCTTGTCTTTGGTTCTGTTAATGAAGTCTATTACATTTGTTGTTCTGTGTATGATGAACCATCCCTGCATCCCTGGGGTGACTCTTACTTGTTCATTGCGTATACTCTTCTTGATGATTCGTTGCATTCTGTTTGTCAGTATTTTACTGAAGATGTTTGCATCTATGTTCATTAGGGAGATTGGCCTGTAGTTCTCTTTTTTTGGTTGGGTCCTTCTCTGGTTTTGGTATCACTATATCAGTTGCTTTCAAGAATGACTTTGGGAGTATTACTTCCCATTCAATTTCATTAAAAAGCTTGAGAAGTAGGGGCAATAGATCTTCTCTAAATTACTTGTAGAATTCCATAGTGAATTCATCAGGATCTGAGCTTTTCTTTGTTGGTAGGGTTTTTAAAATTACATTTTTTATTTTATTGACTGATGTTGGCCTATTTGGAACGTTTATATCTTCTTCTTTCAGCTTTGATAATTCATATATATCTGGGAACCTGTCCATGTTTAAGGGTATAGGCTCTCACAGTAGGAAGTAATGATGTTCTGCATATCTGCAGGATCCATTCTGATTTCACCCTTTTATTTACAAATTGTATGGATTTTGATCTTTTCTTTCCTTTCTTTTTTTAAAAATTATTATTATTATTATTATTATTATTTTTTTTTGGTTAAGGCTGGCTGGGATTTTGCTTACTTAATCTCTCAAAGAACAACCTGAGGGTTATTGGAACAGAATAAAAGATGCAAAAGCCAAGCACACTAAACTACTTTATCTTTGACAAAGGAGCCAAACACCTTCAGTGGAAGAAATATAGCCTCTTTAATAAATGATGCTAGGAAAACTGGCTTCCCACAGTTTTTCCACAGCCAAAAACTCACCACGCACTAAACCAAAACCAAAATGGATCAAAGATATATATATTAAAACAGAAATACTAAACCTGCTAGAATATTGAATATATAGCACTCTTGAAGACACAGGTGTGTGTTAAGACTTTCTGAACAAAACCCCGATTGCACAGGAAATATCAAAGAATCAACAGCTAGGGTCACATCAAATTGTAAACACCAAAAGAAACCACCAACACAGTGACAAGAGAACCCACAGAATGGGAAAAATTTTTACCAGCTGTTCCTCAGATAAAAGACTAATATCTAGAATATATTTTTAAAAACTCAAAAAAATCAGAATCCTAGACTTAAAGACCCAATTCAAAATTGTGCATCTGAAATGAAAAGACATTACTCAGATGAAGAAGTACAAACAATAAATAAATACATGAAAAGGTGTCCAACATAACTGGTCATTTCACCCAGAAAGAATAGCTATCATTAAAAAAAACCAACTAATGACAAATGCTGAGAAGGCTATGGAGAAAAAGAAACCCTTCTCCACTGCTGGTGTGTGTAAATTGGTACAACCAATATGGACGCCAGTATTGGGATTCTAAAAAACTAAAACTAAAAGGAAGGAAGGGAAAAGGCAGAAAAAGGCAAGATAACTATACTATTAGTGTCTCTTAATTCACTGCAAAGGAAGGTTTACGCTAATAATCATTAGAGAACTTTTTATGCCCATATCTTGTACTCTGAGTAACTACTTTAAAAATGTCATCATTGTAGAACTAGATTATTAATTGTAAAAGTGAGCTTGTTTAAACAGCAAATTTGACCCCCTCTCCTTCCTCCCTCTCTTTCCCTTTTTCTTTGTGCCATGGGATGATGTAGCACAAAGGTTTTGCCAAATGTTGGTGTGCAGTCATGAACTTCCTAAACTCCACAGCTGTGAGAAACAAATTTCTTTTTTTGTATATTAATCAGTTCATGGTATTGTGTTACAGCAAGAGAACATAGCTCAAGACATACGAGCATGAAATTATCATGACACCTGGTACTGAAGAGGTAATGCGTAATAATATCATGGAAAAGCCATTGTATTAGTACAAAAGAAATGCCAAAATTTCAGTGACTTCTCAAAAATTCAGTAGCTTCTCATCAGTATGTAGCTTCTCAATGAATTAATATCAAACATACTAAGGTATTACTAGATAGGAGACTGAGAATTTTTATGATGATAAAAGTCTGTATATCTGGCATTTGGGAAGCCAGATTCATCTCATACTTCCTTATTCAAAATCTTGTGTAACAATGCAATTAATCTATGTATAGGAAAAAATTATGTATATGTATGTTATATATATTATATAGAAGTTATATATATATAGGAGGTAATAAATAAATTACACTGAGTTACAGACATAATAACTAGGGGCAGTGAATTTAGAGGAGACGCTGGAAAACTCATGAGATTAAACAGAAGAGACTGAAGAAAGTTTAAATTCTTGGAAGCCTAAAAATGATAAGCTAAGATGTAACAAGTGCAGAGTTAGAGTCCCAGCCAATGGACTAGTAGTTAGCTCACCTTGGAGATAAGCACATGTTACAGCCAGTGTCCCAGAATGGCCACTTCCTCACTCTCAAGTTGCATGCATGATGTTCTCTGCAAAAATGCTCCAGTGACTTCCCAACCTACAAAACCCTGAAACCTATGTAATCTGACGCCCAGTGACCTCCAAGTCCAATTACTTCCTGCATTTCCCCCTGCTCCAGCCACGCTGCTCTCATCTTCTCCCTCCCCCTCCTGTTTCTGGGGCTTGTTTTTATTTCTTGGAGATAGTGTCTTGACGTGCAGTCCAGGCTGTCCTTGAACTTGTTTCCTTTCTGCCTCTGGCTGCTGAGCGCTGGGGAGACAGCTGGATAGCACCTTAGCCAGTGTTCTTCATGTTGCTCCTTGAATGATTCTCACACATCTCTGGATCATGGATGCTTTTTATTGTCTGGAACACTTTTCTAGCATTTCCTTTATTCCCTTGCTTTGTTCAGGACTTTTCTCAAAAAGAGATCACACCCCAGTATATCTTGCTTTATCTTTTTTAAAATATTACATTATGTATTTATTTGTTCAATTTCTCTTCTGGTATTTTTGTTTTTCCTCCACCAGAATGTACAATCTACAATGACAGGCACATTTTTCTGTGGTTTTCCCTGCAGTATCCATAGAGCTTAAAACACTGCTTGGCAGAGTAAATGCTTGATCAATATTTGTGGAAAGAATAAATGAATGAGTGAGTTAATAAAAGACCCACATGCAAACAAAGAGAGTAATAAAAAGAGGCACAATAAATGCTCTACTTATTCTGCCTCAGGAGAAGGAGGGCCTGGGGAGCTGCCCAAGAGTGATGTCACAGTAAAGGGCTGGATTTGGGCTAGGGATTGTAAAGGCTGATTTAAACCAGCAAGGTAATAACCATTTTGTATACTAGGAATTTGTTACGTCCTTTCCTTGAATAGTTATAGTCAGTGGTAATAACCTTAGAGTGTTGGCAAATTCACAGTGACTCACTCATTTTCTGTGTTGTTATTTCTGCATCAAAGTACACCTCAGGTGTTCCCAAGCTGGGTCTCTCAGTCTGGTGCCTTCAGGACTTGGGTTGGGCACTAAAAACTGAGGCAACTTGATACCTAGGTACTCAGTCTGCTCTCTGCTGTTACCAGGGAGGACTGATTCTACTCAGGAAGTTAGGACAGGGAGGAAGAGGGGGAAGAATCTACTAATTGAACAAAAGGATTAACTCAATACTGGAGAAAATATCCTGACCAAATCCATGTTATTCTAAGAATTTGTGATAAGTTTTTACTGCTCCAAATGCTTTACTCTCTCCCAGTCAAAAACTACTATACATCTGTCCCCTTTGCCATGTGACTTAACTGTAGGAAGGGGGTATGCAAATTATCACCTCAATAACCTGGAGGCTGTTCCTTGCTTTGGCCAATGAAATGTTGTCCGTGTAACACAAAGAGAGCTTTCAATGTGCTTGTGTGGTGTAACTTGGCCTCTTGTCACATTTGCTGTGAGATGAGTTGATTTTAGGAAGCCACTTGTCCCAGAATGGCAGATTTGCATTGCTAACCAGAGCCCAACCTGCAGCAGACACAGAATCACCTTAGCTGATCTGTACACTTGCGGGTGAAAATAATTAATGTAATGTTATAGGGAATCATGGAAATTTGGGGGATTGTTTGTTATGCCATAAAACTTTAAAATGTCCAAAAAGGAGTTTTTGGACATTTATAGCAATATTGACAATGATAATTGTGTCCTATTTAACAAACAAAGTTGATATAGCTTAGTTAAATTACACATACACACCTTTTTTTTTTTTTTTTTTTTTTTTGGTCTTTTTGAGACAGGTGCTAACTCTGAAGTTCAGGTTGGCTTTGAGCTCACTTTGTAGCCCAAGCTTGTCTCGAACTCACAACATTCCTCCTGCTCAGTCTTCTGAGTGCTAGGATTACAGATGTGCGCCCCCATGCCTGGCTCTATACATCCCTTTTGAATAGATCATACATTAAACTATGAGAATCAGATTTTTCATTTTTTAATGGCTAGAGTTTAAGTTCTTCTTTTTGAATTATTCCAGAAAGTTTGTCTATTTTAGAAGTTATGCCTGATGGACCATCAGCACAAAAGTTCTATTTCTTTTGTATTCTCTGTTATGTCCCTTTGCATAGTGCAGGTACTCAATAAACTGAACCGATTATTAGCAGCATTGTCTAACAAGGTAGTCATTAACTATATGTGCCTTTTTAAGTTTAACTTAGAACAAAATAAAAATTTATCACAAGTTATCAGTGAACATATATGGCTAGTAGCCACCATACTGGACAACAGTTATAGATCATTACCATCATCACATATAATTCTAGTGGACATCACATCACATATAATTCAGTGGCTACCTAGAGGTTTTAGAGACTGGGCATTTCATTAATTTTTGAAGTTTGGAGAGGAAAATTCTCTGTGGGTGGGATGATAGGATGAAGATAGGAGAAAAAAATAGGAAAAATGAGCTCCCTCCTTCTTTTTCACCTTTGGTTTAGACAAATAATCTTTACAAAATATCATTTAATACAATAACCTTTCTCATCTCACTATTTCTTTGAGAAACATTCTAAGACACATAGTCCTCCAGTTGTATTGACCAGTAGGTGCAGATGAGCGTGTAGTAGTTATAGAGGGCCTTTCAATGAGGCAACTGCATTTTAGTTCATCTCCCAAATGCTGGGGAACATATCAATAAGATTTATAAATACATGACCTCCAACCCCACCAAAATAAGATTCCAAAAGAACAGCAGAAAAACTCAGTGAGAAAACGTGCTCAGTGCTGCAGCTGGCTTTCTAGACCCCAGTACAGTTTCAGCAACAGCAGACTTTCTATTGGTCTCCATGAAATTCACCAAACCATATGAGAAATGACTCAGCAAGTAGAAGAAAATACAGCATGAGTCCTGATCAGCAATCTACCTTAGGCCAAATACTAAAAAACAAAGGAAAACTCATTATGTGAGCCAGTTACAGGTGTATTAGTTCCATTTCAGAGACTTCCAACAGGTTTTCATTTATTTCCACATTTAACATCAGTATCAACCTATATGTAGGAAACACTGCAGTCATTTTTTATAGTACTTGGTAAAGAAAATTCTCCAGAGGAACTTCTCATAGGACTTTACTGATCCATTCTTCTTACATGAAAGTTTTGTATATAAAGTTATACAATCTGCTCTCAAAATAGAATGAAAAGTTTCTACTTGTCTTTGATCAGTTGGTCACCCTCAGTCACCCATGCCAATTAGTGGATTTGTTAGTACTTAGACCTCCTTCACTAACAACGGTCCCTGGACTCAGTCTCAGATGTCCAACACAACACCTAGCACTCCTCAGCTAACCCCATTCATTCTTCCAAATGTTTTGTCATCCAACCTTGAGGGCCAGATTTTTCTAGACCTCTTGGAACTCCCAGTGACTCATTGCAACCACTAATCTAAATCCCCTCTCCCTCCAGAATTTTGTCACTTTTACCTTCTCTTCTCAGACTATTGTGTAGTCTGTCATTACAACCATTATCTTACCATCACCATTAGGTTCCAAGAAAAATCATAAACTGGGTTTCGCCCACTAGTAGCTTTCTATCTTGCAAAGTGAAAAGCTAAGCTAGCCAAGCTCCCCTGTGCATCCAACACTATCCAGCATTTACACCACAGCATTTACACTACTTAATAATTCCATATCCCCTCAGTTCACTCCCCAAACTCATTCCCTTTAAACTCTGCCCCATTCTTTAAGGCACCAAACTCTTTTGCATGATGCTATGAACTCAATTTTGGTCCCTCCACCCCCAAAAACTGTAATTTGAAACTGTCACCCACAATGTGACTATATGGGGATGGAGACGATAGAAGATAATTTATCTTACATGAGGTCATAAGAGAGGTGTCACAGTCAGAGATCACCGTAGGAAAATGGGAAAACCAACTCCTAGGCCCTTAACCTGTTGCTTATTAAAAACATGATTTATGTTTTCTTCTGAAGCAGTCAGGCACTTGAAAGTAATTTTTGCTAAAACTGTGACACTTCACTTGGGCATACAGATGCCCAGTAGGCAGCTGAAAGCAAAACAAACCTTGATCTTCATTTTGTAAAACTCCTAATCAAATTCAACTTTGCATATGGGCACACTAGTCACTTAAGAAGTATCTGTCTAAAAGTTGGCAAAAAAAGCTAAATTAGTCCTAAATTTGCATGGCGTACCTCATTCTCCTTCAAGACTGAGGGTACCAAAATAAGAGTAACTAAAGTAATTTTCAGGATTTACAGGGAGACCCAATTATCAGCTTTATAACATCCAGCTCCCAGACCCATCCTCCATCCATGCCCAGGCTCTCTCAACCTGTAATTACCTGAGTTCCAGGAAAAGCAGCCTCAAAGACCACCCTGTGATGCAATCAGCCTCCCAAGTAAGAACAATCATCTTATGCAAGCCAAATTGCCTCAAACCAGGACTGAGATAATGTCCCATGTCCATTGTTGGTGGGTTGATGTCACCAACCTCTTGGGACATGTGCCCACTTCAGTTCCTCAAACTAAAGCCCTTCTGCTACTTTTTCTTATTTTCCATTGATCTTTGTCAGAGCTGTGCCTTGTTCCCTTCATTTTCTCTTCCTTTCCAATTAAAGCTATTCCCTGTGAACTATAATGGAAACAATGACTCACCCATGTTACTGGGGATAGTGTTCTCATAAGAATAGGAAGACGCACAGAACACTGTCTCTTTGCTGTTTGAGAATGAAGCAAGAAGGCAGCTGGCCATCCTCAACCTAGGAAGAAACTCACCAGATGTCAGGCAAGCTGAGAGCTTGTTCATGGTCTTCCAGTCTCCAGAACTGTGAGAAAATAAATCTCCCTGGCTGAAGTCATCTGATCTGTGGTATTTTGTTACAGCAGACTAAAATCGATGGAAACCTTCATTTTCCCACCAATAAATTTGCAAACCTATCTCCACCCAGATCATTGATCCTTCTCTTTTCTCCTAGTGTAAGGAAAGATCAGTCTCACAACTGCTGTTATGGCTTCTTGAAGACTTTTCTTACTCATTATATCCAACTTTGTTTTTATAAGTCAATATTTACCTTTCTATAGAATTATTCTCAACATCCTGAAAAATTGTTCTAATATTTCCCATCCATATAAATAAAAGCTTGCATTTATATCTTCTTCATCCTACCCTTCCAGTTCTCTAGTTCCATGTTCAGCTTCACCTCCAGGAAGAGTTCTGTATATATTGTTTCCATGTTTTCACTTTCCATTCACTCTTCTGCTACTATAATTTATACTAATCACCACATATATTTGATGTTGCAATTATCTTAATGTTATGGCTTGTGTCTAGGTGTCCTTCCAAAGCGTCATGCAGTCATAGGTGAGGCTTTTCCAGAGGCATCAGAATATACAGTGTGTGATTGACTCATACTAGGATTAAGCGTGATAGGATTAAGGATATTAAATCAGTCCACTGATTGGTTTGGCACTGCTTTAATCCCAGTAACCTGGATACAACATAAGGAACAGAAAGAGGCTTGTCTTCTTCCTTGTTTCTTTGTGATCTTCTGCCCACCATGAACTATTTCTCTTCTGTGATGCTACCCTACTTTGGGGCCAGCTAATTATAGACCTCTCTGAACTATAAGCTAAATAAACTTTTCCTCCTTTAACTTTGAGTGTCAAGTATTTTGTCTCAGTAACAAGAGAAAAGTAACTAGACACTAATGATTATCAAAGTATTCTCGCTTAAAAAATATCAGCTTATAAATCCACTCACTGGGCAGGGCCAGAAAGCTAACTAGGTAGCTGGAGGCTGGAGACTGAGTCATATGAGGGGCTTCTTCATTCCCATGCCTGCCAGTAGATACTGGAAGACTCAAAATACATGGAAATTAAATAGCTGGGGCATTTATGCATCTCTCCAGAGTACTATGTGGTCCCTTCATGTGAACTCTCTGGCATGAAGTTTTAGAGTGGTTAGATTTTTTTACATGTTGACCTTGAGGTTAGGGTTAGGGTTAGGGTTAGGGTTACATCCAAGGAGCATGCTTTTAAAGAGGAATGTCAGTAGATATGTGCATATACAATTGTCCCAAAATCAAGAGGAGCAAAACTACCATTGCTTATGCTCAATAATTCTGTGGCCAAGAATTCCAATAGAAGAAGAGAGATTATCCCCTCCCTACCATGTACAAGGCCCCCTTCTGGGAAAGTCAAGCCTGAGGATTGGCAGAGATGTTGCCCATTGTAAGCTAATGCCTCAGTCAAAACACTTATGAGGTGACCTCTTCATATGCCCTGGGATTTCTTATGATGTGGGCACTGGATTCAAGAGCATTAAAGGGAAAGACAAACAGACAAGCTGGCAGACAGACAGAGACAGAGACCACTAAAACCAACTCAGCCATTTCATGATTTAATTTTTGCAAGCTGAATATAAAGCCTTCATTACAGAGCTTCATCTGTCATAGGGCTTAAGTATCAAATACATTCCAGTTCAACAGCTTTAATACAACCTTCGACATCTTCATTTGGATATCTGATAGGCTTTAAAAACTTATTCAGTCTGTGAGTCTGGGCATAATGGTGCATGCCTGTAATCCCAGCACTTTGGGAGACGGAGGTTGGAGGATCTCCATGCGTTCAAGGCCAGCCTGAACTGCATAGTGAGACCCTGTCTCAACTTACCCCCAAAATTACCAAGTCCAAAAAGGTAACCCAAGATTTTCCTATCAATTTCTAGCCTTAGACATTTATCTAAAAATGAATGTCATTTTAAAAAAGTATCCAAGACTATATTGGAGTGAAAGTGCTCTGTCTCTGAACACTACCTTGCAGTGATTTTCTGGTGGCAAGCACCCAGAGAAACTGGTTCCTATTTTATTTGTATTGAAGAAATTGTTATACTATTAAAAGACATTACCTTATCTAGGGAAGTATGATGGATATGGAAAGTATTACACATTTTTCTCCATCAAACTGACAGTATTCCTCAAGATGCACACATCCTATTAATAAGGTACATTTCTGTGATTCCATAATTTATTAAAGAGTGCTCATTGAATATCTATCATGTACATGAATATGGAATCATTCTGGTTGCTAGAGAAACAGAGGTAAGCAAAGCAGAGCAGAATAAGGAAGGACGGACAATACAAATTACACAAAATGTGTCAGGAGGTGACAAGAGCTGTGTTGACAGATGAAGCCCTGTATGGCAACGGCAAGTGAGTGAGCAGCCCAGGACCTTGTGATATCTTCTCCTTGTTGCTAGGGCACTCTCTCCCTTTAAGATGAATAAAAACTAAATGATGGGAAGGAATGGTGTGACGGGTATCTCAGGACAACTGTTCTGGTCAGAGGAAGCAGCAAGTTCAAGGGCCCTGAGGCTGAAGTCTGCTTGGGATATTCAAAAAGCCACCAGGAGACCAGTTCATGTGAGCAAGGACACTGGGAAAAGAGGAGGCTGGAGAGGTTAAAAAAAGGACACCAAAGTTTTATTGATGCAGACTGTGTGGCGGGGCTGGGTACATTTTGGTGGACCAAGCAGTCTTGTTTCCTAACCTTTGCTCCAAATTACAAGGGGAATTTCATCAGAAACAAAGAAATCTCTGGGCAGTGGTGAATGTGTGATGCAAGTTCCCTTATGAGCCTCTCTATCTATTTAGCAAATGCAATGTGTCTTGTATCATGTCTGCATCAGTCATCCAGTGAAAGACAGCTGTTCTAGTAGTCACTCGGTGTGCACTCTCTGATCCAGCACTTGTCTGTGTGATCTGCATGAATCACCTGACTTCCCTGGACATCTCTTATTATGTGCTATTGTGTTGAAGAGAAAATTCATAGGGAATGTTTAGGACAGTATTTGGCATGTGCTAAGAGGTCTGTAGCTATTGTTTATTATTATCAAGGAGTTTCTAAGCTCCTTTCTTCCCTGAAACAGCATGGAGGTGAGACACAGTCTGTGGACACACATAACATTAGTTACAGGTATTTCTAACCCCTTCTCCCATCTCTGTTTCCCTCCAGAACCCCTTGTTTTGTTTATCCATCACAGTGTCTAGCATATGATCTACTAAATGTTTATTTCTCTATTGTTGTCTCTTCCAACTAAAATGCAAGCTGTACTGGGCTCCTTAGGTCTTATTCAGTTCCTAGTCCATCACGGGTGTCTAAGAGAGTACCCGGGAAGAGTAGGCATGCAACAAACCTTTGTTGAATAAATAAATGAAGAAGAAACCTAAAGAGGGCTGTAGCCCCTCCAGGGGGAGAACCACCAGTGTTTCCTGAGATCCACACCATGCTGGAACTTAGGACATTGGGAAACCAAGCAACCAGCTCACCTACCTGGTAAGCAGCTGTGGTGTGGCAGGCTGCGGCCTGCCCCCAGGAGGAGAACCTCCAGTGTCTCCTGAGGTCTGCACCATGTTAAAACTTAGGGCACTGGGGAACCAAGCAACCAACCTGCCTCCCTGCTAAGCAATCATGAACCTACCAGTGCAAGGCCTGAGAGTCAAACATCCCATTTCCCCTGCCCCATTAGCAAATGGGAACCAGAGATCTGAGTATCTCTTGGGAGGTGACCATATACAATATAGCAAATAAGGGGGATTTCCTTCTACCATCTCTTTGAAGGCACATATTTTTACTACTGTTTTGCTTTATTCTGATTAATGGTACTGCTCTATTCAATATTCTGTTTTGATAAGTTTTATAATCTTCTTTATTTCATTTTATTTTGCTACACATGATTGAAAGAACAACTATTGTGAAGATAACAAGATATACTGTGATACCTATTACTGCTATTTTGGTAACCTGCTGTGAAGTTCTGTACCAGTTTCACTACCCTGTCTCGATTGGCTTTGTTCTGTCTTGTTCTGCTTAAATAAATAAAAAAAGAATTAAAAAAAAAAAGAAACATCAAGAGGTTCACCTAGCAAAGGGTAAGAAGAGGCATTAGGTATTAAGAAGAGGCATTAGGTATTAAAATAAACCTTCTCATATAGAGCTCATTTCTTCATATCATTTTGAACATTCAGAAACTGACCATTTTGGAGCCAATACAGAGAGCTCTGGACGTTTAGCCAACTTCTTTTATTGGAACAAGCAGCCAGACCTACTTTGACTACAACATACAGAAGTCCTTTGGGACTTGCCAGCCACCCTGTGGCTGAGACCAGGTAGCTGGGTTCCATAAATTTCTTCCATTAGTAACTGCCAAGCAGCCTTTCCTCTGCTGACTCGGCTTCCTTCTGCAGTTCCATATTTCTATGTGTAATGTCTCCTATGGGCCTTTTCAGATATCTCAATTCCTGAAATTATTTTGATTGTGTATGTTAGGCCTTTTGCGACTCTCTTACACTCAAGGGATTGGACACAAAAAGATGTAGGAGGCATAAGATTTCCTTTGACAACATTTGGTCTAATCAGTATGAACTTCACAAAGGTCTTTCTCATTTCCCCAGAGCTAAGAGGGACTTATGGAAACTTGCACAAAATAGCAATTGTATTTTCTTTGTCTCCCTGCAAGTTCTTAGGGAAGCATGGCCTGTGGTTATGTTTTGCATTGGGTTGCTGGCCTGACTCAAATCTCCACCTACACTTCCTTGGGGTAGAGATTTGAAGTGGCAAGTAGCAAAGAGTAAAGCCTAAAAAAAAAAGCATTATGATAAAATTTTTCACCTTGGAGACCTAAGGTTTTTGGTTATTCTGAATAAGACACCCAAATGGTCACTTTTGTTGTTGTCCTTGAATGATCACATGGCAAACAGTGAGAGTTATAAATGCAAATTAACAATGTTTTCAAAATACCTATAAGAAAGAAATTTTATCTTTGATTTATTTACCTCTCCCAAGTATTCCCCACACACCCTGTCTGAGTATTAAAACTCGGCCTAGTGAAACCCTGATCTCCACCCAGTAAAAGGAGAGACTTTGTATGTGGGGTATCATGGGAAAGGAGCTTTGAGGGAGCTCTGACTAGCACAGGGTTGGAGAGGAAGAGGGTGCTCTGCTTTCTTCTTCCTGGCAGGAAGGGTTTGGGGAATGATGTCAGCCTTCCTGAACAGAGAGCTAATTTAAATAATGACAGATTTAAATAATAGTGGATTCTTTGACTCCCACTATATCAAGATTATCAGAAACCATGAGAGCAAGGTTTGTATTCACGAGATGGCTGGAGGCAGTGGCGTGAGAGTAGGGGTTGAGGTTGCTCCTATTGAAAGAGATGCCACTCATCCTGGGACAGGAAATGTGGCTTCCTTTGGGTACTGAAAAGGAGAGGAAATTCCTCTGTTCAGTGGCCCAGGGCAGAAGGTTAGGGGAGGGAGGCTAACTGTCCTAAAATGAGGCCGTGATCAGAGAAATGTCTGGCAACTTGGAGATGTGACCTCTGCGACAAGGGAGGTAAAAATATACATTATTCGAAAGAGCTACAAAAGTAAACCACCTGTAATCCCAGCACTTGAGAGGTGAGGCAGGAGGATTGCTGCGAGTTCAAGGCCAGTCTGGGCTACAAAGTGAGTCCAAGGCTAGGCTAAACTGCACAGTGAGACTTTGTCCCAAAAAAACAAAAACCAAAAACAAAAAAACTACAATGCTGACCTTGGTCCAGGGGCAAGGGACTGGCAAGCAAGTGACAAAGAGAATTCTTCCACTACGCCACACAGTGTGGTTCTGGAAAGTCAGGAAGGAAGCAGTGGCAAGGTGTGTGCCATCACTGAGTCTCTTCTACTTCCACTGAAAGTAAATCACTTCCTTAATAGTTTCCCAAAGTAGCTACAGATGAAGAATGCCCAAAATTATTCACTTACGTTAGGTTGGCAGACAGGAAATAATAAAAAGAAATTTAATTAACCATTGAAGTGTGTGTATGTGTTTGTGTGTGTGTGTGTGTGTGTGTGTGTGTGTGTGTGAGAGAGAGAGAGAGAGAGAGAGATAGAGAGAGAGACAGAGAAAGAGAGAGACAAAGAGAGAGAGGTGGTCAAAAGAGCCACAAGACAGCTGGCACAATGGGTTGTCTGACACTCTGGAAAGGTAAGATCACCTTCTGAGAATCCCAGGTATTTACGAGCCTTTTCCTGAACAAAAAGGTGCAACACAAATGAGAGAAATTGCTTTAGTCCTCATAACAAATGCTTCCTCCAAGCTGAAATTGGGGCTGGTGCCCTGCAGCTGATATTAGATCTTTTATGTTGTTCTAAATTAACTTCAGAGCAATTCAGCTCATGCCACAAGTCCTATTATGTGCGCTCACTTGCACTAAATCTGTGCTTATGGGAACATAAAATACATGTTGTTCCTATTGTCAGATTTTATTATTGATGATGATTGCTAATCATCAACTGCCTTTTTAATCACTGTCAGTCATGCTTTTCTATTGCAGTCAGATTTAAAAGAGCAAATGATGGTTTTAAAACAAGACCTTCCTTCTGCTCTACTGTATTTAGGGCTAATTAACAGTAAATAACTATTTTCCACAAGGAAGGCTGCATCTAAGCACATTTTTGACAAATGCAGCCTTCCCTTCCGAGGAACACAGTCCTGTCTGCTGCCAGTAAATATTTCCATTACAACCATAAGAAATTCCATATTTCCCCACATTGAGAATGTCATGCTGCTTTGATACAAGTAGAAAAAAAATAAATACCAGTCATGGCTAGGAAAGAAAACACAAGAAGCATTTAATTAAGAAAAAATATATCATCTCTGTTTCTTTCAGTGTCCCAGTTCCATTCAGTTGTCATCCTCAGCTGTGTGAAGCAAATGAATGCAATCACAGAGCCTTAGTTCCCACTCAAGCCTGACATTTCCCCTAAACCTTCCTACCTCCCTCCACTCCCACACCCCCTGCGATGCAACACAATTCGTTCATTATATTTTGAAGGTTACAGTCAATTGCTCCAAGACAAGAATGCAAAATGGATGGGATCAGACTTCCTGCATTATGAAGGTTCATCTTGATTTCGGTTCCATAGGCTCTCGGGCAGTGCATTACCCAAAGGACTCTCTGTTAAATTTTGCTTGAACTGGGCTTTCAGTTTCCTCTTTCATTTAACGAGGACAGTTACTTTGCAAATTATACATTTTAATTTTTCTTATATTTTCATGTCCCACCGGAATCTTACAACTAATTTTATGTATTTTGTATAACTGACAAAAGTTAAAATGAAATGTCTTCTCACCTTAGAGAAGAAAAATGAAGTTCACTAAAAAATACATAAACTTAGAAAAATTGGAATAGATAAGGAAAGAAAATAAACCTTAAGCTATCCATATGGAAATATATTTCTTATGTTTACCCCAATTCACGAAAATGTGAGAAAACTGTTACAAAATATAGAGGTGGAACAAAATTAACATATTGAAGGAGCAAGCAAGGTTTTTTAAAATGCAAACACACTTAAGAAATTTTTATATGCTATCAACAAAGAGGGGGTGAATACCCTGTACCTTCAAACTTCCCTACTAATTTCTTTAGCTAAGTTTCTTAATTCCAGTTTTTGTTGATTTTCTAAGGATGCAGGAGGTGTTAATACTTTTGAAAATTATTTTAAATTAATTCACCTAAAAATTGTAAGAAGATCCAAGTTACTAATTTCAAGTTGGCACCAATGTGTATACTAAGTTTTGCTATATATTGATTTATAGTGTCTGAGTTCACTTTTCCTTATCAAAGCTCCTTGTCAAATGCCTACCCAATGTCAGGTAGACTTCCAAGAGCCGAGGATGCAGAAAAAAAACCAGTGAATTCAGACTCTTAACATTCAGAGCTGACATTCTAATAAATAAGGTATCTAATTATCGTAAGGATTTTGGCTGTTTTTGTTAGAAAGCACCGACCCTTCTGTTGTGCTCCCAAATGCCCAAGGTACAACTACCTGAAGCTTGGCAGCTCTGTTTTTCATTATGTGTCTATCACCTTTACTCCCTTAAACCTTTGGGGCAAGCCAGACATGGTGGTGCACACCTGCAGTCCCAACGTTAGGGGGCCTGAGGCAGAAGGATTGCAACAAGTTCAAAGCCAGCCTAGACTACAGAGTGAGACCCTGTCAAAAAATCAAAACCAGCCAACAACAACAAAAAAATTGACTCACATTTCCTGCCCAATGCTGCATGTAGACACATTCTCTGAGTCATTTCCTCCTATAGTCACTTTAGATTTCAGGGACGACAGATCTGATGGATTAATATCTTGTCATATGAGTTAAGACTACTACCTAAACAATAGCAACTTTCTTATTAAGGAAAAAGCCCACCAGACCCATCCTGAGATACCAATCACCCAATTATGGCTTGATTACAGTCACTGGCTCCGCAAGCCCTCAACTCTTGCTATGTAAGCTCAAGAACATTGTTAGCTTTTTCCCCAGTGTGGCCAGCCTGAGCCACACAGTCCTCAATGCTATTTTCTTCAAGTTGCCTTTTGGGTTTCATGGTCAATTGGGACCTACATCAGTGGGAACCCCATAATCCAGCATCTGCCTAGGAGTCTGATTGCAAAATAGCACAGAGATATATCATATGTCAGGAGTTATGAGAAAGGACATTTTTAGAAAGGGTGAGCTGTTTTAGGCAGAATCACCAAGGAAAGACTTTTCAGGGAATTGATTTTTTAATACATGCACAAGACAGTGGTACAAGATGAGATTAGGGGGATGAACCATGTCAAGGACTTGGAACTTTAATTTGAGCGAGAATTGAAGACTTGACTTCAAAAAATAGCATGATATGAGTATTTGTCTGGTTACAAGCAGAATTGTCTCTTGGGTACGATTGCCAGGTAAAATTTAAGATGTTCAGTTAAATTTTAATTTAAAATAAATAAATAGCATTAGTATAAGTATATCCCAAGTATTGCATGGGAGCATATTTACACTAAAAACAACACATCATGAAGCTAGCACCCTGAGATGAAATGCCATTAGACCTTTCCTTGTCCCCTGAGAGTAATTCTCACATGGTTTACTTTCCTTGTTCCCTTTTCCCATCCCCATCCAGGTCAATTTTTCAGACTTTCTACTTGACGATCACCAGTAGTAGAGTGGGGCTGTCAGCTCTTGTATCACACTCCTGTCCCAGTTATCCTTCTGATAAGCCTTTCCCTACTTCCTCTTTTCTCACTTCTACCTAGCATTTTGGCCATTCCTGACCCTAAAGCAATGCTACTGAAACTCTGTGAACACATACACACACACATACCTTCATGGTTACATTTCTCTTGTTGCTGGAACAAAATACCTGATACCCAAAATTAAAGAAGTAAAGGTTTTATTTAGCTCACAGTGTGTGGAGGTTTCAGTCCATAATCGGCTAGCTCCAAGGTAGTGTAGCATGGCACTGGGCAACAGTTCAAGGTGACAGAAGACAGAAAAGCAACAAAGGCAAAATGGGAGAGAGCAGGACTCTTTTCCTTCCTTACAGTGTAAGCAGCCGATACCCTTCAGATGGGGTGTAGCACTCACACTATCCCCCTGACCTCCTCTTGCACAGGCTGAGGATGTCTACAAAGTAGGACCTTGGTCCCCAGCTGAATCACTTAGTTAAACTTCTGACATCAAATTGACACAATGGACAATATCCTAGAGAGGTAACTATATGTCCTTTACATCCCAGAATGAAGAGCTGCTGAATTACTTAGTTAAGCTTCCAGACTTCTCAAGTTGACACAGTGTACACACACACACACACACACACACACACACACACACACACACACATGTTAGGGTTGGGGAGAGAGAAATAACTTGTCATTGTTTCATAAGCAATGAAGACTAGTATGCTAAGGACTTCAGCACTTGATTATCATAAGTATGGGAACAAATGATCCACCACTCAATAATAGCTACCTGTGTGAATAAGTAAGATGATCACAAACAATTGGATTGCACTGGGTTTACTGGAGACTTAGAATTGAAGATAGAGAACCAAGAGACAGCTTTTAGTGAAAAATGAGAGATATTTTCCTGTTCTTTATCACTGAAGAAAACCAAGACACATAGAAGTGTGAAGAAATAAAGTTGATTTCCTAAGATAGATAGCTGTATCTATTCACTTGCACTGCTACAACAAACTGCCTGAGACTTCGCAGGGGAACAAAATTTCCCTCATATTTAGAGACTGAGTCCAAGATCAATGTGGTGGAAGAAATGGTTTCTCTGAGGCCTCTCTTCTCGCATTGAATGGTGCCCTGTGTCCTCACACGATCTTTCCTCTATGTGTGAATTCCTAATATGCCTTTATGTGCCCACATTTCCTCTTCTTATGAGGACACATAAGTCGTACTGGGTTAAGCCCTACACTGATGGCCTCATTTAACCTTAACTGCGTCTTTTAAATGCCCTATTTCCAAATATAGTTCCATTATTAGGTACTGGGGCTTGGCTCTTCAATATAGGATTTTGGAGGATACACTCATGAGGACACACTACTATGGATACAATGCAACTAAAGTCATCAACAACTGAGAGAATGGCAGAAAAACCAAATCTGGTCCCCTAAATAGTGCAATAATAGGCTTGTAGTGAGAAACAAATCAACAGAACACAGGTCAGATAGTTACCTGGATCTAGCATCCCTACTGTTTTGAGTGTGGGCATCAGTTTTTTCATTGAAAGAGTGGTTGTCCGTTTTTTGCTCATTGAGAATAAAAGACCATAAAAACTAGATAAGAATTACTAAGGCAAGTATAACTTATAATTAGGAACTTAAGACTAACTGTGCCCTAATCTGTAAAATTTGATAATCATCAACTGTAGACTATTTTTAAAAATCTTTAAAATGGTCTTTTGACATGGCAAGGGGCACGGTAAGTTTCGATGGTGGGAGAAGAGTACACAGATTTAAAAACCTGGAAATAACTGCCTACAATAGCTTTCATAAAATATTTCAAAATTTTTTAACCTGATGTCAGAGGAGAGTGAATACTGGAAAACATTAGTTATCTCAAACCAATCTAACAAAATGCTACACCAGTGATCTGAACAGCAAAAATTTACTTCCTAGTTTCTGGGGGCTTCAAGTTTGAGATCAAGATGCCAATATGGTAAGATTCAGGGGGGTGCTTCCTTCAGATCTGTTGAAGGCCCTCTTCTTGCTTTGTCCTCACATGGGGAAAAGAGGCAGAAAGGAAAGAAAAAGTAGGGAAAGGGATGAGGAAGAAGGGGAGAGAGAGAAAAGGAGAGAGAACAGTGCACTCTGGTGCCTTCTTATTAGGACACTGATCCCATGGGAGGGCCCTGTCCTCATGGCATCATTTCCTTCCAATGACCCCCACCTCCAAATGCCCACTCAATGGGGGTTTGAACTTCAATGTGTCATGTTTTGAGAAACATTCAGCCCACAGTGAGAAGGGATAAATGGATGATTGAGCTTAATCATGAAAATATATTTGAACTTTACATTGTTTTATAATATACTTTTTAAAATATTGCAATCAAAAGCTATTTTACTTCTGTCCCTCAAAACAGTTCACTTTTTAGCGTGAGGCATTATGCTTGCCATATAGCTTGCCTGAGCCCTGGTACCACTTAGTCATCTTTGGTTATTTGTGCTCCAGTTTGGAAATTTGGGCCTCAGAGTTTTAGCTGCCCTAAAATGAGAGGAACAGACTCTTCAGAGAAAAAGTATAACTCATATGCTCATTAAGCCTTAGCTATGAAACTTGACCCAGCCATTCTATAAGTAAATGAAGGTCTAGATCTCTTTGCAAACATGACAGAATTTTTCCTCTTTCATCCAATGGCAGACTCACTACAAACCTCCTGGAGCTCTTAACATGTTCTTATTAGTCAATATTTCAGTTGTCCATAGCTCTAAGCATGCTATGTAACAAGCAACCATGGATCTTTGGTGATATAAAATAATAGATATCAATGTTGACTCATGACTGATGAGTAGACTGGGTAATTCCACAGATCTTGGCTAGGCTTAGCTCAGCAGTTATTATCATCTTGGTTGGGGGTCACTCATACCAATTATTCAAGCAGCTGGCTGCCTTTTGGTTCATATATGACTGTCTTGGCTGTGATGATTAACAGGGCATTTAACTCTGCTTTACTTGATCTCCCTTTTTCCAGGACAAGCTAAGCCAGGCTTCTTCCCAAAGTGCAGGAAGACAGTAGAGACATGCAGGTCTCATGGGATAGGCTCAGAGGAGAAGTGTTATGGTGTAGGTCTCAAATGTCTCCTCCAAAAAGTCTTATGCATTCGGAGATGGGGCTTTCAGGAAGTAGTTGGATCATGAGGACTCATAACTCCATCAATGGGTTCATCCATTGATGAATTTGTAATTTTTAGTATTATTGAGAAGTAATAGAAATGTGGGAGGTAGAGTCTAATTGAAGGGACTGGGTCATGAAGGAATAACCTTAGGAACAATATCTTGTCCTTAGCCCATCCTTTCTGGCTTTTCTTGCTCTGCTTCCTGGCTGCCATGAGGCGTGCAGTTTTGCTCCATCAGGCCTTTCTGTCATGATGCTTCTGCCTTAAAAGCCATGGAATTGGCTGACTACACATTGAAAATTCTGAAGCTGTGACCCTACATAAACATTTATACCTTTGTTAATCTCAGGTATTTAGTTACAGCAATCGAAAACTTATTAGTACATGAGACCACACTCTAAAGACCAAAATAAATCATAAGAACAACCCAGACTGAAAGAACAGATACATGGACTCCTCTTTTGTTAGGAAAAGTGACAAAGTCACATTGGAAAAGTCACAGATTTAGGGAGGAATATAAAATTGAGGCTATTTTCTCAAGCTACCCCAAGTAGTCATTCTGAACCATTCTTTTTGATAAGCAAAATTTTATGTTTGCATTACCTTTTTCTGAACTACTTACTTATGGAGGCCAAGGAATCTTATTGGAACCTGAGATAGGACATTGGTTGGGAAGAAATTTAAGCAATCTTGGTACATGAATTTTTACTTAGTTTTTGGAAGGAAAATGGTCTAAGATCTTCCCTGATAATGACTTTTTTGAAGGCTGGTGGTTGACGAGATGGAATTGCCCTGTTAGATTAGGCCAAATCCTTCACCAAAGCACAATGGATTTATGAGAAATTCATTAGAGTTGTGACAGTTTGGCATCTTCTCAAGGAAAGGTTTCAATCATGTAGAGAAATAGAAGACTGTCAAAAGATGTGGAGGAGAAAAATTATATAAATCAACACTACGTAGTTGTGCAGAGGGAAAATAAATCGTATCTTTGAAATTAGTTAAAGAAAGTTCAGGAATTACAAGCCAGATGTATAGCTCATAAAATGTAGTTGTTTCATAGGATCGAATATTACAGTTCAAAAAATACACAAAGGAAGCTCAATTCTTTATTTTTAAAGTATGTATAATTACCCTACTTATATGTTTATTTCACTGTGTCTATAACTCAAAATGTTGACAGAAGGAGATAAAAGGATCCTTATAATTTCAAAAATATCCATAGGAAGTCAGTTTTAGAATCTAGAACATAGGGCCACAGTGAACTATGAAGACTGGACACAGCATTCTCTGTGTCAGATGCTGGGGTAGCCATATCATCTCATTTACTTTCCCCATAACATTGTAAAAGGATCATTAGTGGCTCTGATTTTACAAGCAAGGAAGCAGAGTCTCTGAGAGAGCAAATAATTTTTCCAAATTCACTCAGCTAGTGAGAGCACAAAGTAGGAATTGAATCCTAACCACCTTTTTTTTCTTTTCTTTCCTTTTTTTTCCCATGGCCACAACTATTTCATTATAATAAGCTACTTCCCTCTCAGAAAACCTCATCTTTATGACATGAAAAAAATTTTAAAGTTATTAAACTGATGTTTGCTTTTTGGGTTTTTTTCTCCTCAAAGAAAGAGAAAGGACTTATGTTCATGACACATGATTGACTCACCTTTTTGTCATGGTCTTGCCCTGGAATAACCTTAGTTAAGCAAAAGACAGAAAGATCAGTTCTCAGAAAAAGCCATCAAGAATGAACACAAATGCTGACGTGACTCCAAAATTTACAAATCTGAAGAAAAATTTTGGTTCAGACAAGAGCTCCAGAAGATGGCAGTGGTGATGCCCAGGGCAGGGTTGCTGTAGTCACGGTGGCCAGCAGTGGGTGAGGTCATTCTGAACAACAGCCCCATTCATTCATTCATCCCACACACTTCTCACATGGGCAGAGTAAACAGCTTTCAGATGCATTTCCTGTTAACTAAAAAAAAAAAATCCCATAGTGGAACTTGTCAACCAATATTTGAAAATTCCCTTTTTATGTTTCCTTTAAAAAATACTTTCTTTTGCAAATGTTTTTCCAGATATGATATCATTCTCATTATTCCTTGTCCAACTTTTATCACCAATCACTTCAAATCCAGACTGTTTACCCCACTTTTCAAGGTAGTCTCAAACAGTCATGACAGGAGTACTTAGACTCCACAGCCAGATCCTGCAGCTGGAGTCATATCTGTCTGACAAAATTTCCCACACAGCCTAGAGACAGAGCTAACTGGTTGGAGAAATCTGGAGGAGCATTTATAAAGTGGCTGAAAAACTGTGACAGGAAATGTGAAATAATGACAGACTAGTTCTTACTTCATTCTTAAGAAAAAACTGTTCAGAATTATTGCAGAAGTTAACGCCTCTAAAATTGTCTCTCATTTCCCTGAATAGAGTTTAGATTTCAGAGTTTCCCAATTTCCTGTCTTAGTTTGTCTCAATGATTCTCAGCCACAGGAAGGACCCCTGCCTTAGGTGCCCCACAAGGCAGAGTGGGCAGAGAAAAGGTTGGCTCCAGCTTTACAAAGATCTGCTCTTCTGTAAGATGCTTTCCTTTAAGATGAAAGAAAATAAGACAGAACTGTTGGCATCTGGTAGATAAATCATTTGAGGCAATGCTCACTTTTGGAAAAGGATAAAGGAGTAGACATCTAATATAGTAAAGTTAGAGATACTTCCAGAACTACTACAGAAATGAAATTTGCCATTAAGGAAAGTTTGCTTGAAAAAGACAAATCTACTATCACAAACATCTTTTTTTTTTTTTTTTTTTATCGGTACGAGGGATTGAACTCATGGTCATACACTTTCAAGGCAGACGCTTATGCCGCTGAGCTAAATCCCCAGCCCCTACAAACATCTTTTTAATCTCAGGAAATTTGGCAGCTCCGTTATAAAGAGCGAGAGGCAGAGGCCAATGTCTCTGGTCAAAGCAACTAGTTACTGACTGAAGTATTTGTCCTAGGTTTGAAAATCTCTTTGGGCAAAGGAAAATCTAGGGAACTTGAAAGTCCTCCATGGAAGTGCTGCTCAAACCCCAACAGTGTAAAGATAAAATGAGCAAGTTCCACAGTGCCCTGGAAAGGAATAGTCTGCTGGAGGCTTAGGGACCCTCTGTCCCTGGGAGTCAGTGTTCCCTGGATAACACAGGCACAATTGCAAATGACATTGATGCTTCTTGGCTTCAGGAGAAGGTGAGAAATTAAAAATCACAGCTAGTCCTGGGGCTGCTACTGATTATTGCATCAATCAGATTTCCACATCTCTTCCAGTTGGTATGGCTTCAACTGATGTCTTTCAATTGGTCATTAGGGCTGACATGGCTCACCAGGCTGGCCATTCGGAGCCTTTTTCTTTTCCAGACCAGCATTCCCTTTTGTTTAGCACTTTCCCTATAGATAGCAGCTGCTTTTACTAAACCTCTCAGACTATGAGACTACCAGTCCTACTCACCCTATGCCTACTCCCACTTCCTAAAGAAAAGACATCAAAATCAACCATAGCTATGATTGGTTTTTATAATAAATGCGTGAACACATGCTTTGTCCACAGAGTGATGACTTGGGTATCATTTCCCACTTTCCCTCTAACTGCTCTCTTTAACTCAGAAAAAACATTCTTAGTCATCAGCAATAAAATGTACAAAAGTCAGGAACTAGTCTGAATCATCTTTCTGGTAAGGACAGACCCAACCAGAAGTGAGTTTGTGGTACTGTTTACTGAAGAATAGTTTTTGCTGAACCCTCACCTTCAAAGGTTTTGCAGAAATTCTTTCAAAGGTAACACTAGCAAAAACAGAAGGAAAAATAACAGTACAGCTAGGAAGGGAAAAGCAAAACATGAACAAATTATCAAAGTATACTGCTCCAATTCATATTTTAAAATTCATTTTTATAAAGTTCAGTGCAGCAAACTCCAGATTTTTCTGGAGTATTTGTGTGATAGACAGCTAAGTACAAGAGACAGAAATATGAGCAAGACTGAAGAAGCTCTCTTCTACAAAACTATGCAAAGTACAGGATTTTTAAAATGTCAGTTCTCTTGTTTCTGCTAGTTGGAAAAATTCTGTGTTGATGAGTAATTATTGGGGTTGCTAAGGAGTTTTTCTGAACAATACGTGGTGGCAGAAAGGGCTCTCCTTCCAAATACACTGCCATCTTCTCGCCAGGTTCATTAGTACTAGATTTCACAGCCTCCTTTGAAAATAAGTGTGGCCATGTGATTAGGTTCTAGCCAAAGTTATGTGATCAGAACTAGAGAGTACCTTTTTGCCTGTGGATTTTTAATGTGTTTATATCTTCTCAAAAGCTTATTCTGACCTGTGAGGAACATATAAAGTACATTGGTTTTTATCCTGAGCATAATGCAGGTTAAAGACTGTCTCTGGAGAATTTTTAAAACAGGGGATTTTTATGGATTTTATCTAGATATACTGCCAAAACTTTATGCCTTCATAGATGGAACTTTTCAGAAGTGGCTGGATCCAGGATCTGGATAAAGGGTGTGTGATAACTAAATTGGCTAAACATAGATGTGGGTATGAATACTAGAAGCCCCACTCTAGGTGTGAGTGGCACCACCAGAAGGCTTATAGCCTGGATGGGACAAAAGGAAAAGGAGGTTTTCTTGTTGTTGCTACTGCTGCTGCTGCTACTGGTACTTCCTGTCTGCTCTACCATGGACTGTCTCTCCTCTGACATGCTCCTCTGCCACAGAAATCTACCTTGTAACCAGCTGAACATGGACAGAAATCTCTATAAACCATGATCTGAAATAAACCTTTTGTCTTTTAATTTGTGGGTATTAGGTATTTTGCCTCAGCAATGAGAAAGTAACTAAGACAGAAGTAGATATGATCAAATTTTCTATAAGTGAAATCTTTCTTGTAACCAGTAGCAGATGGATTATATGAAAAGATCATAGAGTAAGAGACTGATTAGCAAGCTGCTGCAGGAATTTAAGTGAAAATGATAACATACTCAGATAAAGTGTTTTTGAGTTTGAATGTATGTTCAGGTCTCAATTGCTAGAGTTAATTGAAAGCAGATACAAATGCGCCATACAATAGCTTTCTCTTCATCCCACAACCCACAGAACATGACCAGAAAGAAAGGCTCTCACACATAAAAACGCATTTAGAAAGCCACATCTGCTTTTGACTCCTCCTCCCTTCTAAACCTAATAATCCATTTTGTAAGTACCAAGATACATCTCTAAGTACACATACAAGGAAGATGTTGAAAATCCAAAGTTATATTATTGTACTTCATGTCTAACTATAGTAAATAATTTCCAAAAATGTATGTTGTCAGAAATTACATTATTCATTTGAAGGTGTGTTCGTCAGCCTTCCTGTTGCTAGTACAAAATACCTGACATGTACAGTTTAAAGGAGGAACGATTTAATTTGGTTCATGGTTTCAGGGATTTCAGCCCATAACTGACTGACATCAAGCCAGAAACACAGTGGCAAAAGTGCATGGTGAGGCAAAATTACTCATTTCTTGGTGGCCAGGAAGAAGCAGCAAATTGGAAAGATCATCAGAATGGAAAGAGTCAGAAACTAGACATGGTTGCCAAGATCAAGCCACCATGACCCACGTAGCCTCACTAGAATTGTGCTTTAGTAATCTGCTAGGTATCTCAATCCAGTCAAGTTGACAATCACAATTAATATTCATAATCCATTTTGTCAATCTGACACTGAACATACCTCCTTAAACTGTACATAATCTCCAAATACAGAGAGTAACAAGTTAATCATTCCATCTAACATGACGGAACTATTCTACATACAATCAAAAATGCACTAATTCCTTCTTCAAAATTTGAACCAGTTCCAGCATTGCTTAAAAATCCAAATACCAAGCCTCCTCTGAGAATTAATGCAAACTCTTGGATGTGAATCTCTATAAAATTAAAAAACAAATTAAATATTCAAATATACAATGGAATAGGATAAACAATCCTACTGTAAAAGTGCAGAATGTGGGATAGAAAATAATCAGAATAATGTAAGCCCAAAACCCAGCAGGGCAAATATTAACTCCTGTAGCTGTGATATCCAGTATCTGGGACACTTTCTGGTGGAATGTGTTGTTCCAGAGGGCTTGGGTGACTGCCTGTTCCAAGGCTTTGTCAGTTGCAGTGTACATTGCCTCTTTGGGCTAGCTCCATTCATGGCCTGCAACTTCCTTCAGCAGACGTTCTAAATTCATAGCATCTCTGATTTTCTAGGGTCTCCATTGTACCTTCTGTTTCATTGTCACAGCTTCATAAATTGCCCTCTTAAAACTCCTTGCCTGACCTCTAAAGCCGTCCTTTGAAATTTGTGTGGAAGTTTCCATGGCCCCATTACTTTTACATTCTGCATGCCTGAACAACAGTACTCAGTGGATGATGCTAAGATCTGCTGCCAGCTCCAGCAGTAGTCAGGCCAGTGGCACCAGCGGCTTTTGCATACCTGAATGACTGAGCACAGCAAAATGAATCCTGCAAAACCAATTTTCTGGTGGCTCTTCTCAAGCAAGAAAGCCCAAGCTCTCTTCTCAAATGAAATGTTTATACTTTTGCATTCTTGAGCCTCCAGTGGATGGGGTCTTGCCAATTTTAAAGATATCCTCAAGTCATCTTTGTTTTTGTCTCTATTAAAAGTACTTGGTTTCTTTTTAACAGCACGAATATCTTTAGCAACCATGCTTCCGTTGGTCACAAGTTTACATGTGATTTTGGAGCCAAAAAACAAGCTTTTGAAATATTCTGCCTTGATTTTTGCTCCCAATTCTCACTACAAGTCGGCCTAAAAGCAAACAGTATTGCACATACCTTGGCCTTAATGTTCGGCTGCTCTGGAATTTTCCTCTGCCTGATGAATGAGTCTATCCCTTTAAATTCAGCCTCACACAATGTCTCAGGACATGGGCAAATGTAAACAAGTTCTTTGCCAGAATGCAATACAAATGGTCCCTGGTCCAATTCCCAACAGAGTCCTCATTCCCAGATGAAACCACTAACCTTTACTATCTGTATTCCGATCAGCATTCTGGTCTCTTGAGCTCTGAGAAGTATCCCCTATCAGTCTCTAGTTACAACTTTTTCGGGCTTCCTCAAGTTCACATCTGCAAAACTTTCCAAATTCCTCCCACAAACTAGTTCCAAGGGCTTCTAAACAATGTGGCTGTATATATTCACAACAACAGTGTTATTCTCTGTAGCAATTTTTTATATTAGTCAACTTTCTCACTGTCAGTACAAAACACCTGTCTGACACCTGCAATTTAAAGGAAGAGATGTTTAACTTGGCTCATGGTTTCAGAGCATTTGCTGGTTTCAAGCCAGAACATCATGGCAGAAGTTGTGGTGGAGTAAAGTTACTCACTTAATGGTGGCTAGAAATCATAGCAGGTTGGAAAGAATGCCAGAGAGTAAAGGGTTAAGAACTAGACATAATGCTAAGTCACATGACCATGACCCACCCAAATATACTCAGAAGTGTGTTTTACTAATCTTCTAGGTATCTCATAATCCAGACAAGTTGACATTCACAATGAATGTTCACAAAAAGATTCTTTCTGGAGAAATCCTAAATAGAAAGTGTGTAAAAGGAACATTTACAAAGGTATGTCCAGTGACGGCTGGTCACACTAGAAAGCACAAAAGAAAAAAAAAAGAGGAACAAAATATTTTAATTCAGAATTCATAAAATTTTTAATTAGAGAAAAGTGTATAATTTGTAAGAAGAAAAATAAATTGCAAAATGTTAGGCACCAGGAAGATGAAAAAGGGTTGATGGTCCGAGTCATTACCAGGATATTACAGGGAAACATTTCTACCTATAGTCTTCAGTAGGCAACTTAAAGCTTCGCAATTTTCCACTATAGCAAAGCACAATAGCATTGTCAGTCTTAACCAGAGTTGTTTAAATCATCTTTTGATTTGGATTTTACACTTACCCTTTTTCTTACATTCAGTTGTGAAATCTGGGGAGGTATTATAAATGCTCAGAAAGATTTTTTCCTTTATTAAAAAGCTTCAACATTTTCTTTTTAACCATACTTTCCTCTATATGATTATGTTACACATTTACCTACATATGGATATTCTTAACATTTAATATTTAATAGTTTTGTGAATACTTAATAAACTACTGTGGATAGTTAATAAACTCAACTTTGAGAAAAAACTATAAATCCTCTGTATACCTGAACAAAACTGACATAGAAAAGAAGCAAACTACTTTAGCAGTCTGAGAGGGTCTACTTTTGACTCTAAGGAAAGGAAATTTCTTAAAAATACTTTTCTGTCTCATAGTGCTTTTAGTAGATAGAAAAATGATTCATTCTTTGAAGATAAAATGTAGAGTCAGATTAAGAGGGAATTATTTGCCAATAGAAACATCAACGAGAATTTATTGCATATCTTGGGGAAACAAGATTTAACCCAATTTTGTTGATATTATTTAGGAAGACTGGACACCGCAACTGGCCAAAATATTTATTTAGTAATTTATGAAATCATGTGAAAATAGAAACATTGCACTTCTTTGTCAGAGAGAATGCTTTTTTCTTCTATTTACTCTCAACAGTTTGTAAATCTGAAGAAGTAGCTTGAAAAAATTTTTTAAAACTCAGTATGTGAAACATCTAGAGATGTTAACTGTGCAGTAAATTTTTACAAAGCAAACTCTTTCCTTCTGGCTTTCTTCTTAAAATTGGGTGAATATATTCTTGTGCTTCAAAACAAAAATGAATTCCAAAGTGGGGGGGGAGGGTGGAGAACCAAATTCAAGAGTGCAGCATCTCTCTATGGCACATACTTAAATTAAATTAAATAAGTTACACGCACACAAAAACACGTGTGTCAAAAGTTAAATTACAGGGGCTGGGGATTTAGCTCAGTGGCATAAGCACCTGCCTTGCAAGCAGGCGGTCATGAGTTCGATCCCTGGTACCGATAAAAAAGAAAAAGACAAAAAAAAAAAAAGTTAAATTACAGAACAAAGGAGTCATAGTGGTGGATACTATATTAAGATGTGGTTTTGCAGACATCTGAGGCTAATAATGTGGTCTAATTCCTTATAATCAAGCCTTTCTTAAAAATTTAAGTTCCTACTTTATGGCTTGTTTTTAAGCTTACTGACATTTATTAGCCTCTACAATTCAGTTAGCATTGAATTTAGTGGTCACTGATCACTAAATTATTTAGGACCAGTGATGAGTACTAATGAGCATCCCTCTCTGCAGTGACGGCTCCTTATGCAAATGCTGCTTGAAATGTGGCCTGCAAAGTACTGTTAAAAATTAAGAATAAGCATAGAGGAACATTTATAGAAATAGTATATTATTTCTTTATTATTTATATAGCATAGTATAGTATAATATTTATACAAATAGTATCATACTGCTATGATGTCAAGCACGTGGTATTAATGAGTATCTTTTTCAACTAAGATTACTAATATAATCCATTGAAGATGAATTGGAATTTTTAAGAAAAGTCTTTTGGCAGAAGGGGATTGAGAAGCATGGATATACGTTGAATTAAAAGATATAATCACAGTTCAAGGGTTGAGACAGGAAGATTCTAGATGGAAAGGGGAGAGACATTTTAATTAACCCAAAATTTATTTTTGAGAGAACTAAAAGGTTTCCAAAGGACAGTGGGAACTGCTAAAATCATGATTTGCTTTATGTATCTGGACCTTGTGGTATAGTCCAGGGAGAGGCTAATTCAGTCTAGTGGCCAATTTTCAAAATTTATTATTAACAGCGAGTAACACATCATATACAGTCAATAAAATCACCCAAAATTATATTACCTGCAGATGATCACCACTACTATTTTGAAGAAATTTTCCTTAAATTGTTTTGAATAATATATTATTTACTTAGTTGGTAATGATTATTTTTAAATTCAGTATATTTTTCTATCAACATTGTTAATAACTGTAGAATATTCCATTTAATAACTGTAGAACATCTCACTATATTTTATAATTTATTTAACCCATCTATTACTGTTGAGTATTTATGTTTTGATCAATTGCATATAATAGCATAGATCTTACTTAATTTTTTAAAAGATTATGTGTGTCTTTATAACGTATAGTTGGGTCTTACTTTTTAATATAATTTGATCATCTCTGTCTTCTTGTTGGGGTGCTGATCATTTATGTTTAATCATAATATTGACATATTTGTGGTTTAAATCTACATCTTGCATTTGTTTTCTATTTGTGCCTTTTATTCTTGTTCCCTTTCGCCTCTTTATTCTCCCTTCTTCTTGTTTATTTTTAAAAATCTGTTTAATCTCCTTTGTTTGATAGTTAGCTGTAACTTTTTGTGTTATTTTAATATTTGCTTTAAAGTTTACAGTTTTATTTATTACAGTCTGCTGTGCAGGAATATTGCTGTGCACATGGTATAAGAATCTTAGAAAATGTGCCTGCCCCTCCATTTTCCCCATTTTTATCTTATGTTTTGTTTCTATGTATGACATAAGCTTTCCGTGCATTGTTATCTTTATACTAGACAATTATCTTCTAAAAATTTCAATGAAAACACTCTCATATTTATACACATGAATATATATTCTCATTTTTTTGTTATCGCTTCTAGTATTCTTTTTCAGGTTCCTTTGTTTAGGCGCAGGTTTCTATCTAGTACTATTTTCCTTTCACGTGAGGGCTCACTTCAGTATTTCTTGTAGTGTTGACTTACTGGTGAGGTGACATTTTCTGTGTCTCAAAATGTCCGTGGTTTGCCTTAGCTTTTGAAAGATAATTTTAAAGCACCTGCCTGGCACGTACAAGGTCATGATTTTGACCCCTGGTACAAAAAAAAAAAAAAAAAAAAAAAAAAAAAAAAAGAAAAGATAATTTTACTGGGTATAGAACTCTACATTAACAGCTTTGCTTTGTTTCTTTTATTATATTAATATAGTACACTATCTTCTGGTATGAATTATTTCTGGTGAGAAATCTGCTGTTATCCTTATCCTTGACCCTCTATGTGTTATGTATCATTTTATTCTGGCTACTTTTAAGATATCTCTTTATCACTGATGTCAGCAACATGGTTATGATATTTTTCTCATGTCCTTGTATTGGGATGTTGAGTATCTGAAATATATTACTGTATAATTTTTGTCAAGTTTGGACATTATCAGACATTATTTTTCAAGTATTCCTTGTGCTCCCTCTTTCTATAGACATTGAGATTATATCTCTGTGTGTCCCCTTCAACATATCACACAATTTACTGCTGTTTCTTCATTTAAAATTTCCTTTCTAGGTTTGATTTTTGGGCATTTCCTTTGGTATGTTTTAAAGTTTACTAATTCTTAGCTCAGATTGACACAACAGAATATAAAAGACTTGGTAGCTTAAAGCAGATGTTTATTATAGTTCTAGGAGCTGAGAAGTCAGTTTGGTCCCTAGCAAGAGTTCTCTTCCTGCCTGCATGCTTGACAGTGGTCTCTCCCTCTCCCTTTTAATAAGGGCACTCATCATATCAGAAGGCCCATAACCTCCCTGTCTCTCTTCTTATTATCTCATGAAACCCCAGCTCCAAGTGCCACAGACCTGGAGGCTACAATAAATGAATTTTGGAAGTAACACAATTCACTCAATAGTATTTATCATTTCTTGGGGAATATTTAATCTGCTATTAATCCTGTTTGCCATGCTTTTAATCAGACATTGTGGTTCTCATTTCTAGAAACTTGATTTGTGTTTTAATGTCTTAACTTTGTATCTTTCAGATTTAATCTTTTCTCTAGTTTCTTGTTACATGGAACACAATCACAGTGACTTTTAACATCTTTGCTTACTACATTCTATCATTTGTGTCATTTCTATGTTGGTTTAAATTTATTTTTTATCATTAAGTGTCATATTTTCTTGTTTTTAATATACTTCCATTAAATGACAGACATTTTTGGATTCTCATAAATATTTCTGAGCTTTGGTTTGAAAAATAACTGAGTTACTTAAAAATACTTTTACCCTTTCAAATTTTGCATTTAAGCTTTGTTAGAAAGTTCTTAATAGTGTTTTGCCTAATTTTTCCCAACTACTAAAGACCATTTTTACCCCATTTTACCTAAGTAAAAGTCTTCTAAACATTCTGTGTAGGACTGCATGCCTGCTGAGATGTTTTCCTTGGCTTGTGGAGCAGTGTTTATTGCTAGCTGTTTCAGTACAGGCCGCCTTTCCTCTGTGTCTGTCACATGCCTCTCTCCACTGCCAAGTCATGTTCTTAGATGCACACCCCACTCAGTGTTCAGCTGAGGACCCAGGGTGCACCTACAGATCCCCAGAGTGCTCTGTGTTGCTCTGTCCTTTCTGGTACTCTCCCTTATAAACTTTAGCCACCTCAGCCTCCGTAGGCTTCTGTTTCCTGTCCCTCAAGTTGAGTAGATCTGTGAACACTACTTCAGTTTCCACTGTCTATTTCAATTCCAGAACTTTCCACTTAGGCTGTGAACAGGGGGTCATATGACTTCATTTCACTTGTTTCCAATTTTTGAAGGATTCTTTCCCTCTGTTGCCTGATGTTCAATTTCTTAAAAATTTTCTGTTTCTTTTGTTCTCATGTTGTTGGTTTTTTGGCTGAAGGGCAAATCCATTCCCTGTCACTTGTTCTTAAGTAGAAATGCCCTTTATATTGATTCTTAGCGTACTTTATCTACCAAGAATCTTCACCTTTCATCCCTCTGTTATATAGAAAACTAGAAACTAGGCAGGCATGGTGGTGCACTAGAAACGAGGCAGGCATGGTGGTGCACACCTGTTATCCCAGTACTTGAGAGGAAGTGGAAGGAGAGTTGCCATGAGTTCAAGATCAGCCTGGGCTGCATAGTGAGTTCAAGGTCAGGCTGAACTACATAGTAGGATACTGTCTCAAAAAGCTAAATTAAATTTTAAAAAGGAAACTATATTTCACTCAGCTTTGGTACAGTTAAATTTAAAGCCCAAGTTTAAAGAAAGAATACTGAAGAAAGCATAAAATTCATAGGGCTCCGAACTCAGCTAGACATAGCCAAATTTGTTCTGTGTTTGGAAGCTGTGTAATAGTGATATGTCATGCACTAAATAGGGTTTCCCTGATAAATAGCACTTTGATAAATACACATCTAAGAATAAACTTTCCCATGAATAGATTAGAGCTATATTTTCAAGTAAATTTTTTAAAAGCAGATAAATATAAAAACATTATACTTAACTATTAAACTCATTCTTTGATTTACTTAATGTATATTAAGCACTTAATTGAGTGCCAAAAGCCTTTCTAGACACAAAATACTATTTCATAATAAACATGATTTACAAATGAGACAATGAGAATTAGTCTCATTTGTACTAATGATAAAAAAATACAAAGCATTGACCCTTCCTAGTTCTTTATAAAACTTTAGAAGACTGAAAATACCAACATATATTTCAATACTTTGAAATACAGATTTATTTTTAAGTACTACTTGCCCTGAGAGGTTGGGGAGGGAATTGTCTTCCAAATGAAGGTACATAAAAATTTGTTGCAAATGTATCAGCCAAATATCAACTGAGATACACTTAATAAAAAATGACATGGTAATATTTGGCCTCTAGAGAATCATGTATGGTAACACTATATAAAACATTTGAAGTTAAGAAAGTCAGTGCTTCAAAGATAACTAATACTATCATTTAAATCTCTATAGTGATTGGTTCAAAACGAAAGTTAGAACATTGTTAAAGTTACAGTTCACAGAAAATAGAGGGTAAAAAATATCCAATATGTAGCTTTGAGTTATTCATTAGAATATCCTTAAAATTCAGTGTAAAAGCCCAAAATAAAGGCAGATACACAAAATTTTAACAAATTATTTCTATTGCTATCCTAACACAATTAATATAACCCTCAACAGCACCCACCATAATTAATTATTAATTAATTAATTAATTAATTAATGCAGTTCAGTTATTGCCCACAAATTACTTGCTCATAGACTATTACATTAAGTTTTCAAAACTTGGAAGTGATAATATATACAGTTCCCAGATACACCTCATGCACTCCACATTCAACATTTACATCTCATTACAATATGTTTGACACAACTGAAATACCAACCTTGGTACATTACTGTTAACTAAACTTAAATTGTATGAAACAACATAAAAGCTATTTGCATAATGAGTTTAAGCATATGTCTTTTTTAGGGAATTAAGTTTTAGAGATGCAGCCTTACATTTGGGATCCCTCAATGTATTTGGACAGAACTTACAGTGTGGTTTTCCTGGATGAGGGCTGCTCTATTTCTAGTGCGGGATTGAGGTTGAATTCATAACAGTCCTAGCAGGGTTCTTCAAGGGTCAGAAGAGTCCAAATAAGTTGTTTTTATTCAGGCCGGACTTTAAAATATCTGAGAATATTTTCTTAGCTAGTTTCATTCATGTTAAATCAGTTTTTAAACTTTTTAAAATAAGATTAGCCTTCATTATTTGGTAATGTATTTTCCTATTTTTGTATTAATCCATACATCCAGGTAATCAAGTCACACTTGTATTTATGTTTTATGGATAACCTTTAATGAAAAGAGGATTTCATGAAATAGGAGACAGTACTAGAAAATCCAAGATGTATAGCTTCCGTTCCTATGGCAACCAACTAACTGGTTGCACCTGGTTCTCCAGGGTAATTAATTTTTTGTGTGCTGGGTTTGTTGGCTGCTTCTCAAGGCCAGCAAAATGAACTAAAGGAGGAACAAAATGACCTTTCATTAAAATAAGACAAACCTAAATCTTACTTAGAGGAATTAGACTTTTGGGTATTCTCTCATTTCACTTTTGTCATGGTTTTCACATGTGAACAATAAAATGGGAAGTCAGATTTTTTAGTTCTATTAGTCTATTACATTAGCTATCTTTCTGGGATCAGAGGACTTCTTCTCATGCTTGAATCATGTGAGCTGAACAAATATATTGGTTGCATATCTGCTCCTAAGAGAGAAAAAAAAGAGCCCTACATGTTGAGTACTCAAGGACCAATTGTCCCTACTCCTCGCTGGACAAGAGAACCACCTGGAACTTTTCAACAAATGTGTCTGAGTCATGTATTTGTAAAATTTTGGTCAATTAGCCTGGGGTGGGAGCTGAGTGGCAGTATTTTCAAAGCCCGTGAAATGTGCAGCCCTAGTGAAGGATCAGAATGAGATGATATACTAACACAACAAATATTTATCAAAAGAATAATCTTGTCTGTGGATAAACATTAGGTAAATGCATAATATTTATAAAAGTGTCTTGTTTTGTTCCTAGACATTTCTTCTGTGATACAAGTTAATGAGAACTTCAGGGAATGTTTAAGGTAGTAGAGGTACAGGATAATGTTCTTTAGGTTTTTAAATTTTGGTGACATAACTTAAACTTTTAGGATGCCACCCATCTGAGGAGGTTACAGGGTCTGAATTTGAGACCTCTCTCTCTCTCTCTCTCTCTCTCTCTCTCTCTCTCTCTCTCTCTCTCTCTCTTTTGAGATGGGGTCTTGGTATGTAGTTCAGGCTGGTCTTGACCCCAGTATGTAGTTCAAGCTAAACTTGACCTCGTGGTAATCCTCCTGCCTTAGTCTCCCAAGTGCTGGGATTACAGGCTACAGATATGTACCACTATACCTGGCTAAGTCCCACTTTAAAGTTTTCCTGCTCTGCAAGTTAACTGCTAAATTTTCAGAAATTTTACAAACTGTTAAACTGTTAGCAGCTTGAAACTGATTGTGAAGGGGATGTATTTTAAATCAGGAAATGCTTCCAACAGATAGGGGATTTGTTTCTTCTGGGGGGCTAGGTTGTTAAATGTCTACCAGAGAGAGGAGCAAGATGGTGGATGGATAACAGCAGGCTATAGAGGCTCCCTGACATAGTCAATTTAGAATTCAACATAATACAGCATGGGGAGTCCCGAACAGAGGGAGATGAATTCTCTCGTCCCAAGAAGAAACTAAGGTGAGAAGAACCAACCAAATATACAGTCCCAGTGCTACTACTGGAACAGCTGAGGGTTCAGTGCTCCTGCTGCAGCACCTAAATCTGAGTGGCCGTGACTTACTGAGCCATTGGAAATCCCGCCGCCTCAACTCACTGGAAATGCAGTTACACTGAGGTTGCAGGTCGGTGAGCCGAATAGAGAGCTGAACACCTGGGGAATCTGCATTGACCTGTGGTGAGTGATGGGAATAAAACCATTCCACAGAGAAGGGGGTTCCAACAGATGACATTCTGGGACTGGACAGGACTGGCAGGAACAAGGGGCAGTGACTTCAGTCAATTGTTCTCTTCCAGAACAGGATTGGTGGAGTGAGCTTGGCCTGGGTCATGTGGCCTGGCTGAGACTGAATAGGTTATCTGAAATCAATTCCCTGTGGCAGCGATGCACACTAACCATGTAAAGCAGTGAAAGCCTCAGCAGGTTGACTGACCTTGCGGGGAGGTGGCACATACTACCCTCAGCAGCTTGACTGATCCAGAGTGTGCTTGACTTACTAGCACACTGCAGTGGGAAGGATCACCTAGCCAGCATGCTTCAGAAGAATTGTAACCAACAAAGAAAGAAACTGGGGCCTCCTGGAAGAAACAAAAACAATAGGAAGAGGAAGCAACAACAAAAAGTCCCCAGGTCCCAACCCTGAGAACATTGACCCAGGACAAGTAAATACAAAGGAGAATGAGGACAGCAAACATGCAATATCAGACATGGCACCAGTGGACATAAAGAGATACCTTTGGAACCTCATAGATAGGTTCAAAAGGGAAATATTTAGTCAAGTAAAGCAAGATATAAGAAGATAAATAAAAGAGATGCTAAGCACTCCTCAAGAAGACACAGACAGAAAAATGGAGGAACTCAGACCAAGGAGAGAACCATTTGATGAAAATATAAAGAAAATATAGAATACATGAAGCAGATTCAAAGAGATTACCAGGAAATTAAAACCTCTATGGATGGATGGCAAATCTGTTGAAAGAAACTAAGGATAGATTATCTGAACTAGAGGACAGGTTTGCAATGTGGGATTATGAAAGGAAAAACTTTTTAAAAATAACAAAGAAACAAGCAGTAACAATGCAGGCTAGAACTTGACAAGAGGATCCACGGCGTGAGAATAACGAATATGAATGAAGAAGCAAGGGTACGAACAATGGAACTGCAAAGGCTATTCACAGAAATAATTAAGGAAAACTTCCCAAATATAGGAAAAGGAAATAATATCCAGATGTATGAGGCATACAGAACTCCAGCCACCTAAAACCAAAACAGAGCCACACTCAGGCATATAATAATCAAGATCCCAGAAATTCAGTGTAAGACAGAATATTAAAAGCTGTTAGAGACAAGAAACAGATCACCTATAAAGGAAGGCCCATCAGAGTAATGGCAGACTTCTCGACACAAACTATCAAGTCAAGTAGAGCCTGTAGTGAAATATTCCAAGCCCTGAAAGAAAATAACCTCCATCCCAGATTGATATACCCTGAAAATCTGTCTCTAGAAATTAATGGAGAAACAAGATGCTTCCAAGACAAAGAGGAACTTGGGAAATTGCAACCACCAATCCAACTCTACAGAGAATACTGCATGGAATTCTAGAGAGAGAGAAAAGTACTAGGATTCCAGGAACTGTGGCAGAGAGGCCTCAATGAATGAAGCAGAAAACAGAATGAAAAAGACAAAAACAGACAATTGATGGCAAAAAAAAAGAGCATAACAGAAATGAGGTAGAGAAGGTTGATTATAATATCTAATATAGATGGCCTAGATACACTAAATTAAAAAAAAGAACCACATGTAGAGTAGATCAGGAGGTAGGGTCCCCCAAGATGCTATTTTTAGTAAATATAATTAACATGAAAAAGAGTACATGGACTGAAAATCAAATATGAGAAAACAATGCTCTATGTGACAGAGAACCAGAGAGTAATAGAGGCAACTAGACCAGTATTTGTGGTTAGGTTGGAAAGACAGGCTTCAGTAGGTAAAGGAAAACAATTAGAGATCAAGTCTAGGAGAGAGAAGGTTCAGAACCACTTAGGTAAATAGCAG
Organism: Cavia porcellus; assembly: GCF_034190915.1. Lineage (NCBI taxonomy): Eukaryota > Metazoa > Chordata > Mammalia > Rodentia > Caviidae > Cavia > Cavia porcellus. The sequence goes on from NW_026947484.1 coordinate 19,441,863, forward strand.
GTTGCCCCCTCCCCCAATTTAAAACCAAAGGTCTTGGTCAGACCCAAAAATGCACACTACCTTGGGAAAATGAAAGGGAAGGGAGAGTCTTAAAAAGATGGCAGAAGATATTGTTAATAGTGTATCAGAATTTAAAACCCACATTACTTGTACCACTTTGCTTAGATAGATTTTATTCTGTCCCAATTTGTCTACTTGCATTAGATTTCAGGGCACAGACAGCTACCCCAAAAACATCAGGATACAGCACAGTAATCATCTTTAATTTCCTATTATGTTAATCTGGAACCCTGTAGACTTATACTGTTTTATCATGACTGATCTTAGTTAAATCTGGTTTGTTTGATTGCTGTTTGGTATTGACAGATTTTATTCAAAACTGATATGATTGGTAGTATCAAGTCTGAGAATATAGGCAACTACACTGAAGATGACAAGACTCACTATGATACACATTCTGGTTTGAAAACTGCCTGCTTTTGAAGTTCTATACTATATACAAAGTTTTGTTTTTATTAATACTGTTATGTAGTGATATAGTCAATTGTACTATGTCTGATGATATAGCCAATTCTATTGAAAATAACAAGAGACAATACAGGAACTATGGTAGAACTCCTTGTATAACAGTCTTATATGTCTTTTTTGTTTCATGTGTTTATAGGAATATGTTTTGTTTTGTCTTGCTTTGTTTTGTTTCTCCCTCTGATATAGAAAGGATAGGAATACATGTTAAGACTCATGCATGTGTAGAATCTATAAACAGTTTATGAGAACTGATCTTATGACACATGATGAAATGAACAGATACTTTGAAGAAAAAGAGACACTAAAGTACCCAGTGCTGATTCTGGAGTGTCATAATGTGAAACCCAACAATAGTATTAGTCTTTGTTCAGAGTGATATTAGCCTACTTGGGTTTGTTCAATCTCAACAGAATTGAAGATGTGGAAAACTGCATGTATGTTTAAGTGTATAAGATTGATAATCATATTTCTAAGTTTTTTTTTTGGATAGTTGAACTGAAGTGGTTGCAGTCTCACTGTTTGAATCCTCACTTTATGTTCTCCACTTTAGCATCTTGAGTAACTATTTGCAAGAGGACAATCTGTAATCATCAACTAGTGATGTTTTACTGTTTACTTTTTTTCTTTGAAAGTATGTATTGGGGTGGGGATTTAGCTCAGTGGCATAAGCGCCTGCCTTGCAAGTGTGTGGTTGTGAGTTCGATCCCTGGTACCAGTAAAAATACAAAACAAAACAAAATAAAACAAACAAAAAAGCAAGTATGTATTATTTTTACCCATTTTCTGTTTTGTTTAGTCTTTCTTTAAACAAAAAAAGACACTACAGTACCCAGTACTGAATCTGGAATGTCATGATGTGAAATCCAGCAATACTATTATTCTTTGTTCGGAATGATTTTAGCCTGCTTTAGTTTGTTTAATCTCAACATAAATGAAGATAAGGATAACTGCACGTATGTTTAAGTGTATAGGATTGATAAACATAATACTAAGTTTTGTTAGATAGTTGAACAGAACTGTTTGCAGTCTCACTGTTTGAATTCCCACTTTGCATGTTTCACTTTTGTGTCTTGAACAACTATTTGTCAGAGGACAGTATGTAAAAATCAACTAGCAATTTCTTACTATTTTTTCTTTGAAGGTATGTATTATTTCTACCCATTTTCTATTTTGTTTAGTCTTTCTTTAAATAAAATTTTTAAAAATCATAGAAAAAGTCTATCAGAAAACTACTGGTTTTGAGCAATGAGAAAAAGATCTAATGGAAAAATATTGGGGCCTCAATTGTTTGTGAGCTCCTTATTTTATAGATAGATAAACTGAGACTTATTTAAGGGACATTTCAAGAAAACTATTAGTGGATAGAAGAATGGCCTGTTCACAGGAGTGTTTTCATACCTATCTTGACTGTCCTACAGATCTCTGGCTGTAAATGCTTCTGTTATGTCAATATTTTACAAACAAGTATCTGTACACACTTTGTTACTTTAGGGGCACAAACTATTGAGAATTAAAATGCCAACATTATGTAGGAAATATATTATACTCAGGTCATACATGGTATTCAGGAGTACTGTGGCATCATAAAACAGGATGAGACTTTTGTTTAATGAAATGTTAAGATCACCATTGTTTATTGATAAGAAAAACATGAATGGTAAGCACTATTATGAAATATGTTACTTTTCATGAAGGGAGAAATAAGAATAAATATGATTTTGTGTTCCAAAAATAGAAATACTTCCCCGGTACCGATAAAAAGGAAAAAGACAAAAAAAAAAAAAAATAGAAATACTATAAGGATAAAAAATATCTAATAAAAATTCCCTAATGTGGAAAGGAATCAAATTGCAAGAGCAAGGCATCTCTATATTGAAAACTAAAAAAAGGCTCTGAGAACTGATAGCTGGTAATAACTCATTGAGCTCCCTGTGTATAATTTCACAAAATTTCAACACGAGGTCACACCATGACTAGGATAGAACCATACCTAGAAAAGATCACTTTGTGATTTAGGTGTGAGCATTACATACACACACACACACACACACACACACACACATCATGAAACCACAATAGTAGCAAAGTATCCCTCTCTACTAATATCAGTAAGCAACTTCTAACAATGCTGCCTTTACTTTGTTCTTCTTGCATCTTAAATAAAAACTGATATTCTACTGCTAGTAATTTAGTTCAGAGGCATAAACTCCTGCCTGGTAAGCATAAGGTCGTGAGTTCAATTCCTGGTACAAAAAACAAAAATACAAACAAAAGATTCTAAGTCATTGCCCTCGTTTCCTTACAGCATGTAATTTGTCCAAAGGTCAAGTTTAAACATCCAAAATAATACACGGCAAATATAAATATCCAAGAATATGTAACAAGTACATAAAAAGAGAAAGCAGCTTAATCAAATGTTCAATAACTATTCTCAATGAACATGGAACAAGAAAGTCATGCTGAATGGAGGGGAAGGGAAGAAGACATATGTATCTACAGATATGTGGTCCTGGGCTTGAAATTTTCTACATTTGTAACTTCAGCCAATACGAACAACCCCAGAGTAAGACTTTGGCCTTCTTGCCAGCTTCTCTTATCTTTATTTTTATCGTGATATAACTAACACTTTACATTTATATCCAGTCTCTATCAATCACCTACCAAGCAACAGGGATTCAAAGGTATATATAAAATTTGGTTTCAATTATTGAGAAATTTGCTTCCTAAAAGTTGAGCCTAAACTTCTTCTCTTCCTTCTCAATTCTGTTTAGACATTGTCTTAGTCACTTTCTTATACTGGAGACTGAGCACTCAACACCAAAAAGTGAAAAAGGAGAGATCTATTGCGATTCATATTTTATAGGGGTTCAGTCTGTAGCTGTCTGGTTCCAAGGTGGAATGCTGTGGCACTGTGTGGTCTTGGAGAGTTGTTCATGACATGGTGTCCAGGAAACAGAGAAAGACAGAAGAACGGAGATGAAAGGGATAACCACTTCCAAGTCACATCCCCAGTGACCCTTCTCTTCCAACCAGATCCCACTGCTTAATAAGTCAGCTGTTATGCACAGCAATCAGCTAATGAGTATCACACCCCATGATCTAATCATCTCCCCAAATCCCCGCCCAGGAGCACATGAGACTTCTGAGGAGAAATCTAGTTAGAAACTGTAACAGACATGTTTAGGAATAACGTTGTCAGTTATTTCATCTCTTTCTCTGTGCCTGACTATGACTCTTGGAAGACAGGTACTATGCGTACCTCACTCACCATTCCATCCCTAGTGCCTACACACAGTAGGGGAAGGACCTGTGGGGGAAAACACAGAGGTTAAGCTGATGCAGCTGTAAGCCAAAGGCCAAGAATTCCCAGGAAGCAACCACCACAAACTAGGAAGAGAAAAAAACACAATGATCTCATAATAGCCTTCCTGGATTTTCAAGGTATTTTTAAAAACACAATACCCTAGGTTTCCAAATATCTTGGAAGTCATATAGCATGATGTTTGAAGAACATATCTTCATATGTTCTTTCTGTCATATTCTCGGGATATGAGACCTGGTCCCATCACCTCTTAATGGTGAATCTTAGACCAGGACATATAGTTATTTAGTTGCTTTTCTCTTATTGCTGACACAAAATACCAGACATTCACATTTAAAGGAGAAAAAGGTTTTTTTTATCTCACAGTTTATGGTGATTTCAGTTCACAATTGACTGGCTAGAAGGAAGGGTGGCACATGGCAGAGGGGCAATATTTCACGATGGTGGAAGACAGCAAAATCAACAAGAGAGAGAAAGACAAGCCTCTTTTGGTTCCTTATATAGTATCCAGTCTACCAAGATTAGGGCAGTGCCAATTCCATCAGTAGACTGAGCCAGATATCACCCCCCCTTAATTCCAGCTCTCTTAATCCCAACATTGCACTATGAATTCAGCCTGAAAAAACTCTACAGAGCTGCATCTTGGGATGCCATCAGGCCATTTTTTTTCTATACTACTGTTCCTTTTCAGTAACCAAGATTTCTCTGCTCTATTTTTTCAGTCCATAGCTTTATTGGAGCTTTAGTTCTGATTGAATTAATATTTTAAATTGTTCTGCTCGGATCTTTACTCTTGATTCTCAACATAAATCTTGCTAAAAGCCCCGAATAATAGCCGTGCCACCACCTCAACATTAGACTGCCTTGAAATTTCTTCTAAAATATTAATTATTCTGCTACCCTTAATTCAAATCCCAGACAAAGTCTCTGGACAGGAGCAACATGCAGACAATTTTTTTTACCAAGGTATGACACACACCATCTGGAGTCCAACAGCCAGTGCAATCCTTCTTCCCAGCAGAAACCTCCCAAGCCAGCTTTCTGGTCTCTGTGATCTTACCAGAATCTCCCACACATAATAGTCTAAGGTGGTCCAGTTCTACTTTTTCAGCTGGAATCTCCAAATCATTGCAAACTCTTCCCACAAGCTTCTGAATCAGTGGTCAGGTATGGTCACAGTAACAACCCCACTTCTGGTATCAAATTCTGTCTTGGTTACTTTTCTTGTTGTTGAGACAAAATATCCAACACCCACAAATTGAGAAAGGAAAGATTTATTTAGCTCACAGTCCATAAAGGTTTCAGTCCATAATCAGCTGGCTCCAAAACAGAGTAGTGCAGGCGGAGGGGCAACAATTCACAAAGGAAGATAGCAAAAGCAATGAGCAAGAAGAAAGTCGGAGAAATCCTCTTTGCATCCATTATATTGTATGCAGGCTATTCTCTCTTTAGTAGGTGTAGCACTCACACCTTTAGTCCCAGCATTAGATCATGAATCAACCACAAATGCTAGATTCAGCCACCTTTAAAACACCAGCCTCCCATAACTATATGAAAGTTTTTCTTGTTTTGTTTTTGTTTTTTGCAGGGAGGGCATCCAGACACAAGCCATAACAGTTTTGTAAGCTCACATTCTGAGTCTGAAAAAGGATGAAAGTAATGGAATCAACCCATGACTGAAAAGAGGATTTAATGAGATTATACATGTAAACTGAACCTAAAAAGCTGAAGAAAGTAGCTGTGGGTTACATGTAGCTACTGTGCATGTGAATTTTGGCTTTATTTATGTGATTCAAGTTTATAGCACTCACATTACATTTATTGGTCAGTTTTTAATACTGGTTCAGAAATAGTATGTACTAGTTGAATATCCCTAATCCAAATATCTGAATTGCTTGGCATGCTTTGTTGCCAAGTTTCAAATTTTAGAGCATTATGAATTTCATGTTATCAGATTAGAGGTGTTGAGACAATAAAGTCTACCTGAAAAACTCCAAAATTTGAAACACTTCTGGTCACAAACATTTTTCATACAACATACTTAGCCTGTAAAAGACTGTTGTGGATGCAGCAATTTAAATTTTACTGTTTTTGATCCATCAAGATGATTTTCTCAAGCCATTTGACATTTTTTCCTCAGTTACTATTAAGTGGGCACTTTCTGAGTGTGTCAGAACTAAGTATTTTGCACTCTCCACCTTCTATAGTAACATGATTCTATAGCTTCCAAATATCATAAGTGATTTTAGTATATCACATGTGATATTTAGTGCTGACATTAAACTTCCATGATGTTAATATACGTTGCTTGCTGTTGAATCATAGTCATCTTTCCAGAGAAGATAAAAGTGGCAGTCACAGTCAATAAGCAGGTACTTTTGTGTGTTTATGTCCCAGCCATAGTCAGCAGCTCTGAGCTGGCTCCATTTATCAGAGTGTGACTCAAATCCAAATACTGCCTGATCCATCTTGGCAAGAAAAGTGCAAGAATCCTTTCTGGAGACAGAACATAGGACTAGAAAAATCCTCTAAACCTAGAATTTTCAGGAAGCACCTAACCCCTTTTAAACCTTAAAGCTTTTGGCCCTCCAGACATGAAATATGAGGCCACTTAAATAGCATCTCATCTGAGTTGAGGTGATGAAAACAAAACATTTCCTATCCAGATTTTTGACATTTCAATTGAATTAATCCCTGAAGGAACTGCAATTTCCCATGAAGAAGTGAACTAATCCCTGGCACCTATGAGGGGGCAAGAAAACGGGAGAACAAAATGTCAATTCTGTCACCATTGGGGTCACATCTGTGCTGTGCATTCTTCACAAAAACAAGAAAGAGCCTGGGATTTTCCTGTCACTGACCTTAGAGTCTCCAAACCCAAAGAAAGAAATCCATTATGAGTTTTGCAGTAAATACTAACCTTCCCCGCTAAGAACTGATGTTAGAATTTCACCTGTGTAATATATAACAAGGTTTGTACTCGTTCCTATGTTCATTAGCCACCAAGATGACCTCTCTCTTTGGAAAAGTAGCCTGAGGGGGAGAACTTACTGTGTCACTTGAAGACAAAGTAGATGAAGGATACTGATGAGATGTCATTGGATCATTCTAGATAAGTTAAGGGGACTGTAACAGGTACCGGAGATGGTTTGGGTTTGTTAGATGGATGCAGAGGGCATCAGTAAGAATGCTCATTCAATATAAAAGAAATCATAAAATATTTAAGCTTATGTGTTAATCAATATTATGCTATTCCCAACCTAGAAACTTTCTCAAACTCCTGTGGTCAAGCCTCCAGATTGATTTCATTTTCCTTCATTTTCCCCTTTGCAATGATATCTCTACAACCACAAAAGGTACCTCCACGTCCAGGCTGGCCTTCCCTGCACGGTGGGGTCCTCCTTACCTCTCATTCCTCTTTAACATTTGCTCTCTATTTCATGGTTATCTCTATTTGTGAATGTTGATTCTGTTTCTTCTCCTCCTGTATCTCAGTGTACTTTAATCTCTCTTCCAGTGACTCTATGTGGAGAGCTGTCAGCAAGAGAGACTAGAAAAATAATGTGATAGTTGTTTCACCATTCTCATATTATTTGAAATTTCAGTGACACTCCACAGAACCAACTCCTGTTTTGAAATACTCTTTTCCCTGGTAACACAACATTATTTTGACCTTTCAGCAACCTCCCTGGCTACCCTTGAGTCTTTTTTTGGAACTTCTAAGTTGGAACACCAGGCTCACTACTAGATCCATTGTCTTTTTCCCTACTATTCTTTCCCAAGGCTGTCTCATAGAGTGTGCCTAGATATTCAGTTTTTTGCTCCCAAATAGACACTCCACATTTTACTCCCAGCTCATATTTCTTAAATCCAGGCAAGTAGTACCCAATTTCTTGTCCATCTTTTCCATTTATAGATTCCACAGGCACCTGAGGCTCAGTATATTCAAAACTGAGTTCCTAATCTTTCCAGCCCCCTTAACCCAAGTCTTGCTCAGGACTGGCCTTCCTAACTCTGGCTCTCTTCCTGCACCTGCCACTGTCTTGAGGATTCTTTCAACACCCACTCAACTGTACTAGCAGGAATTTCAGGTTCTTATTTCTTCCACATTCCTTGTACCCCATCAATCACCAATTTCTAAATATTTCCTCTGTATAGTCACTTTGCTTGTTCTTACAAAAGCCTTCAGAGTAAGCACCCCACATCATACCAACTCTCCTCCACTAAAGTCCACAGTGCAGTCAGAATAAATCCAAAGATGCGAACCACACAGATTCACTCTTACTTAAAACTCAAACATCTTCTTCCATTTCTGTTTGGATATTTCTCCAAATTTATGAAACCACCCAGAAGCACCCATATTATTTGGTTTGCTATCCACTAGATTCAGTTACTCTTTTGTCCCAATTTTACCTGTGAGAATAGTATCATCCCATTGACAATAATTGAAGTACAGTGATTTTTTTTTCAATTTTTTTTATTTAAGGAGAAAAAGAAAAAAACAGAAAAAGGGTATAAGTAATACAAAATTTAAAAAATAAACAGTAAGAAATCACTAGTTAATAGATTACATATTCTCATCTTAGAAATAGTTATTCAAGTTGCAAAATTGAAGCATATAAAGTGGACTTTCAAACAGTGAGAGTGCAAACAGTTTTGGGTTATAAAACATAATCAACAAATTAGTAAACACCTTTAAAGTGACTAACAAAAGACTGAAAGATAGAGACAATTTCTTTTCTATCTTTTGGAATATTATCGAAGCAAAAGTAATTTTGAATATATAGCCAGGGATTTAGCTCAGCAGCATAAGCATCTGCCTGGCAAGCATGAGGTTGTAAATTCAATCCTTAGAACAAACAAACAAATATATATATAGGCATCACAGTGGAAAGAATTTCTGGGTAGAAAATGTAAAGTTTTTGCACAGATTAGCATTATTATAAAATATACAACTATTAGAGGAAGTATAGGATAGGATATTACTTTAAGAAATATGTTTTTTCCAATTAAACGACCCCATTACTCAACAATGACTAAATTACTAGATGCATAGGAGTCAAACATAGTCATCATCTGAATGGCTCTCTTCAAATGAAAAATTTGCTACATTTGCACTGCCAACACTGTTTCTCCTTGAGATATTTTGCTCTTTTTAAAAAGATTTGCATGTTAAGGAGGCCAACTTTGCATTGACCAAGACTTAAGGCTTTGAGGGACTCTGATCAGGAAACCATGGAGAAAGCTCTTGTAAATATCACATTAGCATAATAAGCAGCAGACTTTGATTTTGCAGTGGGAATACACATTTTATCCAGTACTAAAAATAGATTATTAAGATTATTTTGAAACCAACTTCAGTAATCACAACACATAAAATGGATCATGTGGAAAAAGCTTGTGGTCCGAGGGAGTTTACTGCTGTAAAAAGCAGCCTGGTGTGCTGATGGGCACATTGTTTACTTTGCTTTCAGAACCCTTAAGCAAATTGCTTCTTCTAATTGGATTCACACACACAAAAGTGACCTCATCTTGCTTCATTATCTGAAACCACATAAACTTGAAAGAAAACCAATGAAACAGCAGTAAACAAATGGTTGATTTTTTATGTATCTTCCTACTCTGTGCTGGAGTCTCTTTCAAGGTGTTTTGGGTTAGATGTAAGCACCAGTGATTAAATACAATAGTCTCCCATGTCTGTGGTTTTGTGGTCTGTAGTTTCAGTTACCCCTAGTCAGCTACTGGCTGAAAATATAATATGGGAAATTCCAGAAATAAATAATTTATAAATTTTAATTCATGAACCATTTTGAGTAGTATGATGAAACCTGGCACCATTTTGCTCCATCCCACCCAGGACATGATTAATCCCTTTGTTTAGTGTATCCATGCTCTATATACTACCTGCCCATTATCACATAGTAATCTTCTCAGTTATCAAATCAACTATTGTAATACTGCAATACTTGTGTTTAAGTTATCCCTCATGTTGTGACCTAATGCTGCATCACAGTGCCTATGTCATCTCATCATGTAAACACTGTCTTATCTATCTTTGTCTTGCTTTTTTATTTGTATTGTGGCTTTCTCAAAAAGGAAACTTTGAGATATTTAAGCTTATATACCCATCTATTTCACTTGACTTTTTTTTTTTTTTTTTTGCTCTTTTTCCTTTTTATCAGTACCAGGGATCGAACTCATGACTGCCTGCTCACAAGGCAGGCACTTATGCCACTGAGCCAAATCCCCAGCCCCTTTACTTGACTTTATAATGTCAATGTATATCCACTTTCCTACAAATGACTCATTTATCCTTCACTACAGCAAAATAGTACTCAATTGTATATAAACACCACATTTTCTTTATTCATTCATCTGTCAATGGACATGATGGTGCTTCCAAGAATTAGGAGTTCTTGGTATTTTAATTTCTTTGGGGAGACTTTGACTACTTACAACTATGCTATTTTCAAGGAAAATAGCAGGTAAATCTTACGGAAGTCATTTATGATTCTCAGAGCATGGCAATTGTCAGTGGAACCAAGGGTGTGGAGGGGATGATTTTGCTTCCTGTGATCCTCAAGCCACAAATTATTGGTGGTGAAATATCCCTACCCACTGAAGTATTACTGAGCCTGGTAATGTTAACAATAAAAAGGAGGCTACTAGTATGCTTATTCTTTAACATTATCTAAAATAATAAGAATTTCCTGGAAGCTGCTAAATGAGGTGGTTACAGAGATCTGAGATTTTGTTCTACATATATATTACTGGAAATTTTTGATTTTTCAAACTTTTATCCAGATTTCTCTCCTAAGGTTTTACCAGTTAAGAATGGCTAGTCCAATCAATTTGTTCTTATCATTAACTATGGAAATAACATACAGTCATGGTTTGTATTGGCAAACAGACTTAAAGCACATCATTTGCCTCAAAGTGAATCAGAGAATAAGCTCCTAGGCAGTCAGCTACTTATCTGGTAGAGGAGACACAAGATAGAGCAATCAAGAGGCTTCAGAGCCAAAAAAATCAACAGTGACCACTTCACCCTTCCAACATTATGCAGCTGTAAAATTTACAGCCCAAAATATTAAAAAGAAATCTAGAAATAGAGTCATGATGCTCAGGACACAGTAAACTGAGAAATTTTTCAAGGAAAAATTCTTCCTCTTATCTAAACAGGACAATTTGAAAAATTTCATGTGAGATGAGTACATGAATGAGACCAAAAATTTGTTTTCATGACCTTTTAATTTCCCATAATCATTTTTTGTATTTCACAGGAAAGTGTAATCAAGCCACTTAGTGACTCTGAACAAGACCTCTCCCGTGGTCTGACACAGGGACACCTTGCACCTTACATATAGTCACATACTGGCAATAGCTTCTCTTCTTCTAAAGTAATAACAGGTGCTTTATAACAGGTGTCAATTATCTTGGGAATTGTCAAATTATGTTTAACTGTGGGAGAAATGTGTCATTGCTGACTGACTGGTCATATTGAAGGAGTCTCTATAATCATGGATTTTGCCTCAGTGCTTTCCCTGAATTACTTTGCCCAACGTTTATCCATTGCCACTTCTGTGCCAGGTATTGTCTCAAATGCTGGCAGTTTCAAAACAAAAGAAACACTATTTCTGCCCTCAACAGGTTAACATAATGTAGAAATTCAGGTGGAAAGTTGGACACAACAAAAGGCTTTTTAAATATAAAGTATGTATCTGTATGAACTCTAATCACTTCTGGCCCAGATATCAACTCAACTCCCCAGCTGGAGACCTGGACCCTTAAGGGGAGCCATCCATTCTGTTCTCTTCTGAACAAATTTTGAATAACAGTTCCAAGAATTTACTAGCATGAAACCCTTTTTATGATTTTGGCTACTTGAGTTCCTGTGTACTGCAAGACTGAGGAACTTCTCCACTATAAGCAGATTCATCCCAAGTTCTCACAGCCATCTTCTGATGCCATGTGTCAGAAATTATCAGGGAAGAAGCCTTCAGCATCCATTTCATAAAGCAGTAAATTCTAATGATTACACGAAAGAGGTTCTGTTGCTCACTGGGGATCAGGATCACTACAGGAAGTTTTGAAAAGTACACACTGCTAGGTCCCACCCAGCCATTCTAGTTCAGTCCAATTGAGAATGCATTCAACCAGTTTTTATTTTTATTTTTAAATTTTTTTCCAATCTTTCTAGGTCAGCCAAGTTTGAGAATTTCTCCCTATAAGACCTGAGGTGGGGAGAGGAATTTCTCAGCATCAGTAACATTTCACTGATAGTGAACAATATCAAAGGCATAGCTTTCTCCATTCTGCTCCCTGAAACCCTGGGCACTTGTCCATCTTGCTCTCGGTTTATCAAAGTGAGGCAACACGTGAGCAGCCCACTCCCAAATTCACTCCACTTCTCTTCCTGTCCTTGTATAGCATTTTTATCTACTGGTCCTCTCATAGTTCTATGTGATGTGTAATGCAGCTTCATAATTGACAGAGCTGAGATTCAAAAAAGATGGTGGATAGATAACAGCAGGTCTATAGAGGCTCCCTGAGATAGTCAACTTAATTCCAAAAATAATACAGCATGAGGAGTCCTGAACAGAGGGCGATAGACCTTCCCAACCCAGGAACAAACTAAGCTGAGAGAAACCAATTAAAAATGCAGTCCCAGGTCTACTACTGGAATAGCTTCAGTCTCAGTATGACTTCTTGAATTTGTTTCTTGAACTCGCTCACTGCTGCGCTTGAACCCACACAGCTGAAACTTAACACACTATCCAAAAGCCCACCAGTTTCACCTCACTGGAGACTCACTCACACTAAGGATGGGAATCGGCAAACCGAGCTGAAAGCTGAGCTGGCGGGGAACCCTGCATTGACCTGCAGTGAGTGACGGTAATAAAAACCCTTCCATAGACAAAGAGGCTCCAACAGACAACATTCTGGGACCAAGCAGACTGGCCAGAACAAGGGGCTGCAGTGACTTCAGTCAGCTGCTCCCTTCTCAAGTGGGATTGTTGGGGAGCTCTTGACCTGGGTAATGCTCTGGACTGAGACCCAATAGGCTAGCCCAAACCAAGTCCCTACACTTGGCAGTGTACCCTAATGCAGTGAAGCCTTCAGCAGGTTGACTAACCCAGAGGGGCAGGCCCAGCATAGGCCGCCCCATTCAGTATCTCCATAATACACTGCAGTGAGTGGGAGCACCTACTCAGTGCTTCAGACAAACTGTAAGCAACAAAGAAAGAAACTGGGCCTCCTATATATGCCTGTGTGGAAGGAACAAAAAATATGAGAAGAGGGAGCAACAAGAAAGGGACCCCAGTCCCCAATCCTGAGAACACTGATCCAGGAAAGGTAAATTCAAAGGAGAATGACAGCAAACATGCAATATCAGACACAGCACCAGTAGACATAAAGAAACATCTTTGGGACCTCATAGACAAGTTCAAAAGTGAAGTATTTAACCAAGTAAAGCAAGATATAAATAGAATAATTAAAGAAATGCAAAGCACCTCCCAAGAAAAAACAGATGGAAGAATGGAAGAACAACAAAAAAGGGAAGAATTATTTGATGGAGAGAATAGAGAAAACATAGAATACATGAATCAGTTTCAAAGAGATTGCTAGGAAATTAAAAACTCCATTGAAAGCTGGCAAAACTGCTTGAAAGAAACTAAGGATAGATTATCCGAACTAAAGGACAGGTTAGCAATGTGGGATCATGAAAGGAAAAATTTCTTAAAAATAACAAGGAAACAAGCAGTAACAATACAAAGGCTAGAAGAGGATCTATAGCTTAAGAATAAAGAATGTGAATGAAGAATCAGGGGTACAAACAAAGGAACTACAAAGGCTATTCACAGAAATAATTAAGGAAAACTTCCCAAACATGGGAAAAGGAAAAGATATTCAGATGTATGAGGCATATAGAACTCCAGCCCCCTACAACCAAAACAGAACTACACCCAGGCATATAATAATCAAGATCCCAGAAATCCAATATGAGAACAGAATATTGAAAGCTGTGAGAGACAAGAAACAGATTACTTACAAGGAAAAGCCCATTAGAATTATGGCAGACTTCTCAGCACAAACCATCACATCGAGAAGAGTGTGGAGCAAAGAATTCCAAGTCCTGAAAGAAAATAACCTCCAACTCAGATTGATGTACCCTGAAAAAATGTCCCTGGAAATTAATGGAGAAACAAGATGCTTTCAAGATAAAGAGGAACTGGGGAATTCACAACCCCCAATCCAACTGTACAGAGAATACTACAGGACATTCTAAAGAGAGAAAAATACCAGGATTTCAGGAACAGTGGCAAAGAGGCCCCAATGAATGGAACAAAAAGCGAAATGAAGAAGACAAACAGATAACTAATGTTGGAAAAAGAGCACAACAGCAATGAGGCAGAGAAGGTTGGATATAATTTCTAATATAGATGGCCTACATACTCTAAATTAAGGAAAAAAAAGAGAAAGAGTTGCAGGCAGAGTGGATCAAGTGGTAAGATCCAGTGAGATGCTCTTTATAGGAAATATAATTAACCTATATGGACCAAAATCAAATATGAGAAAACAGAGCTCTATGTGGTAGGGAACCAGAGAGTAACAGGGGCAACTGGACCAAATTTATGGATAGGTTGGAAAGACAGGCTTTAATAAGTAAAGAAATATAACTAGGGATCAAGTCCAGGAGTGAGAAAGTTTGGAAACACTTAGGTAAATAACAGGTTGCCCCCCCCCCAATATAAAACCAAGAGTGTTGGGGAGACCCAAAAATACTCAGTACACCCTGGGGGAGAGAAAGGGGAGAAAAAGACTTAAAAATACAGCAGAAGATATTTCTAATAGTGCATCAGGAATTAAAACCCATATTACTTGCACCACTCTGCTTAGATAGAACTTATTCCATCCCAGTTTGTATAGAAGCACTAGATCTGAAGGCACAGACAGCTGTCCCAAACATATCAGGATATAGCACAGTAATCATCTTTACTTTCTTATTAACTTAATCTGGATCCTTGTATAACTTATACTGTTATATCATGACTGATCTTAGTTAAATCTGATTTGTTTGATTGCTGTTTGTTATTGACAGATTTTATTCAAAACTGTTAGGTTGATAGTATCAAGTCAGAGAGTATAGACAACTATATTGAAAATGACAATGATTCACTACGATATCCATTCTGATTTGATTACTACCTGTTTTTGTAGTTCTACACTATCTACAAAGTTGTATTTCTATTAATACTGTTATGCACTGATACATTCAATTATACTATATCTGATGATATAGCCAATTCTATTGAAGATAACGAGACAACACAGTAACCATGATAGAACTCCTTGTACGACACACAGCAGCTGCCCACCAGGAAGAGAGAGCTGGGCTGAGCTGCGGGACCCCATTTCAGCCTTGCTGACCACCCTCTCTCACCTGAAGGCCACACTGCAGCTGCCCGATGGGAAGAGGGAGCAGGGCCAAACTGCAGGACCCCATTCCAGCCTTGTGGACTGCCCTCTCTCACCCGAAGGCCACACCAGAGCTGCCTACCAGGAAGAGGGAGCTGGGCTGAGCTGAAGGACCCTGTTGTGGCCTTGCCGACCACTCTCTCTCACCCAAAGACCACACTGCAGCTGCCCGCCAGGAAGAGGGATCTGGGCCAAACCACAGGACCCCATTCTGGCCTTGCTGATAGCCCTCTCTCACCTGGAGGGCCCATGGCAGGTGCCCCACCTGAAGAAGGGAACTGGGCCAAGCTGCAGGAAACTGCTTCGACCTTCCCTGCAAACTTCTTTTGACCTGGAGAGCACCAGTACTACTGCCACCAACCGGAGGAGCTAGCAGCCCTACTGAGGAGGTTTCAGGCCTACCTAGGCCATAGGGGGACCCTCTATCAGCTTGGGGAGCTTTGCCATTCAAGGAGCTGGATGGTTACACAACATCCAATCCCCGGGAGAGTATGAGATCCTTGCTTTAGGGGGTTAAGGGTCCTCTGAGCTTGCGGCCACACTAGACTGGGCTTGGTGGGGATTTGGGCCTGCCTGGACCATGCCAAGAGACCTTCTTTCCATCAGAAGAGCTTTGCTGCCAGAGAGGGGAGCTGTGCAGCTTGAGGAGGTTTAGGCCTACCTGACAGGAGCCGGGCAACCTTCTTTTAATCCGAGAGCCTCACTGCCCAAGGAGGGAGCTGTGCTACCAGAGGAGTCCCAGGAACTCAGGACATAGGAGACAATTTTCAACATGCCCAGTGGAAGCTTTGGGACAACACTTGAAACATGGAAATATAGGAAAATGACAAAACAAAAGACCAAAATGCAATTTCAAACATCCATCCCACCCCAAGAAGGTCTAGGATCCATGTACACAGAAGAAAATATATGCCATATGCCTCAAATACCAGAACAAATAATAACTGAAATAAAGAAGCAATTCCAGGAAGATTTAAAGGAATTTGAACTAGAAATAATCTCTCAGGTAAAAGAAGAAATGATAAAAGAAAAAGGAGATGCTGAACATATTTAAAGAAAAAACAGTTAAAAAATTGGAGGAACTAAACAAAAAGAATCCCTGGATGAGCAATATAAGAAATAAACAGAATATATTAAACAGATGCAAAGATATAGAAGAAATCAAAAATTCCATTGAAAGTTGTAAAAACTGCCTCAATGAATGTGAAGGTAGAATTTTAGACCTCGAAGACAAGATTGCAGCTAGTAAACAGGAAAGGAAAGATCTTTTAAAAATAACAAGAAATCAGGAAATAACAATTCAACAACTGCATGATGATGCAAAGAAAAACAACATAAGGTGGATAGGGATAAATGAAAAAGAAGGGGACAACACAAAGGATGTCAAGAGGATATTTAGAGATGTAATAGCTGAAAATTACCCAAACATGAGATTGGAAACTGATATGAGTATCAGTGAGGCATACAGAACTCCAAATAGCCATAACCAAAATAAAACTACACCCAGGCATAATAATCACCATCCCAGAAATCCAACATAAGAATATAATATTAAAAGCTGTCAGAGAGAAAAGAAAGATGACCAATAAAGGAAAACCTATCAGAATCACAGTAGACTTCGCAGCACAAACAATAAAGTCAAGAAGAACATGGAAGCATGGATTGAAGTATTTCAGATCCTAAAGGAAAATGATTTCCAACCTAGACTGATGTACCCTGCAAAACTGTCCTTCAAAATTGATGGAGAAATAAGATACTTCCATGAAAAAGAACAGCTGAAGAACTTTATGATCACCAAGCCAACCCTGCAAAGAATACTGAAAGACAGTTTAGATACACTTAGGAAAAAACCACTAAGCAAAGCATACAATGAAACAGAACAGAAAGATAAAGATGCAGAAAGATAACATGTCAACAATAAACCAATATATAAGAGTTATAACTATTAATGTAAATGGTCTCAATGCACAATTAAAAGAAACAGACTGGTGGAATGAACCAAGAAACAAAATCTAACCATATGCTGCCTGTAAGAAACCCATCTAACCCAAAAGGATACTCACAGACTGAAAGTCAAAGGGTGGAAAACAATACTTCATGCAACAGGAACCCCCCCAAAAAAGTGGAGGTAGCTATTCTGTTTGCAGGCAATGTGAACTTCAAACCAATAATGGTCAGAAGAGATAAAGAAGGTCACTACATACTGGCAAGGGGAAAACTTCAAGAGGAACAGATAACTATCTTAAATATATATGCAACAAATTCCAGACCATGCAGTTATATAAAACAAGGGTTAACAGAAATGAAAAACCAGATTAGCAGTAATACAATTATAAGAGGAGATCTTAACACACCATTGACAGCAAGGGACAGATCAACTAGACAGAAAATCAGCAAAGAAATAAAAGAACTGAATCACACCTGTGAACAAATGGACTTGATAGACATATACAGAGTATTCCACCAAACAACATCAGAATACACATTCTTCTCAGCAGTACATGGGTCATTCTCTAAAATACACCATATATTAACTCACAGAACATATTTAAATAAATGCAAAAGAGTTGAAATTATCCCTTGCATGTTATTGGATCATAGTGCTATGAAATTAGAAATTAATGATAAAAGATACTGCAAAAATCTCACAAACACATGGAAACTGAATAACACGCTTTTGAGTAATCAGTGGGTCACTGAGGAAATTAAAGAAGAAACTAAACAATACCTACAAATACGACCTACCAGAATCTGTAGGATGCAATGAAAGCTGTCCTCAGAGGAAAATTTATTGCACTGAGTTCCCACATCAGGAAAACAGAATGAATACAAATAAAAACCTGATGTTACACCTCAAACATCTAGAAAAAAAAGAGCAATTCAAGCCCAAAGCCAAAAGAAGAGAGGAAATTATAAAAATCAGGGCAGAAATCAATGCAATAGAGACTAAGAAAACAATAAAAAAATCAATGAATCAAAGAGTTGGTTTTTTGAAAGAATAAATAAGATCGATAAGCCCCTAGTCAACCTTATTAAAAAGGGAATAAAAAGCTCAAATTCATACAATAAGGAATGAAAAAGGCGAAATCACTATAGACCCTGTAGAAATACGGATGATCATCAACACCTTTTTTGAAAACCTCTACTCTCAAAGGCTTGAAAACACAGAAGAAATAGACAGATTCCTAGAAGCATAAGAAATACCAAAGCTAGTTCAAGAAGATGTAAAACTGCTGAATAACTCAATTTCTATTAATGAAATTGAAAACATAATTAAGTCCTTACCTACAAAGAAGAGCCCAGGTCCAGACTGATTCACTGCAGAATTCTACAAGAAATACAAAGAAGACTTAATGTCAACACTCCTCAGACTCTTCAATGAAACTGAAAGGGAAGCAATCCTTTGTAAATTGTTCATAGAAGCAAATATTACTCTAGTACCAAAACCTGAGAAGGACCCAACTGAAAAAGAGAACTACGGACCAATCCACCTAATGAACACAGATGCAAAAATCCTCAATAAAATAGTGACAAATAGGATGCAGCAAATCATCAAGAAGATCATACACCATGACCAAGTGGGATTCATCCCAGGCATGCAGGGATGGTTCAATATATGTAAATCAATAAATGTAATCCACCATATAAATAGAGCCAAAAGTAAGAATCACATGATCATTTCTATAGACACAGAAAAAGCTTTTTTAAAAAAAAATTTATTTAAGGAGAAAAAGAAAAAAAGCAGAGAAAGGGTACAAGTTATACAGATTTACAGAAAAAAATAAACAGTAGGAAATCACTAGTTAATGGATTACATATTGTCATCTTAGAAATAACCATTCAAGTTACAAAATTAAAGCTTATAAAGTGGACATTCCAACAGTGAGACTGTAAACAGTTCTGTTCAATGATCCAACAAAACTCAGTAATATCATTATCTATCTTATACTCTTAAATATACATGCAGTTATATCATTTAGAGCACTTTCTTTTCCTCTCTTTTGTACAATGACAATTACTCATTTTGGGTTTTGTTGCTCCCACAGTTCTTATTACTTTTTTGGAAGAGAGTAGAACCAAATGTGACATAACAGAACAGAGTCAGTCAAATCAAAAGGGTGGACATAATAGATAATGTAAAAGCATAATACAGGGGATCAACAATGGTTACCAGAATGCCTCCCGCTATCTCTAGTAGAATTGCCTATATCATCAGTTATAATAAAATTGAACAAAACAGTAAAGAACAAAACCGGCAAAACCAAAACATTGGAGACATTATAGGTCTTCAAAAGTAGATAATAGTCAACCAGGATGGGCATCATAATGAATCCCACTATCTTCACAGCTGTTGCCTAAACTTTTGAACCTGGTACTATCAAGGAAAACAGAATAGAGGGACATCAGTCAAAACAAGATGGTGAGAGCAATACAGGGCTTTAAATCAAGATAATGGAGAGTCAAAGTGGGCTACTATAATATATCCTGCTATTTTTTATTTACTTTTCTCTTAATTAAAAGGATAAAAATAAAAAAGTAAATAATAAAATGGACATTGAGATAAAAGAGGGCATAACAGTGAAACAGCGCAGTTCAAAATATAACCATTTAAGCAAAATAGTGTTTCACCACAAGATAATCCCGACATAAAAGTAGTTACCATATTGTCTCTTTCCTTGAAATCTTTGAGTATAACTTTGTATACTGTAGCATCAAATATATCAAAACAATTTAAGAGAATGACAGTATTACAGGGTATTTAGAATCAACTAACAGAAAATGAACAATGGTTTCTGTATAATCTCCTTGTCTATAAAAGTTTTTGCTTATACTATCATACATAATAAAATCCAATAAGATACAATCTGTTTAGACCAATGGATACAAAAGAACAAAAGCTTGATGAGACTTCAAAACAAGATGATACTAAATCAGTATTACCTCTTAAGACGTCATTTTCTCCAAAATAGCTGTTCCTATCATCCAATCTTCTCTGCCTCATTTCTGTGGGGCTCTTTTTCTGTCATTAGTTGTCAGTTTGTCTTCTTCATTTTGTTTTCTGGTCCACTCATTGTGGCCTCTCTGCTACTATTTCTGGATTCTTCGTATTTTTCTTTTTTAGAATATCCTGCAGTATTCTCTGTGGAGTTGAATTGGTGGTTGCAAATTCCCCCAGTTCCTCTTTATCCTGGAAGCACCTTGTTTTTCCATCAATTTCCCAGGATCGTTGTGCAGGATATCTCAATCTTGGCTGGAGATTATTATCTTTCAACGCTTGAATTATTTCCCCCCACGCTCTTCACGATTTGATGGTTTGTGCCGAGAAATCTGCTGTAATTTTGTTGGGTGTTCCCTTGTAAGTGATCTGTTTCTTGTCTCTGACGGATTTTAATATTCTGTTCTTGTATTGAATTTCTGGAATTTTAATTATTATATGCCTGGGTGTTTCTCTGTTTGGGTTGTAGGTGGCTGGGGTCCTGTATGCTTCATACAACTGAGTATCTTTACCTTTTGCTAAATTAGGAAAATTCTCCTGGATTATTTCTGTGAGTAGCTTTTGTAGTTCATTTGTTTGTGTCCCTACTTCTTTTATGTTCTTAATTCTTAAGTTATAGATCCTCTTATCATCTTCTAGTCTTTGTATTATTGCTGCTTGTTTCTTTGTTATTTTTAAGAAGTTTTTCATTTCATTCTCCCATATTACAAATCTGCCCTCCAGTTCAGATAATCTGTCCTTAGTTTCTTTCAAGCTGTTATGCCAGTTTTCGATAGAGTTTTTAGTTTCCTGGTAATCTCTTTGAACCTCCTTCACGTATTCTATGCTTTCTCTATTTTCTCCATCAAACAATTCTCCCCTCTTTTTCTGTTCTTCCATTCCACTATCTGTTTTTTCTTGGGTGGTGCTTAGCATTTCTCTAACTATTCTGCTTATTTCTAGCTTCAGATCATTAATAACTTCATTCCTGAACTCGTCTATGAGGCTCTGGAGATAGTGCTTTATGTCTATTGGTGCGGTGTCCACTATTGCCTGTTTCTCAGGATTGGGGGCTGAGGGGCCTTTCTTGTTACTCCCTCTTCCCATATTCTTTGTTCCTTATATATGCAAGCGTATATAGGAGGCCCAGCTTCCTTCCCTGTGGGCCACAGTCTGATTGAATTGCGCCAGCTAGGTGTCCCCGCCCACCGCAGCGCACCAGGAAGTTGCAGACCAGGCAGCCTATGCAGGGCCCGCCCCTCCAGGTCACCTTCAGGTGCTGGGACCTGGGCTGTGCTAGCCTACTGAGTCTCAGCCAGCAGCGTCACATAGGCTAGGCACTGCTCACCAGTCCTGCTTGAGAGGGGGATATGTGACTGAAGTCACTATAGCGCCCTGTGCGGGCAAGTCTGCCCCGTCCCAGAATGTCTTCTGTTGGAGCCTCCTAGATCGTGGAAGAGTCCCAGTTTCTCTGACTCACCACAGGTCGATGCACAGCTCCCTGCCCATCCTGCTCTCAACTCCATTCACCGATTCCCTTCTCAGAGCTTTTGCGCATCTGTCTCCCTGCCAAGCCGATTCAGATGCAGCCACAGTGGCAGGAAACCCAAATTGTGGTTTCCAATGGCGCAGGCTCCAGCTTCCACGCTGAGGCTTTATCTGTTTCTGTTATAGCACCAGGATTGCATTCCCAGTTGGTTTCTCTCAGCCCAGTTCATTCTTGGGTCAGCAGGGTATATCTCTTCTCTTGCTTAGGATTCCTCACTCCGCACCATTCCTGGATTCTAAGCTGGGTCTTTCAGAGAGCCTCCATAGCTGCTGCTATCTGTCCACCATGTTCTCCCGGAAGTCTCAGAAAAAGCTTTTGATAAGGTCCAACATTCATTTATGATAAGAATCTTGCAGAAAATTGGAGTAGATGATCTTTGCCTCAATATAATAAAGGCCGACTATGACAAACCAACAGCCAGTATCATACTAAATGGCTAAAAATTGAAGATCTTTACTTTAAAATCAGGCACAAGACAAGGATGTCCCTTATCACTGCTCTTATTTAATATAGTCCTGGAAATACCTTCCAGAGCAATTAGACAAGAGAGAGAAATAAAAGGCATAAAGATAGGAAAAGAAGTTAAATTATCATTATCTGCAGATGACATGATACTCTAAATAGAAAACCACCAAAACTCCATTGAAAGACTTTCAGATATAATAAATAAATTCAGCAATGTGGCTGGATAAAAAAATCAATACTCAAAAATCAATAGCTTTACCATACACTAACAACAAAATCACAGAGAGAGAAATAAAAGAAGCCACACCCCTTCACACTAGCAACCAAAAAATGAAATATTTAGGAATTATTCTCATGAAAGAAGTGAAAGATCTATATAAGGAAAATTATAATACACTGAAAAATGAAATTGAAGAGTATCTCAGAAAATGGAAAGACATCCCTTGCTCATGGATAGGAAGAATGAATATTGTGAAAATGGCCGTTCTCCCAAAACTGTTATACAGATTCAATGCAATCCTGATAAAAATACCATCAACATACCTCATAGATCTCGAGAAATCACTCCTAAAATTTATCTGGAGTGAGAAGAGACCTAGGATAGGAGGACAGTTCTAAGCAACAAAGGCAAGGCAGGAGGCATCACAATCCCTGACTTGAAGTTATACTACAAAGCAACTGTAGTAAAATCAACATGGTACTAGAATCAAAACAGAGGTGAAGTGGAATAGATTAGAAGGAACAACCACAACTACAAACACACTCAACCACCTCATCTTTGATAAAGGGGCCAAACATGTTCACTGGAAGAATGACAGTCTCTTTAATAAATGGTGTTGGAAAAACTGGCTCTCCATATGCCAAAAACTAAAACTAGACCCATGCCTATCACCATGTACTAAACTAAAATTTAAATGGATCAAAGTTATGAATATTAAAACAGAAACACTAAATCTGTTGGAAGACAAATTGGGTAAAAACCTTAAAGACATAGGAGTAGGTAGAGAACTCATGTACAGGACTCAATCCGCATGGGAAATACTTCCCAGATTGAATAACTGGGATCACTTCTTATTAAAAAGTTTCTGCATGTTGAAAGAAATCTCCAGTATAGTGAAAAGAAAACCCACAAACTGGGAAAAAATCTTAGTGAACTGCCCCTCAGACAAAGGACTTCTGTCTAAAACATATAAAGAATTAAAAAAAATCAGATCCCCAAAATTCAAAGACTCAGTCCAAAAATGGGCATCTGAGATGAATACACCATTCTCAGATGAAGAAATGCAAATAGCAAATAAATACATGAAAAAATGTCCATCATCATTAGTCATTAGAGAAATGCCAATTAAAATCACACTGAGATTTCATCATACTCCTGAAAGAATGGCCAAGAACAAGAAAATTACCAACAACAAATGCTGGAGAGGCTGTGGGGAAAAAGGAACTCCCCTGCACTGTTGGTGGAGTGTAGACTCGGGCAACCATTGTGGAGGGCAGTCTTGAGATTTCTCAGAAAGCTGGGATCGGAAGCCCCATTTAACCCAGCCATTCCACTTGTAGGCATATTCCCAGAGGAACTGAAAGCATCATACCACATTGATATATGTGCACTCATGATTATAGCAGCACAATTTGTAATAGCCAGATCTTGGAAACAACCTAAGTGTCCATCAACTGAGGAATGGATAAAAAATGTTGTGGTATTTTTATACAATGGAGTACTACTCAGCCATAAAGAATGATCACATTGAGATATTTATAAATAAATGGTCGCAGCTTGAGACCATACTCAAAGTGAAATAAATCAAACTGACATGTATAAATACCAAATAGTTTCCCTAGTGTAAGAAATGATAAGAATACATAAAAGTATGTGGTAATCATGATTCCCAATCATATTGGTTTGAAGCCATATAATGTTTTCACTCATTAACTGGAATCGTTTTAATCTGAGTTGTTTGATTTTATTGTCTGTGATAATACAAATAGCTATTTTGAAGAAAACAAGACATCATAATAGCTAGTGCTGATTTAATATCATCTTGTTTTGAAGTCCCATCAAGCTGTTGTTTGTCTGTTTCCATTGGTTTTAACATATTGTATCTTATTATATTTTACTATATGCGATAGTATAAATAAAAATTTTTATAGGCAAAAAGATAATGTGGAAACCGTTGTTCATTTTCTGTTAGCTGGTTCTAAATCCCTGTCATACTTTCATCCTCCTGAATGGCTTCACACTGTCTTGATATGTTTGATGCTATAGTATACGAAGTTGTACTCAAATATTTCAAGGAAAGAGACACTATGGTGACTACTATTATGTCAGGTTATATGGTGGTGAAACACAATGATGCTTAAATTGTTCAGTTCTGACTTGTGTTGTTCTGTTACTACGTCCTCTTTTATCTCAATCTCCTCCTTTTTAAAAAAAATAATTAATTTCTTTTTTTAATTGAGAACTAAATTAAAATATAGCAGGATATATTATAGTAACTTTTTTGTTTTCCTATTAACCTGGTTTGAACCCCTGTATTGCTCTCCCCATCTTGTTCTGACTGATTTTACTATATTCTGTTTTGTTTGATAGTATCAAATTTGAGGGTATAAGCAACAACTTTGAAGGCAATAAGATTTACTATGATGCCCATTATGGTTTGACTATTATCTTCTTTTGAAGTCCTGTAAGGTCTCCAATGTAGGTTTTATTGGTCCTGTTCTGTACTGTTTTGTTCAATTCTATTATACCTGATGATATAGGCAACTCTTTTAAAGATAGCAACAGGCATAATGGTAGCCATTGTTGATCACCTGGTATTCTGTTTTTGCATCATGTACTATGTTCATCCTTCCGTTCTAACTGACTCTGTTTTGCTTTGTCACATTTGTTTTTTTTTTCTCTTCAAAAAAAAGTTATAAGAACTGTGGGAGTAATAAAACCCAAAAAGTGTAATTGTTATTGTAAAAAAGGAAAAGAAAGTGGTCTAAAGGATATAACTGCATGTATATTTAAGTGTGCAGGATAGAAAACCATATTACTGAGTTTTTGTTGGATCACTGAACAGAACTGTCTGCAATCTCACTGTATGAATGTTTCAAAGATGACAATATGTAATTTATTAACTAGTCATTTCTTATTCTATATTTTTTCTTGAAATTCTGTATCACTTGTACCCTTTTACTGCTTTGTTTTGGTTTTTTTTCTCTTTAAATGAAAAAAGAACTCCTTGTACAGCTGTTTTATGTCTTTTTAGTTTTACGTGTCTATAGGATTATGTTTTGTTCTGTCCTGCTTTGTTCTGTTTCTCCCTCTAATATAGAAAGGATAGAAATATGTGTTAAGACTCATACTTGTGTAAAACCTATAAACAGTTTACAAGATCTGATCTATGACACATGATGAAATGAACAAATGCTTTGAAGGAAAAAAAGGCACTACAGTACCCAGTGCTGATTCCAGAGTGTCGTGATGTGAAATCCAGCAATACTATTAATCTTTGTTCAGAGCGATTTTAGTCTGTGTTAGCTTATTTAATCTCAACATAAATGAAGACATGGGTAAATGCATACATGTTTAAGTGTATAAGGTTGATAGCCATATTACTAAGTTTTTATTAGATCATTGAACAGAACTATTTGCAGTCTCCCTGGTTGAATTCCCATTTATATTATCCCATTTTGTAACAATTATTTGTAAGAGGACAATATGTAAACATCAACTAGTGATTTATTACTGTTTATGTTTTTTTGAAAGTATGTACTATTTCTACCCACTTTCCGTGTTGTTTTGTCTTTCTTTAAATCAAATTTTTAAAAAATTCAAAATCTAAAAAAAAAAAATAATTGACAATGTTTACACTGTATGTTTCTAGGTTTCTTTGTTTGCATTTCTCACCTGTAAAAGGAAAATTCAAATTTCTGCCAAGTGATGATGACACTTTGTTGGTTCTATAGACCAAAGTTTCATAAACTGTTTGTAAATTGCAGGAAGGCAAAACCAATTACACTTTTGGAGCATTACCTGCATAACTGTTGCATATGTACTACAGGCTGGGACCAGTGAGATGTTAGTGACCACTTCGTGACGATCAACACTGAGCCTAGAAAACTTTTTAACTTACAGAAATCAAGACTACTTATGTTTAAAAGAATATGCTGTATATAAATCTATTTTAATTGCAAACTAAATTTATCTCCAAAAAATTATCTTAAGTGCTATAACTGATTGCTGTTACTCAAGAAAAGTGCACATATTCTTTGGTGACTTGCCTGGCAAACCACATATAAAATCTATCCACTAGCCTGAGTGGTTCTAAGGTCTAACAAAAGCAAATTGGTATCTTTGCATATGGTGCAGAACTCAGAAAAGCATTTGTTTTTGCAAGAACTTTTTGGCCTTCATATAGGTATTTGACTTGTGAAAGTTTACAAGTAAGAAAACTTTAACTGAAAATGTACAATGTCAATAGGACAATGCTAGAGCCTTTGGGAGATGCCAAAGATGCAAGGTAGCCCTTTAGAAGGCTTTCATGGAAGAAGATAAGGCACACACAATATGAAACAATGATGTGCTATTTGGCTCATTCTAAAAAGAAGGTCAAGAAGAGATAGAATCGTGAGCACAGCATTTTGGAAGCTGAGTGGGGTCAGAATCGAGGTGAGTTTGGACACTTTGGATTAATAGTGATAAAAAGAGTGCACCAGAGGCAAGAGTAGAAGCAATAGCAGGGATGTGCAGTGCCCAAGACGAAGGCCCAGCAGGCAGACTTAGCCTCGCCAAACTCTTCGTGCCTCGGTTTCACGGAGATCTGAAGAACAAGCAAATCAGAATATGATCATTGATTAAGATAAACCAAAAGATTATTGTGAGCATTAAGTGGAATCAGACTTTAAAATAGGGTCATGACAAAGGATGGGCAGGCAATAAAAAGTAGCATCTTTCATACACTTCTATTATAAATGTCATTACTGTTTGGCCCAGGGAACAGCCAGCAAGGAAAAAGGGGCCACGCTATGTCTGGAGAATGTGGCTAGAGTGCAGAACTGTAAAATTTGAGGAGCTAGAATAATGAGGAATTATAAGGTAAGTTTTTGAACAAGTGGATCACTTGAAGGGAATGAGAGGATCAGCCCAGGATGTGAGCTTGGGTTGTATTTAAGGAGAGAAGCACATCCTAACATTCTGTTACTGACAAAATCCTTGACTTAAAGAATAACTAACTGAAGTGTCATCATCCACATAGAAGATTTGGGCAGAAATCTGTAACTTTTCACACATCATTTGCTAAAAGTCCTGAAAGTCCCTTCTCAGTTATTCTTAGAAAGAAAAATATGTTTTGCTAGCAACATACTAATTAGGGAAGGGCATGTCTTTTCTGGTCATCTCTTTATAGGTTATTATAGTTTCATGGTCATGCTATGTTTCTATTTCTAGAGTTTTGCTTGGGAAGGGGTGGTTTGGTTTGGGTTTTTTCAGGGGGTAAGAGAGGAAGTGGCTTGACAGTAAAATACTCCTTCATGACAAACAGGCCACATGGTTTTAATTAGGAAGCAGGGCAGTGTCTATGCAGCTTCACAGTAAATCAGGGCTTTGTGAGGCTGGCGGGCTCTGACAGCTGGAGCTCAGCTTCTAAACATTCGCCAGTGCTCACATTAACTGCTGATGGGACTGCAGAGGATGGCTTGGTTTTCCACTCACATCCATCCTACCTCCTCCAGCAAATGTGGAGAAACAGAGCTGAACTCCACGGAGAGGCTGGGAAAGGCTTTGCATGGTTTCCAATTTAATAATTCTCTCTACGTGCATCATTTTGATCCATCCATCAGAAGAGAGCTCAGATCAACATTTCTTATCTCCTTGGAAAAAAAAGTCTCAGAAATAATAAGTAATCAATTTCCTGTGCTTTCATATAGAAAGAAAAAATTACACTAGGCAGAGGAGTACATATGTGAATTCCTGTCACATGCAAGGTGATGTCCCTAGCTGGTGCCATTGAGACAGGACACACATACACAAGCTTACACACATACACAGGTGCACACACATGTGTGTGAACACACACACATGCTTGCACAAAGAATCCTCAGTTTTTCTTTTTTCATCTGAATGTCTAAATTTTACATCTTTTTCTATATCATTATCAAAGGAATATAGGACGCTTATAGAAATGTTGCTAAAGGGGTGATAAAAATTGTCAGATTTCAATTTTTTTCCCATTTTAAACTAAAAATAAAAGGTTTGGTAAAAATGAAGATCAAATGTGCTAGCTGGATTAACACTGGGCTTCTGAATTTTTGAATCCTATACCACGGTATTCAGCCAAACTCAGATAACACATAATTGAGAAAAAAAAGTCACATATACACTGAACAAATTCTGATATTTTTTCTTGTGATTATTCCTTAACCAATATAGTACAATAATCTACAACCATTTTCTGTGTATTATATATATTATAAGTAATCTGGACGTAATTTAAAGTATTTAGGAGGCTGTGCATAGGTTATATGCAGATACTAGCTTATAAGGGGCATGAATAGCCTCAAATTTTAGTATCTAGTACAGGTCGTGGAAGCAATTTCCCAGAGCTACAAAGGGATGACTGTACTGTTTGAACTATGTTTGTTGAATTACCTATGGGCTTGGGCATCCCTAATGGCACTTTTGCAGAGAAATTCTGGAGCTGACTACTGATTTGTAAAAGGTTGCTAGAGAAACAGAAGGTGATGAAAGGGCATGTAACTTTCCTTTATGAGTTTGTTTCCACACATGCAGCAAGACCTTCCTATTATGGGATTTAGAAGAGGGATGCAGATGGGTGCAAACATTGAGTGCAGGAGACAAGAGAGGTAAACTCTGCTCTGCAGAGTGTCACATGAGGAGCCCAATTCCTTGTCTTCACAGGGGCCAAGGTCAGCTGAGGAACCTCCACTATCAGCTCACATCTCTACCAACTGGATACACATAGTCTTGATCCAGAGCCTGAGAACTTCTGATAGTGATGAACCTTTAGGTACTGTGATTAAAAACCGGAACTATCACTACAACGTGGCCTATGTAGTGCTATTTCAGAGAATTTGTTTTGTTTGGTAGAACAGAGCTTCACCAGTATAAAGTATGTAATTCTGTGATTTACCAAGTGTCAGATATCACATGCCACTGCATTAGTTATGAGAGAATTAACATATTCTTCATTTGTACCAGGCTTTTCAAGGGAAAAATATTAATTTTCACCCTAGAGCTATAGTGTATATCACTTGCCAAGAAAGTCCTCCAAATCTGGTCTCTTGTAAAAAGAAAAGTTAGACATTTATCTAAGAAAATCAGAGCTTATATTTGTGGTTACCAACCTATATATTCCTACACATGTTACGACATTTCCATTTTGAAGCAAAAGGTATAATAAAACTTCCTATAAATAATAATCATCTTGGAAACCTAAAAAACAAAAACAAGAAAAGTCTATTCCTAACCATACCTCCCCCAACACTTCCTAACTCCTAAAAACACCTGAAGAAGTTATTGAGGGTGACATATTAAAATCATGAAGCTGACAGCTGTGAAGGGAAATAATTCAGAGTTTGAAAAGTAGTGTGTGGATCTTAATAATCACTTGAACCTCCACACAGGTTCACAGATTGTGTCATTATATGCAGTATGGGCTCATATCTGGGCCCCTCCCCAGCTAAGCTGTGTGATCACGGATAGATTATCTGGCCTCTCTGAAAATCTGTTTCCTTACCTTTAATGGTGGCCAGAATATTGCCAACCTGCAGGTGGCCTCAGTAGCACTAAATGAGGTGAAGTGAGTCCCATGATAGAGAGAATATTTAATGTACAAGAAAATAAAAAAAGAAAGGCAAGCAAGGGGTGATGGAATAATTTAATTAATTTGAAGTTGTTTTTTCTTTTCGCTAGTTAAGAAAATGTAATATATCAGAACACAGTGGCTCACATGTGGCTTTTAGTCAGAGGAACTGAGTTAAATCTTGACTCAGCCCCTTAGTAATCTTGTGACTTTGGCAAGTGATTTAAAATCTTTAAGCCTGGACATCTCATTTATAAAATGGTACTAACACAAAGATACTGTGAGAATTTCTAGGAGATAAAATATAAACCATTTAGTAGGAGGATAAGATAAGCCTTTTGGGCCAGGGATTCAGCTCAGTGGTATTGCCTGCCAGGTAAATGTGAGGCCCTGAGCTGGATTACCAGCACATACATACACACACACACACACACACACACACACACACAAATAAGCCTTTGATCTGGCATAGCTGTCATTTATATAATTAGCTTACTGTTATCATTATTATCCACTGTATCCATGTATGGAACAGATGAAGGTCTCTGAGTGTTTCTTTTGAAGCCAACTTATTCTGGTACGAATGTCATAAATTGACAGAAGGTAATGTTACATGATCTTGGTCTTCAGCCAGAACAACTTTATCAGTCTCAAAAGTAACCTTTATACCTTTTCCACATCACTGGAGGGTGCTCACATAAAATTTGGCTTCTAAGTCTGGAAATGATTGTCATCTTTGGAGACAACTCTTGCCAGCTGAATAGGAGACACAGCATGCTGGTTACAAAGTAACCAAATTCCCAAACCCTTTCAGTACCAAGGCATGCATGAAGTTACACTTACCATTCAATCACAGCGAAACGCCTGCACCAAGAACCTATTTAAGTCTGGTAAAATGTGGGCCTTGCTTATCCTTAAAGAGATAAAAATGTACATAGATTCAACTCAATTTTTCAAGCTAATAAAAGAAACATTTATGCATGGTATGTAAATTGGCTAACAAATATGCAAATCACAGAGCCAAGTTTTTCCTTGAATTATGCTTTAGAAACAATCAAGAATTGTTCTCCACCAACTACTTCCAAAGACAGTAGGGAGGAAAGTGTAACTTTCATCTGATTTCCAGGCAGTTAAAATATCCAGGAGTATGGGGTCAAGGAAAGGGAGAAAATGGCTGTGAATGATTCATCCAGGCCCTTAAAAATGGGGCAAGGAGTTGGAAATTTCTCCTCCCCAGCTGACCTTGTTATTCCCAGCATATGTTTTTTAGAGTTAGTGGCAGCTCCTCTGTCAGGATGAATCTAGATTTCAAAGACATTTGGAAAGAACTCAACACTGGTTCTAGTCTTTTGAAGGGATCACTAATCTAGGACTCTCAAATCCATGGAAGACAGCCACTTTGGTACAAATGTACTTTCTTTGTTTCAGAAAGAACATTTTGTACCCATGCCTGAAGATATCATTCTTGCAAACATTTTCTTTGCCAATGCTCACGCCTATATGAAGTGTTTCATAACATAAGCCCATTTCCAGAAGGTACATGGAGCGAGGTATAGTCCTTACAGAGCAACCTACTATGTGTTCTGTGGTTCACAAATGGCAGAAACCTGGGAGGCAGGTTAACTATGAAGATCTATTTGATGCCAAACCTAGGTTTCTTTTCCAGACATTTGTGAAAAACTGAGAGTGATGCAGAGTTTGCCTCGAGCAGAAGGTTATGACCTAGGAGCAGGAATATATCATATGATGCCAAGCAAAAGGCAGAAGGTCCACACATCTGACCAGCACTCTGTGTCTTTAGAAAGATGGGAAAGGTGAGAGGCTCTCACTCTGCTGCAGAGACCCTAAACAGCAAATAGGGTGGTGACCAGAGCTTGCACTATGGGCACTGGAAGGACAGAGCTTTCTGTAAGCGCAGACTGTGCACATATTCATTTTCTAAAAATTCTTTATCCAGGAAAGCAGTGATACAAACAAGCATGGTGCCACAGGAAGGCAGATCAGAGCTAGGTAAGAAAGGCATGTATTAAGGGATGGTGCAGGACACTAGGGGAGTACAAAAAGGCTGTGAAGGGTCTAAGAGGGTGGAGGAGAGGACCCAGCCATCCTGTGTGCCCTCACAAGCTTGCTGGCACAG
Organism: Cavia porcellus; assembly: GCF_034190915.1. Lineage (NCBI taxonomy): Eukaryota > Metazoa > Chordata > Mammalia > Rodentia > Caviidae > Cavia > Cavia porcellus. Next base: position 19,474,128 of record NW_026947484.1, read on the forward strand.
ACTATGCCAGCAAGGAACTGAACTGGCTCTCCTCATGGAGAGAATAAAGAAGGAAAAGAAAGGAGGAACCCAGGAGGGAAAGCATTAGAGACGGTACCTGTTAGGATTTGGGGGATTTGTGATGCATTTTCTTCCCTGTATCAGTTTTAAAAAGCATATGTAAAAAACTGATAAAATCCGAGGAAGACCTGCTGTCTCGTTAATGATATTCTGCCAATGCGAATTTTCTGGTCTTGGAAACGTGCTACAGAGACAGGAAACTGTGGAAAACTGTGTGAAGGAACATGAGACTTAACTGCACACTTCTGTCATCTTGAGAGTCCATAATTAGTTTGAAATCAAAAGCTTTTAACAAGACAACATGATTGCAAAACCCCTGCTTCTCCCTGTTACGTGGGAAGCTGATCTGCGACTCCTCTCTGAGAGCATCCCAGGCAGGATCCGCCCGAGTGAGCAGGCTGTGGTCTCAGGGACACAGCTTCCGCAACTCTGAGGTTCCTCCGGATCTCTTTATTTCCTTAACCTTCCAAAGAGCTACCTTTTTTCCCCTCTAGATATCCCAAAGTTCATAAGTTTTCCATTTTAAAAACTTTTTTTTAGTCCAAGAGCCAATGCATAAAAAGAGTCAAATGCAAACTTTAGAGTCAAAGTTTCATTTACATTAACTATGTCTCAAGAGTTGTTCAAATTATTAAAATTTACTACCTCTTACTTTTTAATCCTATCAAGACACAACTCACTTTTCTCTATTTACTTGAAAAATAGTTCATTATTATTATGACTTATTGCTATGAAGTATGAAATATTATGGTAGATCCAAGAAGCTAAGACTTGTGGACACTGAGACACATTTCTAAATTTTTTTGAAATAAAAATTATAACAAAGTGGCTGGATTTTTATCACCAGAGAAGCCATTATTTCATTACTCTGAAGTAGCTCCTAAATATAAGAAGAGAAGATAAATAAGAGGAAGCTGTGGGCAGCAGACACATTTTTATGACTGAGTTTGGAAGAACTCTATCATTCTCAAGTGGTACTCAGGACTGGGTACGACATATGGTTCACTTTTGCCCACCCCATACTCTTTTTCTCTATAATTCATGATACCTACACATCTTGTAAATGCCTGCTGGAGCATTTCTTTTTCCTCTATGTTGCTCAGTGTCATTTCTCCTTAATTTCTTCATTTTCTTACCTCAAAAGATGTGCCTTTATTATTATACTGCATGTAGAAGACAGCCAGATTCCCCAAGAGATAAGCTCTGTCTCTGAGGCAATTTCAAGAGGTACGCATAACCAATGGGAGAGAAAATAGAAAAACACTATAAAGTTTCATTTCATATGTACCTGAAAACTCAAATATTGAAAACACCACCAACACATTAGACATTACATTTCTTTAGGATGCTTATATTGTGGAAGGAGTTATGGCTACTGCTTTACAAATCTAATTTTACCCAGAATTTGTGTAACACTAGCATTTTCAGAATGTTTCTATTTAAATCAACTCATTCTTGATGACAAAAATCATGAGACCATACTTAAGTACTAAAAAGGTACATTAAAATTTGAAAATATTCTTACACTTTATCATTCAAACAACATAGTGAAGAGGAGAAATTAAAGATGTCTGATGTGTTGCTGATCAGCATTCATGTTTTCTAAAGTTCATTTTAAAAATCTGAACAGCCTAAATCAGAGACCACAGCATATTACTCTTTTTGTGTGTGTGTGGTACCAGGGATCAAACTCAGGACCTCACTTTTGGTAGGCAGGCACTTAAGCCACTGAGCTAAATCCCCAGCCCAGTATATTACTCTTTAACTACTCTGTCCATCACGATTGCTCCCTCATGCTCTTTAATATCCGTGTGTAACAATTTCAACCACTGATTTTGCCACATAAATCCACTTTTTTTATAAGACTCAGAATTATTTAAATTTCTATTGACACCACAGTTTTAAGATTATTATATGGTAAAATGAATGTTCATAGAGAATGCTTAGAACAGTGCCTGGTACAAAATAAGTAGCTAATCCATTACGGGTATTACTATCAGTAGGTTATATTTGCTGCCTCTCCATAGTACCTTTTAGGAGTCTGAATTTTTTCTTAAAATTCTTTAGACTTTTAATTTTTTCAGTGTTGATTTACATTTGGCTTTGTTTTAAAATCTACAAGGCAAACATGCAAAGACAGAAAACAGAAAATAACCATTGAAAACTGATTTTGAAAGAAAAGCATTTTAAAGATTTTCCAACCTTTCATCCCTTCTGTCTCTAGAAATGGCTGGAGTCTTTATTTATCGATCTGGTTGGCTACATAGTTCAACAATTATTTAAACTTAAAAAAAAAAAACTTAGCCATCCAAACAAATAAAAAGCTGAGTCATTTGAATTCTCCCCTACGAGGTGTCCCAGGTAGGCAGCAGCTCCCAGTGGTGAGGTTTTAGGGTGTCACCACGTGGGTGCTGTCTGTGAGCTGAGCAATTGTGCCCATCTGCATGAGTCTGCTACACCTGCTGCCATCAGAAAACACTATAGGCAAGGATTGGGAGGTGCTTAGAAGGCAGAGCTGCATTTTCTCACGGATTTGGGGTCCAGAGTGAAGGTGTCAGCAAGATGTGGTTTTTGTAAGAGCTCTTCCTGGAATGCAGGTCAATTTCTCGCTGGGTCCTCACACAGCCTTTCCTGGACATGGACTGCTGTGGTTTGAATGTGTGCTTTAAAATTCATGCATCAAAAACTTATTCCCCACTGCACCAGTGCTGGGAGGTGCAGCCCAATGGGAGGTGTTTGGGCCGTGAGGGCTCTACCTCGTCAGTGGATTAAGACTGCTGTAAATGAGCTTGTTGGGCTAGGTTCTCTCCTTCTTGCTCTCCTACCATCGAGAACACAGTGTTCATTCCCGTCGTTTTCCTCTTTCACATTACAGCACATGAGGAAGCTTCAGAAAGTCCTCACCAGATGCCCAAATATTGATATTGGACCTTGAAGCTTCCAGAACTATAATTAAGTTTCGGCTCACTGTAAATTACCTCACCTTTGCAATTCTGCTATAGCGGCACAAAGCATACTAAGACACACCCTTATAGCCTACGAACGATGAGGAGACACAAAACATTCAGTCCATAACTATGTCCTAACGATGTGGGGAAGCAGATCACCTAGGCATCATGACATCTTCACAGCCTCATCCCTGTAAGAATGATTCTCTTCTTTGCAGCCCACTTAGTCCTTATCTAAGGTCTTGTTTCTGTTTTGAAAGGCACAGCTAGGTAAAGTCTGAAAGTTATTCTTTAAATATATGCTGTTTAAGCTTTTCCTGTGAGCTTCAGGATTTATTCCTTTTCTGCTCTCCTTTGGTATGAGTAAACTCTGCTCTGAGTCCCCTTAACCCACACTCAGATAAACGGAAGGGGATGATGGTCATATGTGGGCCAGAGATGCCAGTAACAGAGCACTTGCTCCCTGGGGCATCACATAGACAGAAGCCACCACGGGAGCGTGAGACATGGGAGATCCTGTCAAGCTTGTGGGCTCAACCCATTGAGAACCCCATCTAGAGCAGTTCCTTCAAAATAAATCCTGGAAGTTCAAAGTTATTAATTGAATAATGCAAGCAGTATTCACTTACTTTTTGTAATCTCTCATTCTTTCCCTAGTATTATTTCTACTTTTTTCTACTATTATCTCTACATTTTGTTCTCCAATTGTGGTCTTTCTGGCTGGACTACCCTGAGATGTGCCCTGAATGTCTATTACAATAGTTGAATTGTGTGCCCTCCTCAACCAAGGTATGTACATGGCAGTTCTAATCCCTAGTACTTAGAATGTAATGCTTAGTTGGAGAGAGGTAATGAAGTCATTAGAGTGGACTTCAATACAATGTAACTGGTGCCACTGTACAAAAAGGAAATTAGGATAGGAAAGAGATGGATTGATGGAGCATGAGATGAAGTCACAGCCCTGGAGACAACACCTGGAAGACTGGAGGTGGGCTGCCTTAAAACAAGAACTTCCAGAGGCCAGGAGAGAAATCTGGAATATGGAGCAAGCCTTCCCTGAGTGCCATTAGAAAGGAATCACCCTGCTGACATCTGAATTTCAGATTCCAAAACCATAAGCCAACAAATTGTTAAAATACCCAGATTGTGGCCCTTTGTTATAACCATCCTGGAAATATGGGAGGTAAATTGGTTGTCTCAGGTTCTTATTGATGTTGGATGATTCTCAACCTACTTTTTTCCTTCCCACTGATAATCTAGGTCTTTGACTATTGGCTAGGTCAAGAAATTCCTGGTTGTAAAAGAAGAAAGACGGGATAGTACCAGATAGACCCTTCAGAGATTGGCTCCACAGACACTGAGATGCAGTGAGAGATGGCACAAAGCCAAATTATAACAACGACAAAATCATGGGAATCAAGAGCGAGTCAGTAGTTGCCAGGGTTCAAAGAAGGCAAGAGTGTGACAGTTCAGAGAGAATTAGGGAACTCCCCAGTAAAGCCAGAGAGCTGCTACTTGCTGGTGGTTATATAAAGCTCTATGTGGGATAAAGTCATTCAACTATTTTTCTTTTCCTATCTCCCTACCCATTCATTCCCACACCTTAAAAAAAGTTGTTACGGATACAGGTTATATGTGAAATTAAGTTATGTACATATATATAAAATTAAGTTATGGTTACATATATGTACCAACCACTCATAATAAATGTAATCAGTATGTTCTGCAAACATGTACAAATAAGTAAATAATTTATCTGTACACACGCACATGCACACACACACACACACAAACATAGTGCATTCAAACTGATTAAATTCACATGACAACTGCAGTCAAAGTCATTGTATTGTTAATTTCCTAAGGCTGATATTGTATTGCAGCTATGGAAGATGTTTGTTACCACTAGGGAAAGCTGAGTGATCCCCGTAGTTCCTCGCTGTAATATTTTTGCAATTTCTTATAAGTCTATTATTCTTTCAAAGTAAAAAGTGTTTTATAAAAAAGACAGCTTGGCCGGTAATCAGAAGACAGAGGTGCTAGTTTTGTAGTTTGTGCTACTCATGTGGCTTCAGTTTTTAACTTAATGGCCCCTCTTTAATCATTTGTTAAATTAATAACATAGTTCAGAAGGTATTTTAATAATCATAGTTTTTAAAATTGTATTTCAAGGCTACAAGGAGCAAAACATTAAGTATGGACCATAGAATTGTTAGAATTTTAGTTCTTAATTTAGGATTTATTAGACCATCTTTAATAATTTCTAGTTTGACTCAAATCCTCTTAAATAGTTGAAAATAATATGAAAATTTAATTATTTTAGAATTGTAGTAGATATATTCTGAAGTGACATACATGCTTCATTTGTTGTCAGCTGGTGAACCTCCTACAGTTATCAGATTCCAGTGATCTCTAATTTTGTACCAGCATCCTTCTTACTTAAGAAAAAAAGTTTATGAAATGGAATAATTGATTCTAAGAAGTAGTTCCAGACTAGTCATTAGTATCTTTTAAGTTTCTCTTTGGTGTCTCCTGAGAGATGTAATCAACTCTGATTCTGTTCAATAAAATGTTCAGGAAATATTCATATATTCTGTTTTCAGACTTATTTTTAAATGATGGTACTTGAAATACAGTGGCAACTGAATAAACAAGCTACAGAGTAGGATTACGGATGGCCCAATTTCTGTGTGAAATATACGTGTGTGGGCACAGTGCATTACATTTATTTTAATATATGCATACAAAGTATATGAGAGAATGGACACCAACTGTCAACAGTAATTCTGTCTGAAAGATTGAGATTGTAGGAGACCTGTTATCTAAGGAATATGTCCCCATAATATTTAATCAGTAAAGCCTAAAGTGATATTTGATGCCTTCCCAATCATCTTAGCCCATAGGTATGTATGTATGTATGTATGCATGTAATAGATTCCATTTCTACATCAGTACGTACACACACACACACACACACACACACACACACACACAAAGTATATACTGCCAGATCCTTATCCCTGCAGTAATGATGTATAGAAAGGCTTAGAGTAAAAGGAAAAATCTTTTACATCTTGCATTTTAACCCAGCCTAACACAGCCATACATCTCAGCTTTGCTGACCTTGCCTAGCCCTTGACTCTTTCTTGGCCAACTCCAGAACTCTTGGCTTTGTTACACTGACCTCCATCTAACCTCTGATATGAAGAATGTAGTGTCTTCAAGTCATCTTTGGTGCTTGAAAAGGTTGGCTCTTCTGACACAGAAAATTCTCTGAAATTCTCCCTCTGGCACCAGCCTTATCCCTGGACCCATCTGCTCCATCAGCCATGGCTGGGGCAAAGAATACCTGACCCAGCAGTGCTAGGATATTGTGAAAAAGGGAGAAAGATGTAAATGACAGCAGCCTGACAAACATACAGCAAGGATGGAAAATGGTTAGTCCTGGATTGAACATAACCAAAGCTTGGTATCATCATTTATACAAAAGAAATTTACAGACACAAAGAAGAAACAGTAGGATACTGCTGCCTGATTGAATTTTGCACACCTGTCTCAAAACATATGCATTTAAGAAGTTATAGGAGACCTAGAGCTCTCCATGGGTAAAGAAAAGAAGGAGATGACATATATAATGGCTTCAATTTCCCACAGAAGGAAACATGGAAAAGGAGTGGGTGCTACCCTTGCAGAAGTAACATGGTATAACATGAAAGGCAGTCCCAAAGAAGCAGAGAAGTCTTCAAAGGTCATGGCATGCTAAGAAGTTGATTCTTTGGGAGCTACTGACATGGGAATAAGGATGTTGCTTGATTGTCTGGGATCTCCCCATCTAAAGCCCTAAAACCCTCCTTCTAAAACCCCCAGCATATATAGCAGACCTGAGCTGAAAATAAGACATAGTCTTGGCAAAAATTCCAATCCCTGGCCCCTGAGAGAAATCAAAATGCATTATTATTATTATTAGTAGTAGTATTGGTACCAGGGATCAAACTCATGACTTTGCCGGGTAGGCACTTGTGCCACTGAGCTATATCCCCACTCCCAAAGTATGTTCTTAAATTATCAGCAATATTATGGTATAGAAACCCCAGAAAATTCACGAACCATAAATTGGAACTCTGATGAGTTCTTCTTATTCTTTTCCTTGGAAATTTTGTCTATGCATGCATGACAAAGATTGGCATAGTCTCAGAGGTTTCAAGATCCCACTTTAAGAATTTAGCTAGATTTCCTTGAAGAAGCTTAAAGTTTCTTCCAAAAACAAGAAATTGTTTGTGGAATTTAGAATACTTACAAAAATATGGGGGAAATGTAAATAAGAAAAATTAATAACAAAGTGAAAGCCAAAATTAATAGGCTTAGTAAAATAAAAAAAATCTCCTCAGACCAGAATTTAAATAGAAAATTCATCTGGTAAAGCTGAATGGCCCTCAAAGGAACAATAAAAGGACCCCAAGAGTTGAGAGCAGGAGATGAAAAATTAAAGGGCTAGAAAGAAGCTGAGTTAATTATATAAGCATCCAAAGTACAAATTAAAATCACAAGAAAAAATGTGGTCAGCTTTCCCAGGAGAGCACAGGGAGATAGCAGGTAATTGTGTTAAAATGAGAAAAATCAAAGCTAGAAATGAGATGCAAATTGTAATCCATAAACAAAGATGTACAAAGTTTTTAAAATATATACAGAATGAGAGACAGTTATGGGAATATTGGCTTTCAGATTGCTTTTTTAATAAACCATGAGCAATCTCTCTTAACTCATAACTGTGGAGCTGTTGATTTAGCTAGTAGTCAATCAGAGCAACGATGGTAATAATCACCATCATCACTGTAATATCACCAGAATGGACAGGCATGGACCGTAGGCCCTAGGCATGAAACTTGATGCTTATTCATTCATTTTCTCAACATCAACTACCAAAGCCTTTTAAATGAACAAAACTATATATTAATGTCATGGTTTATGACTGTGGCCCCCAGGCCTCATGAGTTTGCATTGTACATCTGTGATTGGTTCATTGTCTAGCGCTTGGATTGATGGTGTCAGTGCTAAACCCTCATAGGGGTGGAGCCAGGATGTGATGTAATGGCTCTTTTGCCCATTTCCTCCCTGCTGTTTGCAGCCGCCATGAACTGCACCCCTTCCATGCCAGCCTGCCTTGGAGCCAACTGAGTACGGATTGAAACCTCCAAAAACTGTAAGAAATAAACCTTTCCTTTCCCAACTTTGGGCTTCAGGTATTTTGTCTCAGCAATGAGTAAAAAGTAACTAAGACAATTAAGAACATTGCAAGGTAACATGCTAACAAATAACATCTTAAATTAACAAAGTCATATACAGGACTAGATAAATATAAGACTTAATATTCTTTCTGTTATCAATGTTTCTTGCTGTTCAGCACCTGCTCCCATACTCTATTAAGAGAATCCCTTACATGACAGATCAGGTAACTCTGGAGCCACTAGAGTCAACTTGGCCAAAGAATGAGAGCAACAAGAGGAAAAACCATTCTAGGGATAAAGCCTTAGTCCAGGGACACCTTTGGTGAAATCACCAACTTTTGTCCCTGGACTTCCTCATTGTGGGAGTCACTAAAATGCTATTCCTCCATAAGTTGGTGTGAGTTGTAGCTGACTTGTAATCCAGATTTCTGTCCCAGAAGGCTTCCCATGTGTATATTTCATGCTGTAGAGATATTGGAACCTAAGACAGATAAGATCCTTGTCCTCACGGAGCCCAGAGCCTTACCGAGGAAGACTGGCGTGTGGAGACCCATAAGGGAGAAGTACCAGTTCCAGGTTTAACAACAGGTGCATCCTATAGCATCTGAGGAAGGTTCTCTAAGGGGGTGGCACTCATTCTAAGCCTGGAAGGATGAGTAGGAGTTGAACAAGTTTAAATTGATGACACTGAGAAAAGAAAATCCTTGTATACCTACAAAACCCTTGAACAAAATCCCTAGTTCCTATAATCTCTAAAAGACAACTTATATTGTATTAGTAGAATAGGCATTACAAAAACTGCAAATTCTGGGATGCATATTGCAAAGAAATAAAGATATCTATATATTGAACCACTATGTGAGGTAAACACTGGTTCACAAATTTCATTTGTTAGATAATTTTGGAAAAGATGGTCACATTTGTGTTTGTGCTAGAAAGATGGCAACAGTTGTATGTGGAAGTTTCATTCAGACACTTACCAACAGCTCACATTCTCAGATTTATATTCCACTGAGGCCTTTACATTAATTATTCTCCACTAAAATAATTAGAATTGTAACCTATCTAGGAACTTGATTTTTAAAGCAAGACAGAAACTAAAATCCATATGTCTCATTTTTAGAATGTTTTCAGAATGTGGTACCTTTCAAAATCAAACTGTACTTCCAAAGCCATTGACAGTAATGCATTTGAATTGAGAAATGAAGTGAACTAAATTAAATGCATATAGCAGAAAAAAAATTTTTAAATGCGTGAAGTAGAATAAAACAGTGGCTCCAAAGCACATGTAATGAACGACCATGGTCTTTTCAGTAAAGTGTCTGTGGGAGACATACACGTGCCTCAGCTAAATATAAACTATTTTGGACACTGCTTTTTTGAGTTGAGAAATTACTCACTAATTTGACTACTTTAGTACTTGTGAAATTTGTCTTTGGATGATATTTGAAAACAATGAAAAGTCACTTACTCGAAGTTGTGTGAACAAGGTGAGAGATCAGTGTGGATTTCTACTTTGATCTGAAGTACGACACAGTGAGCTTTATTACCCAATGTGTAAAAAAGTTTTAGACAATAACAAAATCATAAAAATAAGTGACACCTTCTAGACTGACTGCTCAAGTACGTATTCTAGAATGATACATATATAGTCATTTTGTAATTATCCAACATATGAAATTTATTATATATGGAATTAAAATTGGGGCTACCCCTCTATTTTAAGGCTCAAATGTATGTTTCCACCCAAGATTCTTTTCCTGAGGTGATGGAATTAAAGGGTAAAAGTTCTAGGGACTGCTTTGACTACGAGGGCTCAGCCTTAGAGATGGGATCTGTGTCCTTATAAAAGGGCCTTAAGGAATGAGTTTGCCTCTCCATTCTACCTCTTCTATCAAGTGAGCACACAGTAAAAAATGCTGTCTTGAAAGCAGAGTCAGCTTTTATCAAATATCAGATATGCCAGTGCCTTATCTTGGATTTCCCACTAACAGAACTGTGAGAAATAAATTACTGTTGTTCATAAATCACCCAGTCTTGGGTATTTTATTGTAGCACCACCAATAAACCACGACATACTCCAGTTATTCTTTGTGAATTCATCATTCCAAAATGCTTTGCAGCTTCTAAACCGAGCTACGCTCACACAACAGCCTCTCAAAGGTTATGGACAAACTCAAGTAGTAAAGTAGCCCTTCCCCCTGCAAAGAGACACCATCTGGCAATGGGCAGAGATAATAGGGCGAAAATTCCAGAGTACAATGATGGGATCTTCAGGAAATAAAACTTAATTTCTGAACTTTTTGAAAACTTAATGAAATCTAACATGTTTACTACCATCAATTGTACTTTTTAACAAATTAATAGTACTCACAAACTGAATTAGCTCACAATCTATTATCACTGTTGAGGGAAAGATAGTTTGTCAGTTCAAGTCACTGTAAAATTCCAGAGACGTTCACTAGTTGTCAATGTTTTAAAAACATAGTAGAAATATTAGTATCCTAACTTTCCCAACATAAGAGATATTCAAAGGGAAAATGGAAACAAAACATTTCACAATGATTTTAGATGCTCAAAATGCTTGGAGAAAAAAGTGGTAGTATGCATCTTAATTATTTCTTCTTTAAATTTATGCGTATCCTGGGGTAAATTAGGGAAAAAATCTTTAAGAAGAGACAAAAGAGAAGAGTTAAGATGATCACATTTTACTCTTAGTAGATATCTTCCAATAGTACATTGCATGCATTTACTCTGGCAAATATCCTTAATTTCCACTTAAGGGTATCTAAGTGCCCTCACATAGAATTCAATTCAGGTCAAAAGTCAACTAAAAGTGCCTTTTAAAATTTAGATTTAGTCACTAATGCAGAAGCCAACATTAATCTTAAAGCAAAAAATGGTAAGTTCCAATAAATTAAAAACATTTTTCTGTAAGACAAATAAAAGCACACTTCAATCCATTCATTTTATAAAATGACCTAACTCAAAATTATGACTGCATCAGCAAATCCATCTCTCCACTTCTCCGTTAAAAGATTAGGGGTATGTCGTTACAGGGTGGAATAGCTATCAGGAAGCTTGCATTGCTCTGCTCATATGGAATTGATTTGAGCTAAGAAAGATTTCACAAAGCCACAATTTTCATATTTTGTGGATCAGCACAATCCCATTGAGCGCAGTGGTCCCAGAGGCTTGGGGGCTGAGACCTCACAGAAGCCAAATATGGTCATTGGGAAGCAGTTCTCTTTCTGTTGAGTCTCTATCATTGCATTTCCTTTCCACTCCTAAGTTTATGTACAAAGAAATTTTTTTACTTCAAGAACAAAGATAGAAACTGAATTTGTATTTTTCCTCTCTGTGTTGATACTTTTATATAGTTAACTACAAGAAATCTTGTACATTTTTCCTAATTTATGGTTTGACATATCTAATTAATTACAAATATTACTTAAAATCTACTGTGTGGTCCTATAAAAGGATTCTTCTTCTTTTTTTTTTTTTTTTTTTTGATTTGAAGTCTAGTTGGAAAGACTGATGACATGGGGAAGAACAGCAAAGCTAATATGGAGCACACAGTTGTGGATTTCAGAGCTCACGTTCCAAGAGCTTAGGAGCTGGACCATGCAGTATGTGATGGACAGGGAGACATAGAGATTGTATCTCGTGCCTGGTGAGACAGCGAGCTGGCTCCTCCCATATATAATTGGCAGAGAGATGGTTAGGCTGCTTATCTCCTCTCTCTAAGCCTCCATGCCCTTGGCAGTATAACAGAGACCAAAGCAGTAACTCGCTAATGGACTACCATAAAGTCCTCCTGACATCATGCCACAAGTTATCACACAGTAAGGAGGTAGGACTTGATCAAAGTTCTGACTCATGGATAGGATTTTTGTTAAGAAGGCAGAGACAATTCTAGAGCAAAAACTCCATTTGGACAAATCCAAAAGTAGAAATAACAATACAGTACAGATGAATGCTACTGAAATTTTAAAGCTTTCTACCAAGTTATACTAAAAAAAACTACAGTTTCATACACTGGTAATTTCATCTACACAAACACAGGAAAAATACTGGATCTTGCAAAAGGCAGATCAGATCCCTGAATAATTATGGAAGGAATGGCGGGAAATAAAGAAAGATAAAAGGCTATATTCAAGGCACAAGGGTGTGGGGAGGAACCTTCCTCTAGTGGACAGGCACAGCAGTCTCCACCATCGATCCACCTTTACTGGCAAGTGAAGCGCACAGGGGAAGGAGCAGTGTACTTTTCATGGAACAGTAAGTGCAGTGAATAGGGAACGAGAAGAACAAGCCCTTCTCCATGTCCAGAGGGCTGCATTCTTTAGATCATCCTCAGCAGATGTTATCTTACCTTAGGAATGTTGCCATTACAAGCTTTCTCTGTGCAGCCAGGAAGCAGGCAGCCTTCCACCTACTTCTCTGCCCCTAAAACAAGGTCACATGGCTCTCAAAGTCACAGGATCCCAATCATGTCCCAGTCATGCCTGGTCTTCAACAGTTCCCCCTTTTTGTTTCTGTAATTGTAAAAGTTGAAATGGCATAACTTGAGGTTAGATAGCAGCTAGGCATCGCCTGGTTTGACATCCCCTGGAGCAGACTAGGAACAAGCACATGAACATAATCAATCGACTGTGGAATCCAGAGTGGACCTGATGGCAGCAGAGCTTACCCTGGGTTTGGTGACCTTCTCCTTCCATGGCCTCATGTCACCCACAGTGCTGTTCCATGACCTGTGAATACACATGTGCACCCTCTTCCCCATGTTATCAATTGCACCAAGCCGTCCCATTTTCTTGTTTGGATGTCTTTCCAGAGAGCTTGTGAGCGGTGTATTTGTCAATTTGCCATTTTTCTAAGAAGCTCTGGTGGAGTATGCTTATTTTCTGCTACTGGATTAAAAAATTTAAAGTAGAAGTGGCGAGGTCTAGATGTCCTTGTAGAAGTTAGCTGTACTGCCCTTTTTTGCTTCTGTAATTTTTTTTATTTTAAAGAGAAAAAATAATAATAAGACAGTTTCAAAACAGGCTAGTAGGAAAGTAACAATAATTAGTGCATTGCGTATTGTTATATTCATTATAGTTGTTCAGAGTACAAGATATAGGCATGAAATAGTATCCAAACAAGATTAGTACAAACCTTTCTTTCCAATGAACTAAGAGCTACTAACTGTATAACGATTCTAACTATCTTATATATAGATATATATTTTTTCCTTTCCTTCTTTTTCCCTCTTTCTAGCATCTCGGTTTTTCTTTATTTTTGGACCATTTTTTCCCTAATCTCATGATGTATTGTACATTTTGGATCTTACATATTCATTCAGTTTTTCACATTAGTGAGACAATACAGTGTTTACATATGTAGGTCTGAATTATTTCACTTATGAGTGTGGACTCCAGTTGCATCCATTTATCTACAAAAGTCTCCAGTTTATCCTTCTTTATTGCTGAGTAGTACTCCATTGTATAAAAAAAACCCACATCTTTTTTATTCATTCCTTGGTTGATGGTCATTTGGGTTGTTTCCAAGATTTAGCTATTATAAATTGGGATGCTATAAACATAGATGCACTTATGTTGCTGTGGTATGATGTTTTTAGTTCTAGGAAGATAGAAAGGGAATAGCTAGATCAAGGGGGCCCTCCAATCCTACTTTTTCTTTATCTTCCAACAGCATTCACAGGACTCCTCCCTGTAAGACTTAACATAGCTTGGAGCAGCATTGAACTTTTATAAGATTTGGTCCCTACAGTTTGACAAGCTTTTAAATAATTTCTGAGATTCTCTGTCGCCCTAACTGTCCCAAGGGTCTGTTAACAGTCCTTATTTGCATTCTCAAAAGCCAGCTGTTGTACTGTAATTTCAGCTGCTCTTGAGTGAGGAATCTGCGGGTGAACTGCAGCCTGTAATCTAGCAAGGAATTGAGCACAAGGCCCTGGGATCCCTGTAAAGATCTGACCTGTAGTACCCTCTTCAGGAATGTAGCCCACGCTGCTTCAGCATCAGTGTATCTGGTCCCGTGCTTCATTAGGTTAAGTCACCTGTTGCACAGGATCTCGTAAGGCCCACTCCCAGTAGCGTGTCCTCTGCGATCCCCGGTCTCCGGACTGCCTTATTTCTATTCACCTATTCTATTGCAAGCTCTGTTAGTTGCACGTTAAAATGAAGATATTGGCCTGTCGATAGACAGTAACAGGCAAGATATTTAATACCTTGTAGAACTGTACAGGTGTCTCCCAAAATGAACTCCAAGAGTCCTAGTGTAAAGGGTCCCTGGATTCCATTATTCTTTACACTGTTTCATTTTTAAATCTTGCATTTCATCTCATGATGTTCATGCATTATTTGTTGGGGATTATTGGAGTCCTGTCTTGACTATAGTAGGGAAGCAATAGAGTCCAATGTGGTTCCCAGCCATCATAGATGGCCTTATAAGTGGTTAGTACTTAGACAAGTAAGGATGTCACGCGCTAGCCTCTGGGAATCCTGGAGGTGTGGTCCAGAGAGACTCCCACTATATTCATGATGGTTTCCATTTTCCTCTTCAGGAGGAGCAGTAGCTGGTGCAGTAACGGTTGTAGCACAAAAGGTCCCAACACTGACTTTACCAGATGCCATACAGAGAAAGTCTCTGGGCAACTGGCTCTCCCCTAACATAGATCTTTCGAAAGTTTTCTCTCTTTATCCCTATTTTTTGCATCTAAGATTCCTGCTGCTTGGTAATATATTGAAACATTTTAGAAAGAAAGAAAGTGGGCCCCTGACTATTTCAGTAACATATGCAACAATGGCGTATATCTCAGTTCCTCTACTGGCAAATTCTGCACCACTATCCTAGTTAAGAAACTTCATGATGCTTTGACTTACTTGCACTTCTAAAGAGCTGACTCCAAGATCATCTTGTGGAATGTACCAATGTCTGCGTTGTACTTTCCACTCTGGCCAGCCTTCCCCTCTAAGTCTCACATTTCCAGTTTGAGTGCCAATTGCCAGTGGGTGATCAGATCTCCAGATACCTGTGGAGGAAATAGCAGTGAATAAAGAAAAAGATTATTCAAGGCACAAGTGGACCAGGATGAAGCTGCCTCTAGTGGACAGGTACAACAATCTCCACGGTTGACCCACTTTTATTAGCAAGTGGGGAGCACAGGAGCAGGAGTAGTGTACTTTTCATGGAACAGCTCCTGCAGTGAATAGTGAACAAGAACAAGTCCTTCTTCATATCAGTATGGTTGTGGATGTTATCTTACTGAGGAATACCGTGGTTATGAACTTTCTCTGCACAGCTAGGAAGTATGCAGTCTTCGACACACATCTCTGTTCCTAAAGTAGGTCACATTGGCCTCAGAGTCAGGGGTCCCCAATCACATAGTCTGGTCCCTGACAGTTCCTACTCTTGGTTTGCTGGAGATCCTGAGTCAGTAAGTTTACAGAGAGATACAAGAAAACATCACTTATGAGTATTTTGAATTATTTGTAAAAAAAAAAAAAAAATCTCCAAACCATTTCACATATTCCAACATGTGTCTCTATTCAATAACTAGAATAATAACATATAGGTAGCATCCATTTACATAGTCAAGTACTACCAAAAAATGCAATGCAGGGCTGAGGATTTAGCTCAGTGGTGTAAGCGCCTGCCTGGCAAGCACAAGGTCATAAGTTCAATTCCTGGTACCAAAAAAAAAAAAAAAAAAAAAAAAAAAAAAAAAAAAAGCAGGAATGCATTGAGAATTAACTTTGATACAATTCAACATATGTGATTTTGGTTAAAAATTACACTAGATGAAAAGCCAAGACTTCAGTTATGTTTCCTGGGCCAGTAATTTTGAGCAAAAAGAAAAGAATCACTCCGTCAACTATTTTCTGGTATCATCCATAAAAGTAGAGGCATGGTTTGGGGATTCTCTAAATAGTTTGTAGGACTCTGTTAATATACTGATTATTATTGATTGCTGAGAAATATCCAGTTCCATGTAATTCACTTATTGTGGCCATAAACATTATATGTGTATACACACACACACACACACACACACACACACACACACACACACATATATATATATACACACACACATGTGTATAATCACTTAAGGCAATAAAAATGAGGGGTTTTTTTCAAAACAGGGATCGAACTTGTGACCTTGTGCTTGCCAGGCAGGCACTTGCGCCACTGGGCTCAACCCTTGGCCTAAAAGTTAGGCTTTTATGACAGTTTAATTCATTCATGTCTAGTAAGATATTCATATTTGTCTTCATTCATACTATCAATATGTCTTACCTTCAAGATGGCAAAGATAACTAATTTCTACCTCTCAAATCAAGGTTCTTATGCTTCATCCATAATGAAGCCCTGGGAATAAATTTCTCTTTGGGTAGGAGAAGGAGAATAGTTTTGGAGGAAGAGAGCTTTGGACACTTTTAAAGGAAAGGGCTTTGACTATGGACATATTTTAAAAGCAGATTTTAGAATGCCAGAAAGAGATTTGGTAAGAAGAATTTATCTAACTTAGCAACATCGTCCATGAGTATACAGCATGTCTTTAAAAATCTCCCTTGTATTATCAGTCTGGGTTGCCAGTGGCCAAGTGGAATGAATTGTCCTAGTGTTGTGCCTGCAACACTCACCTTTCCACTAAACTGGATCTTCCTAGCCCTTCCTCACTCAGCTCCATTTTCCTCAATCTAGCCTTTATTTCCCCTGTCTCATCCCAGGAAGAGAAAGAAATCAAAGAAACTAAGGAATATATCAAAGAAAAAATATATATATAATACATGTATGCTAATTTTACTAGTGGGAAGGAAAAGTTTAATTCACCTTGTGTTAGTCAGCTTTTCATTATTATAACAAATACCTGAGATAATCAACTTACAAGAAACAAAATTATTTTGACTCACAGTAAATTTGTCACATTGTTTTTGACAAAGAAATGGATCATGCAAGAGTACATGGTAATGGAAGCTATTTAACATACAGTGCCTAGCGAGCAGAGACAGAGGCCGCATGCCCCAATGGCCTTACTGCCTTTCCTTAGGCCCCGCCTCCTAAAGTTCCACTCACCTCCCAATAGCACCAGGGACTGAGGACCAGGCTCCCAATACATGGGTCTCTGGAGAACAAGCAAGATCCAAACTATAGCAACCATGTTACCAGCTTTCCTTCCCTTGGGAGAGTTACTAGCTTTCCTTTACTATATATATTTAAAAGTTGCCTATCTATTAAAAAGCTGCCTTTTTCCAAGGATATTTCCCTCTAATGTATCTCTTCCTTCAGCAGTTCTTAACCTTGGCTGTGTACAGAATGGCCTGTGGTAGGAGGAGCTTTTTAGAGACACTGATACCTAGTTTAGTAGGTCTGTGGTAGGGAGAGGTACAGAGCTCTGTATTTTCAGAAAGCATCCCAGAATATAACCTCCTCTAGGGTTGAGAATCATTGCTTTTCTATGTCAAGAATCTCCTGAATATTTCATGATAGAGTGTAGGAAAGGCCGGTTGAAAGAAGAAGTAAAAGCCGAGAGTCAAAAGGACACTAGAGAAAGGTAACAAATGAGAAGGAAAAAAGGGAGAGAGTTGTATTTAGACCTCAAGAAAGAGTCTAGAATGTGAGGGGCTTCAGCATGAGCGAGACTGGGGGTGGGGGCCAACAGAGTCATGCATTTGGCTCTGCTCAATCTGCCCACTAACTTTCAAACCTAGAGAGCTTAACGGGTAAACAAAGCCTAAATTAGATTCTAGGTTCTGGGAACAGGGGTGGGTGGAGCTTGGCATCCAGAAACCCATCCAGTCCCTCCTGGTTCAGCCTTGATGCTGGGGTTGGGATGGGGTGGGAGGCTCTGATGTGATGCGGGGTTATGAGCAGACAGGACCATGGAATCTGTGTCCCTAGAGTGAAAAATCACATGAGCCAAGGTCACAGCAAGCACACGGTGCCTTCCCTGCAAATCTAGGCACACACAGGGACTGCAGCCTAGACCGTCCTGGCATGAACTAAAGTCTGTTAAGAAATCCTTAAGTAGACTGTTGAGACCTCAAATAACATAAACAGGAACCCAAAGGAAACTGAAAAGGCTTCAACAAATTATGTGCAACACTGATAAGTTCACTGAACATTAGAATATGTGATAGCATGCTTTGACTTAATTCTACATTCTGAAGTTTTGATATGACAAATGACTTAAAGAACAAAGTCTTATCCTTTCAATGGCATTTACAATACATAAACATAAAAACCTAAATGATTCTGATTAAAAAAAAAAGAACGGCTTGCCTTTCAATAGGCAGCTGGGGGTATGATGAGATGATTTTCCATGAAAAGTGTTGGATTTCTATTAGCCCACCTGCGGGACCTTTTGCTGTTCCCTCATGGCCACAGGTGGGCAACTAAGAGCTGCCAGCTGCCTGGGCCAGACCTTCACGGCACAAAACAGAGCACGTGGGGATAACAGTTGTGTTCCGGTCTCGTCTAGATAATACGTAATCTAGATATTGTGACATCTAAGAACTCAGTTATTTGGGGAATTTGCTTTAGATTCTCTGCAAACATGTAAAATCTTTCAGAGTGACCTTTATCAGCCAAGAAAGGAATTTTGAGGGGATGGCACCCCCTGCTGGGAAGTTTTTTCACCATCAAAATACTGTATGATGAATATTTTGGAGTCCTGAAAGATAAACTTGGCTAACAGGACACATGCATGCAAAACTATGATTTTGCCCAGCAATTCTTCTGATGTATCCAGAGTTTCTCATCATCTTTTATTATTATTGGCCTGGCACATTGTTAATCTTTAAGTTTTCTTACCTCTTCTCTCTACTGTAATCTAACTGCCATGAAAACTATGTGATTGATATGTTTTAATACCTGTGTCCTATTGCAAATATCCTTCCAGTCTTTGAAAGAAAGACAAATGTTATCATTTTTCATCTTTCATTTATAGATTATCACCTTTGCCTAAATTCATTTCTTAAGGGACTCCCTTACTTTGAAAGAAAGAACTTCTACCACCACCACAGAAATTTTGAATTTGAAAAAAAAAGAAATTTTTAATCTTTATATTACAGATTAATCTGTGTATTTATTCCATCAGTGGAGGGGGAATCAACTTTCCAGCAGTTCTGAAAAGCGTCCAATACCATGTACCACCTTAATAGCCCAAATTGTAATGGAAGGCTCACTCTGTTTTGGTTCTTGAATTGGCCAGTGTCCTCTTCAGGGTCTCTTCCTCTTTGGTAAACCATTCTTTTCCACATGAATGTTTTATGCTACTCCAAGGCTGCCTGAGGATCCCAACAATGACACTCTGCCTTTCTATCCCCTATGGGATTCCGTAAGTAGTCCCCAAGATTTTTGACTACTGTTCAGTTCTACCAGATTTTAAAACATCGTAGGGTTCCTAACCATCAATATCAACAATATCCAAAAAGAAGATAACTGTTTAAATCTGCCTATCTTCCCAAACAAGGAGGTTTACTTAACAAAAGGATACTAATGATGCAAAATTCAGATTAAAAACTAGACTACCTTGGAAAGATCCTCCGCACACAAATCAACCCACTTACTTGAAACAATTTGCAAGGTTTTGAGACTATTTCAGCAACTCAAAAGATATCTGAAGCCTCATCCTTCACTTTCGGGCATTTTCTGTTATGACTGGTTATTAACAATTGAACTACTTCAGCATATTCTAAAATTATTTTAAAAATAAGAATAAACAGTGTATGTAGTATTATTATTTGTATTCATTTATATAATGTAATTTTTTTAAATTGGCAGTGATTTCTTCCTTATAATGTGATAAATATAAGAAAGTTCAAAACTAATCTTTCCAGGATGTCAAGAAAAGACACGAGTGAACAAAGATCTTGGTTGGGAACATAGCTCAGAGACAGAGCAGTTGCCTAGCTGTGGAAGAATTGTGTTCCAGCCCCAGTGCATACATACACGCATGCATAAAACATTAAAACACTAATTGAGTCTTACAGAGAAACACAAACATAGTTTTATGATTGGGAGACACAGAGAGAGAAATATCTCAATTTTCTAGCTTGATGAAGTTATATCAAAATTACAGAAATATGAATGAAACTGAGGGCTGAATACTTGTTTGTGTCTCAAAAATTAAAATATTACAGCAGATTTTGCCCAGAATGTGTCTCAGGGTTTTGTGGTCGTATTTGCTTGCTTTTCAATAAAAACTGAGCAGAAGCTTTACACTTCACCTACTTTACCAACAGCCATACACAGAGGCTTAAATTGTTAGTCACCAGTATTAATTTAGAGAAGAAATCCAAAGGATGATGTGATTCATCACCACTCAGACAGTAGGGAGACTTAAAAAGAAAGTCTGAAATAGGAAATGTACCTTAAAAATCTGAACTTTTCCTTCACTTATTTGCAAAAATGGCTAAAACATATTCTATTATCAAGTCACTAGTTGAAATTTAACCTACCTTTTCTACCCATTTCACAGACCTGGATCAACTCAGTAGGCTATGGGATAGTTGGCCACCCCACCCCGACTCCCAGAGGAACTCAGCAGCCAAGGGGAATCTTAGCCACCCCTCCCCAGCATGCAGACAACCTCAGCAGCACACAGGAGCATCACTGACCTCTCCAGCACATGCAGTACATCAGAAGGGGAGCCTCAGGCACCCCCTCCTTTACCCAGAGTACCTCAGCAGGCCAGCAAACATGCAGTAAGTCTCCCCTCAAGCAGTGGGTCAACAGGAGCCTCAGCACACCCTCCCCCCATTGAAAGGACCTTGGAAAGATGGCAAGTGCATAGGTGAGTCCTTTTTCCATACAGAGAACCTTGGGTGGGCTGGCAAGGTGCTAGCGAGGCCTCCAACTGGGCCTGTGAGACCCCAAGTGACACAGCAGGATCTGGGCTGAGGTGAACTCTATTGACAGGTGAGTCTGGCAGCCTGGAACAGCCTGAAGCTACAGTAACAATACAAACTGAGGGTTGGTTCACATCAATATTCCTAGGCTAGTCAGCCTAGGAATAATATGGCACTCACACAACTGACCGGCAGGAGGAATTCAGGTGACTGACCCCTTCTACACTGTAGGACCCAGCAACTGGTTGAACATCAGCCACACAGTAGGGTCCTAAGACATACACACTGGGCAGTTGAGAGTAGTGGGATTGAAAAGACCAAAATATTAATCCAAGAGGTGAAAATGACAAAACAAAAAAGCAAAATGCAATCTCCAATGCCCAGCTCATCAGGAACAAGTAAAGCAGACATCAAAATAGAGGACATTGAAAGTCCCACACCCAAAATTTCTGAAGAGATATAAAGTGAAATAAAGAAACAAATCCATGAGACTATAGAGGAAATCAGATTAGAAATAATCTCTCAGGTAAAAAGGAAACGACAACTTTAATAAAACAGCTGCTCAGCATAGCTAGAAAAGACATAAATAAAAAAATGTACAGGAGCATGGGAAAATGATGGAAGCCTTGAATGAACAAATGGCAAAGAAATAGAATGCATGAAATAAATTCAAAGAGATACCAAGGAAACTAAAAATTCCATTAAAAGCTGACAAAACTGAAGATAAACTTTCAGGTCTTGAAGACAGGGTTGCAGCTAGTGATCACAAAAAGGATGAACTCATAAAAATAACAAAGGACTGTGAAATAATAATTCAACAGGTCCAAGATGATACAAAAAAGAAAAACAATATAATCTTAATAGGTATCAATAAAAATGCAGGCGTCGATGCAAATGACATTTAAAAAAAAAAAACTATTTGCAGGAGTAACAGCAGAAAATTTCCCAAACATGGGAAAAGACTCTGATATGAAGATAAGTAAGGCATACAGAGTGCCAAATAGCCATAAACAAAATAAATCTACACCCAGACATATAATTATCAAGATTTCAAAACTTCAGCATAAAAACAGAGTACCAAAAGCTGTTAGAGAAAAAACAGCTCACCTATCAAGGAAAACCAGTTAGAATCCTAGCCAACTTCTTAACACAAATCCTCAAATCAGGAAAAACTGGGAGTGAAGCATTTCAAGCCCTGAAAGAAAACAACTTCCAAACCAGATTGATGTACCCTGCAAAACCTTCTTTCAAAATTAATGGAAAAATAAGATATTTTCGTGACAAAAAACAACTGAAGAAATTCACGTCCACCAAACCAGTGCTAGAAATAGTACTGAAAGACATACTGATACAGATTATAATGACATTCCCAGAACAACAAGAGAAGGAAACCACAAACAGAGTAAGCAATTAAAAAAAGGGGGCGGGGGGAAGCAGGGAATAACAGGAAAATAACATGACAAATTTTTACGACAATATATATCGGTTATAATCATCAATGAAAATGGCCTCAATTCACTGATTAAAAGAAATAGATTGGCAGGATGAATCAAGAAACAGGATCCAATCATATGCTGTATACAATAAATATATTTAACTCAAAAAGAAACTCATAGCCTGAAAGTCAAGGATGGAATACAATATTCCATGCAACAGGAACCCAGAAAAAAGCAGGTATAGCTCTTCTGTTTGTAGACAATGTGAACTTCAAAACAAAAATGATCAAAAGAGATAAAGAAGATCACCACCTACTTGTAATAGAAAAAATTCAAGAGGAAGAGAAAATCTCTTGGTTACTTTTGTCTTGTTGCTAGGACAAAATACCTGACACTCAGAATGAAAGAATGAGAAGCTCATTTAGTTTAGTTTCTTGGAGGTTTCAGTCCACACTCCAAGGCAGGGTGGCATGGCTAAGATTTAACCATTCATGGTAGCTACAAGCCATAGCAGTGAAATGGGCCAAAAGGGAAAAGCATACTTCCTTCTCTTCCTTATATTGTATTCTGGCTACCTGGCCCTGGGAGGATGCAGTACACACACTGCCAGTCTTAGCAGTAGACAATGAACCAATCACAAATGCTAGATTCAGTGACCTTTGAAAGTACCCCTGGCCCAACCATGCCATAACCGCATAAGGCTTTAAGAGGACATTTAAACACAAACCATAGCATTCCACCCCTGGGCCCCTCAAAGACTCATGCGTATCCTATATTCAAAAGACATTTATTCCATCTTCAAGATTTGCCAAAGTCCTAATATTTTCAGCACTGCTGGAAAGTCCAAATCCCAATATCTAAGGCAAACTCTTAGCTATAATCTCCTGTACAAATGAAAACAAAGTTAAATGCTTCCAACATTCAATGGCACAAGATAAACAATATCATTCCAAAGGGGGCACAGGGAGATACAATGAATGGGACCAATAGAAGCCCAAAATCCAGCAGGGCAAACATTAAGTCCTGGAGTTCCCTGCTCAGTTTCTGAAGCAATCCGGTTGTGAGCTCAAAAGGCTTGAATGAATCCACCCCCATGGCACTTGTGGTGGTTGTAGCTCCCACAGTTCCTCTCTTGGGCTAGCTTTACTCCATCTTTGCAAATTTCCTTAGACAATCTATGCTCCCAGCTTTTCCAAACTTCTGGGTTCTGCACTGCACATTTGGCTTCACACTCACATCTTCACATACTGCCCTCGCAGGTAAACACTGCCTGGCCTCCAAGGCCTTCTGAAATAAGAAAGGAAGCCTTTTTATCCTCAGAACTCTTGCATTCTGTATGGACCTAAAACCTGCCCCAGGTGGATGATGCCATAGTCTGATACCAGTTGGAGCAGTAGTCAGGTTTTCCTCTCTCTTGGTCATAGGGGTCAAGTGCCTGGATAGCCGAACCTGATTGTGAAGAAGAAATTCTGTATGCCACCGCCATTCTGGAACCTGGTGCAGCTGTTGCAAATTTGGAACCTCATATGGTCACCACCATTCTGGAATACGGTGCTCTGTAGCTTTCTCCTCAAAGCAAATTCTTTTGCTTTTGCAGACTTGAGGCTGCAATGCATGGGAACCTGGGGCTGCTTCTGATGCTGTAAGACCATGTTTTATATTCTCCCGTTCCTTCTCAGCAATAGAGATCTCAGTCCTATCTTTGCAGCCCACAGCTTTACTGGAGCTTTTTTCCCACTAAACTCAGAATGTTTCACAGCATTATGCTGGGCTCTTTGCTCTTGATTCACAAGGTAAGTCTGGCTAAAGGCACCAAACAATAGCCATGCCACTGCCTCAATGTTAGATTGCCTTGAAACTTCCTCTGCTAGATTAGATAGTCCACTTAATCTCCATCTCAGGCAAAGTCTCTATTCGTGAGCTAAATGGAGACAAATTTTATGCCAAGCAGTAATACTGTTGGAGTCCACAACCAATGCTGTGCTTCTTTTTTTTTTTTTTTAAAGGGTAGAATTAGTATTTTATTGTAATTTATAATCAGATGGCAGTTGGGTATATAGTTTCCATACTTCATACTTTTTGTAAATAAAAAAAAATTAAAAGTTTTAAACAGCTGATCGCTGGTTCTATTCTTCAGAAAACACAATTAGACTAACTCATTAATGGTGGCTTCAAGCTTTTCCTTGTTAGCGCCAGAAAACTCACTCACCTTTTTACCCTTTTTAAAAAACTGGAAGGTCGGCATACATTTGACTTCACATTCTGCAGCAACGTCCTGACAGTCATCCACATCTACTTCAAGGAACACCACCTTGGAATATTTTTCAGACAGGGAATGAAAGAAAGGCTTGATCATTTTGCAAGGCCCACACCATGTGGCTGAGAAATCAACTACTACAAGTTTATCTCCTGCATCATTCAAGGCTTCTTGAAAGGCCTCTTTGCTTTCAATCTGCTGCACCATTTTGGCTGCTGAGGGCCTGACGAGCTACTGGAAGCAAGGGAGAAAAGCAGATGGAAGGCGCTGGACGTAGCTCAGCTATTTTTTTTTTTTTTTTTTTTTGCTAACATCACTTCAGAATTTTTTTTTTTTAACTGTGGGAGAGGGACAGGAGCAGGCCAAGCTCCTCCAGACCTGGTGTCCCTGGCCCCACCTTGCTTCCCAGCAGAAACTACCCAAGCTTGGTTTTACCAGCTTTCTGGTCTTGTGAGCTCTCACCAGAATCTCCCATATGGCGTTGCAGATCTACACTTGCAGGCAACCTCTCTGAACCTTTCCAAAGTCTTACCACAAACAGTACCCAAAGGCTCTTGAATCACATGGTCAGGTATAGTTACAGCAAAGATACCACTCTACTGGTAGCAAATTCCATCTTCATTATTTTTCTCTCATTGCTGAGACAAAATACTCAGTGCCAAATATGAAGGAATGAAAGATTTATTTCACTTACAGTTTTTGGGAGGTTTCAGTCCATACTCAACTGACTCCAAGGCAGGGTAGTCTGGCTGAGATTTAACAATTTACAGCAACCACAAGTGACAGGAGTGAAAAGAGCAAAAAGGGAAGAATAGGCTTTCTTTCTCCCCTTATATTGTGTGCTGGCTTCTCACTGTTGGACAGGTGCAACCCTCACACTGCAAATCACAAATGATACAGTCACCACCTTCCAAAGGCTGCTCCTGAGGCTTACTAGGAGCATTTAAACTGAACCACAACAGATAATAGTCATAATTTTATATTCACTAAATATGGGAGCACCCAACTATGTTAGATAAATACTAATAGACATGAAAAATCCAACATGCAATAGCACAGTTGTAATTTGGGGGCCTTAATACCCCATGGTTACAAAGATATAGATCAACTAGATAAAGAGTCAGCAAAGAAATAAAGAATTGAAATAAATGAACTTAATGGATGTTTACAGGGTGTTCCAACCAACAATATCAGAACACAAGTTCTTCTCAGCTGTACATGGGACATTCTCTAAAATAGACCATATATTAGCCCATAGAACATGCTTAAGTAAATGTACAGGGATTGAAATTATCCCATGCATATTATCTGACCATAGAGCAATGAAATTGGAAATTAATGGGAAAAGAAACTGCAAAACCTACACAAACACATGGAAATTAAATAACACCCTCCTGAATAACCAATGGGTTACAGATGAAATTAAAGAAGAAATTAAACAATATCTACAATTCAATGAAAATGCAGATACAACATACCAGAACCTGTGGAATGCAATGAAAGGGATTTTAAGGAGAAAATATATAACAATGAACTCTTCCATCAGAAAAATGGAATGAGCGTAACCTAATGCTGCACCTCAGGCTTCTAGAGAAAGAAGAGCAAGTCAAGACCAAAATTTATAGAAGAGAGGAAATTATAATGATTGGAGCAGAAATTAATATAATTAAGACTAAGAAAATACAAAGAATTAATGAAGCAAACAATTGGTTCTCTGAAAGAATAAATAAAATTAATAAATCTCTTGTTAACCTTATCAAGAAAAGGAAAAATAAAAACTTATAAATTCATGCAATAAGCAATGAAAAGGGTAACATTACTACAGATCCTGTGGAAATTCAGAACATCAACACCTACTTTGAAAATCTTTACTCTCATAGGATGGAAAACAGGAAATTGATAGATTCCTAGGGAAGTATGAATAACCAACGTGGAATCAAGAAAATATAAAAATTTTGAATAACTCAATATCAGTTACTGAAATTTAAAACATAGTTTAAAACCTACCAACAAACAAAATCCCAGGTGAATTCATGGCTGAATTCTACAATAAATTTAGAGAAGATTTAAGGCTAATGCTCCTCAAACTCTTTAATGAAATTGAATGGGAAACAGTTTCCTCTAACTCATTCCTGGAGCCAAGTATTACTCTGATACCAAAACCAGAGAAAGACCCAACCGAAAAAGAGAACTCCCTAATGAATATACATACAAGAATTATCAATAAACTGGCAAACAGAATGTAGCAAATCATCAAGAAGATTATACAATACAACCAAGTGGGATTCATCCCAGGAATACAGGGATGAGTCAACATATGCAAATCAATAAATATAATACACCACATCAACAGAGTCAAAGACAAAAATCGCATAATCATTTCAATAGATGTAGAAAAAGCTTTTGATAAAGTCCAACACTCATTCATGCTAAAAATCATCATAGATGATCGCTACCTTAATCTGATAAAAGCCATCTATGACAAACCAACAGCTACATGGACAAAAACGGAAATCTTTCACTCTAAAATCAGGGACAAGACAAGGATGCTCACTATCACCATTCCTGTTCAGTACAGTTCTAGAAATGTTAGCCAGAGCAATTAGACAAGAGAGAGAAATAAAAGGAGTAAGAATAGGAAAGGAAGAAGTTAAGCTATTTCTATTTGCAGATGACATGATACTCTACATAGAAAACCCCAATAACTTGATCAAAAGACTGCTAGAATTAATAAGCATATTCAGCAGCATAGCTGGATTCAAAGTCAACACTCAAAAATCAATAATATTCCTGTACACAAACAACAAACTCACTAAGAAAAAATTATGGAAATAACACCTTTGATCCAAAAAAATGAAATACTTAGAAATCAATCTAACAAAGGATGTAAAATATTTACATATTGAAAACTACAAAACTCTTTTAAAAGGAGATTGAAGAGGTATCAGAAAATATAAGATATTCCTTGCTCTTGGATAGGAAGAACTAACATAGTGAAAATGGCCATACACCCAAAACTGTTACACAGATTTAATGCAATCCTAATCAAACTATCACTAACATACCTCACAGATCAAGATAAAACATTCCTAAAATTCATTTTGAACCAGAAGAGAAATTCATTTTGAACCATAACTAGAATAGCAAAGGCAATCTTGGGCATCAAAGGCAAGGCAGGAGACATTACAATCCTTGAGTTGAAATTATACTACAAATCTACTGTGATAAAATCAGCATGGTACTGGCAAAAAAACAGACCTGAGGAACAATGGAACAGATTAGAAGATGCAGGAACAACTACAAAGACACTCATCCACCTTGTCTTTGGCAAAGGGGCCAAACATGTTCACTGAAAGAAAGATATCCTCTTTAATAAATGGTGCTGGAAATATGGCTTTCCACTTGCTAATGACTAAATAAAACTAGACACATGTCTACCACCATGCACTAAATTAAAGTCAAAATGGATCAAAGATATTAAAATAGAAACACTAAATCTACTGGAAGACAAGGTAGGTAGGAATCTTGAAGACATAGGGGTAGGCAAAGAATTCATGAAAAAAAGCACAGGAAGTACTTTAAAAAATCAACAACTAGGATCTCATCTTACTAAAAAGTTTTTCTGCTTCAAAAGAAATCACCAACAGAGTGAAAAAGAAACCCACATAGCTTCCGGGAGAACATGGCGGACAGATAACAGCAACTACCGGAGGCTCTCTGAAAGACTCGGCTCAGAAGCCAGGAATGGTGCGGACTAAGGAGACATAAGCAGGTGGAGATATGCTCTGCTGACTCAGGAATGAACTGGGCTGAGAGAAACCAACTTGGAATGCAGTCCTGGTGCTAAAACAGGAACAGAAAAGCCTCAGTGTGGAGGCTGAACCCCGCACCATTGGAAGCCGCGATTTGGGTTTCCTGCTGCGCGGCGGCTGGCTGCCTCTACAGCGGCTCGGCAAGGAGAGAGACGCGTGGAAGCTCGGAGAACGGCAATCTGCAAATGGAGTCGAAAACAGGACGTACAGGGAGGCATGCACTGACTTGTGGCGAGGTGAGTGAGAGAAACTGACACTCTACCACAGTTTGACTCCAGCGGAGGACTTTCTGGGCCCGAGCAGTCCTGCGGGAGCAGGGCGCAGTGGCGACTCCAGCCACACATCCCCCTCTTGGGCGGGATTGGTGAAAAGTGCCTGGTCTGCATGACGCTGCCGGCGGACCCGGTAGGCTGTCCCAACCCAGACCCTAGAGCCTGACAGTGGCCGGGAGGGGCGACGCGTAGGCTGCCTGGTCCGTAACTCCCTGGTGCGCAGTGGTGAGTGGGAACACCTAACCGGCTCAATTCGATCAGGCTGTGGCTGACTGGGAGAGAAGCTGGGCCTCTTATATAAGCTTGCATATATAAGGAACAGAGAATATGGGAAGAGGCAGCAACAAGAAAGGCTCCTCGGCCCCCAATTCTGAGAAACAGGCAATAGCGGACACTGCACCAATAGACATAAAGCGCCATATAGAGAGCCTCATAGACCAATTCAGGAATGAATTGACCTGAAGCTAGAAGTATGCAGAATAGTTAGAGAAATGCTAAGCACCACCCAAGAAAAAACAGATGGTGGAATGGAAGAACAGAAAAAGAGGGGAGAATTGTTTGATGGAGAAAACAGAGAAAGCATAGAGTACATGAAGCAGGTTCAAAGGGACTACCAAGATACTAAGAAGTCTATCAAAGACTGGCATAACAGCTTGAAAGAAACTAAGGACAGACTATCTGAACTGGAGGGCAGACTTGTAATATGGGAGAATGAAATGAAAAACTTCTTAAAAATAACAAAGAAACAAACAGCAATAATACAAAGACAAGAAGATGATAAGAGGATCCATAACTTAAGGATTAAGAACATAAAAGAAGAAGTAGGGACACAAACAAATGAACTGCAAAAGCTACTCACAGAAATAATCCAGGAGAATTTTCCTAATTTAGCAAAAGGTAAAGATACTCAGATGTATGAGGCATACAGGACCCCAGCTACCTACAACCCAAACAGAGCAACACCCAGGCATATAATAATAAAAATTCCAGAAATTCAATACAAGAACAGAATATTAAAAGCTGTCAGAGACAAGAAACAGACCACTTACAAGGGAACACCCATCAGAATTACAGCAGATTTCTCTGCACAAACCATCAAATCACAAAGAGCGTGGGGGGAAATAATTCAAGCTTTGAAAGATAATAATCTCCAGCCAAGATTGAGATATCCTGCACAACTGTCCCTGGAAATTGATGGAAAAACAAGGTGCTTCCAGGATAAAGAGGAACTGGGGGAATTTGCAACCACCAATTCAACTCTACAGAGAGTATTGCAGGATATTCTAAAAAAAGAAAAATACAAAGAACCCAGAAATAGTGGCAGGGAGGCCACAATGAATGGAGCAGAGAACAAAATAAAGAAGACAAACTGACAGCTACTGACAGAAAAAGAGCTCAACAGAAATGAGGCAGAGAAGATTGGATGATAGGAATAGCTATTTTGGAGAAAATGACATCTTAATAGGTAATACTGATTTAGTATCATCTTGTTTTGAAGTCTCATCTAGCTTTTGTCCTTCTGTCTCCAATGGTCTAAATAGGTTGTATCTTACTGGATTTTATTATGTACGATAGTATAAGCAAAAACCTTTTAAAGACAAGGAGATTATACAGAAATCATTGTTCATTTTCTGTTAGTCAATTCTAAATACTCTGTAATGCTGTCATTCTCTTAAATGGTTTTACATTGTTTTGATATATTTGATGCTACAGTATACGAAGTTGTACTCAAGGATTTCAAGGAAAGAGACAATATGGTAACTACTTTTAGGTTAGGATTATCTGGTGGTGAAACACTATTCTGCTTAAATGGTTATGTTTTGATCTGCGCTGTTTTGTTGTTATGCCCTCTTTTATCTCAATCTCTACTCCATTATTTACTTTTTTATCTTTATCCTTTTAATTAAAGGAAAAAAAATAGCAGGATATATTATAGTAACCCACTTTGACTTTCCATTACCTCGATTTAAAGCCCTGTATTACTCTCACCATCTGGTTTTTAATTGATGTTCCCCTATTCTGTTTTGCTGGATAGTATTAGGTTCAAAAGATTAGGCATCAGCTGTGAAGATAATGAGATTCATTATAACGCCCATTCTCGTTGACTTTTAGCTACTTTTGAAGACCTACAATGTCTCCAATGTTTTGGTTTTGTCGGTTTTATTCTTTACTGTTTTGTTCAATTGTATTATAACTAATGATATAGGCAATTCTATTAGAGATAGCGGGAGGCATTATGGTAACCATTGTTGATCACCTTGTATTATGTTTTTACATTATCTATTATGTCCACCCTTTTGACTTGACCGATTCTGTTCTGTTATGTCACATTTGGTTTTACTCTCTTCCAAAAAAGTAATAAGAACCGTGGGAGAAATGAAACCCAAAATGTGTAATAGTCATGGTACAAAAGAGAGGAAAAGAAAGTGCTCTAAACTATATAACTGCATGTATATTTAAGTGTATAAGATAGAAAATGGTATCACAGAGTTTTATTGGATCATTGAACAGAACTATTTGCAGTATCATTGATGGAATGTCCACTCTACAAGCTTTAATTTTGTGACTTGAACAATTATTTCTAAGATGACAATATGTAATCCATTAACTAGTGATTTCCTACTGTTCATTTTTTTTCTGTAAATCTGTATAACTTGTACCCTTTCTCTGCTTTTTTTTTCTTTTCTCCTTAAATAAAATTTAAAAATAAATAAATAAATAAATAAAAATAAAAAAGAAGAAACCCACATAATGGATAAGAATTTTAGCAAACTGTCCCTCAGACAAAAGATTTATATTTAGAATATATAAAGAATTGAAAAACATCAGGCCTTCCAAATTTAAAGGCCCAATCCAAAAATGGGCATCTGAGATGAATATGTACTTCTCAGATAAAGAAAAACAAAGGGCAAATAACTACGTGAAGAAATGTTCACCATCACTGGTCATTCAAGAAATGCAATTAAAACAACATTGAGATTTCATCTCACTCCAAAAAGAGTGGCAGCCATCAAGAAATGAACCTATAACAAATATTGATAGGAGTGTGGAAAAGAAGGAACAATTTTCTACTGTTAGTGGGAGTATAGACTGGTACAACCACTGTGGAAATCATTGTGGAAATTCCTCAAAAAACTAACATGGGAGATCCCATTCAATCCAGCTATCCCTTCTGGGTATTTTCCCAGAAGAACTGAAAGCACCATGCCTAAGTGATATATGTGCACCCATGTTTATAGCAACACAAACTGTAATAGCTAAATCTGGGGAAAAGCCTATGTGGCCATCAATTGAGGAATGGATAAAAAATATATTTTTATAGAATAGAGTATTATTCAGCTATAAAGGATAAACTTTTTGTAGGTAAATGGATACAACTTTCAAAAGTGAAACAAATCAAACTCATATAGGCAAAGGACATCTTCCTTGTATAAAGAAAAACTGAAAGAATAAGATCCCAAATGTACAATAGATATTGTGAAAATGAGAGGGAAAGAAAATGCTCAAAAGGAAAGTACAGCTGGGATAGGAGAAAGGAGAAAAGGAACAAGGGAAAAGATTATATAGGCTTATAGGTATATATATATATATATATATATATATATATATGTTAGATAACTATACTACTATTCTCTGTAAATTCATCAAAAATAACAGTTTATGCTCTTATTGTTTGACTGTTTGATCATTTTATTCAAGCCTGAATCTCTTAACTTGAAAAGTTACTTCTAAGATAACAATAAGCAACATATTAGTGTTAATCCCCTACTGTTTTTTTGAAATTCTGTATCATTTCTATCATTTGTCTTTTTAATAAAAAAAATTTTTTTTTTTTATTTAAGAGGAAAAAGAGAAAAACACAAAACAAACCAAAGCGGTGTAAGGGTACACGTAATACAGAACTACAAAACAAAACAAAACAAAACAAAACAAAAACAAAGCAAACAAACAAACAAACAAAAAAAAACATAACAGTAAGAAATCACCTGTTAGTATATTACATATTATCATCTTGAAAATAGTTCCTCAAATCACAGCATCAAAGAATACAAGGTGGACATTCAAACAGGTAGACTGCAAACAGCTGTGTTCAATGATCCACAAACATTGATACAGTCAGCTATTTAACACCCCTAAACACACTTGCTGTTATATCCGTTAGAGCTCTTTTTTTTTTCTTCCCCTCTCTTTTTTACAACAAAATTCACACACTTTGGATTTCATTACTCCTTAGTGCTTATTACTTTTGGGGAGGGGGGGGGGAGAATACAGTCAAATATGGCAAAACAAAGCTGTCAGTCAATACCAAGGATAGACATAGCACATGGTGTAGAACACAGTACAAGTTTATCAACTATGGTTATCAACGTTGTCCCTTGTTTCCTTAAAAAGAATTGTCTATCTCATTAGATATTATAAAGTTGGACAAAACAGTAGAGAACAAGACCAATACAACTTAGGCATTGTAAACATTACAGGACTTCCAAAGAAGACAATAGTCAAACCAGAATGGGTATCTTAGTGAATCTTATTGTCTTCAAAGTAGTTGCCTATGTCTTCAAACTTGATACTACCATATAGAATGGAACAGAGTCTAATCAGTCAAAACAAGATCGTGGGAGTACTACAGGACTTCAAAACAAGTTAATAGGAAATCAAAAAGAGTTATTATTTATATATCCTAATTATTTGAATTTTTTCTTTAATTAAGACAAACATAAGAAATGACTAATTTTTTTAAAACAATAAGGGGGAGATTGAGATAAAACAGGACATAACAATATAACAATAGAGGTCACAGCATGACTGTTTCAACAACCTAGTACTTCACCACCATATAACCTGACTTAATAGTAGTTACCATAGTGTCTTTTTCCTTGAAATATTTGGATAAAACTTCATATACTCTAGCTTCAAATATTTTCAAATCAAGAAGCCCAGAATAAAGCCTTTCTAATTAATGAGTGAAAACTTTATAAGGCTCCAAGGCCACCTAATGGGGAATCATGATTACCACATATTTTTATATATTTGAATCATTACTTACATTAGGGAAACTATTCGGTATTCACACATGCGAGATTGATTTATTTCACTTATGAGTATGGTCTCAAGCTGCGCCCATTTATTGATAAATATCTCAATGTGATCCTTCTTTATAGCTGAATAATACTCCATTGTATAGAAATACCACAACTTTTTTATCCATTCCTCAGTTGATGGACACTTGGGTTGTTTCCATGATCTGGCGATTACAAATTGTGCTGCTATAAACATAGGTGCACATATATCACTGTGGTGTGATGCTTTCAGTTCTTCTGGGAATATGCCTAGAAGTGGAATAGCTGGAATAAATGGGACTTCCAGTCCCAACTTTTTGAGAAATCTCCAGACAGATCTCCACAAAGGCTGTACCAGTCTACACTCCCACCAGCAGTGCAGGAGAGTTCCCTTTTCCCCACAGCCTCTCCAGCATTTGTTGTCGGTTTTCTTGATCCTGGCCATTCTTTCAGGAGTGAGATGGTATCTCAGTGTGGTTTTAATTTGCATTTCTCTAATGACCAATGATGATGAGCATTTTTTCATGTATTTATTTGCCATTTGCATTTCTTCATCTGAGAATTGGGTATTCATCTCAGATGCCCATTTTTGGATTGGATCTTTGAATTTTGGAGGTCTGAGTTTCTTTAATTCTTTATATGTTTTAGACAAGAGGCCCTTGTCTGAGAGAGAGTTCACTAAAATCTTTTCCCAGTTTGTGGGTTTTCTTTTCACTATGCTGCAGATTTCTTTTGACATGCAGAAACTTTTTAATAAGAAGTGGTCCCAGTTATTGATTCTGGGAAGTATTTCCCGTGCAGTTTGAGTCCTGTT
The DNA here is from genome assembly GCF_034190915.1 of Cavia porcellus. Taxonomy (NCBI): domain Eukaryota; kingdom Metazoa; phylum Chordata; class Mammalia; order Rodentia; family Caviidae; genus Cavia; species Cavia porcellus. The sequence continues at coordinate 19,508,875 of NW_026947484.1, forward strand.
CATGAATTCTTTACCTACTCCTATGTCTCCAAGGTTTCTACCTAATTTGTCTTCCAATAGATTTAGTGTTTCTGTTTTAATATTCAGATCTTTGACCCATTTAGATTTTAATTTAGTACATGGTGATAGACATGGGTCTAGCTTTAGTTTTCGGCAAATGGAGAGCCAGTTTTTCCAGCACCATTTATTAAAGAGACTGTCGTTCTTCCAGTGAACCTGCTTGGCTCCTTTATCAAAGATAAGGTGGTTGAGTGTGTTCGTAGTTGTGGTTGTATCTTCTAATCTATTCCACTGATCTTCGGCTCTGTTTTGATTCCAATACCATGTTGATTTTACTACTGTTGCTTTGTAGTATAACTTCAAGTCAGGGATTGTGATGCCTCCTGCTTTGTCTTTGCTGCTTAGAATTGCCTTTGCGATTCTGGGTTTCTTCTGGTTCCAGATGAAATTTAGGAGTGATTTCTCTAGATCTATAAGGTATGTTGATGGAATTTCTATTGGGATTGCATTGAATCTGTATAACAGTTTTGGGAGAATGGCCATTTTCACAATGTTTGTTCTTCCTATCCATGAGCAAGGGATGTCTTTCCATTTTCTGAGATCATCTTCAATTTCCTTTTTCAGTGTATTATAATTTTCACTGTATAAGTCTTTCACTTCTTTCGTAAGAGTAATTCCTAAATATTTCATTTTTTTGCTTGCTAATGTGAATAGTCCAGTTTCTCTTATTTCCCTCTCTGTAATTTTGTTGTTTGTGTATAGGAATGCTATTGATTTCTGAGTATTGATTTTGTATCCAGCCACATTACTGAATTTATTTATTGTATCTAAGAGTATTTCAATGGAGTTTAGGGGGTCTTCTATGTAGAGTATCATGTCATCTGCAAACAATGATAATTTAACTTCTTTTCCTATCTTTACCCCTTTTATTTCTCTTTCTTGCCTAATTGCTCTGGCTAGTACTTCCAGTACTATATTAAATAGGAGTGGTGATAAAGGACATCCTTGTCTTGTGCCCGATTTTAAAGTAAAGGCTTTCAATTTTTGGCCATTTAGTATGATGCTGGCTGTTGGTTTGTCATATATGGCCTTTATTATATTGAGGTAAAGACCATTTATTCCAATTTTCTGTAAAGTTCTTATCATGAATAAGTGTTGGACCTTATCGAAGGCTTTTTCTGCATCTATAGAAATGATCATGTGATTCTTATTTTTGGCTTTATTGATATGGTGGATTACATTTATTGATTTGCGTATGTTGAACCATCCTTGCATTCCTGGGATGAATCCCACTTGGTCATGGTGTATAATCTTCTTGATGATTTGCTGGATCCTATTTGCCAATATTTTATTGAGGATTTTTGCATCTGTGTTCATTAGGGAGATCGGTCTATAGTTCTCTTTTATAGTTGGGTCTTTCTCAGGTTTTGGTACTAGAGTAATGTTTGCTTCCAGGAATGACTTAGGAAGGATTGCTTCCCTTTCAATTTCATTGAATAGTTTGAGGAGTGTCGGCATTAGGTCTTCTTTATATTTCTTGTAGAATTCTGCAGTGAATCCATCTGGGCCTGGGCTTTTCTTGGTGGGTAAGGCCTTAATTACATTTTCAAGTTCATTAGCAGAGATTGGGTTATTCAACAGTTTTATATCCTCTTGATCTAGCTTTGGTACTTCATATGCTTCTAAGAATCTGTCTATTTCTTCTGTGTTATCAAACTTTTGAGAGTAGAGGTTTTCGAAATAGGTGTTGATGATCCTCTGTATTTCTATTGGGTCTGTAGTGATTTCTCCTTTTTCATTTCTTATTGCATGAATTTGAGCTTTTTCTTCCCTTTTTTTAATAAGGTTGGCTAGGGGCTTATCAATTTTATTTATTCTTTCAAAGAACCAACTCTTTGATTCGTTGATTCTTTGGATTGTTTTCTTAGTCTCTATTGCATTGATTTCTGCTCTGATTTTTATAATTTCCTCTCTTCTTTTGGCTTTGGGCTTGACTTGCTCTTCTTTTTCTAGCTGTTTGAGGTGTAGCATCAAGTTATTTATTTGTATTCGTTCTGTTTTCCTGATGTGGGAACTCAGTGCAATAAATTTTCCTCTGAGGACGGCTTTCATTGCATCCCACAGATTCCGGTAAGTTGTATCTGCATTTTCATTTTCTTTTAGGTATTGTTTAATTTCTTCTTTAATTTCTTCTGTGACCCACTGATTACTCAAGAGTGTGTTATTTAGTTTCCATGTGTTTGTGGAATTTTTGCAGTATCTTTTGTCATTAATTTCTAATTTCAGAGCGCTATGATCTGATAATATGCAAGGGATGATTTCAACTTTTTTGCATTTGCTTAAATATGTTCTGTGAGCTAATATATGGTCTATTTTAGAAAATGATCCATGTACTGCTGAGAAGAATGTGTATTCTGATGTTGTTGGGTGGAACATTCTGTATATGTCTATCAAACCCATTTGTTCACAGGTGTGATTCAGTTCTGTTATTTCTTTGCTCATTTTCTGTCTGGTTGATCTGTCCCTTGGTGTCAGTGGTGTATTAAGGTCTCCTGTTACAATTGTGTTACTGATAATTTGAGTTTTCATTTCTGTTAATAATTGTTTTATATAACTGGGTGCTCTGGAGTTTGGTGCATATATATTTAAGATAGTTATCTCTTCCTCTTGGAGTTTTCCCCTTACGAGTATGTAGTGACCTTCTTTGTCCTTTATGGTCATTGTTGGTTTAAAGTTCACGTTGTCTGCAAACAGAATGGCTACTCCTGCCTTTTTTTGGATTCCTGCTGCATGGAGAATTGTTTTCCATCCTTTGACTTTCAGTCTGTGAGTATCCTTCTGGGTTAGATGGATTTCCTGTAAACAGCATATGGTTGGATTTTGTTTCTTGATCCATTCTGCTAGTCTGTTTCTTTTAATTGGTGCATTGAGACCATTTACATTAATGGTTATTACTGTTAAATGCTGGTTAATTGTAGGAATGTTATCTCTCTGCTGTTGCATCTTTATCTTTCTGTTCTGTTTAATTATTTGCTTTGCTTAGTGGTTTTTTCCTTTGTGTATCTAAACTGTCTTTCAATATTTTTTGCAGGATTGGTTTGGTGTTCATGAAGTTCTTCAGCTGTTCTTTGTCATGGAAGTATCGTATTGCACCATCTATTTTGAATGATAGTTTTGCAGGATATATCAGTCTCGGTTGGAAATCGTTTTGCTTTAGGATCTGGAATACTTCACTCCATGCTCTTCTTGACTTTATTGTTTGTGCTGAGAAGTCTGCTGTGATTCTGATAGGTTTTCCTTTATAAGTGATCTGTCTTTTCTCTCTGACAGCTTTTAATAATCTATTCTTGTGTTGGATTTCTGGGATGGTGATTATTATATGTCTGGGTGTAGTTTTATTTTGGTTATGACTGTTTGGAGTTCTATATGCTTCACTGATTCTGATGTCAGTTTCTGATCTCATGCTTGGGAAATTTTCAGCTATTACTTCTCTAAATATCCTCCTGACATCCTTCATGTTGTCTCCCTCTCTTTCATTAATCCCTATCATTCTTATGTTATTCTTCTTTGCATCGTCCTGCAGTTGTTGAATTGTTGTTTCCTGATTCCTTGTTATTTTCAAAAGATCTTTCCTTTCCTGTTCACTAGCTGCAATCCTGTCTTCAAGGTCTGAAATTCTATCTTCACTTTCATTAAGGCGGTTTTTACAACTTTCAGTGGAGTTTTTTATTTCCTGTATATCTCTGTGCATCTGCATTATGTATTCTGTTTGTTTCTTATATTGCTCGTCTAGGGATTCTATCTTTTTGTTTAGTTCCTCCAATTTTTTATCTGTGTTTTCTTTAGATATATTTAGAATCTCTTTCATTTCTTTTATCATTTCTTCTTTTATCTGGGAGATTATTTCGAATTTGAATTTCTTAAAAGCTTCCTGGAGTTGCTTGTCAATTTCAGTGGCTATTGTGTCCGATATATGAGGTGGATGGGATATATTTTCTTCTATATACATCGCTCCTAGGGTTTCTTGAGATGGGCTGGAGGTTTGAGGTTGTAATTTAGTCTTTCGTTTTGTCATTTTCCTATATTTCTGTGTTTCAAGTGTTATTTGAAAGCTTCCTCAGGATCTGTTGAAAATCCCCTTCTATGTTTGGAGCTACTGAGACTCTGGCACCACGCTACCCCAAACCTTTGGGCCTACAGAACTAGTGGCTCTCCTCTGCCTGCTCAGAACTCCGCAGTTCCAGACAAGCTGGGCCTCAGGGACACTGTGCGCCCACCTGCCCCTTGGAAGCTCCACAGTTCTTCAATCGCAGCCGGGTTAGGGTACTCACCACAGGCCGTAGTGCTTCAGGAACCTGTGGACCCTCCCTGGTTGCAGAGATATCCAGAGTCCTCCAGACACGCAGAGAGGCCGGTGAGGGCACCCCAGATCTGCCCAGCTCCTCCTCTGCAGACCTATGTCCAGGCGCGGCAGCTAAACAAGCTGGGCTAGGCTGATAGTGTGGGCCCGCCCATCCGTCGGCAGCTCAGCAGGTCTCCAAGTGGAGCCGGAATGGGGAGGCTGATGTGATAGCCTCAAACCCACCTCGCCCCTTTACTGCACCTGGAAGCCTGGGGGAACTCCAGCAGTCTGGGCGGAGATATCCAGAGTCCTCCAGACACGCAGAGAGGCCGGTGAGGGCACCCCAGATCTGCCCAGCTCCTCCTCTGCAGACCTATGTCCAGGCGCGGCAGCCTAATAAAAATTTTAAATAAAGAGGTTTCATAAATCAAATGCCTACAAATATGGGTGCCATCACCTACTTTCAGTATCTTAGGATTCTCTTGGGTAATCATATCAGATGGAAGAGCTGAGTGTAAACCCGGCTCAAGTTGGGTGACTCTGGGTGCTGTTGGCTATTGCTTAGGGCAATTTAAAGATTTAAAACAATGCATTCATTTTTATGCATAGTCTAACCACAAGACTCAGCTTTTTCTCAGAGGGACTGCACTGCTACATGTGGTTATAGCAAAAAGACTGAGGTATTTATTTTGTTGTGAAACACACTGCAAGAATTCCTGCATGAAAACCAACAAACACAATCCCACATGCTTGGTGAGCCCCATGTCCTCTGTGTTCACTGCTTGGAAAGTTGACAGCCTTTGCCAAGGCCAGCCTGCTGCTGAGGCAGGAAAGGATGGAAGGGTTCAAGTCTCTACAAAGAAAGCATAAGCACACTTTGATGATGATGAAAATGACTCAAACAGAGCAATCGGCTTAACTATAAAATAAAAATGTGCATTTTTAAAAAAATGCTTTTACATGGATACAACCTGAAGATTTTAATCAGGATAATTTGGTTGACAGTGAGACATAGGTGTAGGAACTTAGCAATAATCACTAGCAAGTTTTGCAGTCTCGTTTTAACTGTAGTATTTTCTTGCCACTGCATACAGGAATTTCAAGCCCCTGTCTCCATCAATGTTGTCCCCTTTGCTCATATATCAAATCAAACTATTACCATTAACTTTTCACCCAGACTCACAGAATAGCCTATTTTAAAGACTTAAATGTCAATGGGTTAGCTCCTTCTGAGGAATTAAGAAAAGCCATAGTTAATTGTTCTTGATGCCAATCATTGTGATTTGCATGCTGCATTAGTCAAATATATGTATATGTATACAATATATGTATCAGTTTCTTTACGAAAACTAAAAAAAAAAAAAAAATCAACATTTAGTTAGTTTTCAGTTGTGTTCATTCCACATGGAATAAACCCATAAATGAAGCTATTATTCCACAATAAACCTAGGAATTTTTAATCCTAATTATTACAAAGGAAAAAACCTCCCTCTCCTGACACATGCAATTTAATATACATAATTCTTTAACTAGCTAAATATTAACTTAAAAGTAGACAAAGAATGTAGAATATTAAAAAAATACAAGTGGCTAGGAAATATATGAAAAGATTTAGTTTTCTTTATTCTCAAAGAAATGAAAATATAAATGGGATAGTTTCTTCTATCAAACCAGCAGATTTATTTTAGACGCTCACATTCAGTTTGGCATAAGCAGACTCTCTTGTGTTCCTCATGTGGAAATACTAAATGGTGCTGCCCTTTTCTGAGAAAAATTTGTCAGTTATAAAGTCTTCAAAAGCAACGTTTATGGCTTGGCTTAGGAATTTTGCTGCTGAGAACTTGTTAATTTTCCCTTAATATCGCTTCTGTCTTTCATCTTTCAGGTAGTTAAACTCTTTAATTTTAATTGGCTGCCTAGAATAAACACTATACATCATCACTGCCCTTATAGCAGAGGTGAGCTAAGTAAGCCAATAGGATACAACCAAAAATATTAACTTGCAGAAAGACAGTTGAGGTTATACTTCTTTCTTCCATTTTGTGTTGCTTACATACAAATAGATGGCTGAACTAATATCCTAGACCAGGAAGGTGAATGGATCTCACTCTTATTAGTGAAAGATCAGAAAACTAGAAGTGGCTTGGGGCCCAGGCAACTGGGGAATCATAGGTACCACTCATGATATTATAGGTTGTGCAAATTTAGATTTTGGGTTACAAGGAAATATTCTATCACGCTATCATTGCTGTTTTCCTGGCTACTGCTCACAACCGACATGAAATATATCCTTTAAAAATTTACTAAAATTTCACAGCCAAGATTGTTTATGTATACAAATGTATATACAGAGGACAGATTCTATATTTCAACAATAAAAGAATGATTGTGTGAACTGTATCATGTACATTTATGTAATGTACTTTTTTCAATTTTTATTACAAAACTATAATAAAATGAATCAAAGGTCTAAATGTTAAAACAGAAGTACCTAATCTGATGGAAGATAATAAGTAAAAAATTCTGAAGACAATAGTGTTAGGCAAGGGCTTCCTGAACAGAACCACAGCTGCACAAAAAATAGCACCAAGAAGCAACAAAGGGGATATCTAATTAAAAAGTAAAATAAACAACCAATAGAGTAAAGAGACAATCTACAGAATGAAAGAAAAAATTGCCAATTACCCTTCAGACAAAAGACTAATATCTAGAGTATATAAGGAACTCAAAAAATTGGATGCCTCCAAATAAAAGACCCCATCTAAAAAAATGGGCAAGTAAAATGAACAGGCATTTAAAGAAGTACAAATGTCCAATGTACTTTTCAATGCAATCATTATATCCTCTGAATCTTACTTTGAAGGATATGTAGACATGAGAAATACCAGTGATGTATTTCAGTCAGTTAAGGGAATGGAACAAAATACAAACACTTTAATTCTAACTTTGGAAAACATAATGTATAGGTACATATTTATTCAGACTTACATATCTGTCTTATAAACAGATGATATATTATGCTGTTTTTAAGTCAAATCTGTCACTTTTCAGTTACATTGGAGATATTTTTTTGCATAACATGTATCCAATACTTTTTCTATTTGTCTCATCTATTTTTCTTTTTTTTTTTCAATTTTTAAAGTATTTTGAAGGTAGTAAAACACAACAGAAAAAGACAGAACAAACCCAATTGAAACAGTGTAGTGAGACTGTTACAGAATATCACAGCAGGTTACCAGGATAACAGTAATAGGTACCATAGTATATCTCGTTATCTTCACAATAGCTGTCCTTTCAATCAGATATAGCAAAATAAACACAAATACAGAGCATTACAGGACTTATCAAAACAGATTATTGAATAGAGCAATACAATTAATCAGATCAAAGCAAAACAGTGGTAACAATATTTGCCTTCAAAGAGATGGTAGAAGGAACTTCCCCATATTTGCTATATTGTATATGGTCAACCTCCCAAGAGATGCTCAGGCCTCTGGGCTCCCATTTGCTAATGGGGTGGGGGAGGGATGTTTGATTCTCAGCCCATGGGCTGGTAGGCTCACAGCTGCTTACCAGGGGGACAAGCAGGTTGCTTTGTTTCCCAGCGTCCTATGTTCTAACATGGTGTGGATCTCAGGAGACACTGGTTGGTTTCCCTCCTGGGGTGCCTGCCGCTAGTTGGAGACAGGGCTGCTTACCAGGGAGGTGATTGGGTTGCTTTGTTTCCCAGTGCCCCAAGTTTCAACATGGTGTCCATCTCGGGAGGCACTGGCTGGTTCTCCACCGGGGGTGCCTGCGCTTGTCCGAGCCACAGCTGCTTACCAGGCAGGCAAGTGGGTTGCTCTGTTTCCCAGTGTCCTAAGTTCCAATATGGCATGGATCTCAGGAGATGCTGGCTGGTTCTCTCTCTCTCTCTCTCTTTTTAAGAGTAGAATATATTTATTGAGAGAAAGAAAGCTTCTGTCTGAGAGACACAGAAAGGGTCCTGAGCAGGTTGCCTCATCTATTTTTCTTTACTGTTCTTTCTTTCCATTAAATAGACAAAAATATTTTTGTCATTCTATTATTTTCCTCTGCTAATTTAGAAACTATAAATTCCTTATTTAATGGTTGCCCAATGTTTTTACCTATCCAATAATATATTGAAGGCTGCAGTTAATACATTTATTTTGCATCAAATACAAGGGATATTAAAAATGTTTAAACTCCACCTATCACCTTTTAACTTGTATCATAATTCATTACTATATTCCACAATTGCTTTAATTATTTTATTTTTTTTCTTTTGGTACCAGGCATTGAATCCAGGAGCACTCTACCAATAAACTATATGCTCAATCCCTTTTTAATATTATTTTAAATTTTGAAACAGGGTCTCAGGTGTGTAGACTAGCCTCAAAATTCCTGCCTCAGCCTCCCAAGAAGCTGTGTGTACTAGTGTATACCATCACACCTGGCTTTCAATTATTATTACAGCTCAAATCTTCCACTTGGAATCACTTTCATTCTGATTGAAATGTATTATTTGTGGTTTCTTTCATCAAAGTCTACTAAAGGAAGGCTTTTTTATTTGCCTAGAAACTTTCATTTAAAAATAAGAGCATTCCTCTGATTCCCATTGTCGTTGTTTGGAAAGTGGTTATGATTTGCTAACCTTGACTCTTTGTTTTTTGTTTGTTTGTTTGACTGATTTATTTTTATTTGTTTGAATTTTATTTAAAAAGAAAAAGAGAAAAAACAAAACAAAACAAAACATTGTAAGGGTACAAGTAATACAGAACTACAAAAAAAAAAAAAAAAAGTAAGAAATCACCAGGTAATAGATTACACATTATCATCTTAGAGATAGTTGCTCAAGTCACAGTATCAAAGCATACGAAGTGGACATTCAAACAGTGAGACTGCAAACAGTTGTGTTCAATGATCCAACCAAAAACATTAATATGGTCATCTATTTAGCACCCCTAAACACACTTGCAGTTGTATCCTTTAGAGCACCTTTTTTCCCTCTCTTTTTTACAACAAAATTTACACGTTTTGGGTTTTATTACTCCTTAGTTCTTATTACTTTTTTTTGGAAGAGAATAAAGTCAAATATGGCAAAACAAAGCTGTCAGTCAAAACCAAGGATAGACATAGCACATGATGTAAAACAGAGTACAAGGTTATCAACAATGGTTACCATAATGCCTCTTGCTTCCTTAAAAAAAAAATTGTCTATCTTATTAGGTATTATAAAGTTGAACAAAACAGTACAGAACAAGACCAATAAAACCTAAACCTTGTAAACATTACAGAACTTCCAAAGAAGATAATAGTCAAACCAGAATGGGCATCATAGTGAATCTTACTGCCTTCAAAGTAGTTGCCTATACCCTCAAACTTGATACTATCATACAGAACGGAACAAAGTCTTATCAGTCAAAACAAGATAGTGGGAGTATTACAGGACTTCAAATCAAGTTAATAGGAAATCAAAAAATTACTATAATATATTATGCTAATTTTTTGGATTTTTCTCCTTAATTAAAAAATCATAAAAAATAACCAAATAATTTTTTTAATGAATAAGGGAGAGATTGAGATAAAAGAGGACATAACAACATAACAATACAGGTCAAAGCATGACAGTTTCAGCAACCTAGTGCTTCACCACCAAATAACCCGACTTAATAGTAGTTACCATAGTGTCTTTTTCCTTGAAATATTTGAATATAACTTCATATACTATAGTTTCAAACATATCAAGTCAGTGTAAATCATTCAAGTGGATGAAAGCATTGTAGGGTATTTAGAACCAGCTAACAGATAGCCATTCTATTTTTATCTTTTTCTTGGTTTTCTGACAGCATGTACATGATATTTGTAGATGCAGATTTATTTTCTGTTTCTCTCCATCTAAAACTTGTTAGGCTTATTGAACATTTTAAATTCGTATTATCTTATTTTTTTAAATTATCAGCTTTTATCTCATCCCATATTAAATTCTACTCACTCTCTCTTATCTTACCCTGTGAAGCTCCCCAAAAGTACACACTAAACATAAATCTCTAACCACTCACTAGTATTTTCTTTCTTTTGCTCATCTAATTGCATTGTGAATTACTTCTGGAGTTGTAAATTTATTTTTTATGCTTATTCTTAAAATTTTATTTGATGTTTGAATATCAAATTTGCTATCACTTTCCCCACTTTCTTCTTCTGCTCAGATACATTTTAGGTTGGCACCATAATTGATACTGTGCTGTGTTAACAGTTCCAACCAATAAACTCTTTGTGGCTGCATTTTGGTTGGTGTCTGTTATTTAGGGGGAGGGCAAATTTGTTTTTTGCTTTTTACTTTTTCTTTCTTTTGTTTTTGTTCTTTTTTTCACTTGTGAGTTCTAGTTTTCTCATTCAAATTGCTATTTTTTGTTATGCTATGGTCATTGACTTGAGAAATACTCTGGAGAAACAATTTAAAGCCAGAGACTGATACTTTGTTCCAGAGGTGACTTTGCCTCTTCTAGATTCCTGAATCTCAAGTACTCTGGGATCACCTCCAACAGGTCCACAGCCCATATGACACAGAACCTGAAGAAGCCTTTTGTTTCAGATGCATCTGTTCTTCCTTTTATGCTGTGAAAACATCTCTGTTTGAGCTTTTTGCTCTCCTGTGAGCAAGCTCTGGACTTTTAGTAGTAGTGTGTGTCTAGAAGGCCTCAAAAAATAGTTCAAACTGCTCATCGTTGTAACTGTGGTCAGGGGGAGAAGCAGGTTTCGTGTTTCCGCTTTTTGACCTTTCATTTCCCCTCCATCTTTAGCCCTGCAATTTCTTCTTTAAAATCTCTTTGATGTTTTTAAAACCTTTCTCCTGCACTGATTGCAAGTACTTATTCAGATGACATAGCCCACCATCCCAGGATGTTATAAAGCACCTAACCATCCACTTGTCATCTATTTCTTATCTGTTTAAACACAGAAAAAGATTTAAGAGAGTACACAAATATTTTTAATAACTATTTCCTCTGGTAAGTCACACTGAGTATGTCCTGGTTATTATCAGTTCTCAGTGTGGGTTTAAGCCTTTCCTTACTAAGGAGATTTAAAGCCCTGTTGAAGAAAAATTTTTTAAAAAATGTTTGTTTTATTACCCTAAAGAATTCTCATTTAAAACCACAGTGACAGAGACATTTATTTTACAGATATTCTTGTGAAGAAGCTCTGTAAAGTTTTGCTTTTCCCTAGAAGCTTCACTTTTCTTATCATTCACAATTCTCAGGAAGAATGAAAAAAGAATTCATGGAATTCAAAACCAAAATTAGCAAAGCTCTTAGAAACCTTGAACTCCTATGACCCAAAATATTCTCATGAGCTTTGTATTCATGCTGAGTCCTTCATAATGTGGATGCCAGCTTCCTACTGCTAACAGGTTATACCATGAGATTTAGAAATCTCAACTCCAATCTTAAATTTTACCACATCATAATTAAATATGATTAATTACTGTACGGGGGTCATATGCTGTCTTCAGCTCTCTAGGCAATGGTCATGTGCTAGATTTCCTAACCACCCACCTTATCTCTATCACTCTCCAGTCTTTATGGACGAGTCCTTGTCATAAGATATTAACAGCAGATCCAATAGTGAAGTCCTAAAATGTTGAACTTAAGTCATGCTTGCAGCTCAAAAACTACACATCCTTTTTCCTGATTGACAGACATTGCCTCTAGAAATCTTTAAATTGCTGATACCTAAAAATCTTCCAAAAGAGACTGAATTCAGAGTTGGACAGCTTTTGCCCAAGACCACTGGAACAAATGGCAGTTCTCAAAATTAAACAACCCCAAAAGGAAACAAGATCAATTTGCTGATTCTTCAGCGTTGCTCCACTCTGACATTCTCTAATACATTAGTGTGATCTCCTTCATCTTCATCTGCTTCTTTCTGACCCCATCTGGTTTCTTCCTACCACTTCAGGAAAAACAAAACTCAGCCATGGTTGCTGTTTGAATCTAATAGGTAGCTGAGTGTGCTGCCTGATGCTTTTAAAAATTTTTAGTAATTGACTCCTTCTACACTTCAGAAAGCAGATTCCGGAAGGCCCTTTTGGTATGGACATTTCCTAGCATCCTTAATCCCATCTTTCATTCTTCCAAATATCAGGCTTTGAATTCACATCAACAAAATGCTTTGTTAATGTCATCACAGTCCTATCAGCAAGGCCTAATATTCCTAATCAGGAACGCACACTAATTTTGGTGCTTTTCTGGCTGCAAAAGTCAATTTGTTCTCTGCTGAGACACTTTATCCTTCTTTGCAAGAACTGTTTATCCCCACTCAGGGATTTGTGTAAATCAAAGAACACAAAATTGGCACCCATCTATTACAATAAAAGACAGTTATGCCCCAATACAGTCTGTGGTCCACTAGGATTATTACTTCACATACCTGGCACCATACAACAACACACCCTCTGTATTTCTAGTCATTGTTAGAGATTCCCAGCTACTCAAAACTACTATTCCTCCAGGAAATCATGCTTTCCCAGAAATCATACCAAATATTTCTAAAATAAAGTAAGTGTAAATTATTTGAAAATACTTCTAAAAAGGATAACAGTTTCAATCTTTATGTATCTAAAAGCTACAAACCCCATGCTTAAAAAAGTACAATTAGAAAATGTAATTTGCCTCTAATCTTAGCAGGAGACATAAATGGTACCACTTCTGCTTTGAAAATCCAGTAAATACAAATAAAATAATACAAATCAAGCCACAGTTATTGTGGACAAACATATAGCCTTGAGCTCCTCTTAGCCATCCAATAGGAATTTATATTATAGCAAATTTACTTACTTCATTTATATAAAACACAGGAAAAACAGAGAAGACTTTGAGAAACAGAGAGAAAGAGAGACAAAACCAATGTAGACCCAGCTAGGTTCTCTGGTCTTGTATTCATAATCCTACTCCTTTGTTTCCAGATCTATCATGAGAACTAAAGATATTTTGTTTTGGAAAACTGAGTTTACCACCTTCAGCCAGTGCATCCTGTGTGCATCTTACATTACAGCCAGGGACAGCAGCTCATCCTTCAGCAGAAGGAAAAATCAGTCCTGACCTTTTGATCACACTCTTCTGATGCTAAATACAGTATGACAAAAGTAAAGATCTGGATATTGCAGATTATGTCTTGTGGTGTGACTTCCTCTGTCCTTGGCTAAATTTTAAAAAATAATAATAAAAAAAATTTTTAAATGGTCCCTGACATTCAGAAGTCATTCTGACACTCACATCTGGTCCCTGATATCCCCTGGTTAAATAATCTCCTAAATAATGTCACAGAAACCCAACCTCGAGACAAGGTTACTGTGAGACGACTGTGATAAAGTGGAAGCAGGCAGGAATCCTTCGTAATTTTAACTCAATGCAGACAGAAACTAGGCCATCATGTCACTGACAAAATGCCAAACACCTCTCCTCACCTTCCTTCTGATTTCATTCAATCTAGTCTCTTCTGAGTCACCCCATCAAAACCCACATTTTACCACCAGCTCTTTCTAGCACATTCCTGCTGAGATGTTCTGTTTCCTGCACTACGTGTTCTCTTGTCTATAAAGAGCAATATACCTAATTTGTTTATCTATAGAAATATTTCTGTAGCCCGTTCACTAGCCATCCCTGGACAGTTGACATTTAAGGTCCTATATATTGACTTTTTAATAATTGGTTGTTTCATGACCAGCATAACTCAGATATAGATAAATAAATGAAAATCTCTTACAGATTGGTTGTGAGGCAATGTTGAAGCTGCATAGCTAAATTTCTGTATAAAGTTACATTCACACAGTTTAACAACCAATAGCTTTATAAAAAAACATTTATTGACTCCTTGCAAAAGAGATTAAATGGGTTGAGTGCATAACCCACATAAAACTTCTTTAAAATTCCTTGCATTTTCCAGTTTTGTGTCCCTGTTTGGAAATCTTGCATAAGGAAAATCCTATAAACTCTGTCCTGCAGTTCAACCCTCTTTTCCTTCAGTGTTCAGTCTTTATTACGTACATCAATTCAGCTTCTTTCCCCAAAATAAGGAATTCTTTCACATTGGTGCTGAGGGTTCAGGAGAAGGAAGCCAGCCAATGAGGGACTCCCACAAGCAGGCAGAGGGAAACAGGTCACTCAGATCACTCAGAAGTGAATCATCTTTGCCCTATCTCCAAACTATTAGTCAAAGAATAGAATTAAATCAAGAAGTTAAATCCAATGAGAGTTTAACCTCACAGAAACAACTTGTATGAAAAACAATTTTAATCTCACTTAATACAAATTATTCCATGTTTGAAAATTATTTTTATTTCCTTAGGGAGATTAAGAAAGAAAGCTCAGATATTAAGCTATTTATAGGATACCAAATACTGTTAACACCCACACTCAAATCCAGGTTTCCAATGCATAAAATGTAGAAATGATATAATTACTGGAATGTCACCTCAATACTGTTAGGTGACTTAGAATCTAAAATCACATTTGTGGAGTCCCAGCTAGAGGGAGGTTGATAGAGCTTTAAGTAATTGCTGGTTTGTGGTGATAAATGGTACAAGAATTATGACTCATATAATAAAGGTATCATTTTACTGACGCTAATCACATTCTCAGGGTTGTAAAAAGTAATCCTCGCTTATTTAAATGAGAAGAAAAGTCTTTGACATTACAGCGGGCTTTTCATAACCTTCAGAGGTTCTTTTTAAACTTCATTCTCTTTGACTTCAGGCAGGAAACAGTTTATAATTATAAACTAGTAAGCTAAATATGCGTCTTTTAACTGACAGAAACAAGTGTAGGGAGCCAGAGTAAGCTCCTGAAGCAATCACAGGCCTGACAGTCTCTGCTCTCACTTTGTCAGTGTAGTCTGAAAATCAGTGAGACATTTGGTTTCTATTGACAGCTGTTTTAACAAAATGGCCAGCCTGCTTCCTTAGAAAGTGTTTTTCATGGTTTATAATTCCATAACAGTAGAAAAATTAAGAGCTATATTGTCAGTAAGTACATTATTTTGCTTAAATATGTCCAGGAAAACTCATGAAATTAGAGTACATAAGGAATATATTTTATTCAAAAGAAGCCTCATATGAATATTTTAGTAAAATTCTTTTCTTTTTCTTTCAGATACTGAGGATTGAACACTGGACCTTTGCACTAAGCTGGATCTTCAGTCTATTTTTCACTTTTTAAGTTTGAATCAGTCTGACTAAGTTGCCCAAGCTACTTGCAATCTCCCTGCCTCTGCCTCCCAGACTACTGGAATTATACACACGCACTACCACACCCAGCATTTTTTCTTTTTTATAATTTGAATTTAAAACTGTTAAGTTTTATGCAAGAGGAGCATATTTAGAGGTTAAAAGTATATGAGGAAAAAAGAGGTGGAAAATAGCAACAGCAGTAAGAATTGTCACAAAAGGAACCCTTTGCTTTACCCCGCTGGTGGGCTGTACCTGAAGGATCTGTGTTCAGAATAAGCAAAGGGCTCCCCATCCCCACCAAGTGTAACCCACCAGTAGCATCAAGCCTCCACTGGCAGCTGTTTTGCCTTTAATCACTGCAAAACACTCAAAATGTTTTATGGATATTACAATTAATGAAATATTTCTGCAAAGGGAAAAAGCATTCTTGTAGGCTACTAATTCACCAAGTGTTGTAGTCAGGGTTTACAAGGAGAACAAAACAACACAGACCACATAATTTATAGTATTTTTATATACTGGTCACCCAAGAGTTAAATACAAGAAATGCAGGAAATCAGTCTACACACAAAGACCCAAGCTGAGTGTCAGGATCCCATGGCAGAACCTGCATAAGTTCAACTGAAAACCTAGAGCCCATGACAATGCACCCCATGAGTCTGACTGGAGCCTAGAGCCCATGACAATGATTAATGCAAGTCTGTTTCATGGATCTGTACTGGGAAGGCCTGAAGATCAGCAGCAGGAGCTAGAAATTCTGTGCCAGTGGGATAAAGGATCTCTGCCAGCAGGCTGAGGGTTCTGCACTGGAACCAGAAAGTAATGCTCAGAGTAAGAACCAGGGCACCCCCCAACAAGCACCTCCCCCCAGCACCCCAGGAGGTCTCCAGCTCCTTCAACAAGAACAGTTGCATACATATTAGAAAACCAGCCTGACAAGCTTCTCCAGAGAACCAAAAGCTTTAAAAGGAACCAACAGCTCCAAACAACACTACTTTTTCCTCTCCAGTTCTCTTTTTATCTTGGCAACAATTCTCATGTGAGCCATGCACTTTCAGCACTACCCTGATTCAGTTCAGCTGGATGCCACAAGTTGACCACCAATTACCAGCCCATCACATCAAGCCTCACAGTTTGTTTATAGTTTCGGATGACTACAGTAGTTGGCAGCACAATTTGGCTTACCTGAATAAAGACTTGGGTGAAACAGGTTCCCTCTGCATGAGTTATTGTCTTAGTTACTATTTACTTCTTGCTGAGACAAAATACCTGATACCCAAAGTTAGGGAAGGAAAGGTTTACTTGTTACAGTTCTTGGAGCTTTCAGTCCATACTTAACTAGTTCCAAGGCAGCGTGCCATGCATGGCTGCTGCAAGCAGCGAGGTGCAAACTGGCAAGAGAGAGAGACATACCTTCTTCCCACCGTTACATCATATCCTGACTCCAGCCCTCGGTGGGTGTAGCACTCACGCCACCAATCCAAGTGCTAGACAACAAACCAATCACAAACACTAGATTTGGTGGAGTCCATAATTGCATGAGGCTTGGGGGCCACTAGCATAAACCATGATAGTTACCAACCTGCCTGAATCTGGTAGAACAGAACCCACACACAAGAAGTTACATAAAGCCAGGTGGGGTGGGACATACCTGTAATATTGGCACTTTGGGAGACTGAGTTAGGAGGATCTTGAGTTGAACACTACCCTGGGTAACTTAGTGACTTAGCAAGACACTGTCTCAAAATAAAAAAGGTCTGGGATATAGTTCAGTGCAATCCTCAGTGCCATAGGGGGAGGACAATGAGGGAGGAGAAAGAGGAGGAGGAGCAAGAGGATGGGGTGGCAGATACATGAAGCAGATTCATTACCTACAGATAGGCAACAGGGAAAACAAAGTCTAGTATTCATTGCAAGCCAACTCCTCCATACCCTCAAGCCTCAGGAAAGTTGAGCAGTGGGGGCAGAGTCTCATTTGTGTATGCCTCAATTTGTCCCATGGCTGAGGGAGCTCAGAAGGTCATATGCTTATCAGGGTACAGATAACACATTGGGCTACAATTTTGAAGGACACCCTGTACACAGGAGAAAGAAGAATAGAACATCTCCTGGGAATGTAACACCCTCCCCTACCTCCAAGTGTTACATCCCAGGACATTCTACAGTTATTCTTCAAAGCTGAGGAGGAAGCAGGGGAGGCCTGAATCAGTCCAAGGACACCTGAAAAACTATTCTGTCTTCCACAGGTCCTTAGATCCCATCTAAAGCAAAGACAAGTTCTCATGCTTACACAAGGGCAAATGTGTATTTTGCTGATCAATGTGAAGAACTGTCCAATATTACCACAGTCCAGAGACTAAGGTAACAAATCAGTATGTGCTCATTACCTAGTGCATGGGTTGAATGACAGTTCATAAAGCTATCTCAGTTCTAATCCGTGTACCTGGGAACTGTGGATGTGTGTGTAGAAAGGCTCTTTGTAGACGTTCTTATGTTAAGGATCAGGAGATGGGAGTATCACCTCGGGTTGCCTACATGGGTCCTATTGTACCATTACATGTGTCTTTGTAACATCCCAAGAATAAAAAAGCCATCATGGAAGTAGTGGAAAACAGACAGAAGATGTTATGTCACTGGCTTTGAAGACAAAAGAAGGGTCCAAGAACAAAAGAATGCAAGGGAGACCATGCAAGGCTGGAAAAGTCAAAGAAATGGATTCAAGGTCTCCTAGGGAGTATGGCCTGGCAGATGCTTTGATATCAGTCTCCAGAAACTGGCTTTGACTTGAATTGCAGAGCTGTGGAATAAATGTGTACTGTCTTGAGCCAGAAAATTTGTAATGATAAGCTGACATAAGAAACATACTCCAAGTCTCGAGAGTTACCTGCACACATCAAATATTGAGTACATGCACGCGCGCACACACACACACACACACACACACACTGCATTGAAGGAAATTATACACATGCATTCCAAGCACTTCATTACATCTCCCTAAAATATGTGGACTAAAACCAAACATTGTCATATTATTTTAACACAAATAAAATAAATTGACAATAATTCTTTTATATCAAATATCCATTCAAATTTCAAATTTCCCATCTGGTGCTATTGTTGCTTCTTACACTTGAAATGCCTTGTTAGTTGATTTATGTAAGAATTTAGCCAAGATCCACAGATGGCACATGCTTGATTATCTTTTAATTGTGTTTTATTATGCTGTTCAATGATAATCACTCATGCAGTGACCCATGCAGCCTTTGAGGTTCCGTGGGTGAAGGACTGCGAGAGGATGAGAAAATGAAGGGACAAAGCTATGGTCAGGTGGGCCCCTTATGGTCCTGATGGGAGGAAAGGAAATGCCCCTCACTCAGGGGCATTTATTTATTTATTTATACCTTTTTAGCAACAACCTAATGTCATGTAATACCCCACTGTCCTTGCAACCCACTGTTCAGATTGTCTTGGGGTTATGTGTTCTCTGGGCTAAAGCAGCTTTACACATGGCTTGTCCTGGAAGCTCTTTGTGAAAGGTTTCAGCAAAAGCATAAATTTATGAACATCATGGTGGTGGTCTAACAACAGCTTATTTTCTGATGGTCATTTCCTTCTTCTCCCCTAAGCCCTGATTACAACTTCCTCCTGCCCCCACTAAAAACATCAAGAAAAATCCAATTAACCCCTAACACATCATTAATACCTGCCCCCAAACTCCACTTCTGGCCAGAGTTTATATGTACCTCTGCCTGCTTTTGTCCCTGGCCAGAGAAGCCCTGTGAGCTGAACAACCCTGTGAGCTGTGTGCTTCTCTTCACTTCCTCAATAAAGGACTCATTTTCTTTTGCTCTTTATTGCACCAAAATGAACCTAACACTGTTCTTGGGAAGGCAATGCCCCAGCCTTGCACATGTGGTCAATTTCCAGCTTCAGTGGCTCCCAACACATCCCTTCTTTTGTTTTATTGTTGCCCAGGATGGGTGGTCTATTGATGCTGGAGGGGCAGTGTCAGGAGATCTCCCATAATTTAAAGTCTGCAGTCCAGTGCTCCAAGCTATGGCACTATATTATACCTCTGAAAATTATACTTTTCTGCAGGATGTTCAAGACCAACTTAACATGAGACCTGTATTAAATTTAGTCTCTTGCTATCTATTAATGTCAGTTAAGTCTCCTCAGGGATTACTTTGGAATTATGCATAACACCTCTTAGCTCTCCTGTCAGTGTCAGCTACTTTGATGAGTCATGGCCATTGCTTGATCAAGTTGCTTTCTGTGAAAGCCTGAGAGATTTTTTTCTCCTGATAATTCTCTTTAGGCACATTACATATGAATGACAACTTTTCTCTGTGTATCATAATCTTCTTGATCAAAAGACTAAGGACTCACCAGATATAGGATGGAACAGAGGTTCTTTTATGTTCTGGGTCCTCACTGACCCCAGAGAGCTAGGGCCAAAGTACTGGCTATCCTCTTAGCCCATCTATTTTTCTAATTATTTATCTCTAAATCTCAGCTGTTGAACATCCATAAGAAAAGACTGATAACAATACAGTGAAGTAGAGACAGTAAGCTTAGCATTATCTTATCTAAATATGAAACACTTTACAACATTAAATGTAACCATTATTTCCTATTAACTATGGATGTTTTAACATTTGAATATCTATAGAATGTTAAACAGTTACATATTTTACACAGAATATGAGAAATCAAAACCATACTTAATGTTATAGCATGACAATCATGATGATATTTTGTAACACACTTGAATTTGCATTTTTGACGTAAGAAACCCGCTTTTTGGTCAGTCATCCCTATCTAATACATAAGAAGCTTTCACCTAACTTGATTACAGTTAGTGGGATGTACATTTCATAAGCATTTGTTGAAGGCAGAGGTCTGAATCTGAAACAAAATTTTCAGATTTTGTTTCACCACGCACAATCCCTGTTTTACATTTTGGAAAACCTATGTATCTGGAAGCATCAATACATGAATACACCATGAGGTTAATAACAATCTGTCATACTTATATGAAAACCTTTGTATGGGTATCTTTAAATCAAAAAACTTATTTTATTATTTCTTTTGATGATGACCAATGTAAACATATTACAGTAACAGATTTTTATAACTTTAGTTGGGGTGCATTTAGTCAGGCTATGGAGATCATGGGGCTTCTGATCAATGAACAAGAGCTAGTTAAATGTTACCAGGCAATTGCTTTCTTATTTATCAACCTGAGTCCTGTCCAATATTCCCAGCCTTAAGGGATTTTTGTTTAATTATCTTAATAATATTTAATGACTTATAAAAACCCAATCATAATGTTTAACCCATTAATTTCTAGATAATGAGAGACTCTCAAGTCAATAATAAACAGCAATACACATTACATTTATGCAACCAACTTTAGCATCATTTTGACCAGCTGGCAACCCAGGTGGAGGCATGTTTTCTAATATAACCCAAATAAAAGTTGATTAAATGATCCAAAAATGCAAAAGACAAAGGAAAAGAGAAAAGACTGTTGAGCTCAAATGAAAAGGGACAACTGTTTATAGAATGGACAAGTGGATAAACATGGACAGAGAATCTGCACAGATTGAAACAGATATAGAAACAAGCACATAGCTTGTTGGTGTCCCTAAGACCTAAGTTCTCAGGGTGGGGCTATTTAAACACTTGTACCATGCCCCTGTGCTGAACCAGATCACTTCTTATGCCCTGTGTTCTCTGGACTAAAACACCTGTCCACCTCCAGCACCCTAGCCCTCAGCATTTCTCAGGCACTCTGTGCCCTTGAGCAATTCCTGTATGGGCACTTGTGCTTCCAACTCCACATGTGTGAAAAATCACTAGCTCAGCTGAGTTAGATAAAACTATTATAGGCAGTCAGACAGTGCTAAGCTCTCAAGGGAGCAAGTGCAGGGGACCAGAGGTCTTGTGGCCTTAGAGGAGACAGACACTTCCTGCTGTTGGCCAGATCTCAAGGCAAAAGGCAAAACAAATACAACAGACACCCTAAGTATAAACATCAGGTATTGATATTCTAAATAAATATGGATCAATGAGGCCAAGAGCCACTATCCCAACCCCTATAGAAGAGTCAGTGCTCCATAAGAATGGGCAGAGGATTTAGCTCAGCAGCATAAGTACTTGTCTGGCAACTCACTTGGTACACCTTTTGTCAGACCCCTTCTGTCTCTCTCTTAGACAGAAGCTTTCTTCCTCTCAATAAATATATTCTGCTCTTAATCTCCATTGTTCCTAAAATTCATTCTTTAATTTTAGAGAACATGAACTCATAGTGAACACATAGTAGGTTGGAGTTTCAATCCACTATATCAAGCTGACCCCAGCAACCACTTACAAATAAACTAGACAAACAGACAACAGATACAGTGGCAGACTGACAAACATCTCATAAAGTCAGAGTGCACTCAATTATATTTTTAGCCAAATTGAATTTCAATTTTTTTATAAATTTAAACTTTATAATGATAAATTGTTGTAGGTTAATTAGTAGAAATCTCTTGTAAAAGAACATGGAAAGTACAAAATCTTACCAATAATTAATGTATGTTTGTATTTTAACTTAATAATGCTACTTTTGTATTCCCTATTTTCATTCAATTTTAGTTATCTCTCTATACTCCTGTCGTGTAATGAGTTGAAGTGTGGTTTTTGTTTTTCATTACCCTGTTAGTCTTCCAGTGCAATGGAGAAGCAGATTACAGAAAAAGCAAAAGGATGCAGATAGGAGCCCATAACCACAATGGTTTGGCTTCCTCCTCTGATTAGATACAGAGGGGTAGGGATATATGTGACATTTTACTGGAAGTGGTGCTTGGGGTGAGCATTTATGATGCACAAAGAGCTGATTGGAATTTTCTTCATGCATATAGGGAAAGGAAGTGGGGAGTTGTAATCAGGGAAGAAGGAAAAAGTAGACATCAGGGTAAGTGTTCTTGATTTGGCCTCTGCCATGTTATACCATTGCTGTAATGTCCTGTAATTTATTCTAGAACAAAACTCTTTCAACAATCTCCTGGGCATTCTTGGGTCAATTAAGGTTGGTTCTAGCTTCATCCTTTGCTATGGGATGTGGCATGGTCTCTAAGCATCAGTGTTATAGGACTGAGAATCTGCTTTTTAAAAGGTGGTATCAATTCCTTCTCTGGGCTTGTGTCTGTGATACAGCCAGACAGCATACACTGGCACCCAGATAGGCCATGCAGCATTCTCTGTAAAAACATAAGCACACCCTTGATCCCAAATTAGCACTGGACTGTATGTTTTTATTGTCCAGTATGAAGATCTTTCCAAAGGGTGCTTGCTTTTTAGCCTTTGATTGCATTGCTTTCTGCTGTGGGAGTTTCATTTTTATTATAGTCAAATTTTTTTTAAATAGTATATACTGCCAAGTAAAATTAGGAGGTAAACTCCCCGCTTTTGTTTTTTGAAATTTAAATTGTGAGCACATTTAACCATTTTTAGACCTTGGGGATAAGGAATTCTGTGGTAAGGCACAGAGAAAAAAAACCCCCATTTTGTATTTAGGCACTTTGGGCTCTCCTTTGCCACCTGCCCTTCCCACCTCAAGCCATCGCTCCTGTTTCCCCACATCAGTGTGGCGGCATGACTGGCTGGTGAGCAAGCAGACCCCGGGAGATTCCAGGTTATGGGGTCACATACGGCCATTGGTGCCTGGTGGCTGCTGGGCACCAGGTTGTGCTCTCATTCTGGCCTACAAGCCTCACTGATGTTGAGGGATCCAAGTGCAGGCAGTGCTGGTGCCGTATAAACTTTTGTGACTATAATGCATGCATGCAGATGATGGAGAAAACTTGTTCCACCTTTCTGGAGCCACATCCCACCTTCCCAGCCCCAGGCTGAGTGCTGCAGTGCCCCAGTGGGCTGGCCATGGAAAGCCTTGGCAGGTCCCAGTGGAATGTGCTTCTCAGCACAGAGGAGGCAGGGCTGCAAACCCCAACTCCATGGCACAGGTGCCACTTCACCAAGCCAGGCCAGATGGCTTCACATGGAAGTTCTTTACATTTTTAAATGTAAAATCCTGAAATGGTTTATCCTGTCCCTGAGACTAGAAGTCAAAACAATGGAAGCTTTACCTTATGAGTGGAAGTTCCCTCCATGTCCTTGTGGCTGCAGTTCTAAATTGGTCAAATATTTGCATATTAAAAGCAAGCTGACTGCCTGTAGCAACAAACACATCCTCTCCAATTAATATATCTTTTGTAATGGCTAAATTCTGAGCAATTTAGTATTGATCAGTGCATAGCTCAAAAAAATTTCCTATCTATTAACAAATAATCCCCCAGATTTAAACATGCTTTAGCTACTGCTTTCTGATCTGGGTCCGGGGAGAAATTGAGGAAAGTGTCCCCATTGTTTGGTGGGGCTAAGGAATTGAGGAAAGTTTCCCAGAATGGACTGGCTTTTCCACATCTTTTTTTTTTTTTTTTTTTTTTTTTTGTACCAGTGATCGAATACACAACCTCATGCTTACCAGGTAAGTGCTTGAGCTGCTGAGCTAAGCCCTTGGCCCCTCCACATCTATTATGGATTTACATTAATTTTCTCAATGATATCCTCAAGGACAATTTGTACAGCTACTAGAAGTTTCAGTTGAAGAGACAGATAATGGTTGTGTTGCCCCCTAGGTGCAGCAGCAATGTAATGTCAGGCAAAATGTCTCTCCCTTCACAATGAAAACAAGTAACTTTGTTTTTTCTCTTTCCTTTAGGCTGTGAACTGATGACTGTTAGAGTTTTCTGGTGCATTAGAGAAGCACAAAGTACAAAAAAGAAAAGAATAGATTTACTGAGGACCTGGAAAGGAGCACACAACCCATAGTGGTTGGGCTACCTCCTTCAACCAGACACAGAGAGGCAGAGGGTTGTATGATCACTGATCAGAAGCGACATATGGGATGGACATTGATAATGTATGAGGAACTGATGGGAATTTTCTTTGCATGCAAATAGGAAAAGGAATTGCAATTAGGGCTAAAGAAAAAGAGGAAGTGGTAAGCATTCCTGCTTTGGTTTGCCACTGTACAGACCATTGCTATAACTGGATAGTAATTTAGATTAGGGCAAGAACCTTTCATCTTCATCTTTGTATTGTTAGGAAAATGGTGAAGACTGTCTCTTACTACTTATTAGGGGGCATTGTGTTGGGGTTTAGGAGGGTTGGTGGGATGATGGTTGATGCCCATGTAGAAGCTGGTACCAGGTGTTTCACCAAGGACAAGGAGTTAATCATTGGTGAACATGAGGGAAAAAGGAACCTGAATATGAACTACTCTGTAGGGACCAGCCTGTTCCCAAATGGTGTATAAGGATTGAGGCTGAGAAGGCTGTGGGGTGGGAGGTGTTAGCTAAACAGCCAACTGCCCAGCAGGCATCTGTGATGGACCACAAATGACTGCTTCCCTGTCACTATGAGACAGGAAAGCACAAGATGATGACTTTTTACCATGTAACCCACAACTAGATGGCTGCTGCTGGTGACATGGTAAGGGAGCACAAGATGGTGACTAGTCATCATGTGACCTGCAACAAGATGGCTGCTGCTGATCCCATGATGATGCACTGCAAATGGCAGCCATTAACCCTGTGACCTGTCACAAGATGGTAGTGGGTTGTCACATGGTGATGGACCACAAGATGATGGCTGTCCTCCATGCAAGCTGCAGCAAGATGGCTGCTGGGGACCATGGGATATGGGGTCACAAGATGGCATCCAAATATCATGTGGCCTGCTAGGTGGCTGAAATGCATGATACTGAGTGTGGCGAGCCAGTGGGGGAAATGGCGATGCAAAAGCAGGCGATGAAGAGGAGCCGTCTGACAGAATAGATGGCTCAGATGGAAGGGATTGAGAAATCTGAGATTGGGGAAAGGAAGTAATGGAATGGTGAGAGGCCAGTGGGGGTGAGGGAAGGGGAGAAGATGATGGAGGGGGCTCAGAAGCCTCTGGCTGAGAAGGCCATGGGGTTTTCACTTGAGGACATGGGGGAGGGGAGTAAAGACAGGAGGCACATCATCTAAGGGTCCCAGTGGGGCGGGGGGAGGAGAGATCCTGGTATAGTAGAGTGAACCAGAAATATCTGGGCCACTGTACATGACTGAATGAGAGAAGAACATATCCTCAACATGAAAAAAGCCTGTATATAAGGGATTTCTGCCAACTTGCTGCCATTGTGACAAAAGATATATAAATTCTGAAGGGTAAGGGGGGTCAAATGTTTTCCCTTTTGGCCATAGGTTACCATTAAGCTGGTAGGTCAGCCAAGCCACCTGGCAGTAGAAGATAATTTTTTTTTTATTTTTTATCCATCTTTAGGCCAAAAGCACCAAGGTTATGAACCCCAGAGGTGTGTTTTTCAGGGGACAGGGAATAGTATTCCCTATACTGATTGAATTAGAGGTGAACCAAGAGAATAACTGCCTAGGGACATGGGAGCTTTAGCCCTCCCCCACAAGGAACATGAAACCTGTCCTGGGTCACACTTATCAAAAGAAGTCCTCACACCTGTTTTGAAAGTGCAACAAGGAAGGTCCCAACACCTGTATTCATCAGCCATCATGAGAGTGCGTGTTGGGGTCTCGGAGAACAAGAGAGTAACAGTTTTGCCTTGGACTGTGCTGCCCAAGGAAAGCAAAAATTGCTATCTTTGGCCAGGGATGGCAATGGACAGGTTTTCTAACATCAGTTCATGGGTTTTTAAGGCTCAGAAAATGGGACAGAAAACTGAGACAGAAAGGTAGCTCACCTCTGAAAAATGATATGGGTCAGTATTGGATGCAGGCTAACGGTGGAAAATTAGCAAGTCCTAAAGGAAAGGAAAGTGGCTCATAGGCAGGGGAGCTTGAACTGGGAGTGACACCCAGCAGTTGATACTCTGCCAATCCAAGTTGCAAGCCACCAAAACGTTAGAGTTTTCTGGTGCAACAGAGAAGCAGAATGTAAGAAAAAGTAAAAGTGGCCTTTTTATTTAAAGGATATGGAAAGGATCTCACAGCCTACAATGGTTTGGCTTTTTCCTCTGACTGGATCTGGGGTGGGGGTAACATGACCTAAGACCAGATATGGTACTTGGGGTGGGCATTTATGATGTGTAAGGAGCTGACTGGAACTTTCGTTGTGCACAAGGGGAAATGAAGGAGAAAGTTGTAATTGTTTGAAGGGGAAGAAGGAGGAAGCAGCCATCGGGGTAAGCATTCCCAATTTGGTCTTCTGCCATGTTAGACCACTGCTATAATGTCCTATAATTTATTCTAGGGCAAAACTCTTTCACCAGCCCATGGACAGTTGTGGGGACAATTCCTCAAAGGCAATAGTGCTGAATTTTGAATAAGTTTGGTTCATATAGAATTTAGAATTGGAGGGCTGGGGATTTAGCTCAGCAGGCATAAGCGCCTGTCTGGCAAGTGCAAGGTCATGCATTCCATCCTCAGCACACACACACACACACACACACACACACACACACACACACAAATTAGAAGT
Organism: Cavia porcellus; assembly: GCF_034190915.1. NCBI lineage: Eukaryota > Metazoa > Chordata > Mammalia > Rodentia > Caviidae > Cavia > Cavia porcellus. The sequence goes on from NW_026947484.1 coordinate 19,535,988, forward strand.
GGGAGGTACAAAGCAAGTGATAAAACGTTACATAATTGATTACATACATTGAATCATATATTGATAGGCAGGCTAGTCTAAAAATAATAGAAACACTCTGGGAACAAGGGGAGGGGGCCCCTAGAGAATGAGCACAGTTAAGGACATTACCATAATGTAGGAACATTCTGAGGAGAGATCCTTGAATTAGCCCAGATGCCTTAAGGTATAGACAATTACTCTGATTCAGTGCTCATCAGAGGTATGCAGCTGGGTTGTTGACACCACTGAGGTCAACTGAATACAGCAAAGACAACAGAACAAAAATTTGGCCAGAGATTTCTAATTGATTGTGAAATAGCTGTAACTTTGCTAACATAAATGTGTTCTTATATTATAATTGTGCCCCAGCAACTCAGTTATAAATATTGGGTGTTTCAAGATACAGTTTGCAGCAAAGATCTCTTTTTTCTGGTAAGAGTTATTTCCCATCTCTCCCTTCTTATCCAACTGAGCAAAGTTAGAATATTTAAATTTTTTTGGAGTTTCCATTACTCTGCCATCTCTTTGTTGCTTGGGACTTGATTTTAAAATATTTCCCTGAGCCAATTTCCTTGTGGCTATTTCAACAAGTTTATAATCATTAAGCTACTCCCTAACCAAAATTCACAAAAGAAATATACATACAGGAATCAAGCATACAACCAACAGTGTATACATTTGCAAGTCTTTAGAATTTATTATACCATTAATGAAATCAATACACCTCCTTTTTACTCCCCCTTGGGAAGGAGTTTCTTCTCACAAGCCCATTTGTAACTGGACCTAGAGAATAAGGTTTGTTTCAATGCCCCAATTTTACACCTATGAAACCAATATCAATACACTCCAGTGATGAATATTGACCCACACCGATCAATGCACTTCTTCCCCCAGTTGCACGCAAATGAGAAGTATCCGCTTGCCCTCAATCTCTTACCCTGCTGGTGTTCAGGTACCATCTGCTACAACTCATGCAAGCCTTGAGGTTCCTTGGATGAAGGACTGTGAGATGGTGAGGAAATAAAGATGACACAAAGTTGAGATCAGGTGGAGCCCTTACTCTCTGAATGGGAAGAAAAGAACTGCCCCTTTACTGCAGGGGTGTTTATTTTTACCTTTTTAGGAACTTAGTGTAATCAACTTACAACACCCCAGTGTCCTTGTACCCCACTGTTCAGGTTGTCTTGGGGCTCGGTGTTCTCTGGGCTGAATCAGCTTTACATGTGGCTTACCTGGGCATTCTTCCTTTTTTGGGAAGGCCATACCCCAGCCCTGCATGTGTGGTCAGTTCCAGCTTCAACAGCTCCCCACACACTAACAATAGGCTATTGAGGCAAATCAGATAGGAGTTAATGTTTTTAGCAGTCACTGGTCGTTTGCTAACATCCATTTTTTTAGGAGTTTAGAAACGATGGTTACCTATGCATCACTTTTCCTTATCAAAGGCTTTATTTTGAAAATTTTTATTAGTACATGTTTACAGTACATGCATTTTACAATTAACTTTTTTTTTTGAGACAGAGTTTCACTATGCAATTTAGGCTACCTTTGAACTTGCAGTGTTCTTCCTGCTTCAGTTTCCAGAGTTCTGGGATTACAGGTCTGTACCACTATACGCAGTTTAGGATTATTTTGGGGAGTGGGTACACGTACAAAAATCAGCTTGTTTCATCTTGTAATCCTCTCTTCCCTTGCCTGCCTCCTCCTCTAAGTTTCCTTTCCCCCTTTTCATTCTTGTTGCTATTGTTAATGGCACATAATCTCCATGTTCACCGAAGCTATTAGGGCCTTGTAACTGGAATATCTCCAAACTACCTATTTCCATATCCCCTCTCCTCTCACCCCATCTCTTGATCCCCTGAACCCTTCCCATCTGCAAGAGCTCCACTCCCTTCTCTTCTTCTATCCTTCCTATATTTTTCTCAGTTTGTACTTTGCCTTACTCAGATGAGGAATACTATATGGTATTTAGGGTTATGTGGATGATTTATTTCACTCAACACTATATTTCCTAGGTGTATCCATTTTTTCTACAAATGTCTCAAATATATCCTTTGTAACCACATAATATTCCATTATATTTAGGGGGAGGGGATCGAACCCAGGACCTCATGCTTGCCAGGCAGGCACTGCACCACTAAGCCAAATCCCCAGCCCCTCCATTATATTCAGATACCATAACTTCTTTGTCCAGTTGTCCATTGATGAGTATACAGACTGTTATTAGAATTTAGCTAATATGAATTGTCTGCTATAAACATTGATATGCATTTATTACTGTAGTACAATGTCTTAAGCTTTTGGGGGAAGACAACTAGAAGAGGAATGGCTGGGTCATATGTGTTCCGGCCTGCGGTTAAGTCCACGGAGACCGTAGAGGGAGAGTGAGGATGAAAAGGAAACAAGAGACACAAAGGAGAGACAAGCCAAGGTCCTTCCGTTCAAGTCTTGTTTATTCAAGGAATAAGTATCAAATATATAGGGTATTGGGGAGGAGGGATTTGGGTTCTGAGACATCAGAAGTTAACAGCAACAGTGGCAAGACTGAGGGTCATAGGTTAAATCAAATTTTCAAATTTCCCGCGCACGTGGGCTCATAAGCATAATCCCTGAATAACAGCCCAGGCTAAACAAGCTAGGCAAGGTGCTGCTTAATTACCAAACTGAACTCCTAGAGGGAATTAAGGTGGTGCGGCCTGCAGATATAAGGTGGCAGCCAATTACAGGGCTTCCCACACATATGGAATTTCTAATTTTAGTTCAACAAAAAATTTCTTATCTAAAGTGTAGTTCATATGGAAAATACTTTGATAATCTTCATTTATTTACTAGCTTTTGAGACTATTAATTATTCCCTAGCAACTTCCAAAGGATGCTAATGTAGTGAGGGATTTTTTTGGGGGGGATAGTATTATGAACTTACGAAATTCTAACATATTTTATGTTTCTTTAAAAAAGTTTTTTGTACTAGGAGTTGAACTCAAGAGCACTTACCAGGCATATCAGGTGAGTACCTGATCTGCTGAGCTGTATCCCTGCCCTTTCCCTTTAAAAGGAAGCCATCCTAGCAGAGATTTCGTTTTATCTATTTACTTTTGGTATCCGGAATTGAACTCACAACTTTGTGCTTGCCAGGCAGGTGCTGTACTGCTGAGCTATATCCCCTTATGTTCTACTTCATAACAAGGTTTCTTTTGACTCATGCAAATCACCTGCTCTTTGACCAACAGGAGTCCCTTGAAGTTGGTTTCTGAATCTTTTTACAAGGTCTTTAATGGCATTTAGAGATTAATCATACTTACGAGAAGTCCTGATTCCTGATGATGAGAAATGCCCTTTCAAGACCATAACCAAGAGGTTGAGGGTGTTCATTGTTGCCAGGTACCTGACAGTCTGTATTTTAAAATTGTAAAAGGAAACACATTATACGATCATGCTAAACTCTACATTTCAAATTTAGAGTTTGAAGGTTTTGTTGGGTTTCAAATTTCTAGCTATTTTCTTTTACTCTGAAAGGTTTAATTCCTAAATATATTAATATACTTATATGTTCTATCCCATCATTGTATATTGTATGTACATATTAGATTAACAATGCTGAGTGATGATATGATTACTAAAACTTTTATTTCTAAACAGTTGTCCATATTCCCTTAACATTTATTTTATAAGAGAGAAAAAAATCAACAATTGTGCTTTCAATTCACTTAAAGTAATTCTCTCCGGTCAAATCATAGATTTAGCAGACAATGACTTTTGTTAGTTTTATTTTATTTGCAAGTGTTTTACAATTATGCAAAAGTATCACATGGTTCTAAAGTTCAACTTGCAAAAAGAAATACATTCAAAGTCTATTATTCTTCCTAAACCACTTACTTCTCTCTCAATATATATTGTATAGCTATTTTAATAATTTTTATCTTTTTATTACTTTTTTATAGAAAAACATATATTTAATTTTCCTATCTCCTCTTAAAGTACATTTTTCACATTACAATTTTTATGTAGGAATATATGTTGAGATCACTTCCCAACAGTGTTCTGAGACAAACAGATTCCCTTTATTGCCTTATCCAGCCACATGTCATCTTCTCATACTGATATATGCTACCATAATTATTTCAAATAATATTCTGTTCTCAAACATGTGGCTCATTTCCCATCTTTTCTATTCTAAATGAGGATAAATAGTTTATCCATGAAAATCTTTTTATATTTAAGACAACTTCCTAAAAGTAGGAAGCTGATAAATATTGCTAAAATCTTCTCTAGCTGGGTGTGGTGGCCCATGCCTGTAACCCCAGCAGTCAGGAGGCTGATATAGGAGTATATTTGCGAGTTCAAAACCAGCCTGGGCTGCAAAGCAAGCTCAAGTCCAGCCTGAACTGCAGAGTGAGATCCTGTCTCAGAAAGACAAAAGATTCTAAAAAAAAATATGTAAACAAAATCCCCTCTAAAGAGATGGTATTGTCACTTTTGCCTTCCATATAAGAGATTGTTTACCAAAGGGTTGTTATGTTGTATGTTATGTATGTATGTTGTTAACAAGAGAAACAGTACTGGAAAGCAATTGAAAATCATAACCAAAGGATTTTTCCCCCCCAAATTTAAAGAACTTTGCAACAAATCACTTATAAAAGAAATCAGAACACAAATAAATATATTCAAACAATGAATATACAATAATGAAAAATAACATAAAAACACAAAAACTAGAATAGTCATTTTAGATGAATCTCATAAGGGAAAATAAATGTATTACAGAAACAAGAGTAACTCACAAATATGAAGAATCAGATAACAAAGACAGAGCAAAAAGTAAATGAAAATGTACTTAAAATAACTGTAGAGAAAATTAAAACTATACAAAACAGACAAAAAACATGAATAATTTATAATTTGAAAAAGGGAAAATGAATATATAGAACAGAAAAAAATGTATAATTTGGAAAAAATTTTTCAAAAAATAGATGCAAGGCTTTACACATTGAAAAGACAAACCATGTCCAGGAAAAACTGACAGCAGTGGATCAACACTGAGATATGTCTCGGACATTTATTTTTTTCTACAAAAAAGGAAGAGTCCCTCAGACATTGAGATAAAAAACACTCTCTTTGGCAGGACTCAGCTTACTATGCATCAATGCACCTATGCTTAGGAACAAAATGGGCACCCACAAATTACACCCTTCACAAACAGACGAGCACTAAAATTCATGAGGCATAATTCCTGCAGGGTCCTTTCAGAGATAATAAGTGGCATGAGTCTATTTATACCTAAAGCTAAGCCTTTAAAATCTTGAGTTTATGTACATGAAATGGAACATTGTGGTTATAAAGCACCAATATTAGAAATAATAATATCACTTAAAAAAATAGAGAAAAGGGAAAGTAGGAAGCTATAGTCTACATAAAGCACTTCATTTTTCATAAAATCATAAATCTAAGCACTAAAAATTAAACATCATCCATCATCCAGCTTTGTTATAATACCTTGTTTTGCACTTTATAACCTTGTAAATAATAAATGAATAATCATAAAATAAACTTAAATTTTACAAAACCAATGCTTAAAAATAAAAAACAACAAATGGTATACAAAAAAGCAATTAAGAGCTGAGGCAGAAGGATTGAGAGTTCAAACCCCGCTTGGGCAACTTAGCAACTTAGACCTTGTTTCAAAAAATAAAAAATATAAATGAGTTGGGCTGTAACTCAGTGCAAGATCTTGAATCCAATCTGCAGATCAAAAAAAAAAAATCTGTACATTTTTAGTGAATTTGTTCTTGTGGTAAAATACAACCGAAGAGACATTTTTTGACAATTTTTAATAATGATATTATTGGTGGTAACATTAGTACATTGCTATGGAACAGGAAGTAAAGCAACAAAGTGATTCTGTAAATGTTGACTTTTGATTTATGCTAATGATTTGCATGTTCAAAACTCCAAATTAAATTAGTCAGGGTAAAAAAAAATTAAAACTGATTAAATATAAAAGCAACAGTAAAATGCCATATAATTTATCATACGATTTCTATCAAAATATGAAGCAAGAGTAACTTAAGTGCCATTTAAATTATTCCAGAGCATAAAATAAGAAGGAAATTTAAATTTTTTTAGATCATAATATTAATACCTAACCAAGAAAATATACAAAAAAGAAAATTAGCACATTTAATTTTGTGTTTAATAAATCAAATTATTATCCCTTCTTTCAATCAGAATATTCTACATCCTCGGTACATGGTCAGAAAAAGTTTAGGCCACAATCAGGGTCAATAGATCTTAACCCTAGACTGTTGCTTGAAATCCTGAGAAAGTTTTCCTTCACTAAAGTGGCAGTGGTACTAGCAGGGACATATCAAGTCTTAAATGTTGTGTAGAATCCCACAAAGTGATTTAGAGATAATTTTTAAAAGAAAGTTAGTTACAACACCAGGGATATAGCTCAGCAGCACAAGTGCCTGCCTGGAAAGCATGAGGTCATGATTTCAATCCCTAGTACCCCCCCAAAAAAATAGTTATGTAGATATGATAAAAAATAACAGAAGGTCTACATTTAAAATAAACCAAAAAATGCATAAAATTGGGCTCCAATGAACCCTCTCTGGATTTTGATGTTTTGATCATTTGATTTTTTTTCTTGATTGTGGCAAAATACATAAAATATAAACTTTTCCATCCTACTGATGTTTAAGGGTGTCACTTTTTTCCATTGGTTAGGTTTCTTACCTTTCTTTTTTGTTTTCTTTTACTGATTCTTTTTCTCTTTCCTCAACTATCTCTTACATTTAAACTTTCAAGAGAGGAAACACTATCACCTCCATTTATGATTACTCCACATTCTATTTCATTCTATCTCTCCTGTATCCTCTAGTTTCCCAAAACTCAGCTAATCACCCATTGTCCTGCAGCCATAATTCTACTATATTTGAATTCATCCATCACATTATCCTATCTTCTACCCATTTTATCCCCCACCCCCACAGCAGGATAAAATCACTCCACTAACAGGAAAACCACTGAATGCAAGTACATGGTATATGTATGATTTTGTTATGTAACTTTAGAATTTGCTCCTCTGGTTGAAGGTAGCAGATTAATGGTTACAGTGGTGGATGGAAAACTGATGGTCAACTTAAACACCCCCTGAAACTGAATCATGGTGGTTCTGAGTATGCATGGCCCACCTGAGGACTGTTGCCAGCATAAAAAAGAGATCTGGAGAGGAAGAGTAGTGTTGTTGTTTCTCTGAACTTTTGTTTGCAGCCTTTGGTTCTCCTGGAGGAGCTTGTCACACTGTCTCCCCTAATACGAACTTGGCTGCTATCATCAAAGGAGCTCAGGACCTTGTTGCTGAGAATGGCTCTGGTTCACTTTGGGGGAGCTCTGGTCCTTACTTTGAGCTTTGCCTCCTGGAAACAGAGGGGAAGGTGTGTGCTGTTCAATCTCCCGGAGAAGCTTGTCACACTGGCTACCTGATATGAACTCGGCTGTCAGAGAAGCTCTGGACTTCATTGTAGCTGAAGATGGCTGTGGTATTTTTTGGAGGATCCCTGGTCCTTATTTTGAGTGTTGTTTCTTGGCACCAGTGCAGAGCTCTCAGCCTACTAGCACAGATCCTTCACTCTTCTGGCATAGACTTTCTAGCTTCCACTGGTGATCTTTGGGCTTTCCCAGCACAGACCTGTAAAGAAGACTTGCATGAGTCATTATCATGGGCTGTAGGCCTCTAGCTGGACTCATGGGAGGCATTGTCGCGCACTCTAGGTTTCCAGCTGAACTCATGCAGGTTATTGCCATGTGATCTAGGCCATTGGCTGAATTTTCTAGGTCTCTAGTGTGTGGACAGATTTCCTGTACTTTTTGTTTTGTACTGGGGATTAAACTCATGACGTTGTGCTTGCCAGGCAGGTGCTTATACTGCTGAGCTAAATTCCTGGCCTCTCCTGTACTTTGTATATGACTACTTGAGTGACCATTATAAGATAATACTATAAATTATGTACCTTATATGTGATTGTTTTCCTTGCAATCCCTGACTACAACAGTTACCATAGTTTGTCAGTAGTTAAGTTTTAACTTAACTGTTACTATTATTAACCATACTACTTTAGACAAGATGACATACATATTATAATCAGTTTTTCTCCCTTGTATGATAACACTGTGATTGTACAGGGTCATAATCATCACTACAGTACAGTATGAAATGACTGGGTGCTGAGCCAAATAACTTTGCATCCTTTACAAATTGAGAAGGTAGGTTCTTGGCTTAGCTATAAAGAACCATCTAAAAGATATCCCTGAAGAACACACATCTAGGGAAGCCTAAATACTATTGGTAAAGCTATCTACCATAATAAATTGGCAAGTATAAACAAAGAATGCAAAATACAATTAAAAAAAGAAAATAGAAAGTGATAAGACTCAGAAGCAAAATGCAAACCCAGCCCCCTCCCCAACCCATGCATGTAAAACCCAGAGCACAGTGAGACATATCAGATTGGAAGTCAAACACTGGACCTTTCTGAAATGATAGAAACAGAAGTGAAAAAAAAAACACAAATGGTAGAGGCTATAGAGAAAATAAACTCTCAGGTAAAAAAAGAAATGATGCTTAAAATGAAAACTATTAGAGAAGACACAGCTAAAAGAATAGATGAGCTTAGAAAAATGATGGAAACAAAAAAATGCCCAACATATAGAAAATAGAAGAAGAAATAGAATTTCTCCCATTGGAAAAGAAAATGAACCCATGAAACAGATCCAAACAAAACTCCAAGTCATTAAAATCTTCACTGAAAGTATATACAACAGACTGAATGAAGGTGAGGACAGAATATTAGAGTTTGAAGACAGAACTGCAGCTAGAGATAATGAAAAGAAAGATGGCTTAAAAATAACAAGAGAATATGAAAAAATCAATCCAACAGCTTCAAGATGAATCAAAGAAGAAAAATATGAAGATTCGTTGGGGTCAATGAGAAAGGTGGAGGCAGCACAAATGTGATTTAAAAAAAATTCTTCACAGAAACAATGGGAGAAAATTCTCAAGCATGGACAGAAAATATGACACATAAATAAATGAAGTATACAGAACCCTAAACAGACATAACCAAAATAAAATTACATCAAGACGTATAATAATCAAGATTCCAGAAATTCAGCACAAAAACAGAATAGTAAAAGCTGTTAGAGGAAAGAAACAGGTCATCTATAAAAGGAAACCCATCAAAATTACAGCTGACTTCACAACACAAACCCTTAGTCAAGAAGAGTTTGGAGTAAAGTATTTCAAATCCTGAAAGAAAACAACCTCTAAGCTAGAATGATATACCCTAGAAAACTGTCTTTCAAAATTAATCAAGAAATAAAATACTTTCATAACAAAGAACACCTGAGGAAATTTATGATCACCAAAACTGCACCCCCAAAATGTTCTGAAGGACATTCTAGAAAGAGATAACAAGAACTACAACTACATGAACCTCAACAGAGATAATTCACCAGGCAAGGCAAACAAACAGAAAGAGGGAAAATAAAGGAAGAAATCAATAACATGACAAAAATAAGCTATACAGATCAATCATAACCATCAATGTAAATGGCCTCAATTTACCAATCAAAAGAAATAGACTGGCAGAATACATTAAGAAACAAAATCCAACAGTATGCCATATACAAGAAAATATCTAATTCAAAAAGAACTCCATAGACTGAAAGTCAAAGGATGGAAAACAATACTCTATGCAACAAGGGAGGCATTAATCATAACACTCAGAAAAAAACAGGGGTACTTATTCTGTTTGTGACAATGTGAACTTCAGATCAATGATAATTTAAAGATAAAAAGAGGTCACTACATATTTTTAGGATAAAACTTCAAAAGGAAATGACAACAATGGTAAATCTGTATGTACCAAATATTGGAATACCCAACTAAATAATACCAAATATTAATAAACATAAAATCAATTAACAGCCAATTGCATTGGGGGACCTTAATACTTCACTGTTACAAAGAGATAGGACAATTAGACAAAAAAAATCAGCAAAGAAATACCAGAACTTAACCAAATCTGTGAAAAAATGCACTTAGTGGATGTTTACAGAGTGTTCTACCCAGCAATATCAACAAGCCAGTGTAAGAGATATAGGATTTTGTAACATTACAAAATCTACAATAGTTACCATAATGCCTTTTGATGTCTTCAAAGTAGATGCAGATAACTTTGGACATGGTAAAAATAAAACAGAACAGAATAAAATAGAAACAATAAAAACAAAACAATGAATGCAATAAAGGACTTCCAAACAAGACAACAGTAAATCCAAAATTGCTACCATAATATATCTTGCTTGTTTTGATTGGCTTTATTCTGTTTTATCCTCTTTAAAAGAAAATAAAAGATTTTGAATTCTCTGTTAATGAATTGAAAATGTAATTAAAAATATATGAACAAAGAAAAGCCTAGGCCTGACAGATTCACTGCTGGATTCTACAAGAAATTTAGAGGAGATTTAAAGCCAATATTCTCAAACTTTTTAATGATATTGAAAGGAAAACAATTTAACTCATTCCTGGAAGCAAGTATTACCCTGATACCAAAATGAGAGAAAAACCCAGCAAATAAAGAGAAACACAGTCCAATCTCCATAATGAAGATAGATGCAAAAATCCTCAATAAGATATTAACAAACAGAATGCAGCAAATCATCAAGAAGATTATATACCATGACCAAATGAAATTCATCCCAGGAATGCAGGGATAGTTCAACATACACAAATCAATAAATATAGTACACCATATCAACAGAACCAAGGACAAAATTACATGATCATCTCAATAGATGCAGAAAAACTATTGAATAAAACCCTATAATAAAATTGAAATAGATGGTCTTTACCTCATCTGATGAAAGCCAACTATAATAAACCAGCAGCCAACATCATACTAAATGGACAAAAGCTGAAAGCTTTCACTCTAAAATAAGGAAGAAGATAAGAATGTTTGTTATCACTATTCCTATTCAATATAGAACTGAAATATTAGCCAGAGCAATGAGACAAGAGAAAAAATAAAAGGAATAAGGATAGGAAAGAAAGAAGTTAAATTATCATCATAGAAGACTCCAAAAATTCTACCAAAAGACTACACTAAATTCAGTAGCATAGCTGGATATAAAGTCAACACTCAAAAACCAATAGTATTCTTGTACACAGACAATAAACTCACTGAAAGAGAAATTAAGGAAGCCACAATAGCTTCACAATAGCATCCAAAAGTGAAATACTTATATATCAGTCTAACAAAGGTAGTAAAATATCTATCCATGAAAAACTACAGTGCTCTGGAAAAGGAGAATAAAGAGTAAATCAGAAAATGGAAAATAGCCCTTGCTCAAGGATAGGAAGAACCAAAATGGTTAAAATGGCCATATTCCCAAAATTGTTATGCACATATAATATAATACCAATCAAAATACCATTCAAATACCTCACAGCTCTAGAGAAAACATTCCTAAAATTTATTTGGAATCAGAAAAGTCTTAGAATATTAAAAACAATTCTGGGAAGGGAGGGAAGGAGGCATCACAATCTCTGACTTGAAGTTGCACTACAAATCTACTGTGATAAAATCAGCATGGTACTGGCAAAAAAACAGACCTGAGGATCAGTGGAATAGATTAGAAGATGCAGACACAAATAAAAAACACAATCAGCTACCTTATCTTTGACAAAGGGGCCAAATTTGTTCACTGCAAGGAAGATAGCCTCTTTATTAAATGGTGCTGGAAAAACTGGCTCTCTACATGCCAAATACTATGACTAGACCCATGTCTATCACCATGCACTAAAATGAAATCAAAATAAGTCAAAGAATTAAATATAAAACATAAACACTAACTCTACTGGAAGAGAAAGTAGGTAAAATCTTAATTACATGAGTGTAGGCAGAGAATTCATGAGCAAACCCTAACTTGCATGTGAAATATTTTAAAGAATCAACATCTGGATTGTCATCTTATTGAAAAGCTTTTGCACATCAAAAGAAATCACCAACCAACATAGTGAAAAACAACCCACAGAATGACAAAAAGTCTTATCCAACTGTGACAAAAGACACATCTAGAACACATAAAGAATTTTAAAATATCAACTCTCCCAAGTTCAAAGACCAAATCCCAAAATGGCATATTTGATGAGCATGCACTTTACAGATAAATAAATAAAAATGGCAAGCAAATATATGAAAAAAAATTCAATATCATTGGTCACTGGAGAGATGTAAATTAAGAATGGCTATTATCAAGAAATCAACCAGTAACAAATGCTGGAAGGAAAAAAGGAACTCTTCTCCGTTGTTGATAGGAGTGTAGACTAGTACAACCACTGTGGAAATCAGTGTGGAGATTCCTCAAAAAGCTAGGATTAGAGGTCTTATTTTACTTAGATATATCCTTTCTGAGCATTTCTCAGAAAAATTACAATCCTCACACCACATCTGTGCATTTGTATTTATAGGAGCACAGTTAATAGGAGCTAAATATTAAAAACAACTCAAATATCCATCAGCCAAGGAATGGATAAAAAAGATGTGAACTTTTTAATAAAATGGAGTACTACTTAGCCATAAAGAAGGGCAAATTTGAGACTTTTATAGGTAAATGGGTGCAACTACAGACCATACTCATAAGTGAAATTAATTAGATTTGCATGTGTAAATGTTGCATTGTCTCCCTAGTGTAAGAAGTTGAAAGAGTAAATAAGACTTAAAATGTACAGTGGATATTGTGAAATGGGAAGGAACTATCCAAAAAGAAGGAAAAATCGGCATAAAGGAGAAAATAAAGAAGGGAAAAGGAAATATCTATATACCTATCTATATCTATATCTATTAGTTATCATATGTATGTTAATTTATACTAATAATTTCTATTAGTTCATTGAAAAGAAAGGTTTTGCTTATACTGCTTGTTTTATTTTTCATGTCTAAAATTTGTAATTTGAGCAAATACTTTAAAAATAACAATACACGGACTAGGAACCTGCTCCAGCCTTCGGACTATCCTGTCTCTCCCAGAGGACACACCACAGCTACCCTGCTTGGAGGAGGGAGCTGGGTCGAGCCAGGAACCTGCTCTGGCCTTGCTGACTGCCTTCTCTCACCCAGAGAGCACACTGCAGCTGCCCTGCCTGGAGTAGAGAGCTGGGCCTAGTGGCAGGAACCTATTTTGGCCTTGCCAGTGACTTTCTTTTGGCCTAGAGAGCACAAGCACTACTGCTACCACCTGGAGGAGGGAGCAGCCCTGATGAGGAGGTTTGGGGCCTATCTAGGCCATAGGGGTGAACTTCTAACAGCCTGGGGAGCTTTGCTATCCAAGGAGGTGGATGGTTACAAAACACCCAATCCCCAGGAGAGTATGAGATCCTTGCTTTAGGGGGATGGGGGCTCTCTGAGCTTGTGGCCACACTAGATTGGGCTTAGTGGGGATTTGGGCCTGCCTGGACCATGCCAGGTGGCCTTCTTTTCAGTGGGGAGCTGTGCAGCTTGAGGAGATTTAGGCCTACCTGAAAGGAGCATGGCAGCCTTTTTTAAATCCGGGGGCCTCACTGCCCAAGGAAGGAGCTACACTACGAGAGGAGCCCAGGACATAGGAGACAATTTTCAACACACCCAGGGAAAGCTTTGGAACAACACTTGAAACACAGAAATATAAGAAGATGACAAAACAAAAGACCAAAATGCAATCTCAAACATCCAGCCCATCCCAAAAAGCCTAGGAGCCATGTACATAGAAGAAAATACATGCCATATGACTGAAATACCTGAACTAATAGTAGTTGAAATAAAGAAGCAACTCCAGGAAGCTTTAAACGAATTCGAACTAGAAATACTCTCTCAGGTAAAAGAAGAAATGAAGGAGATGCTGAACATATCTAAAGAAGACACAGTTAAAAAATTGGAGGAACTAAACAAAAAGATAGAATCCTGAATGAAAAATTAAGAAACAAACAGAATACATAAAGCAGATGCAAAGAGATATACAGGAAATCAAAAATTCCATTGAAAGTTGTAAAAACCACCTCAATGAATGTGAAGATAGAATTTCAGACCTCAAAGACAAGATTGCAGCCAGTGAAGAGGAAAGCAAAGATCTTTTAAAAATAACAAGATATCAGGAAATAACAATTCAACAACTGCATGATGATGCAAAGAAAAACAACATAAGGTGGATAGGAATAAATGAAAAAGAAGGGGACAACATAAAGGATGTCAAAAGGACATTTAGAGAAATAATAGCTGAAAATTTTGCAAACATGAGATTGGAAATTGATATGAGGATCAGTGAGGCATATAGAACTCTAAATAGCCATAACCAAAATAAAACTACACCCAGACATAAAATAATCATCATCCCAGAAATCCAACATAAGAATAGAATTTTAAAAGCTGTCAGAGAGAAAAGACATCACCTATAAAGGAAAACCTACTAGAATCACAGCAGACTTCTCACACAAACAATTAAGTCAAGAGCATGGAGTGAAGTATTCCAGATTCTAAAGGAAAATGATTTCCAACCTAGACTGATGTACCCTGAAAAACTGTCCTTCAAAATTGATGGAGATATAAGATACTTCCATGACAAAGAACAGCTGAAGAACTTCATGATCACCAAGCCAATCCTGCAAAGAATACTGAAAGACAGTTTAGATACACTTAGGAAAAAACGACTAAGTAAAACATACAATTAAACAGAACAGTAAGATCAAGATGCAATAGCAGAAAGATAACATGTCAACAATAAACCAACATATAACAGTTATAACCATTAATGTAAATGGTCTCAATGCACCAATTAAAAGAAACAGACTGGCAGAATGGATCAAGAAACAAAATCCAAACATATGCTGTCTACAAGAAACCCATCTAACCCAGAAGGATACTCACATACTAAAAGTCAAAGGATGGAAGACAATATTTCATGCAACAGGAACCCATTCCCCAAAAAAAGTGGGGGTAGCTATTCTGTTTGCAGACAATGTAAACTTCAAACCAATAATGATCAGAAGATACAAAGAAGGTCACTACATATTGGTTAGGGGAAAACTTCAAGAGGAAAAGATTAAATATATATGCATGAAACTGCAGAGCACCCAGTTATATAAAACAACTATTAACAGAAATGAAAAACCAAATTAGCAGTAATACAATTATAACAGGAGATCTTAACACACCATTGACAGCAAGGGACAGAACTAGACAGAAAATCAGCAAAGAAATAAAAGAAATAAAAGAACTGAATCACACCTGTGAACAAATGGACTTGATAGACATATACACAGTATTACATCCAAAAACATCAGAATACACATTCTTTTCAGCAGTACATGGGTCATTCTCTAAAATAGACCATATATTAACTCACAGAACATATTTAAATAAATGCAAAAGAGTTGAAATTATCCCTTTCATGTTGTCAGATCATAGCACTATGAAATTAGAAATTAATGATAAAAGATACTGCAAAAATCTCACAAACACATGGAAACTGAATAACACACGCTTGAGTGATCAGTGGATCACAGAGGAAATTAAAGAAGAATTAAACAATATCTACAAGCAAACAAAAACACAAATACAACTTACCAGAGTCTGTGGAATGCAATGAAAGCTGTCCTCGGAGGAAAATTTATTGCACTGAGTTTCCACATAAGGAGAACAAAATGAATACAAATAAATAACCTGAGGTTACACCTTAAACATCTAGAAAAAGAAGTGCAAGTCAAGCCCAAATCCAAAAGAGAGGAAATTATAAAATCAGGGCAGAAATCAATGCAATAGAGACTAAGAAAACAATTCAAAGAATCAATGAATCAAAGAGTTGGTTCTTTGAAAGAATAAAAGAAAATCGATAAGCCCCTAGCCAACCTTATTTTAAAAAAAGGGAAGAAAAAGCTAAAATTCATGTAATAAGGAATTTAAAAAGGCAAAATCACCATAGACCTTATAGAAATACAGAAGATCACCAACAACTGTTTTGAAAACCTCTACTCTCAAAGGTTTGATAACACAGAAGTAATAGATTCCTAGAAGCATATGAAGTACCAAAGCTAAGTCAAGAAGATGTAAAACTGCTGAATAACCCATGGCACGTGTGCTGTGGCTGGTACAAATTGGAAAGTCCTATAAATAGCCTGGATTTGGGTAGCTTAGCAGGAAAAAAATTGATGTACTAGCTCACCATGTTGATTTTATGTTGAAATGATCCTACTATAAGTGCAGTAGATTAAAATACATTATTAAATTAATTTTACCAGTTTATTTGTACTTTTAATATAAATGTCAGAAAATGTCAAATTACTTCAGTGCCTGGCACAATATTCACACTGGACCACACATTCTGAGAAGCTGGCTACTGGCCTGCTCCTTCTTACCCTGGCCAAGCCTCGGTCCACTTATCACATCCATCATGGTGTGCAGAGAGACTTGACTTTGCTTTGCAGCTTAGAAGTATCTGTGAGACCCTGGCTGAGATCCTCTGGGGATTTGGTTTGGAGTTGCTGGCCCCTTTCCACCTGTGCTTGTCCCTCTGGCTCACACCTCTGTGTGTGTCTTAGTAGCCTCCAGTTTCTCCCTGATTTCCACTTCTTTCTCCCAGCAGCCCTCTTGGCTAGAATGGCTGGCGCAGCAAACCTCTACAGAGTTCAAGCTCTGACACCTTCATCCTTTAGAAAAAAAAGAATACTAGATCTAGAGAAATGGGAGGAATCTGGAGAAACATGGATAGAGAGACTGCCAGAAAGGAAGAGAAAAGAAAGAAAGAAAAAGAAGGAAACAATACAAAGGGAGGTCAATCACCCACCTTTGCAGGGCAGGGTGGAAAAGAAAGATACTGAGGTGTATCCCTGTACAGCTGCTTTGAAGGGGTTTGGTTTATGGAGAAAAAGAAAATGGTAACTCAGGGTAACCAGGAGCCAACAGCTCCTGAAGCAATGGTTCAGCCTTTTGCTACCATCCCTTTCTCACCACCTCCACACAATGGAAATCCTACAGAACACAGAGTGTCACACACTCAGGACTATGCCAGCCAGACCAGTGAGCATAACCTGACACTCTGCAGAGGCACACAGGGCCGTGGGGCACAGAGCAACAACTCGCCCAGTACACAGAACCATCTCTTCTGATAGAAGGTGAAGCACAGACAGATGGCTGACAGGCAATCACAGGCACAGAGTGGTGAGAATTCTGAGAGTAACTCTACCCCTATTGCATGATATTCCTTTTCATTTCTGGAGCCTGATACCTGGCAAGTGTTTGGGCAGTTTTACAAAATTCTAGATGTAGAAGTAATCTTTAATGAGCATGGCTCTAAGGGATTTGGGTTCATAATTTCCAAGAATAGTGCTGATGCAGACAGGGCCAGGGAGAAATTACATGACATGGTTGTAGAGGGCTATAAAATCGAGGTGAATAATGTTACACCACATGTAATGACCAATGAGAAGATGGTCACACCATATGCACATGGTTGGAAATTAAGACCAGTAGTTGGGAGTTGGTACCAAATTATATGCAGCATCCAGCTTTCAAGGGGATGTGTCCCTAGGCAACTACACAGCAGTGCCTCCATCAGGAAGAGGATGTATCAACACTTACATTCCTTTCTTCAGTCTCCCTTTAGTTCCTGGCTTCCCTTACTCAACTGCAGCCACCATTGGTGGCTGCCTTCAGAGGAGCCCATCTGAGGAGCAGAGGGGGACAGTATATGATGCAGCTCAAGTGGTATCTCCTTCAGCCGCTTACAGCGACAGTTATGGCAGGGTGTACAGAGCTGACTCCCGCCATGACCTTGCCCCTGCCACTAGCTACGGAGTTGGTGCTTGGTAAGTTTATACCAAGGTGGCTACAGCTGATTTGCCCCCTCCCAAAGTGCCCCCTCCAAATGGGACAGCCCCCACTCATGAGAGCTGACCATTGCAATATTTACTAGTAGAGAAAGAGGAAAAGCAGACAGACAAGCAACAACAACACACACAAAAAAGAGAGAGTATTTTTTATATCTCACTATGCTCTTTGAATATGTATTTTTTCTTTTAAATTTTCTGCCTTTAATTCTTTTGTTCCAAAGACTGTGCATTTTTCCTTTTTTAAAAAAACAAGATAATGCATTTCCCAAAACAAAACAAACTGCATCTAAAGGAAGATAATAAACTGGAGTTTGGTTTGTGACTGGTGTCCACTTGCCTGAGTGCCTTCCGCATCTCTGTATAGGCTGCTTCTTTTGCCCGTGAAGCTTCTGGCCTTTCCCCTGCTTTCAGTTTACCAATCAAACATCCTAAGGATGCCCTTTGCAATACCAGAGCACTTACCCTTCCCCAGCATGATCCCACCCATCTGCCTCTCTTCTGTGCTTATTTATGTTAACTGCATGTAAATGTGGCTAGTGGAACAAGAGAACTTGAAAATTTCCTGTTTTCAATAATGCAAATATGGGTATAACAAAATTAAAAATTGATTTCCTTCCTCCAAGGCAGGCTCACACTAGACATTTTATTTTCCCGACAATAATTTGACGTGCATTTTACACAATTGCAAACCCACTTATAGTATTCAAAGTTTTCATTGAATTTTCAATTTTATTACTGTTTTAATGAGAAATGTTACCTCAGCTCAATAGCTAATATTACTATAGCCAACAAAAATGCATTATTAAAATAAACTTAGGCCTTATGTGATTATTGAATTATATAATATTCATAATTTAAAAATAACAATGTAATAACATTATTTCAAATCTCATTTGCTTACTTTTTCTTTAATTTGGCTATTTTATTTTTAATTAGAGATATTCCACAAGGAGAAACATATGTATTATCTGTAGTTTGTTCTATCCTTGGCCTTCTTCCTTAAGGTAAATTTATCATTGCTAAATGATTAGAAAGGCAGCTATAAGTACATTATCATGACTTAGTAAATAAGAATTTGTTATTTCTTATGAAACAAGAAAAAAGAAGAGCATAAAAAGTTAAGTTGTCATAGGATGACTTTGAATGTTATCTGTTATTAAGGTTTCTGTCTAGATGTTTTCCCCAAAGTCTCACTGGTAGGGTTTTTTCAGAGGTGGCTGGATGTAGAGCACAAGACACTGGGATTGATTCATGGTGCAATGCTATATTCAACAGCACTAAGATTAAGGGTGTGTTTCCCACTCTACACAATTATATATACAATAAAAGGAGCAGAAAGATGCTGATAATGTCCCCTTTCTGCTTTTGCTACCTTGTGGGCACCCTTAACTGTTCTCTTTTGCAACACCCCTCTGCCATGTGCTGCTGTTTCTTGAAGCCAGCCAACTATGGACCGAAGTCTCTACAAACTGTGAGTCAATAAACATTTCCTTTTTTAACTTTGGTGTCAGATATTTTGTCTCTGCAATGAAAGAAAAGTAAAGAAGACATTTATTAATAGAAAATAAATTATTCTGAAGATTTTGTTTAGTTTTATTTATCACAAAGCATACAATTTATACACTTCATTTTTATGTTCTTTACAAAGGCATCATTTCTAAATTGTGTCTTACAGGAATATAGAATTAACTGACTTTTGTAAATAATGTTTGCATACAGCAAATTCACTAAATTATCTAAACCGTTTTGGATTTTTGATGCTTACGATCACATCATCTGTTCATAATAGCTATCTCCTTTTTTTTTCCTTGCCCAAATTCCTATATCCCATTAGTGGAAATTAAGACTTCTTTCAGGTACCTTTTCTGGTTCTGAAGATGCATCCATATCTCTGTGGAAGCTCACATTCTAGCTGATGAAAGAGGATAGAAAAGAAAAGAAAAAGAGGAGAATAGAAAAGAGAAATGGAAATGTGACTAGCGAGCTCAAATAGCTGTGAGGGGAACAGACTATGCAAAGGACTGAAATTAGGAACAAGGTCTGAATTTTCCGAAGACAAAAAGAAGTCCTATGTAACCTGAATGTTTGGAAATGACTGAGTCAGATGCAATGACAAGTTGGTAAGTTGGGATTCTCGGAAGATGCTGGAGTGGTAAGTAGCAGAGAATAAAAAATTTACTGAGAGAAAAATTAGGGAAACAATGCCTTTCACAATGGCGCCCACCAATAAATGAAATACCTAGAAATCAATCTAAAAAGGGATATAAAAGACCTCAACACTGAAAAGTACAGTACTCTGAAAAAGGAAATTTAAGCAGATATCAGAAAATGGAAAGATATCCTTTGCTTTTGGAAAGACCCAATACAGTGAAATGGCTATATTTCAATAGAACAGACTAGAAGATACAGAAAAACTTCAAACATACTCAGGCCCCTTTTTTGACAAAGGTGTCAAACAAATTCACTGGAAGAAAGATAGCCTCTTTAATGAATGGCACTGGAAAAACTTGCTTTTCACATGCTGTAGATTAAAATTAGACCCATATTTTTCATCACGTACTAAACTAAATTCAAAGTGGATCAAAGTTCTAAATATTAAAACAGAAACATTAAATCTACTGAAAGACAGAATAGGTAAAACTCTTAAGACATTGATGTAGGCAAAGACAAGAATAAAACCTTGATAATATAGAAGCTATCACAAAGAATCAACAACTGGGATCTCATCTGACTAAAAAGCTTTTGCACAGCAGAAGAAACCACAAACAGAGTGAAACAACAACCCACAACATGGGAAAAAATGTTCAACAGTTGTTCCTCAGACAAAAGATTACTATTGAGAATATATAAAGAACCAAAAGAAAAAAAATCAGATCTCCCAAATTTAAAGACCCAGTCCAAAAATGGGCATCTGAAATGAATACACATTATTCAGATGAAGAAATATAAACAGCAAATAAACATATAAAAATGTTCAACAACACTAGTTGAAAGATGCAAATTGAAACAACACAAAGATTTCATCTCACCCTAGAAAGAATGGCTATTATAAAAGCAATTAACCAATAACAAATGCTGATGGCGCTGTGGGGAAAAAGCAACACTTCTACACTCTTAGTAGGAGTGTATACTGGTTCAATCAATGTGAAAATCAGTGTGGAGATTCCTCAAAAAACCTAGGACTGGACATTCTGTTTGGCTCATCCATTCCCCTCCTGGGTATCTTCCTGAAAAATTTAAAAGCATCATACCACAATGACATATGCACATCCATGTTTATAGCAGCACAATCTGTAATATTAAAATCTTAGAAACAACCCAAATGCCCATCAACTGGTAAATGGATAAGGAAGATGTGGGTTTTTTAATACAATGGAGTACAACTCTGCCATAAAGAAGGGTATGCTTGACACATTTCTAGGAAAATGGATGCACCTTGAGTCCATACTCTTAAGTGAAATAAATCAGACATACACATGTGAATAACACACTGTTTCTTTGGTGTGAGAAACCAAAAGTGTAAATAAGGATCAAAATGTATCTGAAAAAGGAGAAAAATGTTCAAATGGGAGGGAACAAGATAGAAGGGAGGGGGAAAGGAAAGAAGACAAAAGTGAAAAA
This sequence comes from Cavia porcellus, assembly GCF_034190915.1. NCBI lineage: Eukaryota > Metazoa > Chordata > Mammalia > Rodentia > Caviidae > Cavia > Cavia porcellus. Next base: position 19,557,550 of record NW_026947484.1, read on the forward strand.
GAAAGTATGAAAAAAGAAAGAAAACATGGAGACAACGCTTTGAAAATGAGAACAGAGGAAGGGTTGAAAGGAGAATAGGGGTCCAGGGAAAAAATAACAAGTTAGATCATGTACAGGTACAAGTTCTCTATGATGAATGCAGGCATTATGAATATCTAAAATGTACCAATAAAATTTAATGTAAAAAGAAAAGTTAGTAAGTCAAGGTGAGGAAGTGACTTTTTTACCTTGCTCTACATGCCTGCCTCCATAACCGATGACAACATATGTACATTCCCTCGCTCATCAAAAAGAGCTCAGTGTCACACTGCTTCTGTGTTCCTATAATTCTTCCACCTTTTGCACAAGAAAGAACTGAGCCGTGAAGCATGGTGGTCCCCAGGCATCCATCCCAGCGGGCTGGCCTTGCAGGCCTTCTCGAGTCTGTGATTAAACAGGAACAAGGAAGCAGACCCTCAAACAGGGTGAAAACCATGGCAATGCAATGTGTCTCAGTGGTTTGCCCAACAGTCCTGACTTCTGAGCCGTTCTCCATCTCCATTAACAGCAGTGACTTCATCACCCTGGTCCGCTGAAGCAGTGGAATAGAAACATTTTCAAATCTGTTATATGGGCTTGCCCTGACAGAGAAATCAGATGTCAGCTCAGTAGATGTGAATATGTTTATATACCCAAAAATGATACAAAGACACATAGATACAGTCCTTGCCTAGAATCTTAAGGTTTCAATTTTAGCTCATGCTAGGATAGAACTATATAGCTCTTAGGATAACTAAATAGTGCCCTCTTTGTTTAGCTCAAAGGAGGTTAAAGGCATATTTCTAGACTTAATAGAGATGATTCAAGAGGTATCTGCATCTCCGTATCTTCTCTAAATTAAAGGGTCATAATGAAGGAAGAAGTCTTTTTTAAAATTTTATTTAAAGAAAGACTAAACAAAACAGAAAATAGGTAGAAATAATACATACGTTCAGAGAAAAAAATAAGCAATAAAAAAATCACTTGTTAGAGACCAGGCCAGAAGGGTGAGAGTAACAGTGGTGGCTGGGAGCTCCGCCCAGCCTGTGGGAACTTTCGCCCTGAACTGGGGACCCAGGCCGGTTCCCCACCGGACCTGGGGACCAGGCCAGATCAGAGACTGTGGCAGTGGCGGCTGGGAGCTCCACCCAGCCTGCGGGAATTTTCTCCCTGACTTGGGTGACCAGACTAGCTCCCCACCAGACCAGAGACCAGGCCGGAAGGGTGAGTGTAACAGCAGTGGCTGGGAGCTCTGCCCAGTCTGTGGGAACTTTCTCCCTGACCTGGGGACCCAGGCGGGTTCCCCACGAACCCGGGGACCAGGCCAGATCAGAGAATGTGGCAGCGGCAGCTGGGAGCTCCACCCAGCCTGAGGAGACACTCTTCCTGGCCTGAGGAGCAGGCCATAGTTCCCTGCTGGGTCCAGTGAGTGGGGCCATAACAGGGTACCCCATCCCAGGCTGGTGGATCTCTCTCCCACACCTGGAGCAACACTTGAAGCTCCCAAATACAGGAAAATGACAAAACAAAAGTCTAAAATGCAATCTCAAACATCCAGCCCATCCCAAGAAAGCTTAGGAGCCATGTGCATAGAAGAAAACACATGCCACATGACTGAAATACCTGAAATAATGATAACTGAAATAAAGAAGCAAGTACGGGAAGCCTTAAAGGAATTCCAACTAGAAATATTCTCTCAGATGAAAGAAGAATTGATAAAAGAAATGAAGCAGATGGTAACATAGCTAAAGAAGAGGCAGTTAAAAAATTAGAGGAACTAAACAAAAAGAATCCCTGGATGAACAATAATAAGAAACAAACAGAATACATAAAACAGATGCAAAGAGATATACAGGAAATCAAAAACTCCATTGAAAGTTGTAAAAACCACCTCAATGAATGTGAAGATAGAATCTCACACCTCAAAGACAAGATTGTAACCAGTGAACAGGAAAGAAAAGATCTTTTAGAAATAACAAGAAATCAGGAAATAACAATTCAATACCTACAGGATGACGCAAAGAGAAACAACATAAGGTTGATAGGGATAAATGAAAAAGAAGGGGATAACATAAAGGATGTCAAGAGGATATTTAGAGAAGTAATAGCTGAAAATTTCCCAAACACAAGATTGCAAACTGATATCAAGATCAATGAAGCATATAGAACTCCAAATAGTCACAACCAAAATAAATCTACACCCAGACATATAATAATGACCACCCCAGAAATTGAACAAAAGAATAGAATATTAAAGGCTTTCAGAGAGAAAAGACAGATCACCTATAAAGGAAAACCTATCAGAATTATAGCAGACTTCTCAGCACAAACAATAAAGTCAAGAAGAGCATGGAGTGATGTATTTTAGATCCTAAAGAAAAATGATTTCCAACCTAGGCTGATGTACCCTGCAAAACTGTCCTTCAAATTTGATGGAGAAATAAGATACTTCCATGACAAAGATCAGCTGAAAAACTTCATGATCACCAAGCCAACCCTGCAAAGAATACTGAAAGACAGTTTAGATACACTTAGGAAAAAACCACTAAACAAAGCAGACAGTTGAACAGAGCAGAAAGATAAACATGCAACAGCAGAAAGATAATATGTCAACAATAAACCAATTTCTAACAGTTCTTACTATTAATGTAAATGGTTTCAATACACCAATTAAAAGAAACAAATTGGCAAGAAACAAAATCCAACCATATGCTGTCTACAAGAAACCCACCAAACTCAAAAGTATACACACAGACTCAAAGTCAAAGGATGGAAAACAACACTCCATGCAACAGGAACCCCCCCAAAAAAAGAGCGGGGGTAACTATTCTGTGTGCAGATAAAGTCACCTTCAAGCCAATAATGATTAGAAAGGATAAAGAAGGTCACTACATACTGGTTAGGGGAAAACTCCAAGAGGAAGAGATAACTATCTTAAACATATATGCACCAAACTCCAGAGCACCCAGTTATACAAAACAAGTACTAACAGAAATGAAAAACTAAATCAGCAGTAACACAATTCTGACAGGAGATCTTAACACACCATTGACACCAATGGACAGATCAACCAGACAAAAAATCAACAAAGAAATAAAAGAACTGAATTGCACCTGTGAACAAATGGACTTAATAGACATATACAGAGTATTCCACCCAACAACAGAATACACATTCTTCTCAGCAGTACATGGGTCATTCTCTAAAATAGACCATATATTAGCTCACATAACATATTTAAATAAATACAAGAGAGTTGAAATTATCCCTTGCATGCTATCGGACCATAGCACCATTAAATTAGTAATTAACAATAAAAGATACTGCAAAAATCCCACAAACACATGGAAACTGAATAACACACTCCTGAGTAATCAGTGGGTCACAGAGGAAATTAAAAAAGAAATTAAGTAATACCTACAAACAAATGAAAATACAGATACAACTTACCGGAATCTATGGGATGCAATGAAAGCCGTCCTCAGAGGAAAATTTATTGCACTGAGCTCCCACATCAGGAAAACAGAATGAATACAAATAAACAACATGATGCTACACATCAAACAGCTAGAAAAACAAGAGCAAGTCAAGCCCAAAGCCAAAAGAAGAGAGGAAATTATAAAAATCAGAGCAGAAATCAACGCAATAGAGACTCAAAAAACAATCCAAAGAATCAACGAATCAAAAAGTTGGTTCTTTGAAAGAATAAATAAAATCGATAAGCCCCTAGCCAACCTTATTTAAAAAATGGAAGAAAGAGCTCAAATCCATGCAATAAGAAATGAAAAAGGTGAAGTCACTACAGACTCAATAGAAATACAGAAGATCATCAACACCTATTTCAAAAACCTCTACTCTCAAAGGTTTGATAACACAGAAGAAATAGACAGATTCTTAGAAACATATGAAGTACCAAAGCTAGATCAAGAGGATGTAAAACTGCTGAATAACCCAATCTCTATCAATGAAATTGAACATGCAATTAATTCCTTACCTACAAAGAAGAGCCCAGGCCCAGATGGATTCACTGCAGAATTCTACAAGAAATAAAAACAAAACCTAATACCAACACTCCTCAAACTCTTCAATGAAATTGAAAGGGAAGCAGTCCTTCCCAAGTCATTCCTGGAAGCAAATATTACTCTAGTACCAAAACCTGGGAAAAACCCAACTGAAAAAGAGAACTACAGACCAATCTCCCTAATGAATACAGAGGCAAAAATCCTCAATAAAATATTGGCAAATAGGATGCAGCAAATCATCAAGAAGATTATACACCATGACCAAGTGGGATTCATCCCAGGCATGCAGGGATGGTTCAACATACATAAATCAATAAATGTAATCCACCATATCAATAAAGCCAAAAGTAAGAATCACATGATCATTTCCATAGATGCAGAAAAAGCCTTCGATAAGGTCCAACATTCATTCATGATAAGAACTTTACAGAAAATTGGAATAGATGGTCTTTACCTCAATATAATAAAGGCTGTCTATGACAAACCCCCAAAATTCAAAGACTGAATCAAAAAATGGGCATCTGAGATGAATACACACTTCTCAGAGGAAGAAATACAAATGGCAAATAAATACATCAAAAAATGTCCATCATCATTGGTTATTAGGGAAATGCAAATTAAAACCACACTGAGATTCCATCTCACTCCTGAAAGGATGGCCAGAATCAAGAAAACAAACAACAGCAAGTGCTGGAGAGGCTGTGGGGAAAAAGGAACCCTCCTACACTGTTGGTGGGAGTGTAGACTGGTACAACCTTTGTGGAGGTCAGTCTGGAGATTTCCCAAAAAGCTGGGATTGGAAGTCCCATTTGTTTCAGCTATTCCACTTCTAGGCATCTTCCCAGAAGAACTGAAAGCATCATACCACAGTGATATATGCGCACCTATGTTTATAGCAGCACAATTAGTAATTGCCAGATCTTAGAAACAACCCAAATGTCCATCAACCGAGGAATGGATAAAAAAGCTGTGGTATTTCTATACAATGGAGTACTACTCAGCTATAAAGAAGGATCACATTGAGGTATTTATCAATAAATGGTCACAGCTTGAAACCATACTCATAAGTGAACTAAATCAAACTCGCATCTGTGAACACCAACAGTTTCCCTAGTGTAGGAAATGATTCAAATATATAAAAGTACGCGATAACCATGATTCCCCATTATGTGGCCATGAAGCCTTATAAAATTTTCACTCATTAATTGGAATGGCTTTATTCTGGGCTGTTTGACATTATGGCCTGTGATTCAATGAACAGCTACTTTGAAGAAAATAAGACATCATAATAGCTAGTGATGATTTAATACCATCTTGTCTCAAAGCCACACCAAACTATGGCTCTTCTGTCTCCATTGATTTTATCATGTTGTAGCTTGCTGGATTTTATCGTATGTGGTAGTATAAACAAAAATTGTTATAGGCAAAGAGATAATATAGAAACCATTGATCATTTTTTCTGTTAGCTGGTTCTAAATACTCTACAATGCTTTCATCCATTTGAATGGTGTTACACAGTCTTGATATGTTTGATGCTATAGCATATGAAGTTATATTCAAATATTTCAAAGAAAAAGACACTATGGTAACTACTATTAAGTCAGGTTATTTGGTGGTGAAGCACTAGGTTGCTGAAAGTGTCATGCTTTAACCTGTATTGTTATGTTGTTATGCCCCCTTTTATCTCATCCTCTCCCTTATTCATTAAAAAATTATTTAATTTTTAAATTCCTTTTTTAAACTAAGGGGAAAAAATCAAAAATCTAGCATGATATATTATAGTAATTTTTTTGATTTCCTATTAACTTGAAGTCCTGTAATACCCCCATTATCTTGTTTTGACTGATTAGACTCTATTCTGCTCTGTATGAAAGTATCAAGTATCGGAGTATAGGCAACTATTTTAAAGGCAATAAGATTCACTATGATGCCCATTCTGGTTTGACTATTATCCTCTTTTGAGGTGCTGTAAGACTTACAAAGTTTAGGTTTTATTGGTCTTGTCCTCTACTGTTATGTTTAACTCTATAATACCTAAAGAGATAGACAATTATTTTTAAGGAAGCAAGAGGCATTATGGTAACCATCGTTGATAACCTTGTACTCTGTTTTTACATCATGTGCTATGTCTATCCTTTGTTTTCACTGACAGCTTTGTTTTATCATGCTTGATTTTATTCTCTTACAAAAAAAGTAATAATATCTAATGGAGCAATAAAGCCCCAAATGTGTAAATTTTGTTGTAATAAAGAGAGGGAAAGAAAAGTGCCCTGAAGGACACAACAGCAAGGCTGTTTAGGTGTGTTGCATAGAAGACCATATTAATAGTTTGGATTGGATTACTGAACACAACGGCTTGCAGTCTCACTGTTTGAATGTTCGCTTTGTGTGCTGTGACCTGAAACAGATAGCGAGTAATCTATTAACTGGTGACAGCATACTGTTTTTTGTTTTTTTGCTTTTCTGTAGTTCTGAATTACTTGTACCCTTACATTGTTTTATTTTGTTATGCTTTTTTCTCTTTTTCCTTTTAAATAAAATATTATTTAAGAAAAGAAATCACTTGTTGATGTTTACATACTGTCATTTTACAAATAGTTGTTCAAGATACAAAAATGGAACATGTAAACTGGGAATTCAGAGAGGCCGCAAACAGTTCAGTTCAACTGTGCAACAAAAACTTAGTAACATGGTTGTCAATCCTATACACTTAAACATAAATGCAGTTGTCCATATCTTCATTTAAGTTTAGATTAAACAAACTAAAGCAGATTAAAATCATTCTGAACAAAGAATAATTGCTGGATTTCACTTCAAGACACTCTGTGATCAGCATTGGGTACTGTAGCGTCTTTTTTTAAAATTTAATTTTAAGAAAGACTAAACAAGACAGAAAATGGGTAGAAATAATACATAATTTGAAAGAAAAAATAAACAGTAAGAAACCACTAGTTGATGATTACAGATTGTCTTCTTACAAATAGTTATTCAAGATACTAAAGTGGAGCTTATAAAGTGGGGATTCAAACAATGAGATTGCAACCAGTTCTGTTCAACTATCCAATAAAAACTTGGAAATATGGTTATCAGTCCTATACACTTAAACATACATGCAGTTATCCATATCTTCAATTATGTTGATATTGAATAAACACAAGCAGTGATATTAATCACTCTGAACAAAGAATAATACTATTGCTGGGTTTCACATTATGACACTCCAGAATCAGCACTGGGTATTTTAGTGTCTCTTTTTCTTCAAAGTATCTGTTCATTTCATTATGTGTCATAAGATCAGTTCTCATAAATTGTTTATAGATTCTACACATGCATGAGTCTTAACATGTATTTCTATCCTTTCTATATTAGAGGGAGAAACAAAACAAAGCAAGCCAAAACAAAACATATTCTTATAAACACATGAAATGAAATAAACATATCGTACAAATCATTCTACTATGGTTCCTGTGTTGTCTTTTGTTATCTCCAATAGAACTGGCTATATGATAGACATGGTATAATTGAATATATCAGTACATAACAGTATTAATAAAAACACAACTTTGTATATAGTATGGAACTTCAAAAACAGGCAGTTATCAAACCAGAATGTGTATCGTAGTGAGTCTTGTCATCTTCAGTGTAGTTGCCTATACTCTCAGACTTGATACTATCAATCATATCAGTTTTGAATAAAATCTTAGCCTCATTTCTGTTATGCTCTTTTTTGGTCATCAGTTGTCTGCTTACCTTCTTCATTCTGTTTTCTGCTCCATTCATGAGGCCTCTCTGCCACTGTTCCTGGAATCCTAGTACTTTTTTCTCTCTCTAGAATGCCCTGCAGTATTCTCTGTAGAGTTGGATTGGTGGTTGCAAATTTCTCAAGTTCCTCTTTGTCTTGGAAGCATCTTGTTTCTCCATTAATTTATAGAGCCAGTTTAGCAGGGTATATCAATCTGGTATGGAGGTTATTTTCTTTCAGGGCTTGGAATATTTTGCTCCAGGCTCTTCTTGACTTGATGGTTTGTGTCGAGAAGTCTGCCGTTATCCTGATGGGTCTTCCTCTGTATGTTGTTTCTTGTCTCTAACAGCTTTTAATATTCTGTTCTTATATTGAATTTCTGGGATCTTGATTATTATATGTCTGGGTGTAGTTCTGTTTTGGTTGTAGGTGGCTGGAGTTCTGTATGCCTCATGTATCAGAATATCGTTTCCTTTTCCTATGTTTGGGAAGTTTTCCTTAATTATTTCTGTGAATAACCTTTGTAGTTCCTTTGTTTGTATCCCAGCTTCTTCATTCACATTCCTTATTCTCAAGTTATAGATCCTTTTGTCATCTTCTAGCCTTTGTATTGTTACTGCTTATTTCTTTGTTATTTGAAAAATGTTTTCCCTTTCATACTCCCACATTGCAAAATTGTCCTCCAGTTTGGATAATCTATCCTTAATTTCTTTCAAGCTGATTTGCCGTCTTTCCATAGAGTTTTGAATTTCCTGGTGATGTCTTTGAATCTGCTTCATGTATACTATATTTTTTTATATTCTTCATCAAATGGTTCTCTCCTTTGGTTGAGTTCCTCCCTTCTTCCATCTGTGTCTTCTTGAGGGGTGCTTAGTATCTCTTTTATTAATCTTCTTATATCTTGCTTTACTTGGCTAAATATCTCACTTTTGAACTTGTCTATGAGGTCCTGAATATATCTCTTCATGTCCACTGGTGCTGGGTCTGATATTGCATGTTTGCTGTTCTCATTATCCTTTGTATTTACCTGTCCTGGATCAATGTTCTCAGGGTTTGGGCCTGGGGACTTTTTGTTGCTGCTTCCTCTTCCCATCTTTTTTGCTTCTTCCAAGAGGCCCCGGATTCTTCTTTGTTGGTTACAATTCCTCTGAAGTGCACTACACTGCTGCCCCTTGTACTTGCCAGTCCTGCCTGATCCCTGAATGTCGTCTGCTGGAGCCCCCCTACTTATGGAATGGCTTCACTCCCATCACTCGCCACAGGTCGATGTAGGCATCCTGCAACTAAGCCCTCCATTCAGCTCGCCGACCTCCAAATTCAATGTAACTGTGCTTCCAGTGAATGGAAGCTGTGGGGCCTCTGCAAGTTGCGATGGGACCTCAGATCGTCAGCAAGTTGCCTTAATTTCTTCTTGGGATAAGAGAATTCATCTCCCTCTGTTTGGGATTCCCCATGCTGTATTATGTTGAATTCTAAGTTGACTATCTCAGGGAGCTTCTGTAGCCAGTTGTTATCTATCTGCAATCTTTGCTCCTCCCCCAAAGGAAAAAGTCTTAAGAAACAAATGCCATCTTCCACATTGAAATGGCTTCTTTCTGTTTGCAAACTGCAGATATTCATATAGCTGTATTATATATGCAATCACTGTGGTCCCAAATAAATGGAATTCTTCACAGGTTTAACTGTGAATTGACTATGTCCCATCTCAACTGATGAGAGTCATCTCCAGCGGGTGCTCTGCTCACAAATGCTGTCCCTTCCTCTGGGATCTGAATCAATGCACCTTTTAGCCTCCACAACGGCTTTTGGGACTCACAAAGTGAGGGCTTCAGAAAGAGACTTGTGGTTCTGCAGGAGGGGCCACTGGCACAATAGTGCAGGGAATTTTAATATAACTCATATAATATGCTCATTTGGCATGAGGAAATGCAAAACCATTAGGACGTAGTTCAGGTAAGTGTCAGGTTCTTCTGAAACTGTGAAAGCAGTTCTGTCACTGGCTGCTCAGGTCTGTGTGCCTGCTGCATGGGCACACACACCCAAAACACAGCAGGCATGGTGAAAAGGAAAATGTATTTATTCAAAGGTAGTCCTAAAAAGTTGGAGTGACTTCTTATTATCACAAACCATCATCTCCTGGGATTCAGGTGTACAAGATCCTTGTATAGTAAAGATCAGAAGGGAGAGGGAACACAGGCAGTGCCATGCTCGCTTCATCTATCCCAGCCCCTTTTCTCTTCCTCCCACTCTTCTCTGTGGAAATAAAGTTGGGCTGTGACTTCCTGGGCCAGTTGAATATAGAAGGGCTTGATGGTTATGTCATAGCTTGGTTGGCCTGGTTATGTTCAGAGAAACCAGTTGTCTCTAAAAAAAAAATAAATTCTACACTTTTTTTTTTTTTTTTTTTTTGGTCTTTTTGAGACAGGGTCTCACCAGGCAATCCAGGCTGGCCTTGAGCTCACTTTATAGCCCAGGCTGGTCTCAAACTCGCAACGATCCTCCTGCCTCAGCCTCCCGAGTGCTGGGATTACAGGCATGAGCCACCACGCCCAGCTCAATTCTAACCTTTTGAGTTGCATTTTGTCCTGCCAGTTATAGTTCTTTTAAAAGAAAGCCACAGCAAACAATTAAACATCCCTTAGTCCTGAACAAGCAACTGTGAAATCAGTATCCATGGCTCCTTGCAGGATAGGAGCTCAGAATCATTTGTGAATGCACTGGTCAGAAGCTAAGTATCACAAAAAAAGAAGTCCCATGCTGGCTCCCTAAGCTGCCAGGGCTATGTTGATGCAACTTGATTATTTTTGAAGCTGTAAAGGTCTACATGGAAACTACGTATTAATATTAATTCTCAGTAAGGATTCTGGAAGGATGAGGCAGCTGCACTGGTAGCAGATGCCTAGCTGAGTGTTAATTGTTTGATATATATGTTTTTTAATTTCTGAAAACACAATTGAGTTACTCTCTTTTCTATTTAATTAGTCAATATAATGCTTATCTGGAATTTCTCTTTTATGCCTCACCTGTCTAGGGCCAAATTAAGAAAATAAAAATAAATTCAGGATGATGTGTGGCTTAAAGGTAGAGAGCAAAAGTAGATAACAGTTTCTTAGCCAACAATCTCATATCCAACATTTCAAAATTTGAAAAATCAAAAGAAAATTTCTCCCAACTCCAAAAGACCATACTGATCCACATCCCTCCTGTTAGGACAAATATTTGAGATCAGAGTACAAAAGATATTCTGCTCTGTCTGTCTGTCTCTGTTTCTCTGTGTTTCTCTGTCTTTGTCTATCTCTCTGTCTCTGCTCTTATTTCTATCTCTGTCTCTCTGTTGCTTGTTTTGGGGGAAGTCACCTGCCACATCCAATAGCCCAGGGTAGCATCCCATGTGGTGGGGACTGAGGCCTTTGCCCACCAGCCAAGGAGAAACTGAGGCTCTTGTCCATCACAGGTGAGTGAGTTTAGAGGTCAGTCCTCCAGCCTCTGACAAGTCTTCCATCACCTGCAGGCCCGGCTGGCAACTCAGCCTCTGGCAGAATGAGATATCCAACTAAGCTTCCCCTAGTTTCTTGACTCTCAGAAACCCTGTACTATAACTAGTGTCTGTTAAGCTGATGTAAAATGCACAGCAACACTAGAATTATTTTGTCAGTTTCTTTAGAAGTTAAACAAAAACCTCCTACTACAGGCAGAAACACTGGAGCTGAGGGAGTCACTCTTTCCTTTCTATTTAACCCTAAACAATATCCAATCATTCTTCTGGCTTCCATCATCTTGAGAAAGGTAGACAATAAAATAAAACCCAGGAGAATTCTGATGCTGTAGGTGAGAGCACACGTGTGTTGGGCCTGCTAGCCTGATCTTCAGTCACCTTCACCCTACTCTTGCCTCATAAGCAAGTACTACCGTCATAAATGTGAGGTCGGAGTGAATTCTGGGATGAGCACATGTGTGGATGACTCAGTACAGGCCTCCCAAGCTGAAGGTCTTTGCAGTGATTTCCATCCCGCAAAGCAGCCTCCACGAGTGGCTCAGAGCCTGGTAGAGTCCCACCCAGCATCACCCATCACCAAAGGACCCACCAGAAAGTCCCTCTGGGCCTAGGTGGGTCCCACCCAGTGACCCCCAAATGGCCCAGAGCTGCCTACACTCAACCTTGATAGCTGAAAGTGGGTTCAGTGATTTCCATCCCATACTGCAGCTTGGCGTGTCACTCAGAGCCTGGCAGGTCCCTGCCCAGCATCCCCTATCACAGGAGGACCCCTGGAAACGTCCCTGCAGGCCTAATAAGAGCGCCACCCAGTGACATCCGAGTGGCCCTGAGCCATCTGAGTGTCTCCTCATGAGCTGAAAGTGTGCACAGCAGCAATCTCCATCCCCTAGTGCAGCCTTGGCATGTCACTCAGAGCCTATAGGGCCCTGCCTAGTGTACCCTATCAGCAGAGGACCCACTGGAAGGTCCCTCCAGGCCTACTTCCCAGAGTCAATAACTGGGATGTCCTCTTATTAAAAAGTTTTTGCATGTCAAAAGAAATCTCCCTTTGAAGGTAACAAGATATTCTATGATGCCCATTATGGTTTGACTATTATTTTCTTTGGAAGTCCTGCAAGGTCTTCAATGTGGGTTTTATTGGTCTTGTTCTGTACTGCTTTGTTCAATTCTATTATACCAGATGTTACAGGCAACTCTTTTTAAGATAGCAAGAGGCATAATGGTAACCATTGTTGATCACCTGGTATTCTCTATTTGCATTATATTCTATGTCCATCCTCCTGTTCTGGCTCTGTTTTGCTTTGTCACATTGGGTTTGGTTTTGTTTGTTTATTTTTCCTCTTCAAAGAAAAAGTTATAAGAACTGTGGGAGTAATAAAACCCAAAATGTGTCATTGTTATCGTAAAAAAGAGAGGAAAGAAACTGATCTAAAGGATATAACTGTATGTATATTTAAGTATATAGGATAGAAAACCATATTACTGAGTTTTGGTTGGATCATTGAACAGAACTGTCTGTAATCTCATTGTATTAATGTCCATTTTGTATGCTTTAATTTTGTAATCTGGACAACTGTTTCTGAGATGACAATATGTAATCTATTAACTAGTGATTTCTTACTGTATATTTTTTCCTCTTGAAATTCTGTATTACTTGTACCCTTTTACTGTTTTGTTTTGTTTTGTTTTTCTCTTTAAATAAAAAAATCTCCAACAGAATAAAATGGAAACCACTATGAATTTTGAAAATATCTTGGTCAACTCTTGCTCAGACTAAGGACTTCTGTCTAGAACATGTAAAGATTTTAAAAATTCAGACCCCCAAAATTCAAAAAACCAATCCAAAAATGGGCATCTGAAATGAATACAGCATTCTCAGATGAAGAAATAAAAATGGCAAATAAATACATAAAAAATTGTTCAGCATCACTGGTCATTAGATAAATGCAAATTAAAACAACACTGAGATTCCATCTCACTCCAGAAAGAATGGCAAGGATCAAGAAGACTACCAACAAATGCTGGAGAGGCTGCGGGGAAAAAGGATCACTTCTGCACTGTTGGTGGAAGTACAGACTGGCACCACCACTATGGAGGTCAGTCTGAAAGTTCCTCAAAAAGCTGGGAATGAAAGTCCCATTTGACCCAGCTATTCCACTTCTGGGATTATTCCCAGAACTGCAAACATCATATCACAGTGATATATGTGCACTCACGTTTATAGCAGCACAATTTGTAATAGCCAGATCTTGGAAACAACCTAAATGCCCATCAACTGAGGAATGGATAAATGAGATGTGGTACTTTTATGCAATGGAATACTACTCAGCTATAAAGAATGTTCACATTGAGAGTTTTAGAGGTGAATGGATACAACTTAAGATCATACTCATAAGTGAAATAAATCCAACTCACATATGTAAATACTATATTGTCTCCATAGTATAAGAAATGGTAAGAGAACATAAGATACAAAATCCTCAGTAAATACTGTGAAAGGGTAAGAATCTGCTCAAAGGGGAAAAATAATATCTCAGAGAAAAGGGGGGGGGGAAGGAAGGAAAAAGAAAAAAATATGTAAATCTGTATAAATACACTTACAATAGCTAAGATGATTATGCTACAAATTCTATTAGTCTTTGGAACAAAACAGTTGACACTCATAGGATTGGATCAATTTTGCATGTTTGTGTCTGGTGATTTGAAGAACTCTTTTGAAGATCGCTATGTAAAATAACAACCTTAGTTATGTTCCTACTATCTTGTTTTAAAGGCTTATATTGTCATTGTTTTGGGGTCTTTGCTATTGTTATGTATTTGTCTTTTTTGTTTCTTGTTTTCCTAGGAATTTGTTTTGTTTTTCTCTCTAATACTGAAAGGATAGCTGTACATGTGGTGGGCTTATATATGCCTAGAACTTCTCCTAAACATTTTACAAGAAATGATTGTATTTGTGTGATGAAATAAATGGCTACTTTGAAGAAAAAGAGACATGATGGTATCTATTGCTCATTTCCTATTGTCATGCTGTGAGATCCAGTAATGCTCTTATTCTTTGTTTAGAGTGGTTTTAGTCTGTTTTGTATTACTTAATTTCAATATACATGAAGGTATGGATAGCTATTTTGAAAAGAACAAGAGATATTATGGTAACCATTGTTGATTTTCCTATTGTCTTGTTTTGAACACCTGTAATTCCTTCATTATTCTTTGACCAGTTTTATACTATTTTGTTTTGTATAATTCATTGTGTGTGAAGACATAGACAACTATTTAGAAGACAATAAGAGACGTTATGATAGCCACCATGATTTCTTCTTGTATTGCTTTGAAATCTGGGTCACTTACATTGTTTTCTTCTGATCTGCTTTGTCCTGTTTTGTTTTATTCTCTTTTTAAAAAGATTACTCCGCACCCTGTCAATCATTCCTGTCAATTACACCTAGAGATTTAGGGGAGGCACTTCTGTGGGGATGCCCCACCTGTAAATTCCAAAAGCCTGATTATCCACATTCTGTTGCTGTTACTTCTATGTGCTTCAACCTGTGTGCAGTGCTTTGCTGTCACCCTATCACCTTAGTCAATCTGTGCTACATCTTCTGTTGCCACAAACTGGCCCAAAGCACAGCTTCCTGAGATCCTCAATGAATGTAGCTGTTTGCTACTTACTACAGGGTATGCATTTAGCAACTCTTTCCTCATTGTATCCAAGAGCCTGGACTATTATCAGCCCATTCTGCAGCAACACTACATACAATCCAAGTATCCATTCCAATTCTAGGTGTTTTCCCAAGTCAAGTGAAACCATATATCCATACACAAATTTTTACTGGAAGGTTAGTACAGCTTTATGTGCTATTGTCAAAAACAGGGACCAAACACAATATCTATCAATAAGTGAATAGATAAATTATTGTTTATCCATATAAAGGGATACTTTTCACTGATTAAAAGCATTGCACTGCTGATGCAGGTAATGACACAGTAGTTTTCAAAATACAAGAATCCAGACCTCCCCACAAAAAGTTTATATATTTAAAGTGATACTATTTATATGAAGTTCTAGAAAATGAATTATCTATAGTGAAAGAGGATCAGTGATTGGGGACAAGCGAGGGTAGTAGTATTGATATGGGGGAATGAAACTCCCAACCTACTAAATGTCCAGTAAGAGTTCGTGTTGTCTAAAATTGAAGAATGAATTTTAGAAACAATGGAGATTAAGAGCAGAATATATTTTTTGAGAGAAAGAAAGTCTAGGGACTTTTATAGAACAGAATATATTTATTGAGAGAAAGAAAGCTTCTGTCTAGAGAGAGACAGAAGGTATCCTGAGCAGGTTGCCACAGACCGTCTTTTCTAGGGGATTTTATAGAATAAAATCACAAGGTGAGATGAGTCCAAGGTGGGGAAAACCTGGGACCTCATAAGGCAGGTGGCATGAAGTGGGACAGAACTATAGTCAACTAATAAAATTAATTGTCCAGATAAAATTGACCAAATCAGAGATAAATGGGAAGCGAGTCAGAGTCACATGAAAAGTGGGTCTGCTTAAAGAGCAGTGACTCTTCCTGTAGGGGGTTAGGATGGTGACTTCTGGCTTCAAGGTGATCTCTATCTATTTAGAATATCAATCCCAGGGATCAGGGATTTAGCTCAGCAGCATAAGTTCCTGCCTGGCTAGCACCAGGTCATGAATTTGATTCCCAGTACAAAAAACAAATTAATCCCAGATGTTTGTACTTAGGGTGTGGTTGCATTTGTTTTTTCTGGAGATCTGAGCAGAGGTGTCTGTCTTCTCCAAGGTTGCAAGGTATCTGGACTTCTGTACTGGCTCCTTTGAGAGCCCAGCACTGTCTGACTGCCTGTAATACTTCTAACTAACTCAGCTGCCTGTAACAGTATGAGGAAAAGCAGGCAGCATCCCAAGGAAACCATCAGCATAATTTCATAAGCCAAAATTTGTCCAATATCACCTTTTAAAATTACTGATATCAAGAAAAAATACTTTTAACAACTCAGACAAATCAGAGCTGGAAAATAATTAAAAGGAAAAGAACTCAGCCCTGCACATCTGAGACACATGTTCTTTTGAGGAAACTCTAAAGGCTCAGAAGAAAATTCTCTTTATTCTACATGCTCTCCATGCTTAGCACATCCGCATGTTTGCACAGATTCCTGTATGGTGTAATCCTTGAGCATCCATTGGACTGCACAGACTGTGACGAGACGGTCTCCATGGAACAGTTGCCCAGCAAGATGACCTCCCTCAAAAAGCCAACACTGATTTCTGCCTTGGGCCTTTCAAATCAATGAATTTGTGTCCAAGCAGTCCACATAGATCTTCCTCTTTTTGCCCATAAAAATGTCACCTTCTTCAACCTCCTTGAACATGTCCACATGACGCTTGTATTCCTGTGCCAGTGCTCTCTACTCCCAAATAAATACCATTACTCTTTGGAAAATGACTCTTTGATTATTTTTTTAAGTCAACATATCTTTTAAATGCAGCAGTTTATGGTATATCAATACATTCCAATATACTTGTTAGACTAAAATAAACATAAATCTCCATTTTTCTGTAGTTTATACTGAAAAAACAGTAAATGATCAGTGTATTTTATTCAGCAACCCATATGAAATTGCTGTTTTTGTAGGTAAAATAGGACAAATATCAATTTCATATGATTCCACCTAATATACGTAAATGTCATAGTGTGGTGGCATATGATAAGCACTAGGGGTTGATAAGTCAGGAAGGGTGGGCAATTAGGTGTCCAGCTGGAAGCCCCACATGCACATTTTAAAGAAGGTATAGTGTCGTCAAGATTGGGCTCACTGAGTCACAGAGCAAACACTCAGGGCATGTGAATGCGTTGGGAGGAGAAAGTTCCAAAGCTGTTAGGTGAGAGGGGACTCCTTGTGTAAGGGTAGGAAGCAGACCAGGAATCCCAGCTATTTGGGAGGCTGAAGCAGTAAGTTTGTGAGTCTAACGCCAGCCTCGGCAATGTAGAGACACTTGGCCTTCTATGCCAGGTGCCGCGGCCAGCGCGGGGAAGGAGTCAGGCGAGAGACTGAAGACACAGGGAGACCAGTTGTTCAGGAGGCAAAAGGCGATTTATTGAAGGACTACAGAGTTTTTATAATGTTTCAAAACAAAGAGCAGTACTAGTCACTTCAGGACACTTTCTCGTGCACACAGCAAAGGTAAACATGCTCCTGGGCCCGTGAGAAACTTCTATGTTGTTCAGCCCAGGAGGTAAACATGTTCTTGGGTCCATGAGAAACTTCTATTGTTTATGTTATGAAGCTTTTCCCAGGTTAATATCAGCGCGATGCTTTGTCTAGAAGGCTGAGGTCACTGAAGGATGAGGAACTGATTGAGGTCCAGCTTCAGTGTGTGGTTTCCCACACTCATTCACTGCCGGACCCCTGGCTCCTGCTCCCAACACTTCTAGAGTGGGTAGAAGCCAAAACTAATTTTTAAAAGGATATCGAGAAGCTCACAGAAGAACTGATAAGGCTGGAAAACAACCCTGAAAAGGCACAGAAGTAAAGTGGGGATACACAGCCTGGCACCACAGACAATGTGAGCCCTGAGGGGCTGTGTCCTGTCCTGTGCACATACCAGCGCTCAGGGGCCCTGCACTCCAAGCACCCATGAGTGCTAGCACTCACTCCCCCAAACCAGCTTCAGAGAGCACCCCCTGATCCCCCATCTCCCCTTATTGGTCCCCAGTTCCCTGTTCCAGTGCACACATCTACTTTACCAAGGGTGAGTCAGGCCCCAGGCCCTCACTGCCAGGAAAGGAGACACAAGCAGTGGCACTTTCAACTGTTCAGGGGGCAGCAGGCTCTCTGGTTCCACAGAGAGGGAGAAATGAGGTGAGTCAAGGTCCAAGGAAAAAGGAGCAGAGATCCACTTTATCCTGACAGCAGAGGACTACGGGAAGAAGGTCATCTTGTTTCCCCTTGCTAGGGTGCCCATTTGATGGTTTCATAGCAGGAGAGAGAACAAGGCAGGGACTTCCATACTCCAGCAAAAACCTACTGAAAATACTCTCTGTGAGTTTGATAAATTGGCCTGTGAGCAAGCCAGGAGGAAATAAAATACAAATTTTCTGCAATGGGATTCTAAAATGAGCAATAGTTTCTAATGCTGAATCTGCCACACTTCAAATATGCAGAAATCCCAACCACATCTGTCCTACTGCAATGTCAGGATAGACTTGCATCTGGTCAAAGGATACCTGGTCCTCTGCCGCTCAAGGTCCAGGTAGACCCTCTCTGTGAGAGTCATCGTAGGCTGAGGACAGGGAGAGTCAGTCTTCCCATAGCAGACTACAAGCTAGAGTCAAAAGGTGTGAGGGAGAAATGAGAATTCCTCATAATGAGAGCAGTTTTCAAATATGCTACTTCCTTCACACTGGGTCACATGTGAGCCCAGGCCTGGGAGAGAGAAGAGGACAGGATGAGAAGCCCTGGAGTGCCGTGTTAAGTATGGAGCCTCGGTGGGCTTCCTGGATGGAGGACCAGAGCTGTTGATCATAGGGTGCTGTCACTATTTCAAAATGCTTAATAATTGTATCTTGGAATTTGCCTGAAGTTTGATGGGTGTAGGACAAGCCCTACTCTCAGATGTACCTTCCCTGCCACCATCTCACAGCCTCCCATCTTCCATCCCTCCAAGGCTAGGTGCCACCTGCAGCCCTGCCTGGGGAGTGGCATTTGAGCAGTTAATGTGCTCCAGGCAGAGTCCATACTGTCCCCCAAAACTCATCCAAGGAAGAATGATCACAACACTGAACAACAAATGAAAACCCAATGACAGGTGGTGAGAGCCCACAAGAAGGAGAAAGCTCTTCTGCTGGTTTTAGCACAACAAGCCCTACACTCTCCCTTTGCCCCGGCCGGATTAGTGTACATCTGCATGGGGTTGACAGGGAAACAGGAAAACCACAGCCCTGGGAAATGGGAAGGCTGTACCGGCGCCTCACGGCTTGCCTTTGGCACCCAGGACCTGGAAGCCTTTTCTTTGTCCCAATCCTTGGCTTGGCATTAAATGAACAAAGTTTTGGAAAAGCAATCATGATGTCCCATGTACCCAGAGGAAAATTAGAGATACTTTACACAGGGTGAGGAGAAACTAAAAGGGGACATTTGAAGCTAAAATGACATCTAATCTGATGCCGGCCTGAAGGATCTGAAAGAAGGACTCCAGAAAAGGGATAAAGCTTGGCTAACAGTGGGTTACCAGTGATTTGTGCAAAGAGAGTTTCACAAAATAATGGCATGGCCCATATTTCACTAGGAAACAGTCTCTCCTCTTCTGAGCTTAGAGTGCAAACTATCTAGCCTACCAAGGTAGAGTTTAAACAACCACTGATGGACATTACCACTTACTTTGTCCTCTGACTAGCACTGATGAGCTGTTGAACATTACCTGTGACCTCACCTTGCTGCCATGAGTGGATATGAAGGGCCTCTTTATTACCTCCAGTTATCCCTAACACACTGTTTAGAATAAATATATTCACTCAACAAATCTTACTTAAGCACCTCTTATGTTCAAAGGCCTTGTGGGAGAAACAATGAAGCATGAAACCAGGTTCTTTGGAAACTAACAGTCGGAGAAAAGCACTTAACCTTGAGAGTGGTGATTACTAAGCTAGGCACAAAGTTGGTGCCTGGGAATAGAGTCCGAGGGTTGGTAGAGGGACAGTTTGTGAGCCATGAGTCCAGAATTTATGTATTTCAAGGAACCAGTATATACTAGCTTAAAAAAACAAATCTTACAGATACTAAGAAAAATCAATATTTGTGTATCATAAACTTTTCAACTTAATTCAATTAAGCTTTTCCTTTGTTGATGGGGAGCATTCAAAGCATTTTTAAAAATTAAATTCCAACTATGTTCACCTATAAATCAATATGCAGAAAGAGAGAAAATTTTTAAAAGCCCCAAGAGATATTTCGCATTTTTCAAGTTTCCAGTTCTCAAAAACAATGTAATTTAAAATGTTCGAGATGACTAAATTATAACCTTTGTATCTTATTTTTACACTACACTTGAGGATTCCTATATTTAGACCTCAGAATACTTTATGGAATACCTAATCTCATCCCTACATTTTATAAACAATAAAACCAAGGCCCAAAGAGCCGGGTGGCTTATATAAAGTTATATCCATCTTTTTCTTTTTTTCTTTTTTTTTTTTTTTGTCTTTTTTTTTTTTGTTGTTTTTATCGGTACCAGGGATCGAACTCACGACTGCCTGCTTTCAAGGCAGGTGCTGATGCCGCTGAGCTAAATCCCCAGCCCCTATCCATCTTTTTCACTGAGCCCCCAAGACGATATTATGGCATATCATAGATTAGTTAGGTTTGTAATCAGTCTCCCATTGCTGAGCCTGGCCACAAAGTAAAGACAGAAAAGAAAATGGGAATTGCCTCAATGGACATGGAAAATATCCTGTCCTCTGGACAGGGCCCAGATACACTAAAAAGCCTGTAGTTGGCAGGAGATTAATGATGTCCAAAGATGTTCACATCCTAATTCCCAAACTTGTGAACATGCCAAATGGAAATAAGACAGTAGGTAGATTTAAGAATTATGATTTCTCTGAGTAAGGATTTTCTTTACTCAGAGAGGTCTGATCAAGATTCTCTCAGCAAGAAATGCTTGTGCTGAGAACGGAAAGTTAGTAACTAGGAGGTAATGAGGATCCAAACTGAAGAGAAACCATGTGATAAGAACAGCATAGGCAAACTGTGAGCTCAGTAATGCTTGTGATCCCAGCAAAACTTGGAGAGTATAAAGGATGAAATAGGGAGAGTGAGCTGGGTATGGTGGCACATACCTATAATCCCAGCACTGTGGGAAGAAGAGGCAGAAGGGTTGCAAGTTGAGCCCCGCGTTGGCAATTTAGCAAGTTAGCAAAATCATGTCTTAAAAAATAAAAAATAAAAAAGTGCTGGAGATGTAGCTCAGTGCAAAGGTCCTGTGTTCAGTCCCCAGTACTCCAAACAAAACAAAACAAAACATCACTGTGGCTAGAAGGGAGAAACAAGGGGAACAGTATGAAACAAACGTGAAGAAGCCAGTAGTGAGATTCTCATGCACTGCCCTGAAAACCAGGTAAGCAAAGCCTCACCCTGCAGCTAGCTAATGGTAAGCCACTGAATGACCACTTCAGTTCAAATAGTGAGTGGACAAAGCAGTGCCAGGGATGTAGCTCAGCAGCATAAACCTCTGGATGGCAAATGCAAAGTCCTAAGCTCAATTCCCAGTACAAGGAAAAAAAAAAGAAAGAAAGAAAATAGATAATTTATTTTCTGGGTAAAAATTTACTTGGACACAATACATTTTTGCAAAATACCACAACATAATCCAATAATATGTTTAAGTACATTGTTTTAGACAGCTTCTCTTTTAAATCGCACATTTTCATTAAATAATTGAACAGTATTATTACCATGCTGCTTGGCAGCACATACACTGAAATAAAAGGACTGCTTTCTCTGTAGAGGACTACATGCTATAGAAATGCAATTAAAAATTTTAAAACTTTATAAGTTTTGTTAATTAAGTATATTTGCAGAACAGAAAAGTAAACTTGTCTGGACAGAACTCTAACGAAATATTTCCTTTGGTGTTATTGTGAGTATACGTGTCTTAGTCCCTTTCCCATGGCTGGGACAAATACCCAACACCCACAGTTCTTCAGGCAGGAGAAGCTTATTTTGGCTCACAGGTTTCATTCCATAGTCAGCTGGCTCCAAAACAAGAAGGAGGTGGTGGAAGGGTCTGCAGAAAAAAGCTTACTTACTTTCTGTAGGAAGCAGAAGGGAGGGGCCTGGGACAAGAATATCCCCTTCCGGGTCACGTTCCAGGGTCACGTGAGATTGAGGTCTGGATTCATACTTGCACAGTGAGCTTCTTGTAAATGTGGAAGAAAACACCAGCAATGCTCTACAGTAAATATCCATAACCCCGGCTGTACGTGAATACATCTGGGAGTTCTTGTTTCCTTTTTCTTTTTTTGTTAGCATAAGTTTGTGATGCATAATAATTACACTCATCTTGGGGAGTCGCATCTCAGTCACTTTCACTTCTCCTTTGCCTCCCGCCTTCCAGTTCTCCCTTTCCAGGATTCAATTCCCATCTCTACAGTCTATCTATGTATTTCCTGTCATCTAGCTCTCGTTTTGCTCTTTAAAGTTTTTAAAAATACTTACATTCAATGTAACACACAGGGCCGAGGGGAGGCAGCAGAGACCACTAGGCTTGTGTAAAGGTGACATAGTATGGAATGTATTTTTGGGTGTCTCCAGATGTTTCCAGATGTTCCTGGTACATCCTGGGAAATTCCTTGTCCTATCTTATTTTCTCTAGGGTATCCTGTGCTTTCCAGTGACAGCCTCAGAGCCGAGCTGAGTTCCCAGCAGAGAGCAGTGCTCTGCTGGCAGACAGATCCAGGGCTGGGAGCATCAGGTCTGATGGGAACCTTACATCCTAGACAGTTGCTTGAAATTCACATCTAGTTGGTCTCATATTTATTAAAAACATTTATTGTTTGTTACTAGTCATTGAGTGGTAAAAACACAATAAATGAAAGCCATAAGGAAAACACCTGACTTTGTCAAGTTAGAGATTAATGTTTTAATTAATTTCATCCTTTGATTCAGGAATAGGATGTAATTTAAGCTGTCTAGCTGTGAGTTTATTCCATGAAAGTTCTAAGGCAGAGTTATCAACCACTGAAAATAAGAGCAGAAGTATGATTTACAGTTTTGTAGAGTTTTAAAATGTTTAACTAAATTGATGGTACTTCATGGATTAAACAAAACAAAACTGAGGTTTGTGTAGTTTAATACTTTTATTCAATATGCTTAACGCATTTATGTTGAAGGTTGCAATTTTTTGGAATTTTTGTATGAAATATATATATGTTACCTAGAAAAACTTCAAAAAGCAAGAATTTGAAGAGGAAAAAATTATTAAATTCCCTTGCTATGTGCCATTCCAAAGGTATAACACTAGGCATAAAAGGATTAAACACATTGTTGGAGTTGAGATCTATAAATAAATGAATGAGATCACACAGGCCTGGAGAATACACCTGGATGATCAAAACAGCATAGGTAAAGCCCGGGAGCTTCTCCTAGCATTCATCACTGCTTAGTACTCATTAAATTTTAAAAATGCTTTGATGAGTTCTTAATTGCCTAAGAAAGAATTATAAAGACGATTGCTGAGGAAGCTGCTTCACCAAGGTATGCGTTACCTGACTTAACAATGATCTAGAAATATATGGAAGCATGTATCTAACTTGCACTGATTTACAAGAACTGGGGGGAAGTTGCAGCTTGAAATCTTGGAGTTAGCCTTGCAAATATCACATTAACATATTAAATAGAGGATCTTTATTTTGCAAGGAGTAATGCTTGAGTATCCTCAAATATTAAAAAGAGATTATTTATATAATTTTAAAGTGTACTTCAACAATTTCCAACAAAAGTTAATTTCTAGAAAACAGACCTTGCATCCTAATTTCTTACACTAAGACTTAAGCACACATATCAATGGACACGTCATTTACTTAGCATTCAGACTTATCTAGATAAAATAGCTCATTTGAATGGATGACAAGATTCTAACAGTGTGGCCTCACATCATATTGAAGCTGCATAAACTGCTTAAAGGGGGGGAAAAACCCTTAAGTCCAACAGTTGACAAAGTGGCTAATTATGTAGCCATATGAATGTTAATGACTGTTAATATGACTTAATAAATATTAATGTCATTGTCAATGTAAACAACCAGCAAATATTTGCTGATATTTTTCATGACTCCCACAACCTCCTGAAGTTCAGTGGGAGCACGGGGGAAGACAATGCTGCTTCCCCCCATTCAAGCTGCCATATGACTCAGTAGTCTTCATGTCCTAAGCCACTAAAATGACACTGAACTTGGGGCCAAAGATATCTGAGTGTCACTGAAGACAAAAGTTACCAAAAAATAAATCTTCAGTACTGTAGAGCAGAACTGTGAGCTCAGGAGGGAATCTCTGCAGTTTAAGGAAGTAGTTCTTAAAACTCAATTTAATCTCAGATTACATTTGGAGGGGTTGCTTTGTTTTGATTTTGATACTGGGAACTGAACCTTATCTAGCCTTTTCTATATTTTTACTTTAAGTCAAGGTCTTGCCAAGTCACTAAATTGTCCAATCTGGATTCCAACTTTTAATCTTCCTACCTCAGCCTCCAGCTCGGCTCTAATGTATACTCTTGTTCTCAGTGTTTGTCTCTGGGAATTAATGCTTCTAACCTTCTGGAGTCTGATATCAAAACGGTACCTTTGAGAATATGAGTTTTAATTTTGTACTCTTTATTGTGACCTCTCAAGCTTTCATCTGGATTTCTTCCCTAATTTTTCACTGAGTTACGTAATAGACTCCTTCCTTTAATTATGGAAATGATTTACAGTTATAGATCCAGTAGCCAACAGAACCCGACAAGTGTTCTACCTTTCAGGGAATCAGAAGCAGGGCAGTTTCTTCCAGTTCATGCTCCAGGAAAGGATAATGCAGTGCAACTTTGATAAAGCCATTGCCTGCCCAGAAAACAAAATGAATAATATTTTGCTAGTAACTTAAAAAAGAATTCAAATTTTAAATGTTTTATTTGATAGTATCATCACACTCTAGAAGAGCTCTGGACATGTTTCCTCAGAGGATTTTAGTCATCTCAAATCATTATCACACCAACCACTGAAACTACGCCCTGCAGTCAGCACACAGGGCACCTCTGTGTGCTCATGAAGCTTTCGCCTTCTTCTGAGCACCTCGGGGCTGCACAGTCCCTTCCTCTGCTCTGAGCTGCCATGGTCTCTGCATCCCTTCCTTGCTGACCTCTCAGGGTTTCACAAAGCAAAGCTTTTTGAATGAGTGACACATACACAATACATGTATTCATTGCCCATTGCACAAGCTCAGTCACACTGCGGCAGAACGTGCCCTTCCCATCTCCAGGAAATGTCTGCACATCATCCTGCCTCTCCTGCCCACCCTGCACTCCTCCCATGCTCCTCCTTGGATTCTGGGATGCCTCTTCTTTTCAGGTTTCCTCCTACCTCACTCAGGCATGGCTCCTTCCCCTATCTGTCTGTAACCAGGGTTTCTAGAGCGCTGTGGGGTCCTTCTAGAACTAGGTTCTTCTTGTCCTGGACAACATCCCAAAGGTAGCAGGGTTCTATATTTAGTACCAGTATTAAAGGTGGGAAAAGAAGGATGCTCTATAGCATGCAGAGGAGGCTGCTGAAGGGTTCACATCAGCCACAAGGTTAGTGGCCTCTGTCTTGTATCTTCCGTTCTGATATCATATCTAGGCTATCCTGTCAAAAACTTGCTTGATTTTGTATCAGGAGAATTAAAGATAGCATTCTATGATAGGTCCCAGAAGCAGGGATTGGTTGCATGGGTCTCAGATCTCTGTGACTGACAGTCAAGCCCACTTGCCCAGCCAGCTGGGCATGTCCTAATCTCTCACTTTACTTCCACATAGTGATATTCATCATGCCACCTCTCTGCAAGATCCAAATCCTACCTGCTAAGTCCCAAATATCTCTCTAGTCTGACCTTTCTCTTGCTTGCAAATCAGATCCTCCAGCCATCTTCCTCAGAGCCCTAAAAACCACATGTTCAAAACTGAACCTAAATGGCCCTGACTGTGTTCCTTACTCTTAGCATAGCTTTTCCACTTGTGTATCCGGTCTCATCTGTCTACCTGCCAGAAACAGAAGCGATCCATGCTTTTACCTATAAGTCACCAAGTCCTGCCAATGTTCTTAGATTTCTGTCCTCACATGCACTGCTCTGCTGAATGCCACATCCTTGTTATTTTATACCCAAACTGTTCCAATAGACTCTAACCTACTTTCCTCTTCCTGTTATCTCCTGTCCTGTCCACCATCAAGCCCTTTGGAGAAATATTTCTAAATTTCATGCAGATTGTGCCCCTTCCTTGTCACTGAGTTCTCCGGACTATGTGATTGTCTCAATTCTTAGGAGAGCCTAAAGGCTATTTACGAAACCACTCAGTTCCCTGGTCCAACCTTATCTCCTGCTGCCTACACTGTTCCTCAAGCTATACTTCACTTCTGCACTTTAGATCCAGAATGTTCCACAGTGCAGGGCCTCTTCTACTTCTACTCCTGTTCACATCGAACAGCACTAATCTGTGTACTTGATTCACACATTTTTATTCATCCTGTTGCCTGAGCTCATAGACTGTTTCTTCTAGGTTTTCCCCCAACCCCTTTTCCTCATGATTTTGTTACTTCTTAGTGCTTCCCTAGTCTTCTCAGACAGGTGCCTATGAAAGGACCCATCTCCAATGTCTATCACAGTTCAGGGCTGAAAACTGAACCAAAGAATCAGAACCGTGATTTATAGCTTCAAAATTTGACTCACCTAAAATCTAGCATCTATCTCAAGAACCTATGCAGCATCATAGCAGATGCTAGTCCTCAGCAGGTGATGGGGGAAAAAAAGTGAAGGTCATCCAGAGTGTCCAACTTGAGATTGGCAGGGACGGATTCCAATTTGAGATTAGGAGGTGATTTAAACAGATTCCAAGGAGGTAAGGGAATAAGGAGGAGCATATCCTGGAGTGTTCCATAGCCAGTGTGCCTGCTTGAATGCAGAGTGAGTAAGGTTGGAGGGCATGCACACTGTTCCAAGGACATTGGCTTTTCCTTGGAGGACACAGCAACTTTTGCACCACTTTGAGAAGAAGAGTGATAGATCTACTTTGCTCAGTAATGATATCTGCAACTATGGGGTTAGGGTAAATGCAACAGTGTTATGGTTTGGATCTTGAATGCTCCTCAAAACTCTCATGCACTCAGAGGAGGGGCTTTGGGAGGGAGGGTGTATGCTGGGGCACTGCACTCATCATCAGTGGAGTCATTCATTAATGAGCGCAGCTGCTGAGCGTGCCTTGGATGAGGCCTACTAGGAGCTGGGCCGCTGGAGGTGTGACCTGGAAGGGTGTAGCTCCCCCTCAGTTCCTCTCTTCACTCTCTGCTTCCTGTTCATGATGTGAGTAGCTTTTCTCCATCCAGGCCCTTCTGCCTCATCATTTCTGCAATGGAGCCTGCCAGTCATGGACTGAAATTTCTGAAATTGTGAGCCAAAATAAACCTCTCTTTTAAATTGTAGGTGTCAAGTGTGTTGTTCCAGTGATGAAAAAGTGACTAAGAGGGAGCCAGATCAGAGGCACAGAGAGCAGGCAGCAGCCCTGGAGGAAGATCAGAGAAGGGATTGAATTCTGGCAAAATCTGGTTCCAGAAGACTGAAAATAGTCTTGGGACTATTGGGATTTTCCACCCCTGAGATATAGCTCAAGAAATTTTCTAGCTCTGACCTACACAAGATATTTCAAAGTTTTAAATATGCCAAGTGTCATAGGAAGACTAAAATATCTCTTATTTTCCTGTCAGTTTCACTCTCTGTAATTACGTTTTTATGGTTTCATTTGTACATTTGGTAGGACTGTGCAATCAAACTACTCTATAATAATGCAGGTTAAAAAAAGACTATTACCCACTCTACAGGATGATATACATGCATAATTATATATCTGCAGGTATATCTAACTCCATGAAAATGAGTTACATGCTACAGTGTATACTGTAGTTGAATTACCAAATTTTCTTTCACTATGAGAAGTTGATGTTAAACATAAAGAAATAAATCAAAGTATCACTAAGCAAAGACTGAAACTTACATGCCATAGGCAATGCTCTTCTTAAATCCAGCTGTCCCTCAGTAATTCCACAAGTGTCCATGCATGTTTATTTGCCCCAGACACTGTCCCAACTACTGGAGATAAAGAAATAAGCCACAATCTTTGGCTCCCTATTGCTGACTGTCTAGGAGAAGAGGCAAACGGACCTTATAGATTACATGTCACTCTGTCCAAGACTTCTTTCACTTTGCCTATTCTTTCTTCAAACTGGTAGCAGCTGTAACTTTCATACCTATCACTAGCTGGACACTATCCTGGGTTTGAACTCATATAGTCCTTAGAAGCAAATTAAACAATAGAAAACCTTGCTGTTGAGAGGCATAATAGATGCTTTCTTTAAACGGGCTCATTCACTCTCAAAAAAAGGAATCTTGTGGTCTGTTTCAGCTTGAACATTTTACCCCTAAGATGACACTGGGTTAAAAAAAAAAATATATATATATATATATATATATATATAACAAAAAATAATAATGAACACATCCTAGAGACATCCTAATTGTAATAAATACTAACCATTTTGCGTGGAGCCTGGGCATTGGAATTGTTTTTAGAAAGCTTTATGGGCAATTCTCAGGTCTAGCCAAGAATGAGAAACCTCACCAAAAACTCTATATTCTTGTTTCGGATGGTTAAAAGATAACAGCATGCTATGAGAAAGCATACCAAGGTATCTTTTTTGGTTCTGGTTCTTTAATCCTAGTCATTTCTTTTTTTTTTTTTTATTTAAGGAGAAAAGAAAAAAAAACAGTGAAAGGGTACAAGTTATACAGATTTACAGAAGAAAAAAATGAACAGTAGGAAATCATTAGTTAATGGATTACATATTGCCATCTTAGAAATAATTGTTCAAGTCACAAAATTAAAGCTTATAGAGTGGACATTCCAACAATGATACTGCAAACAGTTCTGTTCAATGATCCAATAAAACTCTGTGATATCATTTTCTATCTTATACACTTAAATATACATGCAGTTATATAGTTTAGAGCACTTTCTTTTCCTTCCTAGTCATTTCTATGTAAAGAGATTTATGTGTGACATTTTGAATGCTCATATCACTTGTTCATGAGAATTTAGTTCTGTTCTTTGGCAATTCCTCCCCATACTTAAGGCTTCTTAGTTCTCTTGGAATGTTTAATGTTCACGTCACATCTCTTAACCATCAAATGAAAATCCCAAATGTTGACAACAGGCCACCCTCCAGGTAAAAATATGGATCATAATAGCTGGGCAAGTAAAGCCAGAGCACTGGAGGGCAGACAAGGGCAGATCCTGACCTGTCCCACTGCACATGTGATTGTGGACAAGTTAGTAAAATGTCTGAAATCTGAGTTCCTCATCTGTTCAAATGGGACTGATGTGGAGACTTTGTGAAGATTATAGCGAGAATATACTAAGACCTCTTAATAAGGAGAAGAGACCACCCAAACCCTTGGTTTATGGAAGGTTGGATTTTGTCAGTTTTCTCATTACTCACACAAAATACTTGACACCCACCACTTAAAAGAAAATAATAAAGATTCAGTCCATGGTCAGCTGGCTCCATGACAGAAACAACATGGCAGAAGAGTATGACAGAAGAAGCTGCCCAGTTCATAATGGACAACAAACAGAGCACAGGGAAATAACACCCACAAAGGCCCACCCCCAGTGACCCACCTCCAACTTGTCACCAGTCTTAACAGTACATTCAGCCATAAATATTGTGGACTAATCCACTAATGAGTACAGCATCTCTATGATGCAACCATCTCTGCAGGAGTCTCTTAATCCAGGCAGTTTGACAGTTAAGTGTAGCCATCACAACAGTGTATCAGTGCTATTCATTAACTATAGCACATAGAACTCCTTGGCAAGCTTCAGCATTTATTTCTGGGCAACTTCACTATTTCAGCAGGTCTAGTAAATTGGCCAAAGATCAAAATATATACCTTTGGTCTTCTGGTAGGGCAACTATGTCGATATTGAAACATAATCCTTGAATGGCTTTCTAGATCACTGGAGGCAGGCCAGTAAGTCTTGGAGCAACTGTTATCTTTGTAGAGATTTTCTGCCCTTGGAACAGGAGACCTAATGCCCCAGTGATAAAGTAAGTTACCTTCTTGCTTTTGGTCAAGAGACAAGGTTGATGGGTATAAAATTAGTGATACATGAATAAAAGATGCCAAGAGCCCCTTCCTGTATAAATTACAGGGAAGGCATTGTTGGCGAGATCCAGCATATCCATAAAAACATTTTTAAAATTCATATTCAGTTAACTCAGCTATTTAGAGTGAGAGAAGGGCTCATGCCAAGCATGAAAACTAAGTGAATATGCAAATTATACAGCATTTGCCAAATCTATCCTTGAATTATCTGGGAGGGAGAGAATCAAGGCCACTTTCAACAACAAGATGTTGGGACGTATGAACTTCATTGTTTACCCAAAATTATCCAGGTGTATTTTGCTGGGACTGAAAGAACATATAAATTAAACCACACAGTTCAGACCCTTTAAAACTATAATTTTTGAATAAAATTGTTAAGACAGTCTGTTTCTTAGCATTAGTATGATTACGGTAGTTTCCCCCCTACACTGGTGATATTCAAATATCTCAGTGTGCTTTCTTCTGAAAGGACCCCAAATATGAGAATTATTTAAAATGCAGCATAAGAGAGAGGTTTATGGGGTTAAAAAACTAAATTTGTAATTTCACATTTAATAAAGATCACTTTCCAAGGTGTTTTAAGTCAATGACTATAAGAAACAGCTGCATTTTAGAATATAGTGATCATTATTGTGTGTTCTGAAAAAGTTTCAAATATTTTAAAATAAAAGATGTACAAAATGTAGAAAGGCAAGATTTCAAAAAAATGTTTAAAACATATGTCCTTTTATGTCATTAGACTCATGATGAATCTACTGTAAACAGTTAGTGATTCTCAGGACTGGATATGCATATTCATCAATTCCATCCTTCTTTCTTCCTTCCGTTCTCTTTCTTCTTTCTCCATATTTCTTCCCTGATAAGCAGAAGCAGGACTCACCTCTGTAGTTAAACATGGGGAACAGGTCTTGGGAAGGGTGTCCTGAAGTGGTAGAGGGACCTGCAGAACCTGCAGTGGGCTTCACGGTGATGTCTGCACCCCCACCCCAGGCAATGGCACAGACAGAAGGGAAGGAGGCGAATGATATTTCCTGAACTTTGATAAACCTTTACTATGTCATAACCCTGGAATTTGATGATACCACTGGGCGTTCTTAAGGAACTGTCAACACTGAATTTAAAAATATTTAGTTGTGATAAATTCAACTTTAAAAGTAAATTGGTTTTATTTGGGGCTGTAGGAATTGTAATTTAGGAGATGCAAGTTCAGACAGCTCTAAAGCAGTGTTCAGAAGGAGGCAAGGATATTAGGAACTAACATAGGCAACGAGCTCCTAATTCATGACAAAGTTATCAAAATTGTTTAAAGAGAAACTCTGCGGTTGGAGAAGAGGGTGATATGAACAACAGAAGATAAAGAAAACAGTGCATGCAGTAGGTGAAAATGTCCATGAAGTAAAAGTCTGACACCTACTTGACATACATCTTGAGTTTCAGGCACAAAAGATGATCTGGTCTCTCCAGATGCCCACAGTGAAAGGGAGGAGGGGGTCAGAGTTACCACAGCAGCTTGAGACCGCAGAAGCCCTCCTTCCGTAATAGCCTCCAAGTCCCACTTGGAAACTTTAGCAGTATATAGAGAAGTGGTAGCCTTTGATAGGATCTTACTAGACTAAGCAGCAAGGGCTCTTAGAAACCGTTAACATCTTATAGCTCTAGCTTGCAAATTCCCAGCCAAGACAAAGATGGTGTCAAGCAAAGTGGAAACCATTGGTTGAATCTCTGCCACATTCCAGACTGAGGTGAGAGGATCACTTGATCCCAGGGGTTCAGGTTCAGCCTGGGTAACGGCTGAGGTCCTGTGTTGGACCAGAAAGAGGGAGGGGGAGGAAAGAAAGGAGGGAGGGTACCCCAACGCTGTTAGGTGACACCCAAAATCACGGCTGAAACTTGATTTTGAACCTTCAGATCTGCCACTTCAGTGGGAACCTTCAGATCCTAACACTTCAGTCTCGTACCATCTTGCCTAACAGCTGCTTCTACGTAGCCACACTGGAGTGATATTTGTTTTATAGTGACCAAAAGGTTGACATTCAAGTTTAGCTTCGAGTAGGCATCTAGCCAATAATACAGAGACAGAGGCAAAGCCCGTTTTTTCAAAGTAGAAGTAGAAACAATTTCATTTTCTCAGTTATGTTTTTAACTGTCTTCCAATTCATTTCTCCCACTTAAAAATAGATCTCAAATTTTTAAATATTAAAGGAAAGTTACTTTTAGTTGGCATTTCTTATTAGATGCTTAATTTCTAGAAAAATGTCAACATAATCCACTTAAATATTTAATCAAATATTAGTTTTTTATGAAAGTAGCTGAAAGACTAAAATGCCAAGGAGATCCCTAAGATGAAATGGAAGAAATATGAACAAGAAAGGTGATACAAATTGAAACGAGTCCTCTGGTGGACAGCAAAATGAGTCTTCTAAAATGTCCATATCCTAATCCCTAGAAAATACAAATACATAGGGCTGGTGGAGTAAAATTTCTATATCCCAGAAATTCCACTAAAAGACTTTTAGATTTAGTAACCAAATTCAGTAGCGTAGCTGGATACAAAGTCAACACTCAAAACTCAATAGTGTTCTTGTACATGAGTAACAAACTCACTAAGAGTGAAATTAGGGAAACAGCACCTTTCACAATAGTATCCCCCCAAGAATGAAATACTTAGGAGTCAGTCTAACAAAGGAAGTAAAAAATCACTACACTGAAAACTACAATATTCTGAAAAATGAGATCAAAGAAGATGTCAGAAAATGGACAGACATCCTTGTTCTTGGGTTGGGGGAACTGATGTGGTGAAATGGCCATACTTCCAAAATTGTTATACAGATTTAATGCAACCCCGATCAAATTAGCATTACCATACCTCCCAGAACTAGAGAAAACAACCCTAAAATTCATTTGGAACCAGAAGAGACCTAGAATATTAAAAACAACTCTAGATAAGGCAGGGGTATTACATTTCTTGACTTGAAATTATACTACAGAGCTACTGTGACAAAAACACCATAGTACTGACAAAAAAAAGAAAAAAAAAAAAAAGATCTGAGAATCAATGGAACAGATTTTAAAATGCAGAAAGGAATCCAAACAAACTTAGCCACTTTATCTTTCACAAAGGGACCAAACACATTCACTGAAAGAAAGATAGCCTCTTTAATAAATGGTGCTGGAAAAACTAGCTTTCCACATGCCAAAAACTGAAAGTAGACCAATGTATATTACTATGCACTAAGCTAAAATCAAAATGGGTGAAAGACCTAAATATTAAAACATGCATTATTTCTATACCTTTTTCCATATTGCTTTTTTCTCTAAATAAAAATAAACAAATAAATATTAAAAGAGAAATACTAAATATGCTGGAAGATAAAATAGGTAGAACTCTTGAAGACATAGGTGTAGCCAAAGACTTTATAAATAAAATCTTGACTGAATGGGGACTATTACAAAGAATCAACAACAGCGACCTCATCTTATTGAAAAGAAATCACCAACAGAGTAAACAGACAACCCAAAGAGTAGGAAAAAGTTTTAGCTAGTTGTTCCTCAGACAAAGAACTAATATCTCGAATATATAAGGAATTTTAAAAAATAAGATCTCCCAAATTTAAAGACCCAATCCAAAAATGAGCAGCTGAGATGATTGCACACTTCTCAGATAAAGAAGAAGAAACATAAAATAAATATATGAAAAAATGTTCAACATCACTGGTCATTCAAGAGATGCAAATTAAAAGAATGCTGTGATTCCTTTTCACCCCATAAAGAATGGCTATTATCAAAAAATCAACCAATAACAAATGCTGATGGGATGTAGGAAAAAAAGAACCCTTCTCCACTGCTGGTATGGAGTGTAGACTGGTTCAAGAACTCTGCAGCCTCAAAAAACAAGGATTAGAGAGCCCACTTGATCCAGCTATTCCCCTTCTTGGTGTCTTTCCAAAAGAATTAAAAGCATCACACCACAGTGATACATGTGCACCCATGTTTATAGCTGCACAGTTTCTAATAGCTAAATCTTGGAAACAATCCAAATGCCCATCAACAGATAAACAGATAAAAAAGATGATTTTTATACAATGGAGTACTACTCAGCCATAAATAAGGATAATCTAGGTAAAATATAGGGAGCAGAACAGTGGCTACTGTTAAGGTCCCTCCCTTGTTCTTTGCTACCTTTTGGATGCCATGAACTGTTCTCTATGATATGTGTTTGCCGCACATCCCCCCACCCAACTTGGAGCCAGCCAGTTCTGTACTGAAACCTCTACAAACTGTGAGCCAAATAAACCTCTTCCCCTTCAACTATGCATATTAGGCATTTTGTCTCAGTAATAAGAAAAGTAAGTAAGACATATTGTAATCTCCAGAACTGTAAGATAAAGGATTTATGTTGTTCTAAGGCACTAAAATTGAGCTAATTTGTTAATTGGAAACTAATAGACTTGTAAAAAAATCAGTAAGTTAACTGAATACTAGAATTTTAAAACATGTAGTCTTAGAATTTTCAATACCAAATGTGCTTTAAATTAGTTTTAGAGGTTGATGAGTTAAAGTCGCATGTTCTTTAATTTTAAATACCTTTAAAACCTATAAACTCAATAAATATGAAAGTTAGCTTTGTAAATGTAACATTATTTTTCATTGTCACAAATGTCTGCATTTTCTAGGTATGTAGGGAGAATTTGTGTGGTGAAAGAATGGGGAACTCGTTTCATATGCCTCCCTAGTTTCCCTATCTATTAAAGTGGAGCTAATACTCCATTCACTGAGTTAATTAGGAGGTTAATGAAATTATATACAGGAAACATGAAGTAAGTACCCAAGAATAATAGCAGTGTGAGTAGCACAGAGAGACTGAACGACAGAAAGGACAGAGCTCTTGATTTTGTTAGATTAAAAAATCTCCAGGATTACTTTGTTATTTCTTTGCTTTACTGATAAATTGTTATACTAGTAAAGAAGCGTATTTTGGCCCTAAATGTAAACTGTCAGATTAAAGGTTGCATGTAACATGGGAACATAGAACACTTCCCAAACGACAAAAGTCATTCTCTCAAGGGCACCAGAAGCTGAGGTTTAGCAGTGTGATCATCTACTTGCAACACAGCAGAAAAATGTATTTTTAAAGAATAGACATGATTTCAGTGGCTAATTAGACACAAGATTATTTCTGCATGTTTTTAGGAATACAAAATCACATTTTTAAGTCACAGCATCTTCAAATTGTTGAAAGGAAGAGGCTTAACCTATTGAATAAAAAATACAACAGCAGAAACATTTTTAGCAAGCCTCTGAATATTGAGGAAAAACAGCTCTTGTCAAAATGAAATAAAGAAAAGTTAGGATTCAAAGCCATGGGCATTTAAAATAAGTCTTGTTCTTAAATGTGACATTTGTTTGAACACCTACACCCAGACAGGAGCAAAGAAGTCATTGTACTCGGGAGAATCCATGGGGTCACTCTAGCTCCAGCACTGTGCCTTCACATAAGTTCATTTTCAGATGTACCCACAGAGCCTGCCTCTTTCTGAGTGGCTGATTCTCTATTCTGTTTATTTCAAAGCCAAGTGAAGTGTTAGCTTTAGTATGGAAACAAATCTGGGGTTATAATTTATCAGTTATGCTCTCACTTCAGACTACAGAATTAATTCATGGAGCATTGTATTAACATCTTAAAATTCCTATATTAAATTAATAAATATGCTTCACAAAGCTGGCTTTCCACTTCTGCATATTTGTTTTTATGTTTTTTGAGATCCCGTAAGTCTACTTAGGGTGCCTTGGCAGGATTCTTTCAGGCCAGTCCAGACAGAGTTTCCAGAGCTGAGACTTGCAGGGGGCACGAGACAAAGTCCAATGCCCCCCACCACACACACACACACCATCACCAAAGTTGGATTCAGCCTAGGCAGGTTCTTGAGACATCACCTGAGAAAAGCTTTTCAGGATACATCGGTAAAAGGCAGAGGCTGATTCATTAGACAGAGCTGGAAAATAAGAGAAAATAGGGAGGAAAATGAGAAGCTTGAGGAGCTGCCAGGGACAGGTCTGATGAAGAGGATCTGGCTGGCCCATGATCAAGTAGCTATGGAGGTGGATGACAGTCTGGTTGATCCCAATCTCCATTTTGGTTTTCTAAAGTGATTCTGGAGCACTCTTTGTCCTTTGAGTGGAGATAACGTACTCTCTATGGAAAGACTGCTTCTTTGAGTGGGGGTAGTTTTACACAGATTCTGCTGAAATCTACAGTGACTACAGATTTAGGGCAATGAGTGGAGATTCCCAGGCAATAACTGGCAGTTAAATGTTTCTGTAAATCTCTTATCTTGCTGTCCTCAGCCTTGAAGTGGGAAGGGGAGAGACAGGTTAGGTAAATTTTGGGCTAATCAACCTCGGAGTTCTAGTAGTCAGACACCCCACCCTAAGTGACTAACATTCTTATGCACAGAGCTGAGCAGGCATCTGACCCAACATTTTAGTAATAAAAAAATACAAAATGAAAGCAAAATGTCAAGATTTGTTCTGCTGTTACTCTCTGGGCATCTGGACCTAACTGAAGAGTCACTCTTTTTTAGCAAAAGCAGCCTTTAAATCCCAAACTGTTTCAGAAAACAAACAAAATGAAACAAAACAAAAACCCCAAAACAAAAACTCATGCTTTTCCTGAGGAATGGGTTAATAGCTCAAGAGATTATTTGTCTTCTGTTTCTCTGTGATAGTTTGCAGCAATTTTATTTTCTCATTTAGTTTGTTCTTGACATGATGTCAAGTGTTACAGGCAGCTGAGCTAATTAGAAATATTACAGGCAGTGAGACAAGGCTGGGTCCTCGAAGGAGCCAGTGCAGAAGCCCAGATACTTTGCAACTGTGAGGGAGACACCTCCTGCTGTGGGCCAGGCCTCAAGACAAAGGATCAAACCAACATACCCATGTCTTAAGGACTGGATATTCTAAGTAGGTCTCTATCACTCTAAGAAAGCTAGACGTAACTATCCCAACTCCTACAGGAAGAGTCACTGCTCCATAAGAATGCCTGCTTTCTACATGACTTGCTTCCTCATTTGTCCCCTATTTAATCAGTTTTAACTGAGCAATCAATCTTGTTGGTTGAATATAGTTCTGTCCCATCTTATGCCCACCTTGCGAGTTTTCAGGTTGTTCCCACCTTGGACTGTCTCACCTTGTGGTCTTACTCTATAAAAGTCCCTAGAAAAGACAGAGTCTTTGGCAACCTGCTCAGAACCCCTTCTGTCTCTCTCAAATCAAAGTTTTCTCTCTCTCAATAAATATATTCTGCTCTTAACCTTTGTTGTTCCTAAAATTCATTTTTCAATTTTACGGAACATGAATTAGTACTGGACTTCTAGGTTGGGAGTTTTGTTCCTCTATATCATTCAAGGGCAGCTTGACTTTAATGATACATTTGGTTTTCAAGATCTAAAGGTTAGGGGTGCCATTGGTTCCAGAGGCTGGGTGGCCTGGCATAAGTGCCCCACACACTTTCTCCTGAGTGGAACTAGCTTGGGACCCTCCTCAGCCCAGAGAGGGAACTTTGTGGCTTCCCAGTGCACTGGACCAGTGTGGTGGGTCCTGGGGGCTGGGGCAAACTTCTAACTTCTTGCTGTGCTTGGAGGACTCTGGAGTTCTGAGTGAGTGGGCACCATCAGTTCCATGGGCTGGCTAGGGCCAGCCTGCCCCACCCCCAGAGACTTTCTCTCAATCCAGGGAGTTTGGTGGCCAGAGTCCCAGGAGCTGAGGGCATAAAAAAGGATCTCCAACAGACCATGGGGAAGCCTTGGAATAACACTTGAAACACAGAAATACAGGAAAATGACAAAACAAAAGACCAAATTACAATCTCAAATCTCCAGCCCACCCAAAGAAACTTAAGGAGCAATGTACATAGAAGAAAATATATGCCATACAGCTGAAATATTGGCCATAATAGCAACTGAAATAAAGAAGCAACTCCAGGAAGCCTGAAAGGAATTCAAACTAGAAATAATCTCCCATGTAAAAGAAGAAATGAAAAAAGAAACGAAGGAGATGCTGAACATATCTGAAGAAGACACAGTTAAACAATTGGAGGAGCTAAACAGAAAGATAGAATCCCTGGATGAACAATATAAGAAACAAACAGAATACATAAAGCAGATGCACAGAGACACAAAGGAAATCAGAAATTCCATTGAAAGCTGTAAAAATGGCCTCAATGAAAGCAAAGAGAATTTCATACCTTGAAGACAAGATTGCAGCTAATGAATAGGAAAGCAAAGATTTTTTAAAAATGGCAAGAAATCAGGGAATAACAATTCAACAATTGCAAGATGATGCAAAGAAAAATAACATAAGATTGAGAGGGATAAATAAAAAAGAAGGAGACAACATAAAAGATGTCAAGAAGATATTTAGAGAGTAATAGCTGAAAATTTCCCAAACATGAGATTGGAAACTGACATGAAGATCAGTGAAGCATATAGAACTCCAAATAGTCATAACCAAAATAAAACTACACCCAGACATATAATCACCTTCCCAGAAATCCAACATAAGAATAGAATATTAAAAGCTGTCAGAGAGAAAAGACAGATCACTTATGAAGGAAAACATCAGAATCACTGCAGACTTCTCAGCACAAACAATAAAGTCAATAAGATCATGCAGTGAAGTATTCCAGATCCTAAAGAAAAATGATTTCCAACCTAGACTGATGTACCCTGAAAAACTGTCCTTCAATGGAGAAGCATTGATTTTGGAGAAATAAGATACTTCCATGACAAAGAACAGCTGAAGAACTTCATGATCACCAAGCCAACCCCGCAAAGAATACTGAAAAACAGTTTAGATACACTTAGGAAAAAATCACTAAACAAAGCAGACAATTAAACAGAACAGAAAGATAAAGATGCAACAGCAGAAAGATAACATGTCAACAATAAACCAACATTTAACAGTTATAACCATTAATGTAAATGGTCTCAATGCACCAATTAAAAGAAACAGACTGGCAGAATGGATCAAGAAACAACATCCAAGCACATGCTGTCTATAAGAAACCCATCTAACCCAAAAGGATACTCATAGACTGAAAGTCAAAGGATGGAAAACAATACTTCATGCAACAGGAACCCCCCAAAAAGCAGGAGTAGCCATTCTGTTTGCAGACAATGTGAACATTAGACCAATAATGATCAGAAGAGATAAAGAAGGTCACTACATACTGGTTAGGGGAAAACTTCAAGAGGAACAGATAACTATCTTAAATAAATATGCATCAAACTACAGAGCACCCAGTTATATAAAACAAGTATTAACAGAAATGAAAAACCAAATTATCAGTAACTCAATTATAACAGGAGACCTTAACACACCAAGGGATAGATCAACCAGACAGAAAATCAGCAAAGACATTACAGAACTGAATCACAACTGTGAACAAACGGTCTTGATAGACACATACAGAGTGTTCCATCCAACAACGTCAGAATACACATTCTTCTCAGCAGATTTGGGTCATTCTCTAAATTGGACCATATATTAGCTCACAGAACATATTTAAATAAATGCAAAAGAGTTGAAATTATCCCTTGCATATTATCGGATCATAGCGCTATGAAATGAGAAATCAATGATAAAAGAATTTGTAAAAATCGCATGAATACATGAAAACTGAAAAACATACTCTTGAGTAATCAGTGAGTAACAGGGGAAATTAAAGAAGAAATTAAAGAATACCTACAAGCAAATGAAAATGCAAATACAACTTACCGGAATCTGTGGAATGCAATGAAAGTCATCCTCAGAGGAAAATTTATTGCACTGAGTTTCCACATCTGGAAAACAGAACGAATACAAATAAATAACCTGATGTTACACCTCAAACATCTAGAAGAAGAGCAAGTCAAGCCCAAAGCCAAAAGAAGAGAGGAAATTATAAAGATCAGAGCAAAAATCAGTGCAACAGACTAAGAAAACAATTCAAAAAAGCAATGAATCAAAGAGTTGGTTCTTTGAGAGAATAAATAAAATTGATAAGCCCCTGGCCAACCTTATTTTAAAAAGGGAAGAAGAAGCTCAAATTCATGCAATAAGAAATGAAAAAGGCTAAATCACTACAGACTCTATAGAAATACAGAAGATCATCAATACCTATTTTGAAAACCTCTACTCTCAAAGCTTTGACAACACAGAAGAAATAGACAGATTCCTAGAAATATATGAAGTACCAAAGCTAGGTCAAGAAGATGTAAAACTACTGAATAACTCAAACTCTATTAATGAAATTGAAAATGTAATTAAGTCCTTACCTACAAAGAAGAGCCCAGGCCCGGATGGATTCACTGCAGAATTCTACAAGAAATACAAAGAAGACGTAATGCCAACACTCCTCAAACTCTTCAATGAAAATGAAAGGGAAGCAATCCTACCTAAGACATTCCTGGAAGCAAATGTTACTCTAGTACCAAAATCTGAGAAGGACCCAACTGAAAAAGAGAACTACAGATCCATATCACCAATGAACACAGATGCAAAAATCATCAATAAAATATTGGCAAATAGGATGCAGCAAATCATCAAGAAGATCATATACCATGACCAAATGGGATTCATCCCATGCATGCAGGGATGGTTCAACCTATGTAAATTGATAAATGTAATCCACCATATCAATAGAGCCAAAAGTAAGAATCACATGATCATTTCTATAGATGCAGAAAAGCTTTTGATAAGGTCCAACATTCATTTATGATAAGAACCTTACAGAAAACTGGAATAGATGGTCTTTACCTCAATATAATAAAGGCCGTCTATGACAAACCAACAGCCAGTATCATACTAAATGGTCAAAAACTGAAGGCCTTTAATTTAAAATCAAGCACAAGATAAGGATGTCCCTTATCACTGCTCCTATTTAATGTGGTACTGGAAATACTAGCCAGAGCAATTAGACAAGAGAGAGAAATAAAAGGTATAAAGATAGGAAAAGAAGAAGTTAAATTATCATTATTTACAGATGACATGATACTCTACATAGAAGACCCCAAAACTCCATTGAAAGACTCCTAGATATAATAACTAAATTCAGCAATGTGGCTGGATACAAAATCAATATTCAAAAATCAATAGCATTCCTATACACTAACAACAAAATCACAGAGAGACAAATAAGAGAAGCCACACACTTCACACTAGCAACCAAAAAAATGAAATATTTAGGAATTACCCTAACCAAAGAAGTGAAAGACCTATACAGGGAAAATTATAATACACTGAAAAATGAAATTGAAGATGATCTCAGAAAATGGAAAGACATCACTTGCTCATGGATAGGAAGAATAAACATTGTGAAAATGGCCATTCTCCCAAAACTGTTATATAGATTCAATGCAATCGCAATAAAAATACCAACACCATACCATACCTCATAGATCTTGAGAAATCACTCCTAAAATTCATCTGGAGTGAGAAGAGACCTAGAATATCAAAGACAGTTCTAAGTAGTGAAGGCAAGGCAGGAGGCATCACAATCCCTGACTTGAAGTTATACTACAAAACAACTGTAGTAAAATCAACATGATACTGGAATCAGAACAGAGCCGAAGATCAATGGAATAGATTAGAAGATACAACCACAACTACAAACACACTCAACCACCTTATCTTTGATAAAAGGGCCAAACAGGTTCACTGGAAGAACAACAGTCTTTTTAATAATTGGTGGTGGAAAACTGGCTCTCTATATGCCAAAAACTTAAACTAGACTCATGCCTATCACCATGTACTAAATTAAAATCTAAATGGATCAAAGATCTGAATATTAAAACAGAAACACTAAATCTATTAGAAGACAAATCGTGTAAAAACCTTGAAGACATAGGAGTAGGTAGAGAATTCATGAACAGGACTCAAACTTCATGGGAAATACTTCCCAGAATCAATAGCTGAGATAACCCCTTATTAAA
Source organism: Cavia porcellus (assembly GCF_034190915.1). Lineage (NCBI taxonomy): Eukaryota > Metazoa > Chordata > Mammalia > Rodentia > Caviidae > Cavia > Cavia porcellus. The sequence goes on from NW_026947484.1 coordinate 19,599,759, forward strand.
AAGTTTCTGCACATCAAAAGAAATCTCCAGCATAGTGAAAAGAAAACGCACAAACTGGGAAAAAAATCTTAGTGAACTGTCCCTCAGGATATGTCTTCTGTCTAAAACATATAAAGAATTTAAAAAATCAGACCCCCAAAATTCAAAGACCCAATCCAAAAATGGGCATCTGAGATGAATACACAATTCTCAAATGAAGAAATACAAATGGCAAATAAATATATGAAAAAATGTTCATCATCATTAGTCATTAGAGAAATGCAAATTAAATCCACACTGAGATTCCATCTCACTCCTGAAATAATGGCCAGGATCATGAAAACTATCAACACAAATGCTGGAGAGGATGCGGAGAAAAATGAACCCTCCTGCACTGTTGGTGGGAGTGTAGAGTGGTGCAACCACTGTGGAGGTCAGTTTGGAGATTTCTCAGAAAGCTGGAAATGGAGGTCCCATTTGTTCCAGCTATTCCACTTCTAGGCATGTTCCCAGAAGAAATGAAGACTTCATACCACAGTGATATATGTGTACCCATGTTTATAGCAGCACAATTTGTAATAGCCAGATCTTGGAAACAAAGTAAGTGTCAACTGAGGAATGGATAAAAAAGTTGTGGTTATTTTTATACAATGGAGTACTACTCAGCTATAAAAAATGATCACATTGAGATATTTATAAATAAATGGACACAGTGTGAGACCATACTCATAAGTCAAATAAATAAAACTCACATGCATAAATACTGACTAGTTTCCCTAGTGTAAGAAATGATAAAAATATATAAAAGTATGTGATAATCCTGATTCCCCATTTTATTGTTTTGAAGTCTTATAATATTTTCATTCATTCATTGGAATGGTTTTATTCTGGGATGTTTGATTTTATTGTCTTTGATGGTATGAACAGTTATTTTGAAGAAAAGAAGACATTATAATAACTAGTGCTGATTTAATATCAGCTTGTTTTGAAGTCTCATCAAGCTTTTGTATTTCTGTCTCCATCGGTTTTATCATATTGTATCTTATTGGATTTTATTATATGTGATAGTACAAACAAATATTTTTATAGGCAAAGAGATAATATAAAAACCATTGTTCATTTTCTGTTAGCTGGTTCTAAATACCTTTCATTCTCTTGAAGGTTTCACACTGTCTTGATATGTTTGATGGTATAGTATACAAAGTTATACTAAAATATTTCAAGGAAAGAGACACTACGGTAACCACTATTAAGTTGGATTATCTTGTGTTGAAACACTATGTTGCTTAAATTGTTCTGTTCTTAACCTGTATTGTTATGTTGTTATGCTCTCTTTTATCTTAATGTCCACCCTTTTTTAAAATTTATTTATTTTTTTATTATTGTTTTTTAATTTTAGAGAAATTTTTTAAAAAAATTAGCAGGGTATATTATAGTAACTTTTTGATTTCCTATTAACTTGATTTGAAGCCCTGTATTGCTCTCACCATCTTGTTTTGACTGATTTTACTCTATTCTGTTTTGCTTGATAGTATCATTTTTGAGGTTATAGGCAACTATTTTGAAGACAATAAGATTCACTATGATGCCCATTCTAGTTTGACTTTTGAAGTTCAGTAGTGTCTCCAATGTTTAGGCTTTATTGGTTTTGTTCTGTACTGTTTAGTTCAATTGTATTATACCTGATGATATAGGCAATTCTTTTTAAGGTAGCAAGGGGCATTATGGTAACCATTGTTGATTACTTTCATTCTGTTTTTACATCATGTACTATGTCCATCCTTTGTTTTGACTGACTCTGCTTAATTTTGTCACATTTGGTTTTATTCTCTTCCAAAAAAAAGTAATAAGAACTGTGGGAGTAATAAAACCCAAAATGTGTAAATGTTATTGTAAAAAAGCGAGGAAAAGAAAGTACTCTAAAGGACACAACTGCAAGTGTTTTTAGTTGTGTAAGATAGATGACCATATTACTAAGTTTTTGTTGGATTATTGAACACAACAGTTTGCAATCTCACTGTTTGAATGTGCACTTTGTATGTTTAATTTTGTAACGATCAACTATTTCTAAGATGATAATATGTAATCTACTAACTAGTGATTTCTTATTATTTTTTTTTGAAATTCTGTATTACTTGTACCTTTTTCCTGTTTTGTTTTGTTCAAATAAAAATAAATAAATAAAAGGTTAGGGAAAGTGGGGGAAAGGAAGTATCATAGTTTTAACAAGTAGCAGGTTCAGAGTTAAGGCCTGGAAGGGCACCTACGCTTTGTCCCCATGGTGGTCTCTGACATCTCACGGAAATAGTATCCTCTTTTACAGTCTTGAGCCTAGGTGACCTAACTGCTCACACTAGGGACACTAATGTCATGGCCTCTATTTGCTCAAAACCCTGTGGCTCAGTAGATCCTCCTGCCCCAACTCTCCATAGTTAGATCAGGCTGGGCAAAACAGGAGGGACTAAAGCTTTAGGGCTTCCAGAACCCGAGCTAAGAGTGGGAAACACCTGATGCTGCCCCATGTCCCTACCTGAGCCGGACTCTGATTCAGTGTTCAGATGTTCTTTATGATGGGAAATTGAAGATTTCACTAGAGAATCGATTCCTGGAAAGCAGAATGAATATGTTTTAGGAGTTTCAGTCTCCATCATGAGTTTCTAAATTTACTGTGGATTTGCCACCAGCATGTTTGGTCATACAGCATATATGACATGACCATAGTTGTGATAGTGTGTCCTTCACACAGTGAAACAAATTGCCTCTGGATCTCAGGTTGCATTGTGAACTCCATTTAGTTATTTAAGAATGTCTTAATTAAACATCTCTCGGTTTGAGTTTCCTCAGTTGTGCACTAGACCAAATATCCTGTAAGACTCAGCGTTTATATCCTGTGAGGCTCAGCGTTTAGGATTTCTCAGCACGTTTGCCACTGGGGAGACCAGAGGAGACAAGGAGGAAATGGCTGCGCCAACTCATTGCAAGCTTCAGAAGGGAACCTTTAGGGCTCAAAATAGAACCACTTTGCCTGAGAAAGTGGGTGCAGCTTCTACAAAAAAATCTTCGCTTTCCTGCAGTGCAGAGCCCAGGTGTGCTGTTAACTTGCCACTAACTGATTGGGTTCCCCTTAGAGGCATTAGATTTCACAGTTTATGGTGCTAGAATTTCCTTCATGGCACAGTACAGATGGATGACACCTATATCTCAGATCCTATTAAAATGAGCCAGTAAGAAAAGGATCAATAGAACCTGAGTTTGCAATCCACAGAGTCTGGTGTTAAGGAAAAACAAAAGAAGTAGCAAGAATCTGTGATTTAAATAGCAGCAGGAATTGAAAATTGCTTTCAACTAGAGAGGGTTATTTGGGTTTAACATTGTTTTAAAAGCACAATATTGCTAACCTTGAATTTCATCCAATTGAATGAAAGGCTACCCATGGTGATTCTATTGTGTTAGGTATCAGAGTGATTCATCAGCACAACCCAGGAAGTGCTTTCAGAATGATCTTCTGGTGCTTGGGGGGTTGCTTGTTTCCTGTTACAGCCTTTCTTTGAGTAGTAAGTTCTGTGAGCTACATCTCTGTGCTCTGAAGAGGTATCAGCAGGCTCTTTCTTTAGGACAGGTAGCATCCTCGCTAAAGTGCTATTTTAGGTTAGCACCACACCTTGTGCCTGGCTTAGATGGGACTCTAAAAAGCTTGCTCACAAATAAAGAAGAGGTTCCCGTCCAGGGTCCCAAGCAGAGTTTTTCATGAAATCACCATGGGAAACACCAATCCTGAGACACAGTGGAGAGGCTCTGTCTTTAGATCATGCAGGAGAAAGCAGTCTCTAAAAGCATACACAGTTGTGGGTCCTAAACACTTTAGCCTGAGGGAGATCCCCTTTCCATCCTTTTTCATCTTTCCCATTCTTCACTAATCAATTTTATTCCTTCTTAAAAGTCCTTGCTCTTTCACTCTGAAGTTTCATCTGCAAAGGAAACTCATGTGCTTTTGTGATGTTGGTTAGCAGGATTGCAGGGGATTCGGGGATAGCCGAAGTAGCTAGGGAAGGGTGAAGGGACTGTACAAGAGCTCCAGTGTAAAGCTCGGTCCTGCCGGGGCTACTGGCAATAGCAGTGTCCAGAATCTCATCTCTTCCAGACTAGCAGCACCTCAGACGGCCTCACAGTTTGTTCAGTTTCTTTCCCTATGGATCCACCCTATTTTCAGATCTTAGACTGCAACCTACCAGCTCATCACCCATTGGACTTTCTTCAGCTCTTTGCAAGTGAGCAAGCTCCACCTGCCCTGCTTGCAACAGTTGGGGCAAAACCTTATCAGGACCCAGCAGCCCTGTTCCCTGGAGAGTGGGTTATGACTGAAGACCATTTGTCAAATTACTCACCTCTGTCAGTCAGGGTCTCCCAGAGGCACCTATGCAGAAAAACTTACAAGGTTTGTATTAAGGTCTCTGAGTAGGAGGAAAAAGAATTTCCTACCCTCCTTAGACAGGCACAATGCAGTGTTAGGTGATTTTGTAACTGGCTAGAGGTTCCCAGCCAGTAGGGCACTCCAGCTCTGGACAAAGAGAAAGATGCAAAAATTCAAAGGAAGAGGCACCAGTGCTCACACGAGGCTAGAGAATCTGGTATCTAAATCTCAAGGAGCTCAGGGGCCAGTCAGGTTTATGACTAACCCAGGGAATGATCTGTAAAATTCCCACAACCTAATCCTTACACCTCCTGCTCACAAGACCCATCATGGGGCATGCCTCACCCATTCCACTTGATTACATGCTTTCTAAACGACTAGCTGGAGTGCCACAGGACTGGTCCAGCTGCCTATGGTACTCTTAGCCCAGGAAACCTTAAGGTAACACTGGGACAAAATCTGTCAGCTCCAATTCCACACTGTTAAGACCCTGTTGGAACTCAAAGGACATTTGTGATTAGAGAAAGTCTCACTAAATACCAGGCCACCCTTACTGAAAACCTAGACTTTCCTCTTCAGTCTTGCACAGTTCTAAACCCAGTTACTCTCCTCCCAACTAACCAACAGATAGAACATGAATGTAAATAAATCCACCCAGAATTACTCTGGGCACATGAAACACGAGCTATGGATGGCAGTGGCAAACACATGGCTCATGAATGGCATTTTCTTAAATAATGGCATTAGGAGGGCAGTGTATGCAGTAGTCAGTCTAACCCAACCAAATAGGCAGATGTTATTGCCCTCTCTTAGGCACTGTAACTTCCCCAAGGCAAGAAGGCCAGTGTATATACTGACTCCAATGATGCCTTTCTAGTCCTACATGCACACACTCCCATCTGGGAAGAAGGGAAATTTTGACTATCCACCAGTCAACAATAAAACATGGACCAGAGATCCTCAACCTTCTTGAGGCAGTAACTCTCCCAAGCAAGGTAGCAGTTGTCCATTGCCAGGCACTTTCAGTAAAATTGGACCCTGTCTCCCAGGGTAATTCAAAGGAAGATTTGGCTGCCAAATTTTCCTTGAAAATGTCCCTGGCCCATCAATAATATCTCCCTTGTTCCCACTCCAAGATCTTGACTTGGAGCCTGAGTACTCTACAGATCAGCCTCAAATGATTTGTGATAATGGAGGAATCCCAAAGGGCTAATGGTTGTATACGAAACCTTTAATATTCCTGAACAATCAGCTCAGTGGAAAGTCAGTGAGTCCCTAATGACACCTTCCACCTAGGGCAGGTCACTACTGGTACTATGGCATGTGGGCTGTTTATAGGGTCAGGAGTCTATAACATCGTAACCCAGGTCTATAAGGTGTGCTGTCCACCTCCACTGCCTGAGCCAATACTAGAGCGAGGGACCTTGCCTGGGGAAAACTGGCAAACAGATTTTACCAACATGCCTTTGAGTAAGGGGTATATGCATCGTTTTGTGTGCACAGACACCTTTACTAGATGGATAGAATTTTTCCCTACCAGGTCAGAAAGAACCTCGGAAACAGTGAAAGTCCTTCTTAAGGATGTGATTCCTAGTTATGCAGAGTGATAATGGGCCCATAAACATCTGGGGTCTTAAAGAGGCTTTGGGTTTCCCTCAAATCCAAACTTAATCTCAATCCATGTGAGATGCTTATTGGAGATTCTTACATCTGCCCTACTTACTGACAAGGAGACTTCCCAGATCATCCAGCACATCACCCATCTGGGAGCCTTTCAGCAGCAGCTGCATGAATATGGAAACAAGATTCTTCCACTCCCAGGGACCAAAACCAGTTGTCAGCTCAAGCTCTGCCCTCATAACTGGGTTCTAGTCAAGACCTGGGAGAAGGGTAGGTTCCAGGACCAATCTATCCCCAAATGGAAACCCTTTCATGACTTGTATCTAGATGTCTCCCAAAGCCTCATGTGGTCATAGGTGGGGCTTTTGAGAGGTGCCTAATACTGATTCATGGTGCGAGGCTAGGATTAAGGGCACTGGGATTAAGGGTGTGTGATTAATATATTAGTTCACTGATTGGTTTGGCAGCTGCCCTGAGCTGAATAGCCTACCTAGAATACAAAAGGAGAAGAAAGAAGCTGCTATTGTCACTTGCTGATTGCTACTCCATGACTGGCTACTTCTGCCTGTCATAATTTGTTTGCCATAGACTATGTCTCCTCTGCCATGTCACCCTGCCTTGGACACAGTCAAGTATGGACTGAAACCTTTACAAACTGTAAGCCAAATAAACCTTTCCTCCTTTAATTTTGGTGTCCGGTATTTTGTGTCAGCAAGAGAAAAGTAACTAAAACAGGCCCCTATAGAACCCTCTTAACTATACCTTCTGTGGTCAAGGTGCAGAAAATGGATAGTTGGATTCACCTCTCTGGGGAAAAAACTCCAGCCACCCAAACCACTAGTAAAAAAAGGAGAACAAACCTCACACACCTGTGAACCAGTGGGAGTAGCATCACGTTTCTTCTCAGAAAGCACCAGCCAAACTGCTGGGTCAGACAGTTAAACCATTTTGCCCCCTCTAAGTAAAAAGGGAAATTCATCCTGGCCCTGGAAATAGGGTCCCTCATCATTCAGTTAGTTTCATAGTTGTCGTGCTTCCCATATTCACTGTTGAGATCCTTGTCTCAAGTTATAAAATGACCACTTCTGGCTTATTCTTATTTTTCTTGAGATTCTCTTTGGTGGCTCAGGACTGTCTCTATGGGAGATAATGAGCAGTGATTAGCTTTGCAGAACCTTCAATCTACCCCTGTGTTATCCATAGCCAAGTACTGTTGGCTCTGTCTTTCTCCAGCTTCCAGCTAATATACCACTGTGACCATCTCTGCTCAGCTCTGGGCACCTGAAAAAATGAACTACTACCCCAAACATCAAGGAAGTGACCCTTTTAGTTGAGTATCCCTTGGACAGCCTACACAAGTTTCAGGTCAATAAAATGACCAGGATAACCTCAACAGGATTATTGCTGTCCTCCTCAGCTCCCATCAAAATATCCTTATTCAGATTTTTTTCCACAAAACCACCCATTTGGGGACCAATATTCATTCACACATCACTTAAATCCCAGGCACCCTCTGTACAAAGAAGACTCAAGACCAGGCCAAAGTCAAGAGTTGGGTACACTCAAAGATTCCCTTTGCAAACAAATCCTGAAGATAATGCCTTCACTGGAACATGTTGGTTCCCAGGAAAACCAAAAAGCATCCTTTGAACATCTGGTGAACATCTGGTGTGGTTCTTGTGACACACAGGGGTAGAAGGTGAGGGTCAGGGTGTTACCAAGGGAGACCCTTCAATTGTGATTCCATATTCTCATGGGAAGATTGTTCTCAGCCCATCACCAGTGACTGCCAGTGCCAGTTATAAAAACTCAACTTAACCATCATTAGTGGATACCGAAAGAAATTTTATACATTGGTAAAATAGAATTACCAAAGCTATGCCAGATGCTTCTTTTGGGTCCTTTCAGCCTTTGATTGGAGCTACACTGGCAGGGACCTTATTTTTCTGGGCAAATGAAAACAATTAGTTCACCCATAGGTTTACCACTGAATAATTTCAATGAGAAAATAATTTCAGGAACTTTTCTTTCTGTGAGGCATTAATCTCTAACTTACATTCTTCCAGAAACCTAGACAGCAACATGCATCCTTGTTTTTTGGGTCCAAAGAGCACTACAGCATCTAATAACCAATTCCTTTCAGTTCTATTAGCCACCAAGACAAGAAACAAGTGAGTCATAAAACTCATTTCTCTCCTAATGGGTATGAGCATAGAAACTGCAGTTATCAAGGAACTGACAGGCAGCTTATCAAAATCATCCAGACCACTGTTGTCCTCTGGAATCAAATTGATTCAACTAGCAGAGGGGCTTTACAAAATCATGTGTTATTAGACCTCCTTCTTGTTAAGTCAGCATGGAATAGAGAAAGATGCAGCATAATAGCTAGCTGACCATCCTTCTAGGGCCTTCCAGGAACTATCTGAGCCATGGAGATCCTGGTCAAACATCTAGAACTAGGCCTCCTGGTTACTTTCCTTGCTTGGGCCTTTGTGCATGCTTCTCATAGCCTTTCTATTGAGACCAAGCATGCTTTATCTCTTGGTCAAATTTGTTTCTTCTCATTTAAACAGTTGTTAAAACTACAAATGATGACCCAACCCAAGGACCAAAACCCACCTTCACTTCTAGAACTCATCAACAAATCCTTGGAGGAGAATGGCTCCCTTGGCCTCCTGGATTAGACGGCGGGGGAGTTCCATACTCTCTGCCTAGGCAGGAAGTTCCATAGTCTCCCTAATCATCAGGAAGTAGGTACAGCAGACAGACATTCCACCCTCAGCATCTTTTAAAGAATTTTGGAAGCCAGTGCTCACAGGAGTAAATAATACAGATGGTACAACTGGGGCTGTGAGGCATTTCTGCTCCACTACTATTGCCTAAACTTTGCTGCTGTTTTCTTATCATCGTGTACCATGTCTAGTTCATGTACGAGAAGCCGGAAGCCATCCAGGACTCCGAGGTAACACTAAGACTTATTAGGGACTGCAACTCTTAACTGATTTTTGAGGGGCATTCTGTTATCATGGGTTATAGAGCCCAGGAACAGGTTCCCAGGATCTTGTGCATGAAGAGTAAATGGCACAGGATAATACACTGGGTGTGAGTGCGCCTAAACTGGCAAATGGTGTGAGCACTAAGGTCACCGGGTATAGGTGCCTCCCTTCAGGGTCTTCTGGAGTGTGGTGCACAGCATGAGCAACAGGGTGCCGAGTCATATCAGCTGCATCTATTGTGCATGTCCTTTCCCATAATTCCATCTGTCCAGAGATGCAGTCCAGATATATGAACCCTCAATGAGCTCCAGGGGAAGAAAAGTTCCGGTCTGTCACGCAGAAGCCTCTGGAAAAGCACACATGCATCCTGGTTTGGAATTTTGGAATTTTCCAGTGCAGGTTTGGCGATCTTTGTTTTCCTTTTCTTAACCACTATGTAGTAGGCCTTAGGCAAGGCAAGCGGAGGGCTGGCTCTGAGGCACTGCTCAGCCTAGGGGAAATGTAGAGGAGAGAGGCCTTCACAGCCAACAGAGAAGGGGGCCCCTATCCATCCCTATTGTGCTATGTTAATTCTCATCCCATGACCAGATATTTGCTCATCCTTCAAGGAAAGAGTGGAGCTATTCTTTTATGTTGTTTAATTACATTTTATTTTTTCCTTCCACATTCTTCCTGTCAACAGAAAGCTCCTGTTTTCTGAGAAGAACTTGTGTTTTCATTTAACTCTGCAAGATTTTCATGCACATGCAAGAAAAAGTCTTAAATGCTTGGTATAAAGAGACTCCTTGAACTACACCAGGGTTTTGGCATCTTGTATTTGTCACATTAGCGCAGGCTAGTATGCAGGCCATTTCTTCCTGCGTCAGGCTGACCCTTTCCCTAGGGTGCTTTCAGATGCCCCCCCAAAGGGCATCAACTGTCTCCTGCTTTCATGGAGCTTCCTGCTGTGGAATCCAATACCTCTTGCTCTGATCTCCATCCAAACCCACTGGGAAAACATCTGTTAAACATTCTCTGTGTGATGGTGGTGAGTGTGCTGAATCTCAGTTAAGTTACCTCCGAGTGGTAGGCATTAATTTAAGGAAATGCTGGTATATTAGAAAATTCAAGCTCATGTCAGCTTTTTAGGACCAATGATCTTGTCTAAATGCTCATGCACAAATATTTACCACCTTTCAAACACTGTCAGCTTATCAGTTTGCGAGCATCTCTATGGAGCCTGTCTCACCATTTTGGGGCATTCTATACTGTGTGCAGTAACAGAATTTCACATCACTTTAAGGCTTTGTAAGGTACAGAAAAAAAGTTAAGCAAGATTGTTTAATATGATTTAATTCTGATAATGCAAACACCAGAACAGTGCAATTCTTTTGAGTTGTCTTTGACTTCTTTTGTAATATAGAGTTCTAGAAATTGAAAAATGATTTTTGTTAAGATGGAACAAAAAATCGATATGAGAGCAGGAAGTATGGACATATTCTGAAAGTCCTGATTGGTATGTCAACTGAGACACAGCTCTGCTTTTTAAGGAGGTAAGAGACCAAAGATTTGATCTGAAAAGAGAATAAGTGAGGTTATTGCAAAGCTTTGGACACTAGGAATGGTGTGCTTCTTAACACTTGTTCACCTTTCAAACATTTAATATTATTGCAATTTTTCTCTAACGTGTATCTGGAATTATTGTCTTCACAAACATTTGATTAAAAGTTTTAAACCTCTCCATTTAAAGTGAATGACAGGTGTTTTTTCTCATACACCCCAAATCCCAATACATTAATTACACATCATTTGCCATAACATAGTTAATTATTACATGTTATAGTAAGGAGAAAAAGAAATTTTCAGTTATAAAATTATATCTATCCAATGAGGGATTTTCTTTCACTTTTTTGGAAAACCTACATTATGATCGGCTTCACTAACTTCAGGTACAATAGAGAAAACCACCGGCAAGGCAACCCAATAGGTTATGCTTAGACATGGACAGAAGTCACCTGCTGTAATGGCCTGAGTGTCTCTGATGGAGCTAGTGTCGCATGGTGATGTTGAAGGTGGACACAGGCTAAGATGGGTGACTCTGCGGGTAATCATTCACCTTCTCAAGTGATGCACTCACTTGCAGAAATACCTCTATGTACTGTATACTCAACAGAAAAGCCTATTTTTGCTTGGATCAAAGAGTTTCTACCCATACCTGTTAGAACAGGTTGGGGTATTTTATCTTCAGACTTACTGTAAGGAATTCTGCATAAGAACCATTCAGCAAGTTGCCGGTGGCCTCATCTTCTCTGCCATGACAGTTTGGAAGTTGACAAAACCTACGGTAGGTGACCTGATGCCGAGGTGAGGAGGCTGAATGTCAACTCTGGTGTTCACAATTAAAGCAGACACATTTGGTTTGTACTTGCAGCTCAGGCAAAAAGGCATTTGTTAAGGAGACTTGCTTGTCCAGGAGGTCAAAACACAAATGCCAAAAGCATATTGAGTCCTTTTTCCTTTGGGTATTTTCACGAGGCTCTGTTGAAAGACACCTGATTCATTGTGTGACTGTCAACAGAGGCTGCAGAAAGTCAAAGGAGCACCTCCATCCCGAGACTGATTTCAACTTAATCATTCCTATCCGCATTGATCTTTCCTCTGCACAGGGCAAACTGAACCCCTTCTTTCCCCCATGTTACTGAGAGATCCAGAGTGTGGGTGTGAGGGCTGGAACTCCTCAGATGCTGCAGATAGGAGGGATGGTATTGCAATAAGCTGGAGCAGGCCTGGGTTTGCACACACCTGGATTCTATATTTCTGTCCTTCAGTGTGAGAAGGGAAATTTCTATCTGCTATTGAGAATAAGAAACTTCATCCTAAATGAGAGTAGTTGCTATCCTTAAAAAACAAAAGTGCACAGAGATTTACACACCAAGATATTCCACACAAGGTTAGTCACAGCTGTGAAAATAAGAAGGCAAATAGCCAGTAATAATCACAATGGTTTTATGAACTGAGGTTATTATTCTCACAGAGTACATTTTCACTACTATCTTTATAAATGGTGATTTTGAAGCTATATTGAAAAACATATTTAGAAAAAAAGCAAGCAGATATAAATCAAGATTTTAGTAACAATTATCTCAGATTATGAATAACATGCCTTTCTAATATTTTATACTTCTCCCCAAAACATTAATTTCAAAATTAGAAAAAAAATGGGAAAATACTACTAAAAGAGCACTCTAAATGTATCACAAATTTTATGCAAGGGTTATTAGAGTAAGAATCCTATCATACTGTGTGATAATCTTCTACCATAAGAGCATGACAAGCAGTTGTGTAGGACAGAGTAATACATGCTAAAATGTTTTGCTTTTTAAAAAACTGCTTGACAAATTATTATTTCAAAAATTATGGTTTCCAAGCTGAATATGTGTGGCATACATCTGTGATCTCAGCAATCAGAGGCTGATGCAGGAGGAGTACAAGAGGCCAGCCAGGGCTATACAGTGAGCTCAAAGCCAGCCTAAAAATGCCCCTGTCTCAAATAAGAGCAGTAGTGGTTTGCTAATCACCAATAATTTAGAGTTTTCACTACAAATAAATAAAGACAGATTGTAGAAAGCTATCACATTGCTTAGGGTTTAATCTCTGAAGTCATATTTAAAGTAGCACAATTCAAAACTCCACAGCAATTAAAAAGGAGGAACTAGTTTTTGGCAGGAGAAGATCAAAGCCGTAACTCACTGAAACGTCCTCAAAAATCCTTTCTTCTACTTCCCAATTCTGCACAGGAAATTCTCACAAGTCAAATCTTCAGACTCCCTACCTAAGGTCAACTCAAGAACACTTTCCCAAATCCCTAGAATTTTTTTTTTTTTTATGTTGATCAACCTAGCTTTTTCCCAGGTATCCTGAATTTTGCTCTGTGTCCACTAAGCAACAGAGCGGGCATGGGGGAGGAAGGGTCTGGCCTGTAAAGGAAAATCTGCAGGTCAAAGGAGTGCTGTAAATACTGAGTGCTGGCAGGTTTTGCCCCATCAAATAAAGACCAGCTTCACTTCAAAACTGCATTCCTTTGCTCCTTTACAGATTAATTCAGAGTTTGAGTGGTCATTATTTCTGATCTTATCAGCACAACTTGTTGATTTGATCAACACTAGTTTGTTACAGAACAATACAGAAAGCCTAAATTCAGAATCTTTTTAAGAAAAGCTCAAAGTCCCAGTAACACCCATACACACTGAGATGTTTCTAAGGAGGAAGGAAAGGGAGAGCTGGTAAAATTACCATCCTGTCATCATACCATAAGACAGTCAGTGATCTAGAAAGGGATCTGTGCTGCTAATTGGAAGTTATTAATAGTTTTCACTGTTAAACAGTACAAAGAATTATGACTAATAGTAAAGATCACTTCTCTGACATTAATAGCATTCTCAAAGTTGTAAAAAAAAAAAGAAGCAAAGCATGTTTTTTGTTAAAAGGAGATTGAAAACTACAAGAAATTTGGTATTTGTCTTAACTTTTAGAAACACTTTATAGTTCACTTTGATTTTAAACAATAATGTTAATTTTAAGTAATTTTTTAAAAAATCACAACTTCCCACTATACAATACATAATAATACCAGGTAGGAAGACAAAATAGGTCTCCTTATCCTGCTGCTATACTATCCTTGCAAATCAAAACTTGGCATGTTATTAACAATGCCAAGCTGTTTTTAATAAAGTGGTCACTACTGCCTCCAAGTGGTAGCAGAGTTTCAGGGCCTAAATTTCATTATTTTCATGTCGTTTAAGCCGAATGGGAGAGAATGGAGAGACTGACAAAGTATATACCATTTCAAATGCAAGTTTTGAATGTGAGATTGTAACTGAAGAATACAGGGTTTTGGTAAAACAGTGCAACAAACTCATAAACACACACAAGTGACTGTCTTCATCCATATAATCTGTGTTCCATAATGGAATGAGGGCCCCTGGTTTGTCAGTGCGTTGCACCCAGGAAATGTCCTTGGCCACCATTTTCTTCTGATGGTAGCACCTCATCTCCACTTACTGGAAACACCAGGTCACCAGACACACATCATTCATCAGTCATGAAACATCTTGAGTAAAGAAAAGCATTATTTTATATCAACCCTTCACTCCTAGACTTTGTCCTTCAAGTATTTCTGTTAGCAGAGTAGAAACACAAATTAGTTGGGTCAAATTTAAAGGTTTGTTCAGCAGTTCTGAGGATTGATCGAGGCAAGAGATGATCTTGAGTTGCTGCTCCCACCAACTGCACACATGGAACAAAGCCAACCAAATATGCAATTGTTCCTGATCAAATCAGGACAGCACAGTTTGCTCCAGCTTTGGATTGTTTTTAAATTAAAAGATGATGTAAATATGTCTTCTAGTTGAGAAATATGCAAAAAGACTTCAGACCAAGAAGCAAGCCCTGCCTATAAATCAGAGCTATGCATGGGCCACTGTGGGGACAGCCAGACCCCAGCGTTTTCCCATGAGTACCATTCACTGACTGCAGGGGAAGAGAACAAGAAGTCACCAAGAAGTAAGCCTTTCCTGTAAATTGGTGACACACAGGGGCTGCTGGGGAGTGGGCGGGGGGGAGCCAGATGCCAGCCCCTTCTGGCACACGGGCTGGGAAAAAAGATCTAGCCCCCCATCTCTACCCCATAAGAAACCAGCTGACCCAAAGAAAGACAGGCTGTGATGATAGCCATTAAGGTATACACAATTTAATGCGTTTAGTGCTGAGTGTCTCACTGACTTTGCAGGTCTAAGGCTGGTAGTCTGACCATATATTCAGAGGATAACAATAGGAAGTGTAGCATTTATGGGGGATCTCCTTCTGAAGGTGGCAGCCACTGTTAATTCCTTATTATCTTGATTTGAAGTCCTGTAACATTTTAATTGTTTTGTAGGGTTGGGTTTTATTCTGTTTTGTCTTGTTTGAATTTATTATATCCAATGGCATGGGCAGCTGTTTCAAAGATAACAAAATATGTTATGGTAGCCATTTTGCATTTACTATTAACTTGTTTTGAAGTCCTTTATTGCATTCATTGTTTTGCTCTTATTGCTTCTATTCTGTCCTATTTTTGTTTGACTTTTACTATGTCTGAAGGCGTGGGCAGCTATTTGAAGACAATAACAAGTATTGTGGTAACCATTGTTGATTACTATTGTTTTGAAGTCCTATGTCACTTACACTGGTTTGTTTTGATTGGCTTTGTTCTGTTTTGTTTTGCTTGGTTTTATTCCCTTTAAAGTAAAAATTTTAAAGTTAAAAAACAAAGATTTCAGAGTAAAATGATCTAAGATTGAATCCATCCAGTAGTAGAAATGTAAGAGCAACAGTTCTAAGTTTGAGTTAAATAATGTACAATTTAAAACAGTGAAAAGGTCACCCACTTGACAGACATGGTGCTGAATGGCCATGGACAGGGCTCTACTTGTCCTTCTAGGTGTTGATATGTCCTCTGTCATGTGATTTCAGAAATAAAAAGAGGCTGTGCCCCTTGGGCACTTTAAGAAATGGTAGTGTCTAAAACAATCTGCTCTCTGCTAAATGATGCCCTTGATTTTTTTTTTTCAGCCTATCAACAAACCCACTTCACTTTCTGTCTCCTGATGGCTACCTGAAGGATCCAAAGCCAAAATGACCAACAAAGTCTCCTCCACCCAGTTGCAGTAGGTGTGGACACACTGTGAATCCAGGGCTTTTGAGCTTTGGGTCTCTGCTTACCCTCCTGACTTCCATGGTTCTTTACTGAGACCTAAACCTTGCAGATGCTTTTGCTCCTCCCGCTCCTCCCTTTCTTCCTCCTCCCCCTCTTCCTCCTCCTTGTCTCCGCCCCACTCCACATGGTAGGGTTTCCCTGGTAAAGAGCTGACAAGTTCCCAGCCCCAAAAGAGCTTCCAGTTTAGGTGGGAGAAGAAGAACCAGAGGCCTCAACAAGAGCCAAAGGAGCCTGCACAGGCCGTGCCATGGGGGCACCACCCTGCAGCCCCAAGCCAGGGTGATCAGATCATCTTGGGACAGCCTGAGGGAGACCTGTCATGTCTGCATCTCCTGACCAGACAGGGACTCCTGCCAGGGCTGCAGCGAGGTAAACACTCAAGGCAAGGGTCAAAGGCAGGGTATTATTGGGATTACGGAGCACCCCCTCTTCCAGTGCTCCGTTGTTAGTACTGTTTTCAGAGCTGGAAGTCCAAATGATTGCTGTGATCATGTCGCAAAAGAGGGCATGATTCTAGAGAGGACAGCCTTGACACTGCGTCAGAGATCGGTGATTATACTCAAGACAGCAGCCCTGCTCTGGGGGAAGGATACACACAGATGCCCCGGACACAGAGGTTGGTCACATCCTTGTCAACTCTAATGCCACTGCCATCTGAGAATTTCCCCGAGCAGCCGAAGGAGTCCTTCTCTCAGTCCTATTCCTGTACAGGCTCCATAAGCCCTAACAGAGCAGGAAGTGGTAGCTGAAACACTCATCATGGGATGTCATTTCAGATCTTATCACTGATTAAGATGAACCTTCATCTACCCGTCCAGGTGCCCTCACTTGATCAAAAGGCACCACTTATATTTTAGGATCCTGATAAATTTATCAGTTATTACTGAGAAACTTTGAATACGGTCTAGACTTCTTATTAGCCACTGAACACAAAAAGATCAAGATTTTCCCTCTTCAAACACATACTGTTTCTGTGCTCAATGAGGAATATTTCCTGGTCTGCCTAAAACAGAAGCATGGAGGGTGATGGGTGCTGGAGATGCAGTGCTGGGAGGGAGATGAGGTGATCAGGAGGAAGAGAAGAAAGGAAGAAATGTTATAAACAGCAACTCTGACAACACAGTGCTACCTGCCCCGCAGGTCACCATCAAGAGGCACTTTGTCATTACAGGGACAGGACAGCAGTGCCTGAGAAGGAAATGAGTGAAACAGCTTGCAGCCACACTAGACTGGGCTCTGAAGGTTTCCAGTATGCCTGGGCCATGCTCAGTGACCTTCTTTCAATCTGTGGAACTGTGCTACTGCTGGAGAATGGAACTGCGCTGCCACTGGAAGAGGTGAGTTCCTGCACACAGGATACAAATGGCATTTAAAGTCTGTAATTTTCCTGTTTTGAAAAAAAAGCTACTTTCTGAAACATGGTAAAAATTATGTTAGTCTAGAATCACTGGGAAGTTTCTTCCCATGCATGCTTGCAATCATTAGAAATATTCTAGAAAATATTCTTCCCAAATAATGTTTACAAAATGAGTAGCCCGATTCTGAAATAATCCTCTCATCTTTCATCCCCCACAAAGTATGCCAAGTCAAAAACAAGAGGTAGCCTGACAAACTCAGAAAAAATTTTAATATTTCCCTGACAAGTGATGTCTTAAGCAATTTGGAATCCCTAGCAACTCCTCCAACAGGCACTCTATGATTTTTGGTGAATTTGGCCCCAAAGCTATAAGGTTTGGTTCACCTGAGACCAACCAATAGGTAGGGGCAGGAGACACTAATTCTTCCAAGAGTTTGGGGGATTTTTTGGCCCAATTCAAATTACTATAGATTTTTATTTCATTTATTAAAGTATTTTGCAGACATATGTAGAACAACAAGACAAAACAAAATAAAAAGCTTATCAAAAGCAAACAATGGAAATGAATTTGTATTTAGATCCACTGTATTCTATAATCAACTCTCCAAATGAAAACATTTCCATTTTTTACCACAAGGAGACGGTAAGAGCCTACTCATGTCAGACAGCTGAGCACAATGCCCTGAATTTGAATACTCACTAAAAATGAATGTGCATAGCAGTTGAGTGACACCTTTTCTCTGGGCTGGCCAAGATTTTTTCAATGAAATTGAATTCGTCAGACGAATATTTTCTGAGTGCTACTCTCCAGGAAGCCCATAGTCTCTTGGATTTTATGTACTTTCTAGGGTGATTCCAACCCATAAATTTAGGCTTCTAGAACAGGACAGACCCTTGAGTTAGGAAAATCCAGTAAGGCCTCAATTTGAAGGATTTTGCAGGTGGGAATAGTCACATATTGGTTTCTCACATTGTGACAAATGACCATAAATGGCAAGGGTTCTTAAAGAACAGAAAGGCGGGGGTACCAGCCTTGCTCCTCCCTTGTGTACTGATTACAATGACTCTGGGTGACCTGGCTGATGTAAGACCTCATCTTCACATCTCCTCCACATGTCCCTCAGTCTGACCCTCAGAAGGGATGTCCTCTCTGACCTGCAATTGGCTGTGATACTTTGAGGCTTGCTTTGAGACTGCCAGTGCCATTCCCTGTGGGTGGTGGCCATGTACCTATTTCCCTTGGCATTTTTCAGCTCTCTTTCTAAGCTCACTTTTTTGTTCCCAGCACGTGCACTGACTGGAGATGCTGGCACAGCTAATTGCTGCTGAAGCCAAGCCTTACCACCATGCTGTCTTTAAAATGTTCATCTTAATATTAGGAGATAAGGTTGGGAATATAGCTCAGTGGCTTAAGCCCTACATGACAAGTGCAAGGTCATGAGTTCAATTTCTGGTATAAAAAAATAAACAAAAAAATTCATCTTAATATAAGGTGATAAATTTGAATTTGTAAGAATACATGCCACGTGCTGCTGCTGGAAGAAATGAGTTCCTGCACACCATCCCAAGCCCTGGGAGAGTTTAAGACCATCACTCTCAGTGGTCAAGGGCCCACCCAGCTTGCAGCCACACTAGACTGGGCTCTGAAGGTTTCCAGCATGCCTGGGCCATGCTCAGTGACCTTCTTTCAATCTGTGGAACTGTGCTACTGCTGGAGGAGGGAACTGCGCTGCCACTGGAAGAGGTGAGTTCCTGCACACTATCCTGAGCCCTAGGAGAGTTTAAGACCATTGCTCCCGGTGCTCAAGGACCCGCCGAGGTTCCAGCCACACTATCTAGGCTTGGGAGGGTTTGTGGCTCAACTAGATTATACTCAGCCACCTTCTTCAATCAGGGGAGTTGAAGGCACATGAAGTGAGATCCAGCACATTGGTCCTAGCCCAGAGAAAGCTTTGGACCATCATCCACAGTGGTTAGGTGCCTGACCAGCTTCCTGGAACACTGGAGGTGGCAAAGGAGGTCCTGTGGGCCTGACTGGACCACACTCAGCAACCTCCATCCAGTCCCAGGAGCCCAGGAATAAGAGATGATTTCCAACATGCCCAGATGAAGCCTTGGAACATCACTTGAAATATGCAAATATAGGGAAATGACAACATGAAAGACAAAAATGAAATCTCAAAACTCCAGCCCATCCCAAGAAAGCCTAGGAGCCAGATACATAGAATAAAGTATATGCCACACACCAGAAATACTGAAATAATAGCAACTGAATTAAGAAGCAACTCTGAGAAGCTTGAAAGGAATTCAAACTAGAAATAATCTCCCAGGTAAAAGAAGAAATGATAAAAATAATGAAAGAGATGCTGAACACATCTAAAGAAGACACAGTTAAAAATTAGAGGAAAAAAAACAAGAAGATAGAATCCCTGGATGAATAACATGAGAAACAAACAGAATACATAAAGCAGATTCAAAGAGATATGCAGGAAATCAAAAATTCCATTGAAAGTTGTCAAAACCACCTCAACAAAAGTGAAGATAGAATTACAGACCTCGAAGACACAATTGCAGCTAGTGAACAGGAAAGAAAAAGATCTTTTAAAAATAATAAGGAATCAGGAAATAACAATTAAACAGCTGCAAGATGATTCAAAGAGAAACAACATGAGATTGATAGGGATAAATGAAAAAGAAGGGGACAACACAAATGGTATCAAGAGGCTATTTACAGAAGTAATTGCTGAAAATTTCCCAAACATGAGAATGTAAACAGACATTAGGATTAATGAAGCATATAGAACTCCAAATAGCCATAACCAAAATAAAACTACACCCAGAAATAAAATAATCACCCTCCCAGAAATCCAATGTAAGAATAGAATATTAAAAGTTGTCAGAGAGAAAAGACATATCACCTAGAAAAGAAAATCTATCAAAATCACAGCAGACTTCTCAGCACAAACAATGAAGTCAAGAGGAGCATGGAGTGATGTATTTCAGATCCTAAAGGAAAATGATTTCCAACCTAGACTGATGTACCCTGAAAAACTATCCTTCAAAATGGATGGAGAAATAAGACACTTCCACGACAAAGAACAGCTGAAGAACTTTATGATCACCAAACCAACCCTGCAAAGAACACTGAAAGACAGTTTAGATACACTTAGGAAAAAAACCACTAAGCAAGGCAGAGAATTAAACAGAATGGAAAGATAAAGATGCAACACAGAAAGATAACATGTCAACAATAAACCAACATATAACAGTTATAACCAATAATGTAATAGGTCTCTGCACCAATTAAAAGAAACAGACTGGCAGAATGGATCAAGAAACAACATCCAACCATATGCTGTCTACAAGAAATCCATCTAACCCAAAAGGATACTCACAGACTGAAAGTCAAAGAATGGAAAACAATACTTCATGCAACAGGAATCCCCCCAAAAAGCAGGAGTAGCTATTCTGTTTGCAGACAATGTGAACATTAAACCAATAATGATCAGAAGAGATAAAGAAGGTCATTATATACTGGTTAGGGGAAAACTTCAAGAGGAAGAGATAAATATCTTAAATATATAGGCACCAAATTTCAGAATACACAGTTTATATAAAACAAGTATTAACAGAAATTAAAAACCAAATGATCAGTAAAACAATTTTAACAGGAGACCTTAACACACCATTGACACCAAGAGAGAGATCAACCAGACAGAAAATCAGCAAAGAAATAACAGAACTGAATCACACCTGTGAACAAATGCATTGATAGTCATATACAGAGTGTTCCATCCAACAACGTCTTCTTCTCAGCAGTATTGGGTCATTCTCTAAAATAGACCATATATTAGCTCACAGAACATATTTAAATAAATGCAAAAGAGTTGAAATTATCCTTTGCATATTATTGGATCATGGTGCTATGAAATGAGAAATCAATGATAAAAGAAATCACAAAAATCCCACAAATACATGGAAACTGAAAAACACACTCTTGAGTAATCAGTGGGTCACAGGGGAAATTAAAGAAGAAATTAAATAATACCTAAAAAAAATGAAAATGCAAATACAACTTACCAGAATCTGTGGGATGCAATGAAAGGCATCCTCAGAGGAAAATTTTATGCACTTAGTTCCCACATCAGGAAAACAGAATGAATAAAAATAAATAACCTGATGTTATACCTCAAATATCTAGAAAAAGAAGAGCAAGTCAAGCCCAAAGCCAGAAGAAGAGAGGAAATTATCAAAATCAGAGCAGAAATCAATGCCATTGAGACTTGGAAAACAATCCAAAGAATCAATGAATCAAAGAGTTGGTTGTTTGAAAGAATAAATAAAATTGATAAGCCCTGAGCCAACCTTATTTAAAAAAGGGAAGAAAAAGCTCAAATTCACGCAATAAGAAATGAAAAAGGCAAAATCACTATAGACTCTACAGAAATACAGAAGATCATTAACACCTATTTTGAAAACCTCTACTCTGAAAAGGTTTGATAACAGAAGAAATAGACCAATTCCTAGAAAGATATGAAATACCAAAGCTAGGTCAAGAAGACATAAAACTGCTGATTAACCCAATCTCTATTAATGAAATTGAAAACGTAATTAAGTCCTTACCTCCAAAGAAGAGCCCAGGCCCAGACAGATGCTCTGCAGAATTCTACAAGAAATATAAAGAAGACTTAATCCCGACACTTCTCAAACACTTCAATGAAATCAAAAGTGAAGCAATTCTTCCTAAGTCATGCTTGAAAACAAATATTACTCAAGTATGAAAACTTGAGAAAAACAAAACTAAAAAAGAGAACTACAGGCCAATCTCCCTAATGAACACAGATGTAAAAATCCTCAATAAAATATTGGCGAACAGGATGCAGCAAATCATCAAGAATATTATACACTATGACCAAGTGGGATTCATTCCAGGCATGCAGGGATGGTTCAACATACATAAATCAATAAATGTAATCCACCATGTTAGTAAGGCCAAAAGTAAGAATCACATGATCATTTCTATAGATGCAGAAAAAGCTTTTGATAAGGTCCAACATTCATTCATGATAAGAACCTTACAGAAAATTAGAATAGATGGTCTTTACCTCAATAGGATAAAGGCCATCTATGACAAACCAACAGCCAGTATCATATTAAATGGCCAAAAACTGAACGTCTGTACCTTAAAATCAGGCACAAGACGAGGATGTTCCTTATCATCACTCCTATTCAACATCGTACTGGAAATACCAGCCAGAAAAATTAGACAAGAGAGAGAAATAAAAGGTGTAAACATAGGAAAAGAAGAAGTTAAATTATCATTATTTGCAGATGACATGATACTCTACATAGAAGACCCCCAAAACTCCATTGAAAGTCTCCTAGATATAATAAATAAATTCAGCAATGTAGCTGGATACAAAATCAAACTCAAAAATCAATAGCATTCCTATACACCAACAACAAAATCACTGACAGAGAAATAAGAGAAGCCACACTCTTCATACTAGTATCCAAAAAATGAAATACTTAGGAATTAATCTCATGAAAGAAGTAAAAGATCTGTATAGGGAAAATTATAATACACTGAAAAAGAAATCAAAGAGGATCTCAGAAAATGGAAAGACATCCCTTGCTCATGGATAGGAAGAATAAATATTGTGAAAATGGCCATTCTTCCAAAACTGTTATACAGATTGAATGCAATCCCAGTAAAAATACCATCAACATACCTCATAGATCTAGAGAAATCACTCCTAAAATTCATCTGGAGCCAGAAGAGACCTAGAATAGCAAACATAACTCTAAGCAGCAAGGGCAAGGCAGGAGGCATCACAATCCCTGACTTGAAGTTATACTACTACGCAACTGTAGTAAAATCAACATGGTACTGGAATCAAAACAGAGCCGAAGATCAATGGAATAGATTAGAAGATACTACAACTACAAACACACTCAACCACCTTATCTTTGATAAATGGCTCAAACATGTTCACTGGAAGAATGACAGCATCTTTTATAAATGGCGTTAGAAAAACTGGCTCTTCATATGCTAAAAACTAAAACTAGACCCATGCCTATCACCATGTACTAAACTAAAATCTAAATGGATCAAAGATATGAATATTAAGACAGAAACACTAAATCTGTTGGAAGACAAATTGGGTCAAAATCTTGAAGACATAGGGGTAGGTAGAGAATTCCTGAACAGGAATCAAACTGCACGGGACATACTTCCCCGAATCAATAACTGGGATCATGTCTTATTAAAAAGTTTCTGCATGTCAAAAGAAATCTCCAACAGAGTAAAAAGGAAACCCATGAATTTTGAAAAAGCCTTATTCAACTGTTCCCTCAGACAAAGGACTTCTGTCTGAAACGTATAAAGAATTTAAAAAATTCAGACTCCTGAAATTCAAAGACTCAATCCAAAAATGGGCATCTGAGATGAATACACAATTCTCAAATGTAGAAATACAAATGGCAAATAAATACATGAAAAAATGTTCAGCATCATTGGTCATTAGAGAAATGCAAATTAAAACAGCATTGAGGTTCCCTCTCACTACAGAAAGAATGGCCAGGATCAAGAAAACTACCAAGAACAAATGCTGGAGAGGCTGTGGGGAAAAAGGAACTCTCCTACACTGTTGGTGGAAGTGTAGACTGGTGCAACCATTGTGGAAGTCAGTCTGGAGATTCCTCAAGAAACTGGGATTGCAGATTCCATTTGACTCAGCTATACCAGCTCTGGGCATATTCCCAGAAGAACTGAAAACATCATACCACAGTGATATATGTGCACCCATGTTTATAGCAGCACAATTTATAATATCCAGATCTTAGAAACAACCTAAATGTACATCAACTCAGGAATGAATAAAAAAGTTGTGGCATTTTATACAACAGAGTACTACTCAGCTATAAAGAATTATCACATTGAGATATTTATAAATAAATGGACAGAGCTTGAGACCATACTCATAAGTGAAATAAATCAAACTCACATGTATAAATAGCATGTAGTCTCCCTAGTGTAAGAAATGGTAAGTGTACATAAGAGTTTATGGTAATCATGATTCCTCATTACATTCCTTTGTTGCCTTATAATGTTCCCATTCATTAGTTGGAATGATTTTATCCTGGGTTGTTTTATTTTATTATCTGTGATGGTATCTACAGCTATTTTGAATAAAACAAGACATTATAATAGCCAGTGCTGATTTAATATCATCTTGTTTTCAAGTCCTACCATGCTTTTGTTCTTCTGTTTCCAGAAAAGTTTAATTCTATCATGTTGTATCTTACTGGATTTTATTATGTGTGATAGTATAAACAAATATTTTATGGACAATGAGATAATATAGTAATCATTTTTCATTTTCTGTTATTTGGTTCTGAATGCCCTGTAATACTTTCATTCTCTTTAATAGTTTTATAATGTTTTATTATGTTTGATACTATTGTGTGTGAAGGTATACTCACTCAACTGTTTCAAGGAAAGAGACCTTATGGTAGCTACTGATATATCCAGGTTGTCTTGTGGTGAAATACTGTGTTGCTTAAATTGTTCTGTTCTGATCTGCTTTGTTATATCCTCTATTGTCTTAATCTCTTTAAAATAAAAAAAAATTTAAAAAACATGCTAGCATGGAAACCTATATAGTATGTGTTGGTTTTATTTTATTTTTTTGTCTTTTTGAGGCAGGGTCTTACTATGCAGTTCAGGCTGGCCTTGAGCTTATTTAGTAGCTCAGCCTGGTCTCAAACTTGCAGTGACCCTTTTACCTTAGCCTCCCGAATATTGGGATTACAGGTGTGCACCACCATACCAGGCTTTATGTATTGATTTTAGCTGAATGAAATTTTGTCCACAGGTCTTTCTCATTCATCCATAATGTATTCTCTCCACTCAGAAGATGCAGCCCATTCTGCACCTCCTTCTCAACCAGCTCACTCTCCACCAGCACCTGCTTCAGACCATCACCATCAAAGAACACCAAGCCCCTTAATGGTTCTTGGGAACCAAACTGCCCAGGTTGGTAATCCTAATTTATAAATTAATACCTTCAAGCAAATTACCTAATCTAGGCAGAACAGCACCAAAATAGAAGCCTCTTGGTCTCACTGAATATCTTAGTTATTTTTCGCTCATTACTGGCACAAAATACCCAACACCCAAAGTGATAGGGGAAAGGTTTAAGCAGACTAACAAGTTTGCAGAGGTTTCAGTTCATAGCTATCTGCAAGGCAGGGTGGCGGGGCAGACAGGCATTGCAGAGGAGAAACAGTTCATGGCAGGCAAAAGGTAGCAAAGCAACAAGGAATGACCACAACATCCCTTATTATCTTATCCAGACTACTTAGGGAAGGTAGCATTCACACCCTTAATCCTAGTGCCCTTGAGCTTAGCACTGCACTATGAATCAATCTCTTATCACTCTAGTTCCAGCCACTGCTGGGAAAAGCTCCACCCATGAGAACATGAGGCTTTGGTGGGGGCATCTAGACACAAGCTGTGACACCGAGTTAGTGCTGTGGCATATTCCCCACCTGCATGCTTTGCATGCCCCAGACAGAATTCCCCATATGTATTAACTATTTCTTTTCACTGTGGTACTTGCTGACCCTGGAAAGTCTCATCTGCAAGGGTAACTAGCTCCTGGAAGCACAAGGACTCGGACACAAACATCTCTTTCACCTGTGACTCACTCACCCATCTAGAACCCAATTCAGTTACCTCCCCTATGTCTGGCTCCACAGCTCCTTTTCAGAGAGAAATGAAGCAATGTTTATACTTGGAAAACTCAGTCACATATGTCAGCAACTTATGCTGCCCACCGATCTAGGGTCAGCCTTGTGGTTGCATGTTTGCCTGGAATACAGTTGTGTTAGCAGTAAAAATTAGCATAAGTAGAGGTTTTTTTGTCCTTATGTGGCATAATCTGACATGTGTTACTGTCTTCCCTCCCCAATTAACTGTGATTTTTATGGTGAACCAAAAGAATACATTCACATTCATTTTCTATCTGGCATGGCCCCTGACTTGATCAGCACTGGCATGAGTGCTCCCTATTACATGTCCCATCTGCTCTCCCTTGCTTCTGTGTGGTGGGATGTTAGGAAACCTATTCTGCATGCGTTCATTTACACACCTGTGATTCAGAGGCAATGATGCTGGGGTGCAGCAGTAACTCAACAGTGAGTATCTTCGAAGCCTACCATGTGTAGAACTAATTTCAAGCCAGCCAGTGACTCCTCTAGCTTCCTTAAGCAAATGCAGCTTTCATTCATTAAAAACTCCTGGGGTGTCATCAGTGAGGTAGGATGTTGATAAGACAGATAATGTACTTTTAAAAAAATTTTATTTAAAGAAAGATGAAACAAAACAAAATGGGTAGAAATAATGCATACATTCAGAGAAAAAATAAACAGTAAGAAATCACTAATTGATGTTTATATACTCTCCTTTTACAAATAGTTGATCAAGATACAAAAGTGGAACATGTAAAGTTGGAATTCAAGCAGCAAGACTGCAAAGAGTTCTGTTTAACTATCCAACAAAAATTTAGTAATATGGTTGTCAATCCTATACATTTAAACATACATGCAGTTATCCATATCTTCATTTATGTTGAGATTAAACAAACTAAAGCAGGCTAAAATCATTCTGAACAAAGAATAATAGTATTGCTGGATTTCACATCATGACACTCCACGATCAGCACTGGGTACTGTAGTGTCTTTTTAAAAAATTTTTATTTATTTATTATTTATTTTAATTTAAAAAAAACAAACTAAAGGAGATTAAGATTAAAGAGGACATAACACAAGGTCAGAACAGAGCAATTTAAGCAACATAGTGTTCCAGTACACAACAATCTGACACAACAGTAGTTACCATAGTGTGTCTTTCCTTGAAATATTTGAGTATACATTTGTATACTATATTATCAAACATACAAAGACAGTGTAAAACCATTCAAGAGGATGAAAGTATTATAGGGTATTTAGAATCAACTAACAGAAAATGAACAATGGTTTCTATATTAATGCTTGTCTATAAAATTTTTTGTCTATACTCTCACATATAATAAAATCCAATAAGATAGAACATGATAAAACCGATGGAGACAGAAAAAACAAAAGCTTAATGGGACTTCAAAATAAGCTGATATTAAATCAGCACTAGCTATTACAATGTCTTGTTTTCTTCAAAATAACTGTTCATACCATCACAGACAATAAAATCAAATACCGCAGAATAAAACCATTCCAATTAATAAATGAAAATATTATAAGACTTCAAAACAATATAATGGGGAATCATGATTACCACATACGTTTATGTATTCTTACCATTTCTGACACTAGGGAAACTATTCGGTATTTACACATGTGAGTTTGATATATTTCACTTATGAGTATGATTTCAAGCTGCACCCATTTATTTATAAATATCTCAATGTGATCATTCTTTATAGCTGAGTAGTACTCCATTGTAAAAAACTACCACAAGTTTTTTATTCATTCGTCAGCTAATGGACACTTAGGTTGTTTCCAAGATCTGGCAATTACAAATTGTGTTGCTATAAACATGGGTGCATATATATCACTGTGGTTTGATGTTTTCATTTCTTCTGGGGATATGCCTAGAAGTGGAATAGCTGGAACAAATGGGTCTTCCAAACCCAGCTTTTGGAGAAATCTCCAGACTGACCTCCACAATGGTTGCACCAGTCTACACTCCCACCAACAGTGCAGGAGAGTTCCTTTTTCCCCACAGCCTCTCCAGCTTTCTTGTTGGTACATTTCTTGATCTTGGCAACTCTTTCAGGAGTGAGATGAAATCTCAGTGTGGTTTTAATTTGCATTTCTCTAATGACTAATGATGATGAACATTTTTTCATGTATTTATTTGCCATTTGTATTTCTTTATCTGAGAATTATGTATTCATCTCAGATGCCCATTTTTGGATTGGATCCCTGAATTTTGTGGGTCTGATTTTTTAAATTCTTTATATGTTTTAGTCAAAAGTCCTTTGTTTGAGGGACAGTTCACTAAGACTCTTTCCCAGTTTGTAGGTTTTCATTATACTAGAGATTTCTTTTGATGTGCAGACACTTTTTAATAAGACATGATCCCAGTTGTTGATTCTGGGAAGTATTTCCCGTGCAGTTTGATACCTGTTCATGAATTCTCTACCTACCCCTATGTCTTCAAGATTTTACTCACCTTGTCTTCCAGTAGATTTAGTGTTTCTGTCTTAATATTCAAATCTTTGATCCATTTAGATTTCAGT
Source organism: Cavia porcellus (assembly GCF_034190915.1). Taxonomy (NCBI): domain Eukaryota; kingdom Metazoa; phylum Chordata; class Mammalia; order Rodentia; family Caviidae; genus Cavia; species Cavia porcellus. The sequence continues at coordinate 19,628,158 of NW_026947484.1, forward strand.
TTAGTATATGGTGATAGGCATGGATCTAGTTTTAGTTTTCAGCATAGAGAAAGCCAGTTTTTCTTTTTTTTTTTTTTTTTTTTTGTCTTTTTCCTTTTTATCGGTACCAGGGATCGAACTCACGACTGCCTGCTTTACAAGGCAGGTGCTTATGCCGCTGAGCTAAATCACCAGCCCTGAGAGCCAGTTTTTCTAACACCATTTATTAAAGAGACTGTCATTCTTCCAGTGAACATGTTTGGCCCCTTTATCAAAGATAAGGTGGTTGAGTGTGTTTGTAGTTGTGGCTGTATCTTCTAATCTATTCCATTAATCTTCGACTCTGTTTTGATTCCAGTACCATACTGATTTTATTACAGTTGCTTTGTAGTATAACTTCAAGTCAGTGATTGTGATGCCTCCTGCCTTGCCTTTGTTGCTTAGAGTTGTGTTTGCTATTCTAGGTCTCTTCTGGATCCAGATGAATTTTAGGAGTTATTTTTCTAGATCTATGAGGTATGTTGATGTTGATGTTTTTGCTATTAATTAAAAAATCAACATACCTCATAGATCTAGAGAAATAACTGGGATTGCATTGAATCTGTGTAACAGTTTTGGAAGAATGGCCATTTTCACAATATTTATTCTTCCTATCCATGAGCAAGGGATGTGTTTCCATTTTCTGAGACCCTCTTCAATTTCTTGTCTCAGTGTATTATAATTTTCCCTATATAGACCTTTTCTTTCATGAGAATAATTCCTAAATATTTCATTTTTCTTTTGGTTGCTAGGGTGAAGGGTTGGCTTATCTTATTTCTATTTCTGTGATCTTGTTTTTAGTGGATAGAAATGCTATTAATTTTTGAGTTTGATTTTTTTCCAGCTACATTGCTGATTTATTAATTAAATCTAGGAGTCTTTCAATGGAGTTTTGAGGGTCTTCTGTGTAGAGTATCACGTCATCTGCAAATAATGGTAATTTAACTTCTTCTTTTCCTATCTTTACCCCTTTTATTTCTCTCTCTTATCTAATTGCTCTGGCTAGTATTTCCAGTACTATATTAAATAGGAGCAATGATAAGGGACATCCTTGTCCTGTGCCTGATTTCAAGGTAAAGGCCTTTAGTTTTTGGCCATTTAATATGATACTGGCTGTTGGTTTGTCATAGATGGCCTTTATAGTGAAATTTTCACTGTTGCAGAATCTCTTGACCAATCCATCCACTCAAATTTCCTGCCAAATACATTGGGCTAAGTGGAAAAAAAGCAAACTTGCCTAGTAACGCATTGAAATGCACTTTTAGAAGCCTTGATTGTGCCTAATTCCCAATTTGTCATTGTAGGTTAAAGTCAGTTGAAATCCATTTTCTTCTGCCAAGTTCACCAAATCTTCCAATGAGCGTTTATCAAATACTCTACTTTTTTTTGAGTCATTAATACATTAAACAGCCAGAAAAGTTTCACAATCTCCAATTTAACAGGAACATAAGTTGCATATATTTGAATAAAGCATCCAGCGGGGATAGTTTTAAAAGTGCTGTACCTTAACCATGTAAAGCATGCACCCGTTTGTCTCGATAAATATCTGTCTTCTTTGACAAATCACCAGCCCATTTAGTTAGTACTCTTTTAGCAACCAAGCATTTAGCAGGTTCTGTAACACTGGAGGAATCTCAAGCAACCATTCTTTCATTCAGTGGGTCCAATTAATTTTATTGGCATTTTTGAAGGCAAAATGAAGGCATTTTTTGAAGGCAGGTAGATACAATGTGTAGCCTAAGACTGAGTAATTTGGTAAGGATGATTTCTTGCAGTTTTCCTCCTCATTTCTGTCAGCTTCACAACACTCACTGCACTTGTGTTTGCAAGGAGAAAGGTCACACCATGAATTTGAAGGTCTTGTTACTGCATTTTCTTTGGAAGCTCCCTGCAGATTCACCCAAAATAAGCTTTATCCGGGCTCTAGGTGTTTGTACAAATATGATGTCACTATCCTGTGTCCAGCTGAAACCACACTAATCCCTTCACCAGAATTCAGCTTGCTCTCTCTCACTGACCCCACAGTGTAAATTGCTGAAGGATTTTTCACCTTTCAGGATAATGATTTGGGAGATTTCAAACTTCAGAGGTTTTCATCTTTAAAAATTTCAGCATTTAGAATTGATATTCAAATTGTCATTTAGAACTGTGCTCCAGACCAAAAAGTCTTCAGATAAACTGAGAATTCATCACAGCTACTACTTTTAAAATTTTCTATGAGTATATATTTGCAATATATAATGAATATATACCTCGTGGCATATTGGTACTACACATATTGTATCTTGATCCTTTGTCTTTCCCCTCTCCTTTCTGACTCCATCCAAAGACTCCTTTCCCATCCTACAAGTCTGTCTCCCTGTTTCCCGTGATTACTATCATCATCATCCTACCAAAGAAATGCACTCCTGCATGAGCAACCCAGACACACACGGTTCTTTCCTCACTTGAGTTCCAGGTCCAGGATCCTACACTGTCCCCCTGGCAACCCCTCTGCTGAGCATCAGGGACATTGATTCAGCTTCTGTCACACTGAACAGAGCCCTGCTGCATGGCATTTGGTGGTGGAGAGTAAGAGCTTAGAGCAATTCCTTTTCCCACTCCAGCTCTGGTGATTTGATTCCATTCTGGCAGGTGAGCTCACACCTTCCTTCTCCCTCCGGAGTCCCTCGTCTGTATAACAAAACCACCACCCAGAGGCCTGCATTCCACCTTTCTTCCTTCAAAGTCTCTTGGGACAGACCCAGGACCCCAATCACTTCAATTTACAATTTTTTCACCTGCAGCAAATGATCTAAACTGTCACACACTACTGACAACTGGCACTGCATCCTTAGTGAATTTTAAAGTGTCATTCACTGTGGTTCTTTCCTGGACCCTCCCTCTCTTTCTCAGGTTACTTAGAGTAAGAGAACTGGTCACAGTCCCATGTGGCAGCTGAGAACACCAGCTTATTTCATTTGGTGACTTCCTATTTCCATCCAGCTCCACAGGCTTCCTGCAGAAGCAGCTCCATGGAACCTCACGGCGGTGCAGAAGCTGCCATCTTCATATCTTCACTCCCACAGCAGGCAGAGATGTTCTCGCCTGCTGCACAACTGAACAGCATACTGCATATTTGGGTTGGTGGCATTCACTCCAATTTGCATTACCATTGAGTCTCTTTTGGTACTTACTCAAGGCTGCCAAGAATGCAGCTATATTTTACCTCCTTCCTAAACAATGAGACAAACAACAAAAGAGGAAACCTCAGGATGCCAACTGCCATAGCCTCCTCGGACTAATCCTTTTTCATACACAAGTTGCGTACACTTGCAAAGTTAAATGATGCACTTGTGACACGGGGCTCACCAGGACTCAGTCCTGAATGTGCCTGGAAGCAAAAGCTGGCAGGGCTGGTGAGTGGCATCTACAGCAGAGTTGCTCACTAATTATGTGTCTCTTTAGTCTGACCCCAATCTGGTTTTAATTCCCATGGTACGTTTTTTTTTAAAGGACAACATTTTCAAAAAGACATTTATGCTTTTGCACTCGTGCAGTGGGACATTTTTGTGGTATCTGCAGAGCCTATTTAATTCTTGCTCATGTTGAGTGCAGCAAGCAAAGTAATTGAAAGCTGGTTCTTGGATATACACAGGCAACTTTGTTTGAACATAGGAGAACTTGTGTCTGGTGAGAAAGCTATGCAAATCAATCTAAATCCTTGAGGTTCCAAATCAAGTAACTCTTTCCAAGTGTCTACCTCCATGTCTTTTGGAAGCATGGGGTCCAGGAAGTCTTCTTGCAGGTTGGTTGAAAATCCCCTGTGCTCAGCCATGCAAAGGCATAGGACATTGGTTTTGTCTTGTAATTGTCCTTGTGATTGCAAAGTCTTGATAGAAATTGCCCCACTAATTCTTCCTATGGTGGGTATTTCTGGTTGATGAGGTCATTATTTAGGTGGCAGGACCTATTAGCTATGATTATTTTTATAATTGACTGAAGGGCATCAAAAATAAGTTTTAGCCATGGAAAGTAGTTTTGTGTTCATCTGGAGTCTCCCTTGTATGCCTGTTTAAGGCCAATGTAAGAAAAAGTCCTGGAAAGGTGACTGATTCAAGAAAGGAGTGTTTGACTGAAAAAAAAATCTTACAGACTCTAACCACGTGTGGATCAGTGATTAGTAGTTTAACTTGTAATTTTATATGAGGAAAAATATTAAGAGGAGGGAGGAAGAGCCACTATGTCTTACATCTGGAGAGGTAATGAATATAAAAATCCAATTTTTGTAATATGTGGATGGTATATATACTGCCTGTATCTATTAATAATTCCTTGGATAGCAATGAGCATAATATTTGGAGCACAAATTATAAAGCAGAAATGATTACCTAGAATAATGAAAACCAATCCTCAGAGAGTGTTTATTAAAACCAGAAGCATCAACACACACACACACTCACACACACACATAATCAATCTACTAGTGGTCTAGTAGATTAAGAGAACAACTGTACATTTATGAGAAAGTGCTCAGGAAGGACAGTCCAATGAGACCAAGTCTTTCATTCTTTCAGTTACCAGTAACCAACCATCTACTTGGGTTCATACATTTCTTCTGGCCTTGTGGACACATTGTAGAGGTGACAGACAGGCCCAGCAAGGGAGGAAGGAGAGACTGGGCTAGACTAAAGGAGAGTGGGAGACAAGGCAACTTATAATAATAAAACAAACCAGAAAAAGTCTTATCATTAAAAAGGCTCTATAGTGGGCTGGATGGTGACCCCCAAGAAGTTATATTCCTTTTCCAAAGCGCAGAGCCTGGGAGCATGACCTCATTTGGAAAAGGGGACTTTTCAGGTGCAGTTAATGAGCTCATCTTGGATGAGCTCATCTTGGATTGCCCTTGGTATAGGTCCTAGGTCAAATGACAAATGTCCTTGTGAAAAACCAGAAGAAAGATATGAGGAGTTGAAGGTAATGTAAAGAGGAGGTGAAGAACTCAAGATAGCTCCAGACACTAGGAGAGGCCAGTGAGGATTCTCTCCTGTCTGGGATAGGAGATCTATTCACACCTCCATCCTGGACATCTGGCCTCCAGAACTGTGTAACAAGAGCTTTCTTTTGTTTTAATCAGTGAAGTCTATGGTTGTTTGTTACAACAGTCTAGGAGACTAATGTAGTCTCTGAGAAAACAGAACACACCAGTGGAAGCCATGAGCTAGAAGGTCTCACATTGGCAAAGGCAGAGTTTTCATTAAAAAGAGATGGCCAGGAACCTACAACCAAGCTTCCCCCCTGGGGAACACACCAAGGGCAACCCTCCCTTATTGTCATTATTTTTTGGATCAGGAGCTGAGTTGTGTTGTCTGCTGACATCTCTTCTCTCACAGTCAACAGAAACTCCTCTTCCTGCAGGACACCCTTCTTTGTTGCTTTGTGTCTTCCTCCAATATTCCCAAATCTCATTCATACAAATGTGGTACAGTACCACAGCCTCACCAAAGAGATAGCCCCACCACCCAAAGCCAACTGGTCCAGGGATGAGCATCTGACTTATGCCAGGTCAAGGACGGTCTTAAGATTTGATTCAGGAATCCTAAGAAAAGACTCCCTCTTCCCACAGGAGGGGAAAATTCGTGGGATAAAATTCCCAGTTGCAGTTCTTTGACATGGTTTTTTCAGCTACATGATCCAATAACTTTCTGTCTTTCCCCTTCCTGTTTAAATTAGTTCTCAGACTCTCATTTCTAAATAAAAGAGCTCTAGCCAATTAGAGGCTCTGTCCTGGTTATCCAGGCCAGACTTCATATAGTAGAGTGCTTATGAGAGTTTTGTTGTTCATCCTGAACAACAGTTTGCAGGCAGATCTTCTCTGCAGGGATCCTGCCTCTTTTCAGTAGGTCCCATCCTACTTCTTTCATGGCCTGCTAAAGGAGTAGAAGCTGTGACAGGTACAAGGGAATGAAAACCAAAAAGGAAAGAGCAACAGAATCAAAGCCAAGAGAACTTCAAAGAGACAGTGAATCTAACATCTTTGCTTATTCCTTTGAAAATTCAGTTTCTTAACATGGTGCCCCAATTTTGCATCTGGCCTTAACCCATATCAGTGACATATGCATATCAGCCTCAGTTGTTAGAGACAAAAACAGAACTGATTCTGCCTAATTCAAGCTAAGAGTTGATGTATCAAAAGGCTAGAGTGCTGAGCTTAGAAATCACACAGGAACAAGAGGAAGATGGGTGAGCAGACTCACAGCCCATGTCTGGTCTCAAAACCAATGGAGCTTCGGGCTTCCATCCTCACAAGGACAAAGACTGGACATGTATCTCCCTGGGGCCAGTGCTGTTCCTAAGGAAGGACCCTGTCCCTGCCTGTGAGGATTAAACCTCCTGATGAGAACCCTGCATCAGGAGCCTAGGTCAGAGACAGGGCTGCAATTCCTGTCTTTCACACAGGCTCTTCCTTCTAACCAGAGTGCCTGGGGGAGTGCCCAACATATAAGTCAATTTTTAAGCATCTACTTGTCATTTCTTAGATTGAAGCTGAGAAGGAAAACAGTGGACAACTCCTGTCCTCATCCCCAGTGATACAGATTGTCACAATTACACCCACTAATGACAGAAATGTGATGGGGTTAAACAAAAAAACAAATCAAAAGAAAAACAAACCCATGTTAACTACAAACAAAATATCCTGCTGAAATTTAGTGCTACTTAACTTGCTTGCACGACTAATGCACAAATCAAGAGAAAAACTCAAAATGACACCGTAGTACTGGGAGGGAGAGATAAGGAGTAGCTCGCATCCTCAGCAGTCTGAGCTGCAGGAATCCAGACAGTCCATGAGATGAGAGTGTCAGTGTCATTTCTCCTCCCTGCATCTGCCTCTTGACTGAAGAGAGAGCCTGATCCTCTGAAGCTCCTATAATTCCACATCCTCACCTGATCCGCACTTGGGAGCCCACAGTCAGTTTGATTTCCTGACGCTCTGGAGACTGGATGGAGCACTGGGGTGAGCACGGAGGATATGCTCATGGGATAGCTGGAAGAGCCCCCTGCCACGGAGGGCGGTTCAGATGTAGCAGAGCAGTGTGAACACTGAGAGGAACAAGCATGGAATAAGAGGGTAAGATGAGGAGCTGCTGTGAGCTATAATAGGTCTGTGGTCAACAGCCAAACAAGAGAGACACTAATGAGAAATTAAGGAACAGCAAATGGAAAGAGGCATTCTTGGAAGGAGATCCAGGAGTGAAAACAAGGACCAGAACCTAACAGTTACATCTGTTGCAGTCTGAATGATGGTGTCTCCCCACTCACACTCGTATGTTGAAGCCAAATCCCTAGTGTGATGGTATTTGGGGGAGCTCTTTTTTTTTAAAGGGGGTAAAATTAAACAGAACAAAACAGATCATAAGGAAACAATTTTAAGAAACATGGATTTCAAAGCAAGACCACGGGTGATCTTCACTGTCTATCATATTGTCTCTTGTTTTCTTCCAAATAGTTCACACATAGTGAATACATACTGAACATTATAGTACTAAACTAACCAGAACAGAATGATGATGGCTTCTTAGGTCTTCAAGACCAGACAATAGAGAAGTCAACAATGGCTGCCATAATGTCTCTTGTTTCTTCAAAATAGTTGTCCATATCCATATCTTTACATATGTTGAAATTAAACATAAGAGACTAGACTAATATCACTCTGAATAGTGAATAATATTATTGCTAGATTTTATATCATAATGCTACAGAATTAGCACTGGGTGTCTTAGTGTCTCTTCTTCAGAGTATCTGTTCACTACATCGTGCATTATATAATCTGTTCCCATAAACTGCTTAGAAATTCTACACATGTATAAATCTCTACATGTATACCTATCTTTTCTGTATTATAGGGAAAAACAGATCAAAATAAGACAACAAAACAAATTCCTAGAAAAACATGAAATGATAAAGACATATAAAACCATAATACTAGGTGATCTACAGTAGTTACTATGCTGTCTCTTGCTGTTTTCAATAGAATTGTCTATATCATCAGGCATAATATAATTGAACATAGCATTACATAGCAATTTTAATAAAAACACAACATTGGAGACATTTTAGAACTTCAAAAAGCAGTTAATAATCAAACTGGAATGGGTATCTTATTACATCTTGTCATCTTCAGAGTAGTTGCCTCTACTCTTAGACTTGACACTATCAAGCATACCAAATTTGAAAAAAATCAGTCAAGTCAAAACTGCAGTCTAACAAACCAGATTCAAATAAGATCAGTCATAGTAAGACAATGTAAGTAATACAGGGCTTCAGTTTAAGTTAATAGGAAATTAAGGATAGTTACCATAGTATATATGCTATTTTTGGGATAGCTGTCTGTACCCTCAAATCTAGTATGAGTAGACAGACTGGAACAAAATAAAATCAAACTAAACAGAGTGATAAGATTAATGTGGATTTTAAATCCTGTTACACTATTAACAATGTCTTCTGCTTTCCTTTTTTAGACAGTTCCTCCCCTTTCCCTTTCTCAGGGTGCTTTGTATATTTTGGGTCCCACTAATTCCTTTAGTTTTTAGATTGGGGGGCAACCCATTATCTAAGTGGTGTTAAACGTTTTTACCTTTGAGCTTGATCTTGAGCTGTATTCCTTTACCTTCTAAAGTCTCAAGGTTTTCCTTCCTTATAGCTGAGTAGTTTTCCACTGCACAAAAGTGTCATGACTTTCCAACCTATCTGCAGCTGCTGGATGAGTTGTCCCTATTTCTCTCTGGTTCCCTGTCACATAGAGCATCGTTTTCTTATCTTTGACTTTTGGTTTATTAACCCTCTTTCAGGCTGGGTATATTTCCTATTCAGAGCATCTCCATGAACCCTATCTCCTAATCTACTCTGCCTATGCTTCTTTTTGTTAGTGTATCAATACTATCTATATTAGAGATTATAGCCCATCTTTCCTGCCTCATCTCTGCTATTCTATTTTTCTGCTATCATTTGTCCACTTTTCTCCTTCATTCCACTGTCTGCCCCATTCATTGAGGCCTCTCTGCCACTGTTCCTGGAATCCTGGTATTTTTTCCTATCTCTCTCTAGAATATTCTTCAGTATTTTTTTTTGTAGGGTTGGGTTGGCAGTCACGAACCACCATAGTTCCTCCTTGTCATGGAAAGATCTTGTTTCTCCATTAATTTTGAGAGAGAGTTTTGCAGGGTACATAAATCTGGGCTGGGGGTTATTTTCTTTCAGGGTTTAGACTATTTCACTCCAAGCTCTTCTTGATTTGATAGTTTGTGTTGAGAAGTATGTTGTTATTTTGATGGATTTTCCTTTATAGGTAATTGGTTTCCTTTTAAATATTCTGTTCTTGTGGTGAATTTCTGGGATCTTGATTATTATATGTCTGGGTGTAGATCTATTTTGATTGTAGCTGGCTGGAGTTCTGTATGCCTCATTTATCTGGACATCGTTTCTTTTTCCTATGCTTGGGAAGTTTTTCTTAATTATTTCTGTGAATAGCCTTTGTAATTCATTTGTGTTTACTCTTGCTTCTTTGCTCATGTTTTTTATTCTTAAGGTATAGACCATCTTGTCATCTTCCAGCCTTTGAATTGTTACTTCCTGGTTCCTTGTTATTTTTAAGAGGTCTTTTCTTTCATGATCACACATTGCAAATCTATCTTCAAATTTTGAAAGGCTAACTTTAGTTTCTGTCAAGGCATTTTGCCAGCTTTCAATGGAGTTTTTAATCTCCTGGTAATCTCTTTGGATCTGTTTCATGTATTTTAGATTTTGTTTATATTCTCCACCAAAGGTTTCTCTTCTTTTTCTGGGTTCCTCCATTCTTCCATCTGTGTCTTCTTGAGAGGAGCTTAGCATTTCTTTTATTAATCTTTTTATCTCTTGCTTCACTTGGATTAGAATTTCAGTTTTAAGTTTGTCTATGAGGTCACAAAGGTATTTCTTTATGTCTGCTGATGTTGTGACCAATATTGCATGATTGCTGCACTGAATCTCTTCTGTATTTACCTTTCCCAGGGTCAGTGGCTGGAGGCTTTTTCTTGTTTCTTTCTCTTGTCATGTTTCTGGTTTCTTTCCGACAGGTGTATGATGGAGGTCTCAGACTCTCTCTGGATTGCTTATGGTTTTTCTAAAGCATGCTGGCTGGGGGCTTGTTTACTGTTATCTGAAGTGCACACAAGGATGATGTGGGCTAGCCCCTCTTCTCTGAGACAGTCAACTGGTGAGTGCCTTCAACACATTAGTCTGTGCTGTGCGGACATCACAGATTTGGGATAGTTTCGTCCCTGGCTATTGGGTCCCGACCAGAGGCACGACTCAGCCCAAGAAGGTCCCACCAGTCCTCTTTGGGCCAGAGGCAGCTGACTGGTGCCACTGTGGGTCCAGGTTCAGGCCTATCCTGCCAAACTCCAATATGTCCTCCAGCTGGCCACACCCACTGTGGGACCAAATTTCCAGCACTCACTGAGAATTAATGCAGCTCTCCACCTTGGCTCCACTCTACACCACCATATCCTCCCACCAAGGGCCCTCGACTCAGCAACTCCCAATTTCAGAGGCCATGGATTCAGTGTGACCGTGAATTGTCCAACTCCAAGGTGCACCTGGCACAGTGCGGAACCAGTCCCAGTGAGTGCATCTGGTTCCAGCCTTTCATCCACATTTTTCCTTCCTTTCTTTCTTTTTCTTTTCCCTCAGTTTCTTCCTGGGTTGTGAGAATCTTTCCCCTTTCATCTGGTCTTCTCCATGCTGTTAAATTCTAGTGTCTGAGTTATTTTTCTCAGTGAGGCTTTCTATTCTGCTACCTATCAAGCTGCCATCTTCAGAACCTTCTTTGGGGGAGCTCTTGAGGGTTGATTAGGTCATGGGATGAGGACCTTCTGATAGCTAAGTGTCCTTATGACAAGAGAAACAGACGTTGTCTCTCTCCTCTTTTTCCCACTACTCCTCTCTTCCTCTTTCCCTACTAAGTAAGAACAAAGTAAGTCTTTCAAAGCCAGGGAGAGTATCATAATCAGAACATGATGCCATAACCCTTATAATATATAATGTAGCCTAATATAGTCATCTTTTCATGTCTGGGACCAAATACCTACCTGACATACGAAACTTAAAGGAGGGTACTAGATGTGATGGTGTATGCCTATAATCTCAGCACTCAAGAAGATCACTTCAAGTTCTAGGGCAGTCTGGGATACATAGTGAGTTTAACAATAACTGAACTTCATAGTGAGATTCTGTGTCAAACAACAACAAAAACTTAAAGGAAGAAGGGTTTATTGTTCTGCGCACAGTTTCAGAGGGTTCAGTCACTGGCTTCTAAGCAAAAACATCATAGTAGAAGTTGCTCTGTCCATGTTGATTAAGAAATAGAACACAGAAGAATGGTATCAACATATATATAGTACTCTCCAAAGTTATGCCACCAGTGACTCACTTCCAACTAAGTTCCATCTCTTAATAGTGCACTCACCCAGAAATATCAAGTGGATTGATTCACCAATGAGTATCATGCTTCCATGATCCAATCATTGCTCCAGCAGTCTCCTAATCCAATCTAGTGAATGATTAACTGACACAAGTCTACCTCATCAACTTGACTCCTAATCATATCTCTTTAAACCATATGTAACCTCCAAATAAATACAATAACAAGATAATAATTCTATGTAACATGATAAAACTGTTTTGTTTACACGCAAACATTCAATAATTGCTTCCCCAAAGTTTCAACAATCCTTCATTGCTTAAAAATTGAAGTCCTAAGACTAACAGCATCTTAACTATGAACTCATGTAAAATTCAAAAAGCAAGTTACATATTCCCAATATACAATGATAATAATACAATGCAAACATTCTCATTTTAAAAGAGATAAATAGAAGGATATAAAAGAACAGAACCAAAGCAATACCAAAACCCAGAAGAACAAACAGTAATATCTATATCTCCATATTCACTATTTGGAGCACATGGTGGTGAGATGTGGGTTCCAGAGGGATTGAACACCCCATCCTGTGGTAGGACCCCCCTCCACATGTCAGGCAGGAACATTTTACAGTGTAGGGATATCAACCTGTTACATGAGCATGCACAGTTCTGATGTAACTCTTAACATAAATCATACCAAACCAGACTATAAAATATTAATGTATCCCCATACAAAAGAGACAAAGATAGAAAAATTGTATAAAGGGGTACAACAATGACACCATGGTCTGCACTTAGCCTTTGAATAAGAATATGCTGAGTCAGCATCAACATGATTAAAACTGCTTCCTGGAAAAAAGAGTTCAGGGTCCTGTTTCTTTACAGGAAAATTCTGCAGCAGTCCTAAAGTCCCCCTGGGTGTATATAGCCCACATGCAGTCTCTCTTAAACTAACCTCACTCACTGCCTGCTTCTTTACACAGCAGATGTGCTGCTTTCTTGGCACCTCTGATTTCCTGCACTATGCACAACGATCCTCATTCACACAACTTCATGAACTGCCCTCTCCCAGGCCTTCCCTGGCTTCCCAGGCCTTCCCTGGAAGTCTGGGTGGAAGACTTGCTGGCTCCACAACTCTTGCATTCTGCATGCCAGCAAAACCTGCATCACTTGGACAATGCCAAAGTCTGAAACCAGCTCAAGTAGCAGCCAGACCTTCTTCAGTCAGGGCTGCTGTGACCTCTGAGTTCCCAGAGAACTGAAAATAGTGAAATGAACCCCAAGAAATGAATTCTCTAAACAGCCTTTCTCAGCAGGGCCATTTTTGCACATTAAGCTTGTAATGGATGGAGTCTTGCTGATTTCTTACAGGCCCTCAAATCATCTTTCTTATTATCATTGTCCAAAGAATTTGGTTTCTTTTTAATGATAATAATCTCTTCAGCACACATACCACTTCTGACCCCAACCTTGCACATGATTCTTTGAAAAGCAAAATTTAAGTTTTTAAAATCTTTTTGCTTCACTTTTTGCTCCCAGGTCTCACTATAAGTCTGATTAAAAGCAGCCAGTTGTATGTGCAACAGCCAAGGCTACCTTGAAATTTCCTGCAACAGATATGTTAGTCCATTGAACTCAGCCTTCTCTAAAGTCTCTGAGCAACTGTAAAATATAGACAAGGTTTGATTTGCCAAACTGTAACACATATGCTCTCAAATCTGACTCCCAATAGAGTTCTCATTTGAAACCTCATGAAACTAGCCTTTACTATCAGTATTTCTATCAGTATTTTGGTTTCCTGAACTCTAAGTAGAATCACTCATCAGGCCTACTTACACCCTCTAGCTTCTCTAGCCACAGCAATGACTCCACTCCAAATACCAAATACTGCATGGTCAAGGTTTTATCTAGAACAGAAACAAGGAAAACATAGACACACATGCATGCACAAACACGGATTTATTAGATGGGCTTACAGGATTAGAGGACAGAGAGCCTGAAATGGTTGTCTATGCATTAGAGACCCTGAGGTTCCAGTAACTGCTCAGTCCAAGAAGCTAGAAGTTGAAGAATAAGTGGGATCAAAAATATAACACCTGGAAGCTCAAGAGAGAGCCTACAGAGAAAAGCTGAAGAAACGGGAATCTGACGTTCACAGACTAAAGATGAAACCTCTCAAGAAGAATAGAGCTGACATCCTTCTCCTTCTGCTTTCATTTCCTCCAGGTGTTAAGCCTATTGGACAGCACCATCCATAGTCAGGATGGGACCTCCTACCTTCAGTTCTACATGACAATCATCTCTGGAAACACCCCACAGCCACATCTGGAAGTGCGCTTTACTACTCTGCTAGGCATCTTTTAATTGAGAATCGAGATTAACAATTACATCTAATATCAGGCTTCCAGTCTTCAAACAATGAGTTTCTGCTGTTGAAGCCACTCAATTCATGGCCTTTTGTTACAGTAAACTAAACTAAGATGACCTCTTACCTCTAATATCTGGAGAATTCAAGCCTCTCATGTGACCTTCTTTTGTACTCCTATTTTTCTGTCCACTCTTAGAATAAGACATCTGTAGAAGCTCCTACCTGGTCCCAGAGGAACAAGAGTGGATATTAGGGCTGCCTTAATAAGGTGTCAGCTCATTTGTCCTAAATGATGAGAAAGTGCTCTCTGGACAAGTCTTGGGTGGGATGCTCTGGACAACTACGGTATGCTTGAGCATCAAGATAGAAACCAGAGAAGCACACCCATTGTTCAGGCAGGGGTATGAGGTAGGCTAAGCAAGTGGTGAGTTCAGATTACCTTTTCTTATACTCTTTTAGAGCAAGTGGTAGAGTGATTAGAGACACAGACTTCCCTAATCCCAACTGTGTTACTAGCTCATACAATTCTAGATTAGTGTCTGGACCTCTCTGCCTCCATTTCCTCATCTCTGAACCTGGGATAAACAGAGCCTCCATCACAGGACTGTTATGAACATCAAAATGGTTGGGAGAGTACCTTGCAAACAGGAAGTCGTGCATGAGGCATTGTCATTACCAGTTCTGATTCAGCACAATTGCCCCTGCTTGGAATTATTGTTCTCACAAGAAACCCTCAAAAACATCTCTGGCTGAAGAACAATTTAGAAAGCAGTGATCAGAAGTCTTGTGATGTCTTCAATAGCCCAGGAATTCTCTGAAAAAAATAAGACTTTTTAGATGATGTACTTTAAAATAAAATTTAAACCCACTGTCTAATAACATAAATCCTAATTTTGTGCCAAGAGGTTCATAAACACCTTTTATTTTCCTGTGATGTGCCACAGGAATTTTAAAACTTGGTATCTGTGAGCTACTCAGGAAAGGTCTCAGACCTCCAAGGAAAGTGTAGTGGTGTAAAAAAAAAGAAAAAGAAAAAGAAAAATGTGTAGTAGATGTGAAAGGGGAGAGCCACGAGAGAAGAGTCACATTTTCTTCCAGGGGAGGTGATTTGAATCAATCTAGAGCAGCAGCATCCTGATGAAACATTGGACCCTAAGAAGATTGTTCTTTGAGAATGTCTCCTCCTCGTTTTTCTCTCAGAGTTTGGTTAAAGATGATTCCTTCCTTCTAGAAGACACAGCTGATGGTTCCCTTTAAGGGAAACTAGATGCAACAATGAAGATTTCAAAAGAGTGATGCTTAGAAAAAATCAAACTCATACACAGAAGGAAGGAAGTGGAGGAGGAAAAGTAGCAAGGAAAAAGGAATGGAAAGAAAGAGGGAAGAAGGACTAGGGAGGAAAGGGGAGAGAAATACAACATATGGGTGCTTGGAGAAAGACAGATAGCTTTCAGGCAGAGTTATCTCAGGCGTTTCTATTTGTAACACAGAAAGAAGATTTCAGTCAATAGAAACAGGGAGGTGTGTTCGTGGCTCCTCCACTCTTTTCCTGTGTATCTTTTCCCTGTAGTTCAGAGGAAATAAAGTTAAGGGAATCCTCCACTTGTGCCTCCCGCCCATGCATAATAACAATGGTATCACTCAGTGTCTTGTTGCAGGCATAACACAAATACAAGAGATTCACAAAGTTTCACTCCAAGCAGAGAGCAGAGGGATCAGCCAGGCAGTGGCCAGCCCCATCACCTTGTGTACAGCAAAGTGGAACCATCTCTTTGTGTTTTCTCCCCACCATTCCTGAATCTCATATCCTTTGCACTACTTCCCCCAAGGGACAAATATGTTTGTGAGTTTCCCAGTGTTCAAACACTGCTACCAAAAAGTGTGAAATACTATGAACAAGATTAAAAGTTGCGGAAAAGCTTTAGTGCAACTAATTTTTAATACAGCTGTAAAGAAAAATAAAATACATTCTGATCATCAGGAAACTTTCAGGTTTAAAAAGTGATCATGTTACATTGCAGGGAACGCAGTGTAACTATACTTACATTTGACTAATTTAATAAACTGTATTGCATTGACCTGTAATTTATTCTTCTGCAGAAAGATCCACTGGACTCTAGGATGCATGTGACTACTTACGGTACTTAATCTTTTGGGTACATGTAGAAATGTAAAAAGAAAAGGCGCATAGGAAAATCTTAGCGGATTTTTTTATTGTTTCATTGATTTTATAAAGCTCGCTTCATAAGACATGGAGTTCTCATGACATTTTCAAACTGAGTCTGGAGGACCAGCAGTATTAACATAATATGTAATATAAATTAAAATATAATAATAATATCTAGTGTGTAACATCTGAATGCTTTCATATTCATCATCTTGATTCTTTGAATAATATTTGTTACAGTAAATAAGGCAAAAAAGATCACAGAACCTAATTTGTTCAAGGTTACATGTTCAAGAATATTTAAAATCCAGGTCTCCCCTACTCATCAAGTGGCATTTTCATGTCATTGTGTTGTAAATTAGACTCATTACCTTCTGTGCCCAACCTTCCACCCTTCGGACCCTGGGCCTCCACCTTGGAAGGCAGGCTGCTTGTGCACCCACGCTCTCACAGCCAAAGACCCCCCATCTCCTAGTATTGCTGTTGATCTTCAGTTGTGCCTCCTCCTCCTCCCAGAACATTGGACTGCATTTGCTGGGTTGATGGGAGACTCAGTAGCCCCTCAACCAAACAGAGGGCCTCAGCAGGCTTCCATCAGTGTGGTGAGTTTGCCCCTAAACTAGATGCCTTCACTGGGCAAAGAGGAGCAACAGCAAAGTCCCCTCTAGCTGTAGGGCTTTGGTGAGCCTGGTGAGAGTGTGGATGAGTCCTTCCCCCATACAGAGAACATCAGATGTGTTGAGGAGTGTGCCAATAGGGCCTCCCCCAACCTGAAGAAAATTAAAAGGGCTTATGAGACAACCAGTGACACAGCAGAGTCCCAGCCAAGACAATCACTATAGACAGGGAGATCTGGTGATCTGGAACAACCTGAAGACATAGTAATAGTGGGAATTAATGGTTGACTTACATCAATAGTCCTAGGCTAGTGAGCCCAGGAAGAATATAGGACTCACCCAACAGGCCCTGTGGGAGGTATTCAGGTGACAGCCCTCCTCTTCATCATGGTACCCAGCAATTGGACAAACATTTACCACACAGTAGGGCCCTAAGACACACTACTGACAGTTCAGACTAGCATGATCAAAAGACCAAATTTTAGCCCAAAAGGTAAAAATGACAAAACAAAAAGCAAAATGCAATCTCAAACATCTAGTCCATCAGGAGCAAGTACAGGAGACATTGAAATAGAGGACTTTAAAAGTTATACACCTGAAATCTCTGAAAAGATAGCAAGTGAAATAAAGAAGCAAATCCATGGGACTATAGAGGAAATCAAATTAGAAATAGTTTCTCACTTAAAGACAGAAATGACAAACTTAGCAAGGCAGTTGCTCAGCATAGCTAGAGAAGAAATAGATTTTTAAAATTACAGGAGCATGGAAAACTGATTGAAACTTTGAATGATCTATATAGAAAACAGGTAGAATGCATGAGACAAAATCAAAGAGAAATCCAAGAAATAAAAAATTCTATTGAAAGCTGGCAAACCATTTAAATGAAGCTGAGGATAGAATCTTGAGAACAGAATCACAGCTAGTGACCATGAAAGGATAGAACTTTTAAAAATAACAAAACAGCATGAAATGATAATTCAGCAGCTTCAAGATGATACCAAGAGAAATAATATAAGATTAACAGGCATCAGTGAAGACACAAGTGTCAACATGAATGAAATCAGTAAACCATTTACAGAAGTAATAGCAGAAAATTTCCCAAACATGGGGAAGGAATCTGATATGCAGATAAGTGAGGCATATAGAATGCCAAACAATCACAACCAACATAAATCTACACTCAGACATATAATTAAGATCCCAGACATACAGCATAAAAACAGAATATTAAAAGCTGTTAGAGAAAAGACACAACTCAGTTATCAAGGAAAGCCCATTAGAATCACAGCACTTTTCAGCACAAACCCTTGAGTTAAGACAATCTTGTAGTGGGATGTTTCAAGCCCTGAAGAAAAACAACTTTGATGTATCCTGTGAACATTTCTTTGAAATTTAATGGAGAAATAAGATTCTTCCATGACAAAGAACAACTGAAGAAATTCATATCCACCAAACCAACCCTAGAAAGGTACTGAAAGACATATTAGATAGAGATAAAAATGACCGCAGTTTCCAAAGCAACAACAGAAAGAAACCACCAGACAGAGCAGGCAATTAAATAAGAGGGGAAAGCAGAAAACAAAGGGCAGGAAAATAACATGACAAAGTTGAGCCAATATATATATCAGTTATAACCATCAATGTAAATAGCCTCAATTCACCTATTAAAAGAAACAGTTTGACAGAATGGATCAAGAAACAGGATCCCACAATATGCTGTATACAAGAAACACATCTGACTCAAAAGGAAACTCATAGACTAAAAGTAAAATGATGGAAAATAATATTCCATGTGACAGGACCCCAGAAAAAAGTAGGGGTTGCTGTTCTATTTGCAGACAATGTGAACTTCAAACCAAAAATGATCAAATGAAATAAAGAAGGTCACCACATACTTCTCAAGGGAATAATTCAAGAAGAAGAGCTAACAATCATAAACATATATGCACCAAATACAGAAGCACCCAATTATACAAGACAAATACTAATAAATATGAAAAATCAAATAAGCAACAACACAATTGTAATGAGGGACCTTAATACCCCATTGTCACAGAGAGATACATCTACTAGACAAAGTGTCAACGAAGAAATAACAGAACTCAATAAAACCTGTGAGCAAATGGACTCAGTAGATGTTTATAAAGTGTTCCACCCTACCACATCAGAATATACATTCTTCTCAGCTATGCATGGGACATCCTCTAAAATAGACCATAAATTAGCCAATACAACATTCTTAAGTAAATGTAAATGGATTGAATTTATCCCATGCATATTATCAAACCATAGTGCACTTAAATTGGAAATTAATTGCAAAACCAGCATAAATACATGGAAATTAAATAACAACCAGTGGGTTACATGTGAAATTAAAGAAAAAATTAAACAATACCTACAATTCAATTAACATGTACATACAACATACCAAAACCTGTGGGGCACAATGAATGTGGTCCTAAGAGGAAAATATATAGCAATAAATTGTCATATCAAGAAAACAGAATGAGCACAAATAAATAACTTAATGCTACATCTCAAGCTTCTAGAAAAAGAAGAGCAAGTAATATCCAAAGCTCATAGAAGAGAGGAAATTATAAAGATCAGAGCAGAAATTAATGCAATTGAGATTAAAAAAAAATAAAGAATTAATGAATTAAAGAGCTGGTTTTTTGAGAGAATAAACAATATTGATAAGCCTCAGGCCAACCTTCAAGAAAAAGAGAGAAAAAACTCAAATTCAAGCAATAGGGACTGAAAAGAGAGAAACTGCTACAGATGCCATAGAAATCCAAAAGATCATGAATACCTACTTTGAAAATCTTTACTCACATAGGATGGAAAACAGAGATGAGAGAGCCAGATTTCTAGAGCCATATGAAATACCAAAGCTCAATCAAGAAGATATAACAATTTTGAATAACCTAATACCAGCTATTGAAATAAAAAATATGATTAAAAACTTACCAACAAAAGAAAGCCCAGGTCCTAAAGGATTCACAGATGAATTCTACAAGAAATTTAGAAAAGATTTAATGACAATACTCCTCAAACTCTTCAATGAAATTGAAAGGGAAGCAGTTCTCCCTAACTCATTCCTGGAGGCAAGTATTACTCTGATACCAAAACCAGAGAAAGACCCAACCAAAAAAGAGAATTATAGGCCAATCTCACTAATGAACATTGATGCAAAGATACTCAATAAAATACTGTCAAATAGAATGCAGCAAATCATCAAGAAGATTATACATCACGACCAAGTAGGATTTACCCCTGGAATGCAGGGATTATTTAACATATACAAATCAAAAAATGTAATACATGACATAATAGAGTCAAAAACAAAAATCACATGATTATCTCGATGCAGAAAAAGCTTTTGATAAAGTCCCACACTTGTTCATGATTAAAAATCCTACAGAAAATTGGAATAGATGGTATCTACCTCAATTTAATAAAAGCCATATATGTCAAACCAAAACCAACATTATACTAAATGGACAAAGATTGAAAGCTTTCACTACCTTATAATGTTATCCACTTATCACCATTCCTATTCAATATAGTTCTGGAAATATTAGCCAGAGCAATCAGACAAGAGAGAGAAATAAAAGGAATAAAGATAGGAAAGGAAGAAGTTAAACTATCACTATTTGCAGATGACATGATACTATACATCGAAGACCCCAAAGTTCCATTAAAAGACTACTAGAGGTAATAAACAAATTAAACTGTATAGCTGGATACAAAAATCAATAGCATTCCTGTACACCAACAAAAAGCTCACTGAGAGAGAAATTATGGAAATGTCACCTTTCACAGTAACATTTAAAAAATGAAATACTTAGGAATCAACCTAAGAATGTAAAATACCTATATGCTAAAAATTATATATTACTCTAAAAAAGGAGATTGAAGAGGATATTTTTAAAAATGAAAGGATATTCCTTGCTCTTGTTTGGGAAGGACTAACATTGTGTAAATGGCCATACACCCAAAACTGTTATACAGACCTAATGCAATCCCAATCAAAATACCATTAACATACTTTATGGATCTAGAGAAAACATTCCTAAAATTCATTTGGAAACAGAAGAAACCTAGAATAACAAAGGCAATTCTGGGCAACAAAGGCAAGGCAGTAGACATCTCAATTCGTGACTTGAACTTATGCTACAAAGCTGCAGTGATAAAATCAGCATGGTACTGGCAAAGGCATAGACCTGAGGATCAGTGAAACAGATTAGAACATGAAAACACAACTACAAAGACACTCAGCCACCTTATATTGGACAAAGGGGCTGATCATGTTCACTGGAAGAAGGATAACCACTTTAATAAATGGTGTTGGAAAAACTGGCTTTCCACATGCTGAAGACTGACACTAGACCGATGTCTATTGTCATGCACTAAAGTCAAAATGGATCAAAAGATCTAAATATTATAACAGAAACACTAACTCTATTGGAAGGTGAGGTGGGTAGAAATCTTGGAGACATAAGGCTAGGCAAGGAATTCATGAACAAAATGCAAACCACATTGGAAATACTTTAGTGAATCAACAACTGGAATCTCATCAAGAAGTTTTTGCATTTCAAAAGAAATCACCAATGACATGAAAAGAAAAACCACAGAATGGGAAAGAATTTTAACCAACAGTTCCTCAAACAAAGGACTTATATCCAGAACATACAAAGAATTGAAAAATATCAATCCCCCAAATCTAAAGACCCTCTCCAAAAATGGGCATCTGCGATGAACACACATTTCTCAGATGAATATTTACAAATGGCTAATACATGAAGAAATGTTCACCATCACTGGTCTTTCGAGAAATGCAAATTAAAACAGCACTGAGATTTCATTTCACTCTGGAAAGAATGGCTGCCATCAAGAAATCCACTGATAACAAATGTTGGTAAGGCTGTGAAGAAAAAGGAACACTTCTCCACTGTTGGTGGGAGTGTAAACTGGTGCAGCCACTGTGGAAATCAGTATGGAGATTCCTCAAAAAACTAGGATTAGAAATCCCATTCAATCCAGCTATTCCTCTTCTGGCTATTTTCCCAGAAAAGTTGAAAATGTCATGTCTCAGCGGTATACGTGCACCCAATGTTTATAGCAGCACAATTTGTAATAGCTAAATCTTGGAAACAATCCAAATGCTCATCAACTGCAGAATGGATGAAAAAGACATGCTATTTTTATATAATTGGAATATCACTCAGCTATAAAAAGGAGGATCTTGAGGCTTTTATAGGTATTTGGAGGCAACGTGAGACTCTCCTTATAAGTGAAATAAATCAGACTCACACTTGTAAATATTGTATTGTCTCTCTAGTATAACAAAAATAATAAAAAACCCGAAGAGTAATAAGATCCAAAATGTATAATAGATATTGTGATAATGAAATGGAAAGAAAGTGCTCTAAAGAATATAACTATGTATATCTAAGTGTGCAAGATAGATAAACATACTACTAAGGTTTTGTTAGTTCATCAAAAAATGGTTTGTACTGTCAATGTCTGATTGTCCACTTTTTATGCTTTCATTTTGTGACTTGAGCAACTCCTTCTAAGATAACAATAATTTATCAACTAGGGATTTCCTACTGTTTTTTTTTAATTCTGTATTACTTCTACCCTTTGTCTTTTCTTTATTTCTCTAAATAAAAAATTTTTTTAAAAATTGACTCACGTTGATAATAGATTACTATAGGTGACATTTCAACAGAATATTATTTTACAAGTCAGTTTGTAAGGTATTCATTTGAATTTCTAAATATTCTGTATGACTCCATAAACTTATATTCTTACCAATATTATGTTAAAGAAATTTAGATAATGTCAAAAAAAAGTGAGAAGGAATGCTATGCTTTTCAAGGTAGCTCAGTAACTAAGTGAAATAAAACTTTTTAAATAATGCTTGGTATAGAAATCTCTAATGTTATAGATCAGCCTGTTTTTCTAAGATCAAATATGAATCTGGAAGAGAGACATAAAATGTGAGAATATACTGATGTTTAAGGACACAAAGAAATCACTTTAGAAGTGTCATTTTTGTCCATTTGTAACTCTCTTCACTTCTAATTCACTGTCTAGGCAGACCACACAAACCCAGCCTACACTTGCTTCCACAAGACCTGTCTTTAGGCCTTAGTTTAGCTTTCTTCCTGTGAGTATAGTAAGCATCCAGGTTTTTAGAAGATTCAGCCAGGGGATTGCGGCTAACTCAGTGGTAGAACACTTACCTAGAATGGTTTCCTCACCAGCAATTACAAAGACAAAAATCCAGCTAACTCAGCAATTATATGCTACATAATATCTGCCCTGTTGTAGAAAATAGAGGTCCTAAAGTCAAATAATCTTATAAATTAACTAAAATTCATAATCTCAAAAAAATTTGTAAACTTACATATAGGCCTAACCCTTGGCCCCTCCCCACAATCAGCATGTGAGCAACTGAGAATTTAATCTCTTCCTATCATAATTACAATTCCTAATTCTCCCAGTCTTTGATTGTGGGTTTTAAAGGCTTCTCATATCCTCAGTAGCAAATACAGACATTGATTGTGTGAAAGAAGTTCTTAAGGGAATTAGTTTGAGCTTCAACCCCTTTTTTAGAGTTGAGAGAGCTGACTTATCATTGCAAACCATAAACATCTTTCCAGTCGATGGCAACAGAGTGTGTACTACATGCCTGATATCTTATTCAAATATAGGTGTTAAATAATTATTTATTGAGTGCACATATAAATGAATGAATGATGTTAGTTCAGAGACATGGGGAATTCAAATATGGCCAAAAGAATCAAAATGCTGCTCCAGTGACCCTGCTAGTCCAATCTTCCTGCCATGTTCAATGGGATCTCAAATTCCCAACTGTCCAAAGCCTTCCTTGAGTTGTAAGAGGAAAAACCACTGGCCTCTGCAGTGCAGAGCAGAACAGGAAACTGAAGAACAGGAAATCCGTGGATTCTACTGCTTGTGCTTTACCCAGTTATTAGCTCCAGTGTTCCCTCTCATTAAACAGGAGTAAAATAAATTGTTTATCATTTTTCAAAAGCACTGCATTTTTACTCATTCTTGCTTGCGTGCTTTAAAGGCAAAATCACAAGAGGGTATGGGGTAAACAAGGCCTACTTATAAAAGAGGTCACCTAAAAATTTAAAAGCACTCAAAACTTAATAGTTCATGCTATCAGGGGGATGAGCTATGCAAACCAAGTGAAAATTAAAACTAAACTGCATACATTAATCAGTAATGGGTAACACATCCCATTCATTTACATGCAATGCAATTATTCCAATAGGAATCCCAATAGCATCCAGCTGGGTTAGTGCATCTCCGGGGAACCAGGTGTTGGGCTTTCTCACTGTGTTTGGTTGTGTTCCTCTGGGTGGGGTCAGCAAATTAGCACTGCAGCACCCGTTCATTTTGAGCATTTCACAGAGAAACAATGCAGACCTGTGCATAACAGCATTCAGATCCCTCAGCCAGATAAGACACAGGATGCTTCTGGATGTGCCCTATTTCTAGAACATTCTATTTGATCTTGTGCTTTAGAAAAACACATTTGTTTTGTGCTATATAAAGAATTCTTCTTCTTCTTCTTTTACTTCACCTTGGACTGGCAGATGAAGGGGACATCTTGAGGTCACCTGTGCTGTACCAAGTTCCCTTTGGCCAGTGAGGGACCAAGGGTGAACTTGTTGCTTCAGGACTCTTTCGGTTTTCACGGCAGTCACTTCAAAGAAAGACCCTGATGAATTAGATGGGTCGTTGACCCACAAATTCTTTGGAGATCTGCTCCAAAAAGGAGGCCTGGGTTCTGCATTGATAACAGTGAACCCTGTGTCCACATTCATCTCAGCCTCAAGCCTCTGAAAGCTGTTTTCCCGCAGGATCTTCATTCCGGCCCCAAGTTCGAGGTGGGGACAAAGCAGACCCCACTGGGTGCCTGAGGCTGAGCTGCTGGCCTGGCTTGTGCAGCCAGAGCTTTTCCTCAGGGCCTCACTAGAGCTGGCCTCCAATGGCCCGCGAGGCTGAGGTAATTCCAGAGAGCGCACCTTAAACTTCCTGGCCCGGCTTCTTCGGCTTCTGGGCTCCAGGGTTCTCTGCTCAGAGACTGAGGTCAGCCTGGGGCCCACATAGGGTATGTCGGTCCCTGTGGTGCTGCTCGGAAGAGAGAGCTCGCTGGTCCTGAAGTCAAGGCTTGGATTAGGCTGGACCTGGAGGACAAGGAAGAGGACAAAGGAGATGGGTTCCACTAAGTGCCAAGAGCACCATGCCCTCCTCACCTCTGTTGTGCAACGCCCACAACAGACAGAGCAACACTGGCCAGACTGAGCCTCTCTGTCTGTCTCCCCTCGAGGCTAACTTTTCCTTTCCTTTCCATTTCTTTTTCCTTTTCTTAGTGGTACTGGGGATTAAACCAGTTCCCACTCCCCTCTCTTCATTTTCACACAGGATCTGGGTAAATTATTCAGTTGTTTATGCTGGGCTCAAACTTGCAATCCTCCTGCTTCAGCCTCCCAGAGTACTGGAATTGAAGGTATGCACCCAGCTGGCTCCCTAAATTAGCTTTTTTGACAAGGACAAGACGTTGAAGATAAATGGCCACTTTACAATACCATATTTCTGATAGATGAAATTGTTTAAACAGTGCAAGGACTTTCTTAACATGTCATTCAGTGACCTCAAGGGGTGCTATAAATAATGAGATGCCATCAACCATGCAGAAAGAAAAGAGCAACAAGGACATCAGTCTCAGTCAAGATAAGGACTGAAGTGGGAATCCAGTCTCTCAAGGTTGGTGGTCCTTTGTTTTGCTTATGCTAATAATGATCTGTCTTTAGGCTAGTCCAACACAATGTGAATAATTTTTTAAAACAAATGCTTATTTTCTTGGGGTACCACTTACATAAGGTGTGGGCTGGTACTGAATGGGGAACACAAGGGGGCTATGTGGAAGCTATGGTGTTTTAATCCCTGAAAATCCCACTCTGGTTCCATCTTACAGCCCCTGCTCAGCAGACCTCCCCTCCTGTGGGTATCTGCAGCTCTCCTCACAGTGCAGTTCATCTGGCTGCTGTCACCCTTGAACTCTGGGGCACCTCACGTACTATCCTGACCCCACACTCGCCCCAAGAGGATTTTAGAGAAGACAATTTCTCTGTCTTGCTAATAGCCCTTAGAAACTGGTATGCAGGATCCATCCCTGGCTTGCCCAGATCTCAGTCAGATCCCAAGAAGAATGGTATAGAAGAACCCTTAATGTTATTGCTAAGGATAGAAGCCAATCTGAAAAGGCTACATACTGTCTGCATCCAACTCGGTGGCATTCTGTAAAAGACAATTACAGAGACAGTCAAAATGTCAGTAATTGACAGGGTTGGTGGAGGGAGAGATGAGTTGGCAGAGCACAGAGGCCTATCAAGGCAATGAAAGAATTCTGTGTGATACAGTAATGGGACAGATGTCACCTCACATTTGTCAAACCAGCAGAACGTGCAAAACCAAGAGTGAACCCTAACGTAAACCATGGCTGTGGGTGATAATGACCTGTCATGTAGGCTCTTTTCTTGTAATGGATGAGCCACTCTGGGGAAGATGTTGATGGGGCTCGGAGGGGTTGGGGTGGACAGGAAGACAAGAGCTTTACTTTCTGCTTAATTTTACTGCAAACTAACATTGCTCCAAAAAGCATCTACTTAAGGGCAGAAACAAAGAATGCTACATATTTCTCTCAAGGCAAAAAATCAGAAATCACAACAGTCAGAAGGCAGGTCTATGTGGCAGTGGCTGTACACACACACACAGAGTATTTGCTTGTCTAGATGACACAGATGTATGTTTGCCTCTCAATTTTCTCTCTGATGGAAATGGAGATGTGGTGATTAGCAAACTGCAAAAACAAAAACAAAACCTGGAGACTTTCTTTGCTTCCTTTAAAAGTTAACAAATACTTTCTGTGAAGGGCCATGTAGTAAATAGCTGAGGATTTCTGGCCATGTGGACCATCTCCCAGACACTCGGCTCTGCCACAACGCAGCCAGAGGCAAGATATAAATAAATGGTGGGGCTGTGTTTCATTAAAACTTTATTTATGAATACTATAATTGGAATCTCATAATTTTCATGTGTCATAATTTTTTCCCAACTATTTAAAAATGGCAAGCTCTTTTTAGGTCCTGGACCATAATTGACCAGTTCTTACTCTCTTTCAATCAATGACTGCCACTTTCTTGCTCTCAAAAGTCTTTTTTCCCAAACAATGTCTTAGCTGATGCTTAAAATATGAAGTGGTTAAATTAAAGCTGGGGCTGCAGTTCTCCGTGCCAGTGAAGCGTGCCTAGTTCTCCCCGACCTTCTGGCATCTGAGGATGCCTGCTGCACCTCAAGATGTATCCATTGGCAAACCAACAGGAGAAATATGTGTCCGCAAAGTTTGGTGCACATTGGAATTAAGGGATTATTGGGATCATTAAACAGCAATGCCACCCAGGTCCTGCCATAGATGTTCTGCTTCCACCAGGCCAGGGTGAAATCGGGCATCAGAAAGTTTAACACCTCCCAAGGTGGTTCAAATGCATAGCAAAGGTTGGTATCCAACTGGTGTGGACCCAGAAATCTGTGACTCAGGGAGCTCACTCGTGGCCATGTGACTTTATTGCTCATCATGTGGTGCAGCCTCCTGCTCTCATTTCTGGAAATTCTTTTGCCTAACTTCATTTTGCACTCTCTCCCTACATTTTCCTCTGTTCTAGGTTTCTCTCTCCCCCCTTCTTTTGCTTCCTTCCCTTGTGCCTTCCATCTTCCTCCTTTCTTTTCCTGTCTTTCCTTTTCATGTGTTAGTTTTTAGCAAGGAATATTTTATTATATGTTGGTTGAGTATTCATTATCTAAAATGCTCAGGGCCAGAAGAGCTTCACATTTTTTAAAGTTTCAAAATATTTTCATATATATAATGAGCTATCTTGACTTAAAAACACAAAATTCATATGTTCCATTATATGTGTAGCCTAAAGGTAACCTTATACAATATTTTTAATGTATCTATATTTTAACTGTGACTATCACATGAGGTCAAGTGTGGAATTCCCATTTGTGGTGTGATGTGGCACCCAAAGGTTTCAAATTTAGGAGCATTTCAGAGTTTTAGATTACAGATGTTCATTACAGGCGAATGTTTAATCTTTTAAAAATGTGATACATTGAGAGGCATATTGCCATTAATCCTCAAAATATTTCCCTAGTTTGGAACACACTGATCTCATCATTCTGGCCAGTTTTTGAAGCAGTTCTGAAGCTCTGTTTTGTGTCTTTAGTTATACTGCCTCGGCTGCCTCAAGTCCTGAACTGACTCAAGATATTTGCTTTTCATTTCACTGTCACTTTCACTCTGGGGAAGAGCCAGAAGTCACAGGTGCCAGATCTGGTGAATAAGGTGGACAGGAACTCATAGTCATATATTTGTAAGCCTGCCTTTCTATTGCATGATGCTTGGCAGAAGTGTTCACCATAATTTTTTTAATCACACCTTGTTATGGTTTATACATCGTGTCAGTCTGAGAAGTCTAGGAGCTTAACTAAAGTGACTCACCAGCTGTACAACATGGGGTGTAGAGGGCCTATCCTTACCTCTCTAGGATATTGTTCATTGTGTCAATTTGAAAAGGTCAAAAATTTAACTAAGCGATTCAGCAGCGGACCAGGGTCCTTAGTCTGTAACATCTTCAGCCTGTACAAGAGGAGGGCACCCAGATGGTGTGGGTGCTACAGCCACCCCAGGGGAGTAGCCAGCATACAATAAAAGGAAAATGAGGGCGGGTTGATTGCTGGTTATTTGAAGGATCTCCAGTCTTTGCCTTCAGTTTGGACGAGTCTTATGGTTTCTGGCACAGACTGTTTGGCTTCCACTTGAGATTCCAGCCTTCATCCTAGACTCTTCAGTGTTCCATCACAGACCCATCAGCTTCCTGATACAGAATTGCACAGGACACTGCAGTAACCTCCAGCCTTTGGGCTGGACCCCTTAGCCTCTAGCTTCCAGATACCCTCTGCACACTTTCTCATCATAAGCCAATCTTGTAATTTCTTATACATTTGTACATCTTGTATTATATCTGTTTCTCTAGTAAACCCTGACTGACGCACATAATATAATGAAACTCATGAAAAAGGCTCCGACAACTGCTTCAGAGAGTGGAAAGAACAGAGAAAAAAGTGCATTCAGGGCTAGGGGAGTATTTTGAAAGGAATTAAAGGCAATATGTCTTTTACCAAAATATTTTTAATTTAAGCATTCACCATATAAATTGATCATACATTGTAAGTGATAATTGTTCACTGTAAAAATAATTTAATTGTCCAAATGCATAAAACAAAAAGCAAAGGTTCCCAATACACACACATCAACCTCATATCACTCCAAAATCTTATTCTTTAATGAGTATCTTATTTTTTCAAAGCTAGAGAAACAAAAATACTGACTACCATCTACAAACTAGGGTCACTCTTCAATTGGAGAACAAACTCCTTCAGTCCTGTACAGGGCTCTGTGGCCATCTCTTCCTTCTGGAGAGTCACCAGACACCTTTTTATTTCACCCAGTGAAGTCCTTTTCTTTTGGGTTAGGAAATGAGCACTATGCTTTTTTATATTTAGGGTTAATTCTAGGTTGATACGAGACCACCTAGTCTGGAGAAAGAAATCCTTCAGTTTATCTCTGCAGCTCCTATGTCATTTTCTGACAACTTCAAACAGAAAGGGAACACAAGCTCTTTCTGGCCACCTGAGTCAGCCTCAGCACTGACAGAAATTGATCTTGGAGCTGCACCTGTGCGGAGGAATCTCAGGGCAGCCACGAGGAGCCCCTCTGAGCCTCCGGGTCGGTGGGCCCCACTGAGTCAGCCCAGCGTATGCTTCACTCTACTGTGGTCCCTCATTCCCACCAGATCATGTCTCCCTTAAAATGTTCTGCTTCTGTCAAGCATGATGGTACACTCCTGTCATCCCAGCTAAGTGGGAGGCTGAGGCAGGAAGATCACGAGTGCAAAGTCAGCCTAGACAACATACTGAGCAGTCAGGCCACCAGCTCCTGGATTTAGTTTTCCCATCCCATCTGCTCTTCACCACTGACAGCTTCCCTACTTTCTTCCTCGTCCTCTCCATTTTTCCCTGCCTTAGATAGACATCGGAGTCCACAGATTCCAGCTTCAGCCATTTCCTTGCCAATACCTCTAACCCCCCACTCTATGCCTTCTGCAATCCCTGCAGAAGTAGTGAGAAATAAATCTCCTCTTGCAAAAAAAAAACCCTCAAAATGCATTTGTATTTTTCCATTCCGAGAACATTAGCAGCTATCAAGATGAAGATTATTTGTCACTCATTTACAACTCTCAACTCTTAAAAAACAAGAGAAAATGAGTAAGCTGCAAGCAGATGAGCTCACTCCAGGAAGGGAAAACAATACTGTATTGCTTCTTCCTGAAAGCTAAGAGGATTTCTCCAACAGTGGGGAAAATGACAGCATAGGAACAAATGAGAGAAAAACTTTTCAAAACATCAGTTAATTGGAAAAAGACTGGTTTTAACTCTTAAATAAGCCTTTTTCCAATTAACTGATGTTTTGAAAAGTTTTTCTTTCAATCAATTGGCCCAAGTCACTGATGTCAACCTGCTATCCTACTGCAGCAGAGGGTCTGGATGACCCCTCCTTCAGGGCAGCAGAGCCCGGGAACCGTGAGAGAGCAGGGAAACGCATAGCTAGGGTCTGAACGTGCACAGGGTGGGAGTGGAGACTGCAAAGGACATGGAAAGGAAGTGACGGGGAATAACAGAGTTCAAGTACAGCTGCAACCCCAGGAGAAAAAGGAATGTCAAGAAACACTAAAGAAGACAATAGATTACTTATTTCTGGAGAAACTCTGGCTTTTAGTTGAAATGGTTCCTGAAGAGCGTGAGGGTGAACATAGCTAAATATCTGTCAGTGAAACAAATTGAACCACACACTGGCTTAAACCAAACTACGTGTAGCACACATGTCTTCTATAAATACACAAACTTATTTCCTAAAAAAAGTAGTCAATCAATTGAAAGATACATGGAAGCAGCTTTTTGCCTGGTAATCTACTAGAAATAAACATTTATTTCATAAAATACTGCAAAAAAAAAAAAAAGATTTTCAACGTCCCACATTACAAGAATGGGAAAATGTATAATCAGTTATGTGTTAGAAAAATTTAGGTGTGCAATGTTCTAGTTAGGAACAGGAGTTAATACACCTTCGTGGGAGGTTTCAATGAGGCGAACACATTGATCAGAGCTTTAAAGATGGATAAAGAGAAGGAAATTCAAGATATCCTTAGAGCAATATATGGATGCAGACAATGGAATATTATTTAGCCATAAGAAGTGATAGAGGCTGGGGATACAGCTCAGTGGGGCATAAATGCTTGCCTGG
The DNA here is from genome assembly GCF_034190915.1 of Cavia porcellus. Classification (NCBI taxonomy): domain Eukaryota; kingdom Metazoa; phylum Chordata; class Mammalia; order Rodentia; family Caviidae; genus Cavia; species Cavia porcellus. Next base: position 19,659,234 of record NW_026947484.1, read on the forward strand.
AAAGTGTGAGGTCGTGAGTTTGATCTTCAGGATAAAAGAAGTGATAGAATGTTGATAAATACTACAACATAGATGATCTTGAAAGCATTATGCTAGGTGAAATAAACCAGCAGAAAAGACAACTATTGCATGATAGCACTTGCATGAAGTACCTAGAAGAGACAGGAGCCTACAGACATAAAGTAGAATAGCAGTTATCAGGGGCAGGAAGGAGGCCGGAGTGGCCTTGGTTTAATAAAGGTTGTGTTCAGTGGAGCGGGGTGGTGAAGAATTCTGAAAATGGGTAATAGCGATGTTGCACAACATTAGAAATGAACTTACTGCCGCTGAAATGTACACTTAAAATGATTAAATTGGTACATTCAGTGTTCTATACCTTCTGTCAAAATATTCAAAAAAGAAAGATAGCTTCCTGAAATGCTTAATGAAAATGGTAAAGTTTTTATGTATAACTTACTATGATAAAAAAATTAATTTTTTTAAAAAGAAAAGCAACGTAGCTGAAGTGAGCCTAAGCATTTTGGGAAGAAGAGGCGGGAGGAGTGAGCAGCAGGGGAGGCGATTCAGTGAGAAGCCTGACTCTGAAGGGGGTTTGGGGTTTGTCTGCTGGTTTTTCTGTTACTAAGCTGAGAAGGAAGGTATTCAGGAAGTCATTTAAGAACATACCTTGCAGTGCGCAAGATAACACAGGATGCCTGGATTCAAGGCAAAGAGTAGAAATGTCATCATCATAATGCACATTTGGAGCTATGTGGGCTTCAGGGAAGGAAGTGGGAAGGAGGAAGGAAACTTAAAACAGTCGGTGACTGATTAGGTGTGGAGGTTCTGGAAAAGGAGGTTTTAAAAATGCTTCAAAATCTGGGCAATCTGACGTTTAGAGTTAGAATTTAAAAACTAGCCTCAGTATTATAGAGTTATGTATCTCATGCCCTTAAAAATAATATTAAAAAGATCTTAGTCCATCTACCTTATTGAGCAAAATCTGTGGCTGATTTTATTGAATCAAATAAATCTCATGATTTTTTTTCAAGGATTAAATTTCATATTTAAGACATGAGGCTTTGCTACCAATGAAACTTTGCCCACGATACTCACAAAAGCTTTACAATGCAAAAGACTTTAGAAGTGACTCAGATCAGTCCTGCCCAAAACAGTAGTCATTAAATTTAAATTTAAATTATTTTTTTCTTAAATGTTTTATTACTACATTTGCAGCTTATGCAGTTGACAGTCACCTTGGTGAGTGTTACAGGTACATACTGCACTGTCTTTCTTTTAATCCCTTTCCTCTTCCTTCCAATTCCCCATCCTATTTTTCATTCTTACTATTCATACTATTAATCCTAGCTCCTGTTATGGCATATAATGTTTACATTAACTGATGTTATTAGCTTCCTGTACATGGCACACATCTTTATTCTACTTAGTTCCCTTTCTCTCCTCCTAATCCCTTGTATTTTTTACCTTTGGCCATTTCCCTATTGCAAGAGATCCAGCTCCTAGTGCCCTTCTATCCATCCTTTATTATTCTCTTTGTCTGTGCTTTACTTCATTCAAATGAGAGATAGCATACACTATTTAAGCTTGTGGGTCTAGTTTATTGCATTCAATACTTTTACTTTCTAGATGGATCCATTTTCCTACAAATGTGTCAAATTTGTCATTCTTTGTAGCAGAGTTAGATATATATATATATTTTTTTCTCTATCCAATCAACTGTTGAGGGGTATATGGGCTGTTTCTAGGTTTTAGCTATTATGAGTTGTGTTGCCATAAACACTGATATGAATGTGTCAGTATGTATCAGTATGATATCTCAAGCTCTTTGGGAAAGCTATGTAGCAGAAGGATGCTAGGTCGTGTGGAATTTCTAATTTCAGTTCTCTGAGAAATCTCCATACTGATCTCCATAATGGTTGCACTAGTTTACACTCCTACTAACAATGTAGAAGAGTTCCTTTTTCATCATAGCCTCATCAGCATTGGTTACTGTTTGATTTTTTACTGGTTGCCATTTTTCTGGTATAAGATGTACTGTTAGCACTATTTTACTTTGCATTTCTCTAATGGCCAGAGATGTTGAGTATTTTTTCATATATTTGTTGGTCATTTATATTTTTTCTCTGTGAAGTGTCTGTTCATTTCTCTTGCCCATATCTTGCCTGGGTCTTTAATTTTAGGTGGCTTAATCTGTTTTTAGTTATTTATATATTCTAGATATTAGTTGTCTGAGGAGCAGCTGGTGAACTTTTTTTCCCATTCTGTAGGTTGTTTCTTCACTATACTATTTGACTCTTTTTCTCCAGAGAAGTTTTTTAGATTGGTATAATCCCACTTGTTCAATCTTGCTGTTATTTCTTGTGCAACTGTGGTTTAGAAAATCCTTTCCTATACCTAGGTATTTTACCAGTTTGTCTTCTAGTAGGTTGAGTGTTTCTGTTTTAATGTTTAGATCTTTGACTCATGTTATTTTAATTTAGTATATGGTGAGAGATAAGGGTCCAGTTTCATTCTTCTGTAAACATAACCTGGGGATTTAGCTCAGCGGCGTAAGCACCTGCCTTGCAAGCAGACGGTCGTGAGTTTGATCCCTGGTACCGATAAAAAGGAAAAAGACCAAAAAAAAAAAAAAAAAAAAAAAAAACAACAACAAAAAAAACATAGCCTATTAATAATTGATGGTGGGAAAACTGGTTATCTTTCCTCCAGAATATACTTTTGGCTCCTTGTCCAAAATCAAATATCTGTATATGTCTGAGTAAGTTTCTTTATCCTCAGTTCTGTTCCACTGATCCATGTGTCTGTTTTCCTTCCAATAAAAACAACACTGTTTTTATTAGTACACTTTGAAGTCACATATTGTTATGCCTCTTGCTTTGCTTTTGTTTCCCAAAATTGCTTTTGCTAATCTGGGTCTCTTCTGGTTCTTTATAAATTTTTGGATTGTTTTTTCTAGATCTGTAAGATTAATGCTGTTGGTATTTTGGGTGGGATTGCACTGAACCTGTATAACAGTTTTGGGAGTATGGCTACTTTAACAGTATTGATTCTGGCTATCCACAAGCAGGGAACATCTGTCGATTTTCCGTCTTCTCCAATCTTTTTCTGGTAACTGTAATTTTCTTTATATAGGGCTTTTATTTCTTTGGCTAGATTAATCCCTAGGTATTTCACTTTTCTAGAGCTACTATCAATGCTACTATTTTCATAATTTCCTTCTCTCCATTTCTTGTCATTATTTTGTGTTGATCTTGCATCCTACTACATTGCTGATGTTCATTATTAACCCTAAGGTGTGTGTATGTATGTGTGTGTGTGTGTTTGTGTAGCTCCTTGGGTCTTCAATGTAGAATATGGTGTCATCTGCAAATTATCTTCCTTTCCTATATGTATCCCTTTTATTTCTTTCACCTAATTGCTCTGGATAGTATTTCATGTACTGTGCTGAACAGAAGAGGTGATAGTGGACATCCTTATCTTGCTCTTGATTTTAGGGGGAAATTTAAATTATTAAAACTAAATAACTAGTGGTTTTGTTCTTCTGCCTCACGAGCCATATTTGTAGTGCTCAATAGCCATCTGTGGCCACCAGCTGCCATACTGAACAGGGCAGATCCAGAATATTTCCACTAAAGTTCTAGAAGACAGCATTAAGTATAGGAACAGGTCTTGACTGGAGAAGAGAAAGAGGGGCGCATGTGTGAAAGAGCATCTTCCTTCTGCCTGATTTCCTTACACATGGTTGCATCTTGGGGTGTTGTATGGATTCTGCTCATGCTAACTGTGGCACATCCATAGAGATGGTCCAAGGGCTACAGGAAAGACACCCAGATGTGAGTTCAGCACATGTGGGAGAATAAGGTGATAAAATTTCCCATCTGTTTTAGAGACTGGAAACTCCAGATTGTACCAGTGCTGGGCTCATTTGTTAATGTAATTGATCTACCTAGGCTCAAGAGCAGGAGACCATTCCTCATTGTGGGTGATGAGTTGAGCTGTGGTGGGCATCAACTGTCTCAGTTCAGTCAGCCTGGGAAGTGGTCTTCTTGGTCAAAGACCTGGATAGTGGCCTTAGAGGTGAATAGAGGGAAGCATCTTCCTTCCACTCTGAGTTTGGCCTGGAATCCCACCTGTCAGCGCATGTGGAGAAGATCTGGAAGAGATCCGTAAAGATCCTGAGCCACAGAGCTTTGAGCGTGTGGACAGCTAGAGATCATGTAAACAGTTGTTCTTGTACAGAATTCTTTAGATTATTTTCCCTCTTTATTTTCAGTTCTACAGAAAAATCTTGTTAAAAATTAAAGCCTGGTTCCCATGATATTGTATGAACTTTCCCAAAATCCCAGAGGGAGCGTACAGGTGGCAGAAATTTCCAGTGGAGGAAGCAGGACCTGTGACAGGTGCTGACCTCTTAAGGGGCAACAGTAACACAATCAGTGCCCACTGACCTGCTGAGAAGGCCAGTATGGAAGAACCAAGGGAATTGTTCTAGTACAGCTGAAAAGTCATGTGCCACCAATAGAGAAACTGAGTCCTGTGACACCATGATCTTTTCTTCTTCAACTTTCTGGTTTTTCCTTCTTACTTTTTATGTACTTGCTCTTTTTTCCTCTCCTCTCTTAACGTCTGAACACTTTCTGGGTCCTGTTCCATCTCTTCTCATTCCCACACTCTCTTTCTTGCTGCTGTCATTCCTTCCCTGGGTTTCAACCACCACCCAGCCCTCAGTAGCCACCTGATGTGAAACATCTGCGTCCAAGTGACCAGTGTCATGGTTTATATCTAGCTTTCCTCTGACAGCCCCATGTACTCATAGGCAAAGCTGTGGGAGGTGACTGGATTACGAGATTATGAGGACTGTATAGCTTGCGTGATGTTGGGAGGTGGAGCCTGGTTGGATCAAAGGATCTATCTCCCTCCCTGGCTCTTCCCTTCACTCCATTTCCAGGCTGCCATTAGGAGAACACGTTTTCTCTGGCAGGCTCTCCTGCCATGCTTTTCTTGCCTTGGAGCCAGCCAACTATGAACTAAAAACCTGAGCCCTAATAAACCTCTCCTCCTGTAAGTTGCAGGTGTTGAGTATTATGTCTCAGTGACAAGGAAGGTGACCAGTACAACCAGCAAGGTTCTCAAACCCAATACAGTATGTCCAGATTTGCTGTCACCTCCTTCTTCTTCACCTTTTATGTCTAAAAGGTGCCAAATTCTGTCAGTTTCCATCCCTGAAAGGCAGTTCATGTTTATCGCCATATTTGCACTGTGAGTTTCCTGTTTCAAGAATTTGTTGTCTCTCAACTGGATGGCTGAAGTTGGCTCTGAAGCACTCAGTCTACTCCCCACCCAATCTGTCCTATCTGATGGTACAGTTCCTGTTCCAAATTACATAGTCTAGCGATGACCACATCTGTCCCTTCTCTAAAATCCCAAATAAATGGCTCTCTTTAAATCCTACTTTGAATCACTGTACTCCATCCATGTTTCTTCTTTGAAAAAAAATTAATTCTTTATATTGTGGTAAAATTCACATGAGAAAACTTTACTACTTTCACTTTTTAAAAATTTAGGAATTTGTCTTTCTGTTTTACAATTTCAACAGAATACATAGGATATTTAATTTACCACTTTAACCATTTTTTAATTGTACACTTCAATGGCATTAAGTTTACTGACAGTGTGGTACAGCATCACCATTATTCATTTTCAGAATTCTTTATCACCCAAACAGAACTGCTGACCTCATTAAACCAAGCTCACCATCCCTCCTCTTTCCAGTCTTGGTAACCACTGTTCTACTTTCTTGTCTATCCGAATTACTTCATATAAGTGTAATCATGCAATATTTGTCTTTTTGTGTCTGGCTTGTTTCACTTAGCTTCTTTTCAAGGTTACGCATGCTATAGCATTTATCAGAATTCCATTACTTTTTATGAATGAATATTTCACTGTATGTATGTCTGCATTTGTATGTGTATCCCTGTAACTGTGCCTTACCCAAGAAAATCTTGAATTTTCCCTTCAGTTATCCACCTTCAAGCCTCTGATCAAATTGCACTCCTCATGGAAAACTCCTCAGAGGAAGATAAAGGGGCTTGGGTTCCACTGTCGTCCGCAGGGGCTCACCCTGGTGACTTGAGGTTTTCCCACTAAGCTCTACTCCTTAAAGGTTCCACTAACTCCTATTTTGCCAAGGTGGGGACCAAGCCTGGAACACATGGTTTCTGAAGGACACTTAAGATCCTACCTATGACACAAAAGCATGGCTGCTTCATCCTCCACATGGTCACAACTGTTGGAGCATTTTGTGTAGCTTCCAGGGATGTTTTACCTTTATAATTTACCATTTCCCACTGAACAGCAAGCAGAAATAAGATCATCAATGACTTGGAGTTTTGAAACTGTCAGAATCCCAACACCAAAGGGATGGAACTGATGCTTGTACTCTCCAAATCAGAGGGGCCCAAGAGAGGGATTGATGGGTTCCAGCCTAATGGAACTCTGTCAGGCCCAGTGTGGTGCTAGACCCAAAAAGAACATGGTATCCATCCAATACTGATTTCTGTGTTCTTCCAAGCCCAAAATGATATTTCTGCTTTTCATGTGCATTGGTATCTCCTCATCAGCTGTCCATACATCATTCTGCCTGCCTCTTCAAATTCTACCCCCTGTCAAACCTGATAAAAGCCCAAGGGTTTCTTTATCCACCTCCAAAGGATCTTGCCCTCTTCTACAGCCCTCCCATGCTTACAATAAAGGGCTTTTTCCTTTTCTGCCTTTGTTTCTCTACCATGCCAAAAAAAAAAAAAAAAAAACCAATAAAAACCCTAACAGAGATGGCAGCTGGCAAGCCAAGGAAGAGGGAGCCTAACTATAGCAAGTTGGGTGGAAATCTACCAAAGCTACAAAGAACGCACCTTTGGACCAAAGAACCCAGTTGAAGAACACAGAGAACCAGCAGCAGCTGAGTGGTACTGCCTGTAGTTGCTTTGACAAAATAACGTGTTATATTGAGAGTAGCTTTAAGTTGCAGGCTTAGGGCATCACTACCCTGTCTCTCCTCAACACACTGACATTGTCACTCCCACCAGCAGCAGAGACTGCTGGGTGACTATGCATATACTCAATATTTTAATTTCACTCTTAAACACATGCTTGGAGATTCTGAGAGGCCTCAGTCTGCAGTGACATATGATCAGCTGCACCACATGCTTGTGGCACGCAGAGGACCCTTGCACTGCTCTTGCATGGTCTATAGATTCTTCTTTCCATAGCACCTCTATGTAGAGCCATCCTCTGATTTCACATGGCAAGTCATATACATGGGCACCATTCATAGGACCCACCAGTGACCACTCGTGACACTAACGTTAGAATTGAAGCTATTTTACACAGCATTCACACTAGCCACTGTGGAGGCTAAAGGCCAGCTTCAATAATTTATTGAGACACTACCATAAAGTAAACAAAAAGAGGCTAGAGAGATAGCAGAGTGGTAGAGGATTTGACTAGTGTGCGTGAAACCCTGGATTTCAACAACAGAACCGCAAATAAATGAATAAATAAAAAAGTAAATGAATACATAAATAGAAGAATGCATTTATGTACTTGCCTACCATGTGTCAGACACTAGTATAGGTGCAAACTTCCCTGGCATGAGCTAGAAAAGACCCCTGCCCTCTTGGTGCTCATCTCCTGTGACACACTGTGTTCCTGATGACCTGGTCTGTCCATTCTGTTTTCCATACCCTTTCCCTTCACTCCAGCCACACGGACCCTCAGGCAGGTGCCCTCACTGTCTCCTTTGTCAGGAGCACCTTCCTCCTCTGCAGCTGACTAATTCCTTCGGTGCCATCTGGTGTCTACAGCGCCCAACACTCAGATCCTTGAGCACACATACTTTCAACATCCTGGCCCTGGGCAAGGCATATCTCTGGAGAGGTTAATCTGTGGTTAATTTGTATTTATGATTTTTCACCAAAGAGAGATTTTCTTATTTTTTGGTGGACATCTTTAGGGAGCCATTGAAGCTGAATATTGATCATACGTGTGGGACTAAAGCAAGGCCAGCCCTGAAAACACACAGAGTTCTAAACAAGCCACATAAACCAGCTGTTCCAGCTCAAAAAGGTAAGAGGCCCACACTGGCCAACCAAACAAGTTGCTAGGCAGTGGGGTTGAAACTGACATCATCCTTCTGAGTGTATAAATAAATGTGCTACAGTGGTTGAGCAGTCCTTTCTCTCCATCAGGAGAGAGGGCTCCGCCCAATCCCAGCTTTCTGTGTCTCATCTTTATTTCTTCACCTTCTGTTGCTCTTCACAGTCCTCACCCTGGGAACCTCAAGAGCCACAGAGGTCCCGGCAAACATCAGTCATTGGGGGCCATCAGCATCTGTCCTCAATTCAGCTCTTCACTGTGTCCCTCATCCTTCCTGAGGGTCCACCAAGTCAGTCTGGCTCCACCCAGAATCCAAGCAAAGGCTAGAGCTTTCTCTCTGGGATTACACTAATTTACTCAGTAACTTTTTCCTGAATACAACCATTGATAAAGATGAGACAGCTGGATCCAAGCCAGACCAACTGCATCATAGTCCAGAAATGCTGTGGGCCATGGCCAGGTGAGGTGCTTGGAGCCCATGTAAAGCTATAATCCTCGGGAACACTGATGACCACCAGCTGGCCATCACAGAAGGAAAGCCTGTCTGATGACATAGCCTAGACAAAAGTGTCAGAGGTCAGAGATAAGGTCTAGCTTGCTGCTTAGGCCTACACTTACTTACTGTCTTAGTTACCTGCTCATAGTTAAGACACAATGGCTGACTCCCATATCTTAAAGAGAAGAGGTTTATTTTGGCTCACAGTTTGTATAGGTTTCTGACAATGGTCAGCTGGTTCCAAGGCAGGGTAGCATAGCAGAGGGGCATTTCAGAGGAGAACTGCTCGTGGCCAGGTAACCAGGAAGCAGAGAGATATCAAGGGAGGAGACAGGGAAATAGACTTTTCCAAGCCATGCCCCACTGATGCCTTCAGTGACCAGGCTTTCCCTCCCAAACCACATTCAGCTATAACCTCATCACTCAGGTGTATCACACCCCCATGGTTCAATCTTCTTTCAAAGTCCCACTTATGAGTGCCAAGGCTTTGGGGGAATATTTAGCTATAACCACAATACCTACAAAAGTCAAAGCCCCAAGAAAGTTTGGGCTGGTCTTTTTATCCTGAAAAATGCACTCCGGTCTGAGACAAATATTGATAGGTCACTCACTACCACTGTTTTGTCTTTGTATACTTTCCTCACCACCCCTGTGAATAGCAGAGTTTTCCAGAAGGCAACCTCTGGCTTTGTTCATGAAAGTTTAAAGTCATGGATATGGTGAGACCATGGGAGGATACCAAGGTCAGTGTCTTGGAGGGGGAACAGAATGAATGAAGTTTAAAGAGCTCACCAGGGGACCAGAAGAAAGCCAGTGTGTCCAAGGAAACTGAAAATGTGCAGTCAACTAAAAGGTAACCAGACTCCTACAACAATGTCAAGAGAAAGGTGGGTATTTTGATATCCCTCATGGGCTCTTGCTTTATCTAAAAAGCTCTTGCACTCTCCCCAGATTTGATTCAACTTTCCAAAGTAACTACAGTACTTGTGTAAGCCGTGGCTCCAAAGAAGAAAACATCCATTAGCCTTTAAAACAGGAATGAGTCAGAAGGTAAACTCTGCTGCATACTCACATTTGTTTGTGTTTGCCATGGAGGGCAATTTTAAATTCTGCTGATTAACTAGGACTAAAACAGAAACTTCAGATGCCTTGGAAAGTAGGGTGTTGTATAACAGGCAATTTTAAAGAAAGAGTGCTTATCCACCTTTGAGACCAAGAAGGTAAATAATTTAGAAATCATTTACTACAGAATCAGTATGACCCTTGTTTTATTCATTTAGAAGTCAAAGCTTTCTAAATAAAATCTACTAAAGGGAAAGATGACTCATACTGAAGCCTTTTATTACTTTATCCAACAAGCCTTAAAGGGTTCCTCTCCATTTCTCAGGGACAGAAGCGACAGAACATTTTGCTATGGAGATCAGGGACCTCCTTCTGCCCTCATATCTACACAATTGTAGAATAATGTGCTGTATTAGCTAACCACAAGGACTGTGAAGAAGAAACACATTTCCTAACCATATTGGGAATACTCTGGTTTCTCTTCAGATCGTATAAATCTTTCACCTTTTACTAACTGTATTGGGGTAACTGGACCTTCTTACACCTCAGTTTTCTTATCTTCAAAATGGGAAAAATGGTGATTTCATAGGTTTTTATAGGGATTAAATAAAATTATCCATAAAAAGCCTTAATTTAAAGCATAATATGAACAACCATAGTCAGAACTAAGTTTCAGGTGCTATCAATGGTGAACTTTATGAATGTTGGATCATTTTGTAGAAATATCAACTTTTACTATGAAAATGCCAACATCATCTTCCTTGAGCTTATGCAGAACCTGAGCCTTTGTCCTGCAAATTTAACATCAAAACCACCATCACAAGTTGAGCTCTGTTAGGTCAGGTGGAAAGGCTTATTGTGATTCTAACCTTAAGAGTGGGCAAAGTCTGCGCATAGAGTTGACCTGGATGGTCAGGGCAGCTTAGAGAGGTAGCATCATCCGAGCCTACTATGAACTACCTATCAGCTACAAGGTCTGAGCTTCCTTATTTGTCCCACAAGGAGATTTTATTAGACTGATGCTTCTAGACCATGCTACATATTAGAATCATCCAAGGGTTTTCTTTAAATCTCTGGTGCCCCCAGTGTTAGGCAGTCTCATCTAACTGCCTAGGGGGAGCCCTGGCATGGAAATCTTAGAACACTCATAAGGTCCTAATGCACAATCAAGGTTGAGAACCACCAGACTTGACTGATTCCTTGAGACACAAAATAACTCAATTTCTCATGGCTGAAGGAGATCATAGAGGTAGAGGAGAAATACCTGCAGCAGAATCTTGTTGCCGTCATAGTCCTGGGTCTGCCACCGGCTGCTGCTGATGGGGACACACGGGTTGGGTAGAAGAGCCACCAGCTGGCCGATCTCCTGAACCTTGAACTGCAGCACAGAAGACCCTTTGGGGTCCACTGCCATCCCTAGGGGCAGCTGCTTCAGGGAGAGCTGCAGGGAGAAGGTCTCAGTGGCACAGAGCACAAAGAAACAGAAGTTGCTCTTTTGCAAAGTGGCCTCCCTCTGCAGGATCATCCCGTAGAGCCTGATGGCGTCCTCGTAGTTATCGAAACTGCAGTAAAGCGTCACCCGCAGGAGCTCGGCGCCACAGTGCACCTGCCTCACACCCCAGACCGGCATCTGGCTGTCCAGGCTGTAGAACTCCTGGCTGGCAAGCAGGTAGGGACACAGCTTCCCCTGTGCGTCCTGGGGAGGATAGCACTGCCAGGGCGGCCGCTGCAGGGCCTCCAGGGCGCGGTAGAGCCGCTCCTCTCCTAGGCTTTCATGCAGGAAGAGCAAAACCGACATTCCTGGGAACCTGGAGCGCCGAGGGTGGCACTTCTCGTAGTACTTCACTGGTCTGACCCGCTCGGACACCAGGAAGAGGCGCACCTCCGGGCAGATGCAGTCCAGGAGCTGGTCCAGAGCCTGCTGCAGGAGCGAGCCATGGCCAGAGTCGGCAAGGAGGTGGACAGTCATGGGCAGAGGCTCAGGCATCTCGTCCATGGTGGAACCAAGCGAGGAGGAAGAAGCAGATCCGCTGCTGGAGGCTGCGTGATGCATGCGGGGTGGGAGAGGCCCTGCTGTTCCCCCAGAAGACCGTCAGCTACAAACGCTGCTTCAGAACAGAGCCCCAAGCCGGCTCACTGCTGTCACCCAAGCAGGGCTCCGCAGACAACGGTGGCTCCGGGTCAAGCAGCCTGCGCAGACTGTCACTGCCTGTTTGGTTTTTTCAGGCATTCCCCAGGGTTCCTGTCTGACCTCAAAACCTACAATCCTGAGAACCACCCTAGTGGGTGGGCCCTGCAGACACTCGGGAAGGGAAATGACCAGGAAGAAAGGAGCAGCTCTGTTCTGCAGATAGCGATCGCTCTCAGGGCTCTGATTTCCTACTTACATCCTCACGTTTACAGTAGGCTGCCAGGCCACCAGAACACAATGACGCCTGCCAAACAATTCCCCAAACCTGTCCCCTTGCCAGCTTTTCCCTCTCTCTTTGTCTTTTTTTTTTTTTTTTTTTCTGGTAGTTTATTTTGGTTTTCAATATTTTACAACAGGACAAGAAGAGAAGATATTTTAATCCAAATAATTTAGACTTTACCAAAAATGACTGGCTCTGCTGAAGCGTCTGAATGTACTAATCAATTACTGGGAGTGTTAAAGGGGAGAGAAAAGAAGATGTTATGTACACGTGACAACACTCCATGAAGAGTGTGATCATCATGCATAATACTGCAGGCATACACTGATAAAAACTAAATATACAGAAAGGCATTGAGAAATTAAGTTACTGCTGATTCCTATGAATGCTTTTGAAAGAACAAACTTTCCGATGTCAATAATTTCTTGTATCTTTGAGGCTTTCCTGGTTAGTCATTAACTATCCTAAAACTTTTTATAATTTATCACCCCCCAAAACTAAGAAGGGAATATTAATGAAGAAACCGAGTCATATAAAAGCTAAGTAACAGCCCAGAAGTGGCTGAGGGAAGAGTTGAGCCCAGGAACTGAGAGGCCCTAAGGCTGCACTACTCACATGAGGCCTGAAAATTCAGTGTATTGTTTCTCCCTAATGATAAGGAAGGGGTTCTGGTTGACAGGTTTTTGCCAGAGCCTGTGAGGCTGAATCTTACATGAAATGATATTTATAAAGCTGTTTGCTATGCAAGGTGACATGCAGAGGCCCAGTGAGACAGGGGAAGAAGAACTCACCAAGGCAAGGAGAGCGAAGAGTTCCTTCAGGCCCGAATTCACTGTGCAGGAGGATGGGGGGGGGGGGGGGCAATTCCAAGAAAGGAATGGGGTGCCAGACAGGGCTTTGTGAGAGTCTGAGGGTGTGGAAGGCTGAAAGATGTAAGGAATCTCTCTTTCCAACTCACCTGGCTCCTTGCAGATGGAAAGAGAGATTCCTTACATCTCCTGCAGAAGACACAGACAGAAACTCCCAGGAGAAAGAGCGGCTGCCTTGGAATCTGAGCTTCTGAAGCGCATTCTGCATCTTCCTTTCCTGAAAGCTCCTGTGCAGCTGCAGGTCGGGCTGCTCAGTGCTGCAAAATGGGGTTGCCAGAGACGAAAGTGGTGCAGGAATGTGAGGCATCCTTGGTTGTGAGGATTTCTTGGCACCCACAGGAGTTCTCAGGGATTTGTCACTGCTACAAATCTCATGGATACAGTAGGAGACACGAAAACCCTGATTCCTACCCCATCCTCTAAGAAAATGTACACAATCTGTTTATCCCACACCCCAAGCACTGAGCCCTGTGCCAGGAGCAGAGCATCGTCACCATGCCTCATTTTGGAGGAGCTTCTGAATTAATGGCCTCAGAGTCTTGACTTAGGGCACTGTGAACACCATGGACATCCCAGAGGAACCACTGGCAACCGCATGGGTGGCCGCAGGAGGAGAGCTGGCCTGTGGTCCCCACATTCGGGAAGCAAGGAGTCAGGCCAGGAGGAGACAGGCGGAAGGAGTGAGGCTGATGGGAAAAGGGCCTGAGCCAATGAGGAAGGGTGAGTAGCTCGAGATGGGGAGGGGAAACGACCTTGTGGCAAAGGCCAGAGACCAGAAGGCAGCTGGGGCCTGGTCAGCTGGGGACATGTGTGTCCCAGAAAAGGTTTGGCTTTGTGTGTGTGAGTGTCCTCATACCCCCACTCCATTTTTTTAAAATTTTGAGACAGAGTCTTATTAAGTTGCGTAGAAGTCGACTAGAACTTGTGGTCCTCTTGCCTCACCCTCCACGGCAGAACCACAGAAGAAGCAGCTTGGAAAAGGAAGCAATGCTTTGTGGAACCATGACAGGAGAAACATGTGGAAAAAGCAGACAGCTCTTCAGATGGTGGGTGCCAGTGGTCAGCTGCAGCAGCCAGCCAACAAGCTGCTCCTTACAGGGTCCAGGTCAGGCTGTCACCTCCAGATACACAGAACTGGAGAAACGAGGCAATAGGGCATGTGGATGAGGAGTGCGAGAGGACACATGGGGAAGGCATCTCTCTGTGACACTATACTTCAGATGCCCTGTTGCCAGTTTCTGATGATGCAGAGGTGGCGGCAACCCAGCTGTGTGGACTGGGGGTCATAGGAACAGTCATAACCATCCTGGTAGAGAACACAGGGTGTGCATGGGACAGGGGAGAGGACAAGACCTGGGGGTACTCAGTGTAATGGACATGCAAGCCCAAGGGAAAAGAAGAGGAACATGTCATCCTAACCAGTGGAGGTGACAAGCTCTCAGGACAGCGCTGTCACTGTGACTCTGTCTTCTCAATTGGGCAAACTCAGCTACCTCAAGCAGACCCAAGGGCCATGCAACCTCAGTTTTCTTTGTTCCCCAAGCAACATCACTCTGGTGCTGTGTTTGAGTCTCTGCTGCCACACAGGGCTGTGTGGCACAGAGCCGAAGACTGTGCTGACAGAGGAGGGGTAGGAAGGACCACTCCATGCTTGCTGGGTAGCTCACCATGTTCCAGCTCTGAGCTGTGCCTGCTGAGGGCCACGCCACGTCACTGCTGTGTGTGGAGCACTCCCTGCTTCTCCTAAGGAAAGGGGGCCAGAGAAGCTGAACAGCTTCCCAAAACTATGAGCTGGTGTTGGCAGAGATTACACTTTTGAGTTTTTATAATGCTTCTCTACCTTTCCTAAGAGAACAATACATGGCAGCTTCAGCTTCTCAGTGGAGCCCTTGAGGGCAGGGTACACAGAAAAATAAAAGAAACAGACAAGAATAGGATTATTTACCATCCCTACCATATTGCTTATGCCCCATGCTTTGGATCCTGCTGGTTAATACTACTTCACTACTTAGCCAAGCCTCCACCAGCCCTGTACACACACACCCCTGGCCCCAGCTCCTGGTTCTTAGGGGAGATATGGCAGGAGTCACAGCAGGAGGGAATAGTTAGCCCATCCAGGGTATTCTGGGGCAGAAGTAGGGAGGGAGGAAGTGGCCACAGTAAGCTCATTCTCCAAGCTGTTGTGATTCTTAGCTGAGTGCTTCTCTCCCATTCCCCAAGGACAACCCCTGCTTACCTCAAACAATGCTATCACATTCTTATTAAATTGCCATCTGTTTCCCCTTTTCCAGGACAATGCAGCCCAGGAGCAGCATGTGAGCTGAGCCTCACTGGGGTTTTCACAGGTGCACACAAAGAGGGAGTGTTTCCTCCTGGCTTTGGTGGTTTCTGCTGTTACTCACTTCCCACACTCTGGCCTTGGACCTTCCACCTCCCTCCACTGTGGGCATCCAGAGGGGACCCAGGATTCCTCATGTTTGGCTGCATCATCCATTGAAGAGAAGAAGTCACCATGGTGACTTCAGTCACAGTGACTGACTTTACTTTCTCCGTAGAGAACATCTAAAAGGGGTGCAAAGACCTTATAGGACCTTCCAGCTTTCATACAACCATCGCTGTCAGCTCAGCTCAATAGAGTTTACATTCATATTGTTTTACCTTTCTCTAAAAATATCCAGTGAGAATGGTAGGGAATAGCTAAATAAGTTAGTGCACATTATATTCATAGCGTGCCAAGTTCCGGGAGAACATGGCGGACAGATAACAGCAACTACAGGAGGCTCTCTGAAAAACTAGGTTCAGAAGCCAGGAATGGTGCGGACTAAAGAGACATAAGCAGGTCGAGTTATGCTCTGCTGACTTAGGAATGAATTGGGATGAGAGAAACCAACTTGGAATGCAGTCCTGGTGCTAAAACAGGAACAGAAAAGCCTCGGTGTGGAGGCTGGACTCCGTGCCATTGGAAGCCGCGATTTGGGTTTCCCGCCGCTGCCTCTACATCGGCTTGGCAAGGAGAGAGACGCGGGGAAGCTCTGAGAACGGGAGTCTGCGAACGGAGTCGAAAACAGGACGGGCAGGGAGGCGTGTACTGTCTTGTGGCGAGGTGAGTGAGAGAAACTGACACTCCACCACAGTTTGACTCCAGCGGACTGTCTGGGCCCGAGCAGTCCTGCAGGAGCAGGGCGAGGTGGTGACTCCAGCCACACATTCCCCTCTCGGGCGGGATTGGTGAAAAGTGCCTGGCCTGCGTGACGCTGCCGGTGGACCCAGTAGACTAGCCCAACCCAGATCCCAGAGCCTGATGGTGGTGGGAGGGGCGGGCCCCCGCGTAGGCTGCCTGGTGCGCAGCGGTGAGTGGGAACACCTAACCGGCGCAATTCGATCAGGCTGTGGCTGACAGGGAGAGAAGCTGGGCCTCTCATATAAGCTTGCATATATAAGGAACAGAGAATATGGGAAGAGGCAGCAACAAGAAAGGCTCCTCAGCCCCCAATTCTGAGAAACAGGCAATAGCGGACACCGCACCAATAGACATAAAACGCCATATAGAGAGCCTCATAGACCAATTCAGGAATGAAGTTATCAATGACCTGAAGCTAGAAGTATGCAGAATAGTTAGAGAAATGCTAAGCACCACCCAAGAAAAAACAGATGGTGGAATGGAAGAACAGAAAAAGAGGGGAGAATTGTTTGATGGAGAAAACAGGGAAAGCATAGAATACGTGAAGCAGGTTCAAAGGGACTACCAAGAAACTAAGAAGTCTATCCAAGACTGGCATAACAGCTTGAAAGAAACTAAGGACAGACTATCTGAACTGGAGGGCAGACTTGTAATTTGGGAGAATGAAATGAAAAACTTCTTAAAAATAACAAAGAAACAAACAGCAATAATACAAAGACAAGAAGATGATAAGAGGATCCATAACTTAAGGATTAAGAACATAAAAGAAGAAGTAGGGACACAAACACGTGAACTGCAAAAGCTACTCACAGAAATAATCCAGGAGAATTTTCCTAATTTAGCAAAAGGTAAAGATACTCAGATGTATGAGGCATACAGGACCCCAGCTACCTACAACCCAAACAGAGCAACACCCAGGCATATAATAATAAAAATTCCAGAAATTCAATACAAGAACAGAATATTAAAAGCTGTCAGAGACAAGAAACAGACCACTTACAAGGGAACACCCATCAGAATTACAGCAGATTTCTCTGCACAAACCATCAAATCACAAAGAGCGTGGGGGGAAATAATTCAAGCTTTGAAAGATAATAATCTCCAGCCAAGATTGAGATATCCTGCGCAACTGTCCCCGGAAATAGATGGAAAAACAAGGTGCTTCCAGGATAAAGAGGAACTGGGGGAATTTGCAACCACCAATTCAACTCTACAGAGAGTATTGCAGGATATTCTAAAAAAAGAAAAATACAAAGAATCCAGAAATAGTGGCGGGGAGGCCACAACGAATGGAGCAGAGAACAAAATGAAGAAGACAAACTGACAGCTACTGACAGAAAAAGAGCTCAACAGAAATGAGGCAGAGAAGATTGGATGATAGGAACAGCTATTTTGGAGAAAATGACATCTTAATAGGTAATACTGACTTAGTAACATCTTGTTTTGAAGTCTCATCTAGCTTTTGTCCCTCTGTCTCCAATGGTCTAAATAGGTTGTATCTTATTGGATTTTATTATGTACGATAGTATAAGCAAAAACCTTTTAAAGACATGGAGATACAGAAACCATTGTTCATTTTCTGTTAGTCGATTCTAAATACTCTGCAATGCTGTCATTCTCTTAAATGGTTTTACATTGTTTTGATATACTTAATGCTTCAGTATACGAAGTTGTACTCAAGGATTTCAAGGAAAGAGACAATATGGTAACTACTTTTAGGTCAGGATTATCTGGTGGTGAAACACTATTCTGCTTAAATGGTTATGTTTTGATCTGCACTGTTTTGTTGTTATGCCCTCTTTTATCTCAATCTCCACTCCATTATTTACTTTTTTATTTTTATCCTTTTAATTAAAGGAAAAAAATAGCAGGATATATTATAGTAACCCACTTTGACTTTCCATTACCTCGACTTACAGCCCTGTATTACTCTCACCATCTGGTTTTTAACTGATGTTCCCCTATTCTGTTTTGCTGGATAGCATCAGGTTCGAAAGTTTAGGCATCAGCTGTGAAGATAATGAGATTCATTATAACGCCTATTCTCGTTGACTTTTATCTACTTTTGAAGACCTACAATATCTCCAATGTTTTGGTTTTGTCGGTTTTATTCTTTACTGTTTTGTTCAATTGTATTATAACTAATGATATAGGCAATTCTATTAGAGATAGTGGGAGGCATTATGGTAACCATTGTTGATCACCTTGTATTATGTTTTTACATTATCTATTATGTCCACCCTTTTGACTTGACCGATTCTGTTCTGTTATGTCACATTTGGTTTTACTCTCTTCCAAAAAAGTAATAAGAACCTTGGGAGCAATGAAAGCCAAAATGTGTAATAGTCATTGTACAAAAGAGAGGAAAAGAAAGTGCTCTAAACTATATAACTGCATGTATATTTAAGCATACAAGATAGAAAATGATATCACAGAGTTTTATTGGATCATTGAACAGATCTGTTTGCAGTATCATTGATGGAATGTCCACTTTACAAGCTTTAATTTTGTGACTTGAACAATTATTTCTAAGATGACAATATGTAATCCATTAACTAGTGATTTCCTACTGTTCTTTTTTTTCTGTAAATCTGTATAACTTGTACCCTTTCTGTTTTTTTTTCTTTTCTTCTTAAATAAAAAAAAATATTCATAGCATGCCATGAAATGAATTAGGCACATCCTCATGGATTTCTACAAAGTAAATTAGTATACATTATTTTCATGGGATACTAAGAAGGTATAAAGTCAACAATGAAAGAGCTTTAGAGAACTGAATTTAGTAATATCTAATAAGATTGGAGATATACACGCCATGTACTACCATACAGGCCCTTCCTCCCAGGGATAACTCTGGTGACAGGCTCTCCCATATGCACAAAAGAAGACAGGTGCAAGAGCATTTATAGCTGCTTTGGTTGAAACAGCCAAAAAAGGAGGGATAGAGGTTGGGCTATGAGTCACACCATCTTCTCAGTAATAAGGGAAATGAAGCTGCTTGAGCCAACTAATTCAGTTTGAATGAATCTCACAGGCAAAATGTTGAGTGTAAATAGCAAGTTGCAGAAAATGCATCTTGAATTGTACACTGATAATAAAATGTTTGATTATGCAAAGACTCTCCAGTGGGTATAAACATAAACCACAGGTGTCAAACGATAAGGCAATACATGCAAATGAGAAAGACCAAATTCAAGGTGGTCATCTCCTCAACTGCAGTGGGAATGTTGTCTATGTATTGAGAAATCTGTAGGAAAAGGAGGCACCAAGATGGCGGAGCAGTAAGGAGCAGAGAAAGAGCTTCTCTGAGAACCAACATCCAGATGCTGGACTATAGCAACATGAGGAAGATGCAAGAAGGGATGGAAGTGGGTCCTTGGACACAGGAAGGATCTGAGACACAAATTGAAGCCCATGGAGAGAGTAAAGGCAGAAACTTCAATAAAGAGGAAGGAGAAGCAACCAGCAGCACCTTCTCCTGAGATGGGACTCACTGTATGAGAGGAGTGGTTCAATCCTGTGAAGACCTGGTGACTTCTGGTGATCCCAGAAGCCTCAATGAAGACATAGAGCAGTAGAAGGGAGCGGATGTGAAGAACTACAGCAGCTGGCAGAAGGACTGAGGGCTCAGTCCTCCTATGTGAGGCAGTGACTGGCCAGGAGCCATTTAGGAGAGGGGCTGACTGAGCTCAGAACTCAAAACTGCAGAAGATGCATGGATGGCTACAGGTAGAAAGAGTTTGGTCTTAGTCTCAAGTTACAAGTTCATTGAGATTATACGCAGCCCAGCCAAAAAGCTATTGTTGGCCTGCTGGCATAGATCGGCACAGACAAGACTCTGTTCTCCACACATTGTCCACCAGTGACAGCAGAGAGAAACCTGGAAGTGGACTTTTATTTTCTCTCATTTATTTTTTGTTGTTTTGCTTTTTTTTTTTTTTTCATTATTTGACCTTTTTTTTTCTTCATGTATTAAAATCCTTCTACTTTTTATTTTGAAGAGAATAAAACCAAATGAAATAAAACAGAATAGAGTCAAACAAAACAAAACAATGAACATGAAACACGACTTTAAAATAAAATACAAGGAAATCAATGGCTACCATAAGGCCTCTTGTTATTTTCAAAAGAATTGCCCATATCATCAGGCATAATAAAATCAAACAAAACAGAACAGAATAAAACCAATAAAAACAAAACAATGGAAGCAGTATAGAATTCAAAACAAGATAATAGTAAAACCACAGTGGGTGCCATAATGCATCTTGTTATCTTCAAAGTAGTTGCCTTTACTATAGACATGATACAATCAAATAAAACAACATAGAATAAAATCAGTCAAAACAAAATAATGAAAACAATACAGAGCTTTAAAACAAGATAATAGAAAATCACTAACAGCTACCATACTATATTTTGTTATCTTTGAAATAGCTGTCCATGCCATCAAATATAATAAAATTAGACAATCCAAAACAGAATAAAACCAAACTAAATAGAACAATGAAAACAATATGGGTTTCAAATCAGTATGATATATTAACAATGGCCACTGCCTTCCCTTTTTAGGCATGTCCTCCCTTTCACAATATGTATTGTGCATTTTGGATCCCACTAACTCCTTTAGTTTTTTAACAACACAATATTCACGCATGTGACTGTGAACCATTTCATCCATGGCATGATCTCAAGTTGTATCCATTTACCTGCAAGCGCTCCAGGGTTATCTTTTTTTTAATAGCTGAGTAGCTTTCCATTGTATAAAAGTGACATGACTCTGCTAACCAGTCTGCAGCTGATAAGTAAGCTATCCCCACTTCTTTCTAGTTCCCTGCCATATAGAGCACTGTTCTCTCTCCTTTGATTTTTAGTCTATGAACTTCCTTTTGGGTTAAATATGTTTCTTGTATAAAGCATATTGATATCTCTGATGTACTCTGCCTGTGCTTATCTTTATTGGTGACTTGAGACCATCTATATTAGTGGTCATGGCAAACATGCTCTGCCTCATCTCTGTCATGCTATTTTCCTGCCATTGGTTGCCTAATTTCCCCCACCACTTCATTGTCTGCCTTGCTTGATGATCCCCCTCTGCTGCTGTTCCTGGAACCATGGTCATTTTTTTTTCTCTCTCTCTAGAACATCCTTTAGTATTTTTTGTAGTATTGGTTTGGTAGTCATGAATTCCTTTAGTTGTTCTTTGTCATGAAAGTATCTTGTTTCTCCATTAATTTTGAAAGAGAGTTTTTCAGAGTACATCAATCTAGGTTGGAAGTTGCTTTTTTTCAGGACTTGAAATTTTTCATCCAAGATCTTGATTTGATGGCTTGTGTTGAGAAGTCTGTTGTGATTCTGGTAGGTTTTCCTTTATATATGTTTATATATGTTTCTTTTCTCTAACAACTTTTAATATTCTGTACTTGTGTTGAATTTCTGGGATCTTGATTATTATATGTCTGGATGTAGATTTATTTTGGTTATGGCTTTCTAAATGGATTTCTATATGCCTCACTTATTTGAATGCCATTTCCTTTTCTTACACTTGGAAAGTTTTCTGATATTATTTCTGTACATAGACTTCTAACACCATTTCTGTTGACCCCTGCTTTTTCACTCACACTTATTATTCTTAAGTTATGTTTCTTTTGGTTGTCTTACAGCTGTTGAATTGTTACTTCCTGATTCTTTGTTATTTTTAAGAGATCTTTCTTTTTACAATCTTAAGCTGTCAACCTGTCTTCAAGGTTTGAATGTCTATCTTCTTTCAAATGGTTTTGTCAGCTTTCCATGGAGTTTTAAATTTCCTGAATATCTCTTTAAATCTGTTTCATGTATCCTAAATCTTTTTTATATGTTCATTCTAATTTTTCTATGCTCCTCTATTCTTTATACCTATGTCTTCATTAGAGGTGATTAGCAATTCTTTTATTATGTTTTTCATTTCTTTCACCTGAGATACTATTTTTGTTCTAATTTCTTTTATAGCCTCATTAAGTTGTTTTTCTCTTTCAGTTGTCATTCACTTCAGAAATTTTAGGTGTACGACTCCATATTTACATCTCTCAGACCAGCTCTGCTTGGGTTGGAGGCCAGAGTCTGCCTGTTGCTTCTTCATTTTGACATAGGCATGGGTAGTGGGGCCCCTGGCACTTCCTGCACTGGCTACAATTTCTCTGCAGTGAGACTGTTTGGTTCTTCTAGTCAGTGCTAGCTATGGGTATCTGATGGTGGCCACTGGATGTGCTGGTGCCGGGCTGTTTTTGCCAACCTGTGCTGGTTCACCTATGACGGGAGGAGTGCATGTCAGGGGACTGCCTCCACCTCTGGACTGAGCTGATTACTAGCAGGGATCTTTGATGATGGCTGCTGGAGTGTGCACAGGGGGTGGGGCCAGCCACCACCACTGGACAGAATTGATTACTGGCAGGGAGCCCCCACCATGGTGGGTGGAGTGTGGGGGTGGGAGGCAAGGCTGGCTGCTACCTCTAGGCCAAGCTGGTTACTCAACTGCGGAATCTCAGTGATGGCTGTTGGAATGTATGCTTGGGCAGGGCTTAGTCCAAGCAATTTCCACAGGTCTGCCCCCAGCTAGGAGCTGTTGGAGGAAGCCGGCCACAGTTCTGGTTTAGAGCTTATCTGACCTGACTCCAAAATGGCTCCCAGCCAACTGTACTCTCCCATGGGAAGACTGAGTCTCCTGCACTCACCACCAGCCAGTGTGGTTCTCTGCATCCACCACCACAGCATCTCTTTGCAGAGGTCTCTGAGCTCACTGGCCACTACTACCACTATGACCATGCATCCCCAGGTTCTAACAGCTCCTCTTACACAATGAGTCCAGTTCTTCATGAAGGTGCTGCCAGCTACCACCTTCTTCATTTAAGTTTTTCTTTTTTATTTGCTCTGTGGGCTTCAATTCTCACTTTAGATTCTTCCTAGGTCCAGGGGACCCATTCCCATCCTTCTTATCTTCCCCACAATGATATATTCCAGCATCTGGACTGCTTCTCTAAGTGAGGCTGTTTACTCTGCTGCTTACTGTTCCACCATCTTCCCAGAGGGGTCTAAAAAGTTGATCTTGTTTTTATATGAGTGTGAACATGCTTTCTAGTCCCTTTGTGGTTGTTTTTCTATTCTGTTATTCTTTTTATTTTTCCTTCTTTTCCCTCCACTGTTCCACACCAATTTCCCAAAGATAGTGTGATCTTTGTCCTCCAGCCTTATTTTTAATGTCTTCCTCTTCTTTTATCTATTTTTCCCTAACCTCTTTTAAATTTTAATCCCTGAGAATAAAATTGATGTGTTAAGGATTTATTATATGCTGTATATAATTTTCTGGTCTGCTTTAGATTTTGTTATGTAACTACAAATCTACTTCATATGGTAAAGGGTGGAAAATTAATGGTTACCATGGTATGCTGTTTTCTAGTTTGTAATTGTTATTACTGTTATTGCTGATGATACCACTTTATCCAAAAGTGACATAATTATTCTAAACATCTATTTTTCCTGGTACTCCAAGACTGAAATTGACTAAGGGTCATAGAAAATATTGTGGCACAGTTAAAGAGCCTGGGGCTGGACCAAACAGACAGCAACTTCTCATCACCAACAAATTGAAGAGGTAGAATCTTGCAACAGTCTCAAAACCCAAAAACTAGCTACACCTGGAATATACCTTGTAGAAGTAGTCATTTCCTAAGGACTCTAAATACTAGCAATAAAGCAACTCACCACAAGCAGTTTACAAGAACACAGTAGGAATTAAATTTTGAAAAAGAAAACAAAATGAGACAAGATACATCCTCAGACATCCAGCTCACCAAATACAAACCCAGGGAGCAATGGGGCAATGGAAAAGCCATCTACTCATCTTCTCTGAATTGGTAACAACAAAGCAATTGAATGAGGTAGTAGAAAAAAATCAAATCAGAAATAATTTCTCAGATAACTATAGAGATGCTGTCCACAATAAAAATCATGCCTAGTAACTCTAGAGCAGACATAGAAAAAGAAATACAGAGGAGCTTAAGAAAATTAAGGAAGGCATGAATGCTCAAAATCAGAAAGAAATGGAATCTATATGGCAGATTCAAGCAGATCTCCAGGAGAATAAAAATTCCATTGATATATTCACGCATATTAAGCCAAAATGAGGACTTAGAAGGCAGATTTGTGGTTAGCAATAATTTTTTTTAAAAATCCCTTAAAAATACTAAGGGAACTTGAGAAATCAACCCTGAAGCTGCTAGATACAAAAAAGAATAACTTAAGATTGACTGGAGACAATTATAAAAGCAAGAGATAGCACAAATGCTGGGAAAAAAAACTGTTCACAGACATCATATCAGAAAATTTCCCTGGTAGGGAAAAAGAATTTGACATACAGATAAGTGAGATACCTAGAACTCCAGTTAGTCATAATAAAAAAAAATCTAGGGCCAAGCATATCATAAGCAAAATTCCAGAAATGTAACATAAGACTAGAATCCTAAAAATTATTAGAAAAAAAAAACCACCTATAAAGAAAAGCCTACCAGATTCATAGCTGACTTCTCAGCACAAAACTCAAGTCAAAGAGAGCTTGGAGGAAAGTATTTCAAGGTTCCTCCAACCTATATTGATGTACTCTGCAAAACTATCTTTCAAAATTGATAGAGAAATAAGGTACTTCCATGTCAAAAAACACCTGGGGAAATTTATGATCACCAAGCCAGCACTCCAAAATGTTCTGAAGGACAATCTAGCGATACATGATGAAGACTTCAACTCCATGAACCCCAAAGAAAGAATGCACCAGGCAAGGCAAAAAAATTAGAGAGACAAAAAAAAAGGGGGGGGAGGGGGAACCAACATCAGGAAAATAACATGACAAGGCTAAGTCAATACATATCAGTTATAAACATCAATTCTAATGGTCTCAGTTCACCGACTGAAAGAAATAGACTGGCAGAATGGATCAAGAAGTACAGCAAACAATATGCTGTATACAAGAAACACATTTAATGCAAAAAGAAATTTATACGGTGAAAGTCAAAGGTCAGAAAACAATACTCCAATCCAGGGATTTAGCTGAGCAGCAAAAGCACCTTCCTGGCAAGCGTGAAGTCATGAGTTTGATCCCCAGTACCAAAAAAGAAAAACAATAACCATAACAAAAAACAATACTCCATGCAATAGGAAGACAGAAAAAAAGCAGGGAAAACTATTCTATTTGCAGACAAAATGAATTTCAAAGCCAAGACTGATTAAGAGAGATAAAGATGGTCATCACATCTCATCAAGAGAACAAGCCAAAACAAAGAGATAACAATCATATATGTACAACAAATACCAGTGCACGCAATTATATAAAACAAATGTTAACAAACATGAAAAATCAAATAAGCACTAGTACAATTGTATTGGGAAAATCTCAATACTGCATTGTCACAAAAAGACAGGTCAATTAGAAGAAAAACAACAAAGAAATATTACAACTGGACCAAACTTTTGAACAAATGGGCTTAGTAGATATCTATAGACTGTTCCACTCCATAACATCAGCATATACATTCTTCTCAGCTTACACACAGGGCATTATCCAAATTAGACCACACAGTAGCTCATAGAACATGCTTAAATAAATGCAAGGGAATTGTAATTATCTCATGCATATTATAAGAAAATAGTGCAATGAAATTGGAAATTAATAGCAAAAGAAGCCTCGAGAACTTCATAAACACATAGAAATTAAATAGAACTCTTATGAACAACCAATGGGTCACAAATGAAACTAAAGAAGAAATTAAACAGTTTCTACAATTAAATGATAAAGGCAGTACAACATAGCAGAATTTATGTGACACAATAAAAGTAGTCCTAAGAGGGAAATTTATAGCAGTTAATACCCATATCAAGAAAACAGAACAAATGCAAGTTCTGTTTGTCAGTATCATGTTGATTTTTGCATCTATCTTCATTAGGGTGATTAGACTGAAGTTCTGTTTCTTACTTGGGTCCTACTATTGTTTTAGTATCAGGGTAATGCTTGTTTCCAGGAATCATTTTGGGAGTAATGCTTTCCTTTCAATTTCATTAAAGATTTTGATAAGAAGTGGTGTTAGGTCTTCCCTAAATTTATTGTAGAATTCAGCAGTGAATCTTTCAGGGCCTGGGCTTTTCTTTATAGGTAGGTTTTTAATTATTTCTTTAATTGATATTGGTTTATTTAGGATTTTTATGTCTTCTTCATTCAGCTTTTGCAATTGATATATATCTAGGAATTTTTCCATTTCTTCTTCATTTTCCATCTTATTTGAAGTTCTTTTTTTGTACCTGGGATTGAACCCACAACCTCATGATTAATAGGTAAGCACTTGAGCTACTGAGCTAAATCCCTGGCTACATGTTATTAGAATACAATGTCTCAAAGCAGGTATAGATGATCCTCTGTATTTCTGCAGGACCATTTTAATTTTACCCTTTTCACTCCAATGGCACGGATTTGAGTTTTCTCTTTCCTTTTTTTGATAAGGTTGGATTTGGGTTTGTTGACTTTATTAAGTCTTTCAAAGAATCAACTCTTTTATTCATTGATTCTTTTATTATTTTCTCAGTCTCCAATATATTAATTTCTCTGCAGATTTTCATAATTTCATCTCTCATAGGAACTTTTGGCTTAAACTGCTTTCCTTTTTCTAAAAGTTTGAGATTCCTTGATAAGATACTGACAAGCAAAATGCAGCAAATTATAAAGAAGATTATATACCATGACCAAGTGGGATTCATCTCAGGAATGAAGAGAAGATTCAACATATAAATCAAAAAATTTAATATACCATATTAACAAAGCCAAGGACAAAAATCACATGACCATCCGAATAGATGCAGAAGAAGCTTTTGATAAAGTCCAGCACCCATTCATGATAAAAATTCAACAGAAAATTGGAATACATTGTCTTTATCTCAATCTAATACAAGCAATCTATGACAAACTAAAACTCAACATAATACTAAATGTACAAAAACTAGAAGCTTTCATTATAAAATCAGGAACAAGACAAAGATTGTCATGGTCACCTTTCTTATTCAACATGGTACTGGAAAATTTAGCCCGTGCACTTAGACAAGAGAAGAATATAAAAAGAATAACAATAGGAAATGAAGAAGTTAAATTATCATTATTTGCAGATGACATGATATACTACATAGAAAACCCAAAAAAGACAACTAAAAAACTGCTAGATTTAATAAGCAAATTTAGTTGTCTAGCTGGATCCAAAGCAGATATTCAAATTCAATAGCCTTCCTGTACATGAATTAAAAATTCACTGAAAGACAAATTAGGAAACAATCCCTTTCACAATAGTATAAAAAAAAAATGAAATACCTCAGACATCAAGTTCACCCAGAAGCAGTAGAGGAGACATTGACAAAAAAGAAATTGGAGGGGCACTTGACATTTCTAAAAAGATAGCAAGTGAATTAAAGAAAGAAACCCATGAGGCCATAGAAGAAATCTGATCAGAAAACAATCTCAGTTAAAAAAAAAAAAAAAAAGAAATGACAACCATAATGAAGGAATTGCTCAGTATAGCTACCAAAACATAAAAAAATACAGGAGCATATAAAAATGATGGACACCTTGAATAAACAATGTAGGAAAGAAATAAAAGCATGAAACAAATTCAAATAGATAACCAGGAAATTAAAAATTCCATTGGAAACTGGTGAACTGCTTGAATGAAACTGAAGATAGCCTTTCAGAACTTGAAGACAAGATCATGGCTAGCAATCATGAAAGGAAAATCTCTTAAAAATAACAAGAAATGATGAAATGACAATACAACAGCCCTAAGATAATGCAAAGAAAAACAACATGTGTCAATGAAAAAGGAGTCAACACAAATGACATTTAAAAACTATTTGCAGATATAATAGCAGAAAATTTCCCAAGTGGGAACAGAATCTAACATACAGATAAGTGAAGTACATAGAATTCCAAATAGCCATAACCAAAATAAATCTGCACCAGACATATATAATCAATATCCCACAAATTCAGCACAAAAACAATATTATATAATAGCAGAAAATTTCCCAAGCATAGGAACAGAATCTAACATACAGGTAAGTGAAGTACATATAATTCCAAATAGCCATAACCAAAATAAATCTGCACCCAGACATATATAATCAATATCCCATAAATTTAGCACAAAAACAATATTAAAATATGTTAGAGAAAAGAAACAGATTACTTATCAAGGAAAACCCATCAGAATCATGACCAACTTCAACACAAATCCTCAGTCAAGAAGAGCTAGAAGTGAAGTGTTTCAAGCCCTGCAAAAAACAACTTATACATCAGATTGAAATACTCTGCAAAAACCATCTTTCAAAATTAATGGAGAAATACAAAACTTCCATGATAAAAAACAGTTGAAGAAATTCATGTCCACCAAGCCAACAGTAGAAAGAGTACTGAAAGTTAATCTAGAGCAAAATAAAAGTGACCACAATTTCAAGAATAACAAACCACCAGGCAAGGTAAACAATTAAACAGAGGGGAAAAGCAGTGAGCAAACAACAGGAAAATAGTGGCTGAGAATTTAGCTCAGTGCCTTAAGTGCCTGCCTGGCACGTGCAAGGTCATGAGTTCGTTCCCTGGCACCAAAAAAAAAAAAAAAAAAAAAGGAAAATAACATGACAAAGATAAGTCAATACATTTCAATTATAACTAACAATGTAAATGGCCTCAATTTACCAATCAAAAGAAACAGGCAGAAACAAGATTCAACACTATACAAGAAACACATTTAACTCATAAAGTAACTCATAGACTAAAAGTCAAAGGATGGAAAATTAATACTCTAGGCAACAGGAACCCAGAAAAAAGAAAGAGTAGCTATTTTGTTTGCAGACAAAATGAAGTTTAAACCAAAAATGATCAAAAGAGTACTGGGAGTCACTACATACTTGTTAGGGAAAAATTTCAACAGTAAAAAGATAACAATAATAATTATATATGCACCAAATAAAGGTACACTCAACTGTATAAGACAAATATTAACAGACAAGAAAAATCAAATAAGCAATAATACAATTTTAATGGGGGACCTTGATACATCATTGTCACAAGAAGATAGATCAACTAAACAAAAAATCAACAAAGAAATAATGGAACTGTATCAAACGTGAACGAATGGATTTTGTAGATATTTACCCAGTGCTCCACCCAATACCATCAGAATGCACATTCTTCTCAGCTGCAGATGGGATGTTTTCTAAAATAGATCATGTACTAGCTTATAGAATATGCTTACTTAAATATAAAAGAATTAAATTTATCCCATGCACAATATATGATAATAGTATAATGAAACTGAAAATTAGTGGCAAAAGAAACTGAAAAAACACATGGAAATTGAATACATCATCCTGAACAACCAATGAGTCACAGACAAAATTAAAGAACACATTAAAGAATATCTATAATCAAATGCAAATACAATATACCAGAACCTGTGGAATGCAATGAAGGCAATCCTAAGAGGGAAATTTATAGCATAATTCTAACATCAGGAAAACAAACCAAACACACATAAATAACCTGATGATGCACATCAAGCTTCTAGAAAAATAAAAGCAAGTCAAGCCCAGAGCTCATAGAGGGGAAGAAATTATAAAGATGAGAGAAGAAATTAACTCATTTAAGACTAAGAAAACAATACAAAAAAAAAATAAAGAATTGCAGATTTAGTTCTTTCAAAGAATAAACAAAATTGATAAATCCCTAGCCAATCTTATAAAGAAAACAAAAGAAAAAACTCCAATTCATTCAGTGAAGAATGAAAAGGGTGCAATTGTTGCAGATTCTGTGGACACTCAGAAGATAATCAACACCTACTTCAAAAATCTTTACTTGTGAAGAATGGAAAAGGAAAAGAAATGGAAAGATCCCTAAAAATGTATGAATTACCAAAGCTGAATCAAGAAAATATAAAAATCCTAAATAAATCAATATCAATTGAGCATCTAATTGAAAATCTACCATCAAAAAAGAGCCCAGTTCCTGATGGATTCATGGCTGAATTCTACAAGAAATTTAGGGATTTAATGTCCATACTCCTCAAGTTCTTTAATGAAACTGAAAGAGAAGTAATTCTCCCTAACTTATTTCCGGAGGAAAGAATTACTATGATTGCAAAACCAGAAAATGTTCTAACAAAAAAAAAAAAAAAAGAGAGAGAGAACTATAGGCCAATCTCCCTAATGAATATAGATGCAAAAATTGTCAATAAAATACAAGTAAACACAATGCTGCAAGTTATCAAGCTGATTATACACTATTACCAAGTGGGATTTATCCCAGGAATGCAGAGATGGTGCAACATATGCAAATCAATAAGCATATTACACAATATCAACTAAGCCAAAGACAAAAATCACATGATTATCTAAATAGGTGCAGAAAAAAATTTTGATAAAATCCAATGCTCATTCATGATAAAAACTTCACAGAACATTGGAATAGATGATACCTATTCAGTCTGATAAAAATCAGTCATGACAATCAAACAGCCAATATCATACTAAATGGCCAAAACCTGAAAGCTTTCACTCTAAATCAGAAACAAGACAAGAATGTTCACTATAAATCACTCCTATTCAAAATAGCTTTGAAATGTTATCCATTGAAACTATAAAAGAGAAATAAATAAAAGGAATCAGAATATAAAAGGAAGAATTTAACTTATCATTATTTGCAGATGACAAGACACTCCTCACAGATGACCTCAAAAGATTCACCAAAAAGACTACTAGAGTTAATAAGCAAAGTCAGTAGCATAGCTGGAAACAAAGTCAACACTCAAAAATCAATAGCATTCCTAAAAACAAACAACAAATGCACAAAAGAAAAATTAAGAAAATAATACCTTTCATAATACCATTAAAAAAATGAAATACTTAGGAATCACTCTACCAAAGCAGGTAAAAGACAGATTACAATACTCTGAAAAAGGACATCAAAGGGGACATCAGAAAATAGAAAGATATCCCTTAATCTTGAATAGAAAGAACTAACACTGTGAAAATGGCCATACCCTCAAAACTATTAGATAGATTTAATGCAATTTTGATCAAAATACTATTAGTGTACCTCACAGATCTAGAGAAAACATTCCCCAAATTTTCATCTGGAAACAGACGAGATCTGGAATAGTAAAGGCAATCCTGGGCAACAAAAGCAAGGCAAGAGGCATCAAAATCCCAGATTTTAAACCATATTACAAAGCCACTGTGATAAAATCAGCATGGTACTGGCAAAAAAATAGTCTTGAGGATCAGTAGATCAAATTAGAAATTCAGACACAACTAGAAACACGCTCGGTCACCTTATCTTTAACAAAGGGGTCTAACATGTTTGCTCTTTAACAAATGGTGCTGGAAAAATTGCCTTTCCACATGCCAAAGACTAAAACTAGACCCATGTCTATCATCATTCATTAAAGTCAAAATGAATCAAAGATTTAAATCTTAAAAGAGAAACACTAAATATGCTGGAAGACAAGGTAGGTAGACAAAGAGTTCTTGAAGACATAGCGGTAAGCACAGAGTTCATGAACAAAACCCCAACTGCACAAGAAATACTTTAAAGAATCAACAACTGGGATGCCATATTTTTAAAAAGTTTTTGCACATTAAAAGAAATCAGCAATAGAGTGAAAAGCCAACCAACAGAATAGGAAAAAAATGTAACCAACTATCCCTCAGACAAAGGACTTTTATCCAGAATATATATAAAGAATTAAAAAAATCAGGCCCCCAAATTCAAAGACCCAATCCATTAATGGGCATCTGAGATGAATACACATTCTCAGATAAAGAAATATGAGTGGCAAATAAATATATTTTTTAAAATGTTCAATATCATTGATCATTTGAGAAATGCAAATTAAAACAACCCTGAGATTCCATTTCACAGCACTAAGCATTTGTCTCAATCCTAAAATTCATTTGGAGCCAGAAAAGACCTGGAATAGCCAAGGCAATTCTGAGTGACAAAGGCAAGGCAGGAGGCATCACAAACTCTGACTTGAAATTACACTATAAACATACTGTGATAACAACGTAGTGGTATTGGCAAAAAATAAAATAAATAAAATAAAACCAGTCCCAAGGATCAATGGAACACATTAGAAGATGCAGAAATAACTTCAGACACATTCGACCACCTTATCTTTGACAAAGGTGTCAAATACATTCACTGTAAGTAAGACAACCCCTTTAATAAATGTTGCTGGAAAGACTCAGCATGTGCTGAAAATTAGAATTGGACCTATATCTTTCACCTGCCCTGAAATAAATTTGAAATAGATGAAACATCTAAATATTAAAACAGCAACATTAAATCTGCTACAAAATAGAATAGGTAAAACTGTTGAAGACAGTGGTGTCAGCAAAGACTTTGTGAATAAAACCCCTATTGCACAGGAACTATCACCAAGAATCAACAACTGAGACCTCATCTCCTTAAAAAGCTTTTGCAGAACAAGAAAAACCACCAATGGAGTGAAGAGACAACCCACAATGTGGGAAAAATGTTTGTCAGCTGTTCCTCAGACAAAAGAACTCAAAAATATCAGCCCTCCCAAATTTAAAAACCCAATCCAAAAATGGGCATCTGAGATGAATACATACTTCTCAGATGAAATAATATAAATATCAAGTATATTTACGAAAAAATGTTCAAAATCATTGGTCATTCAAGAGATACAAATTAAAACAACACTGAGATTCCATCTCAACCCAGAAAAAAATGGCTATTATAAAGAATAACAAATGCTGGTGGGGTAGTGGGGAAAATGGAATGCAGACTGGTGCAATCACTTAGGAAATAGTGTGAAGATTCCTCATAAAACTAGGACTAGAGGTGCCATTCAACTCAGCTATTCCCCAGTTCAGTGTCTTGTCAGGAGGATTAAAACCATCATACCACAGTGATATATGTGTACCCACAATTATAGCAGCATAATCTGTAATAGCTGTATCTTGGAGACAACCTAAATAACCACTGACCAAAGAATGGGTAAAAAAGATGTATTGTTTTCATACAATGGAATGCTACTCAGCCATAAAGAAGGATAAACTGGAGACTTATATAGGTAAATGGATGCAACTTAAGACTATATTCATAGGTGAAATAAACCACATTTCACATGTGCAAACACCATATTGTCTCTCTAGTATGAGAAGCTGAAACAATAAATAAGATACCAAAATGCACAATAGATACTATAAAATGGTAAAAAAAAAAAAACTGTTCAAAAGGAAAGAGAAATTGGGATGGGAGAAAGGGGACAAGGAAGAAGAAAGCAAAAAATATATATAATATTAAAATATAATATATACTATAAAAATATATATTATATAAATATATACATATTTGTACCCACAAGACAGTTAAGATAGTTATACCGAGTTTCTCTAAATTTATTGAAAAGAAAGGTTTGTGCTAATATTGTTTGGACAATTTAATACTTATAACTTGTTCTCTGAGTAACTAATTTAAAGATAACAATATGCAATATATTAACCTTTGTTACCCTGCTACTGTACTGTTTTATTTTTTCTTCTCTTTAAAATTAAAAAAATTATTAAACTTCACAGAAAGTTAATGATCACTCATTTTGTTCTCTTTCAGACCTTTTCAAAGTATTTCATAATCATTTTTATGAGTGAGATCTAATCAATACAGACCTAAAGAAATAGCTCTACTTCATTATTCAATAAAAAATGGAGCATTATGAGACTATACATGTGCAGGTTTTAGTCACTTTTTCATCACTAGGACACAATATCTGATGTGTGAAATTTAAAGGAGAAGTTG
Source organism: Cavia porcellus (assembly GCF_034190915.1). Classification (NCBI taxonomy): domain Eukaryota; kingdom Metazoa; phylum Chordata; class Mammalia; order Rodentia; family Caviidae; genus Cavia; species Cavia porcellus. The sequence continues at coordinate 19,693,282 of NW_026947484.1, forward strand.
AGCAAACTCCACCTAGCTTTGCAAACTCGGCACCTTGCTTAGAACCTGGTAGGGCCCTTTCCAGTGCTCTCAAAGACCCAAAGACTTGCAGTAGGTCACTCAGGAGCTGGAAGGGTCCAGCCCAGTAACCCCGAGTGGAGAGGAACCTCCTGTGCTGAGTGACACAAGCTGAAGGCCTGCACAGCAAACTCTACCTCGCTGTGCAACCTTGGAACCTCACTTGGAAAACAGTAGGGCCCCACCCAGTGTCCCCAAACAACTGGGAAGTTGACGTGCCATGTGGCATGAGCTGAAGGCCTGTACAGTGTACTCCATCTAGCGCTGCAGGCTTGGTTTGCCACTCAGAACCTGGTAGAGTCCTGCCCTGCAGCCTTAAGCAGCCAGAGAGCTTCAGATGTCACGTGGTGGGTGTTGAAGGTCCACCCAGCATGCTTCCCCCATTTGAGGAGCCTTTGAGTGCCCTTAGGGGCCTAATAAGGCCTGCCTAAAGGTCCTCACTCAACTGGGGAAATTTGTGCAGTATGGACAGACATCCTCAATCCGGGAAGCAACTGAGACCTTGCATTCAGCTTCTGCAGGGAAGTATGGGAAAATGACAAAGCAAAAGAGCAAAATGCAATCTCAAACCTCCAGCTGATCCCAAACAAGCCTATAAGACATTTACATAGAAGGAAGTGTAAGCCACACATCTGAAACTTCTGAAATGATAGCAACTAAAGTGAAGAAACAACTCCATGAAGCTATAAAGGAACTCAGATCAGAAATAATCTCCTAGAAAAAAGAAGAAATGATAAACATAATAAAAGAAATGGTGAATACATCTGAAGAAGATATATTTTAAAAATTGAGGAGCACTGCAAAATGATGGAATCCTTGAATGAACAATATAAGAAAGCAATTGAATGCATGAAACAGATTCAAGGAGATAAAGGAAATCAGAAATTCTAACAAATGCTGGCAAAACCACCTGACTGTGAAGATAGTCTTTCAGACCTCTAAGACAAGATTGCAGCTAGTGAACAAGAAAGGAAAGATCTTTAAAAAATAACAAGGAATCAAAAAATAACAATTCAACAGTTGCAAGATGATGGAAAGAACAATGTAAGATTGACAGGTGTAAATGAAAAAGAAGGTGACAACACAAATGACAAGACTATTTACAGAAGTAATAGCCAAAAATTTCCCAGACATGGGAAAGGAAACTGACATACAGATAAGTGAAGTATATAGAACTCCAATTAGTCATAATCAAAATAAATCTACATCCAGACAAATAATAATTAGCATCCCAGAAATTCAACATAAGAATATTAAAAGCCATTGGAGACAAGAAACAAATCATCTATAAAGAAAAGCCCATCAGAATCATAACAGACTTCTCAACACAATGAAGTCAAGAAGAGCATGGAGTGACGTATTTCAAATCTAAAAGGATAATGACTTCCAACCCAGATTGATGTGCCCTGCAAAATTGTCCTGGGAGAAATTATTGGAGAAATAAAATACCTCCTGACAACAAACAGCTGAAGAACTTTATGACCACCAAAGCAACCTGCAAAAAAACCTGAAAATATTCTAGATACATAAAAATAACTACAACTCCAAGAACACCAACAGAACAAAACCATTAAGCAAGAAAAACAATTATCAAAGGGGAAAGGTAAAGCATCAACAGTAGAGAAGTAACATGACAAAAATGAACCAAGATATATGTTATAACCATTAATGTAAATAACCTCAATTCACCAATTAAAAGAAATAGACTGCCAGAATAAATCAAGAATCAACATCCAAACATATGCTATATACAAGAAACCCATCTAACTCAAAATTAAATTCATAGAGTGAAAGTCAAAGGATGGAAAACAATACTTCATGCAACAGGAACACAAGAAAAAGCAATGAGTAACTATTCTGTTTGCAAACAACATGAACTTCAAAGCAAGAATGATTCACTTCAAACCAAGAAAGGTCACTGGTAACTACTATTAAGTCGGGTTATTTGGTGGTGAAGCACTAGGTTGCTGAAACAGTCATGCTTTGACCCGTATTGTTATATTGTTATGTCCTGTTTTATCTCAATCGCTCCCTTATTCTTTAAAAAAAATTATTTAGTTATTTCTTATGTTAGTTTTAATTAAGGGGAAAAATTTTAAAAATTAGCAGGAGGTATAATAGTAACTTTTTTTGATTTCCTATTAACTTGTTTTGAAGTCCTGTAATACTCCCATGATCTGGTTTTGACTGATTAGACTCTGTTCCATTCTGTATGATAGTATCAAGTTTGAGGGTATAGGCAACTACTTTGAAGGCAATAAGATTCACTAAGATGCCCATTCTGGTTTGACTATTGTCTCCTTTGGAAGTCCTGTAATGTTTACAATGCCTAAGTTTTATTGGTCTTGTTCTCTACTGCTTTGTTCAACTTTATAATATCTAATGAGATAGACAATTCTTTTTAAGGAAACAAGAGACATCGTTGATAACCATTGTTGATAACCTTGTACTCTGTTTTACATCATGTGCTATGTCTATCCTTGGTTTTGACTGGCAGCTTTGTTTTCACATATTTGACTTTATTCTCTCCCCCCCAAAAAAGTAATAAGAACTAAGGAGTAATAAAACCCAAAATGTGTAAATTTTGTTGTAAAAAAGAGAGGGAAAAAAAGAGCTCTAAAGGATACAACAGCAAGTGTGTTTAGGGGTGTTAAATAGCTGACCATATTAATGTTTTTGGTTGGATCATTGAACACAACTGTTTGCAGTCTCACTGTTTGAATGTCCACTTTGTATTCTTTGATACTGTGATTTGAGCAACTATTTCTAAGATGATAATATGTAATTTATTAACTGGTGATTTCTTACTGTCTTTTTTTTTTTTTGTAGTTCTGTATTACGTGTACCCTTACACCGCTTTGTTTTGTTCTGTGTTTTTCTCTTTTTCCTTTTAAATAAAATTAAAAAAAAAAAGAAAGGTCACTACATATTAGTTAGGGGGAAGTGATAAACAAGGTCATTATATACTAGTTAGGAGAAAATTTTAAGAGAAAGAGATAAGAATCCCCCGGGTCCTGACCACACACTCCACTTTGACCCCAGTGCAGGGGGAAACCTTAGAACTTTGCTCCCAGGTGGTAAGATCATACCCCACATCTGAAATCACCTTAAGAGTGCCCACAGCCTAACTCAGGCATGCCCAGCAAACTCCAAGAAGCTAGCAGGGGCCAAAATCCAGTCCTGGGCCCTAACCGCATACATGCATAAACACACAGGTTGAATCCCAGAACATGGGGAAACCTTGGAATTGTTACAATTCTAAGCAATAAAGGCAATGCAGGAGGCATCAAAATTCCTGACTTGAAGTTATACTACAAAGCTACTGTAATAAAATCAGCATGGTACTGGAACAAAAACAGATCTCAAGATCAATAGAATAGATTAGAAGATACAACTACAAACACACTCAGCCACCTTATCTTTGATTAAGAGGCCAAACATGTCCACTGGAAGGAAGATAGTCTATTCAATAAATGGTGCTGGAAAAATTGGCTCTCCATATGCCAAAAACTAAACACATGCTTATCACTGTGTAGTAAATTAAAGCCTAAATGGATCAATGGTATAAATATTAAAACAGAAGCAAAAAATTTGTTGGAAGACAAAGTAGGTAGAAATCTTGAAGACATAGGGGTAGGTAGATAATTCATGAACAGGGATCAAAATGCACGTGAAATACTTCACAGAATCAACTGGGATCGTGTCCTATTAAAGAGTTTTTGCATGTTAAAAGAAATCTCCTGCATAGTGAAAAGAAACCCACAAATTTGGAAAAAAATCTTAGTGAACTGTCCCTCATATAGGACAGTTCATATAGAACATATGTCCCTCATAAAGGACATATATGTCCAGAATATATGAAGAATTAAAAAACATCAGATTCCCGAAATTCAAAGACCCATTCTAAAAATGGGCATCTGACATGAATACACAGTTCTCAGATGAGGAAATACAAAAAGAAAATAAACACATGAAAAAATGTTCAGCATCATGGGTCATTAGAGAAATGCAAATTAAAACAGCATTGAGGCTCCATCTCACTCCAGAAAGAAAGGCCAGAATAAAGAAAACTACCAACAACAAATGCTGGGGAGGCTGTGAGGGAAAAGGAACTCTTCTGCACTGTTGGTGGGAGTGTAGACTGGTGCAACCATTGTGGAGGTCAGTCTGGAAATTCCTCAAAAAGCTGGGATTGCAGATTCCCTTTGACCCAGCTATTCCACTTCTGGGCATATTCCCAGAACTGAAAACATCATACAAAGTGATATATATGCACCCATGTTTACAGCAGCACAATTTGTAATAGCCAGATCTTGGAAACAGCCTAAATGCCCCTCAACTGAGGAATGGATTAAAAAGATGTGGTATTTTTATACAATGGAGTACTACTCACCTATAAAGAATGATCACATTGAGATATTTATAAATAAATGGATGCAACTCGAGACCATACTCATAAGCGAAATAAATCAAACTTACATGTTAAATACCGTATAGTCTCCCTAGTGAAATAAATGGTAAGATTACATAAGATACAAAAAACTCAATAAACACAGTGAAAGGACAAGAATCTGCTTAAAGGGGAAAAAAATAATATCTTGGGGAAAATGAGGAAAAAGAGGAAGGGAAAAGAAAAAATATAAAATTATATAAACACAGTATAGCTAAGATGATTGTGCTACAAATTCTAAAAGTTCTTGGAATAAAATTGTTAATGAAAGGTTTTTGTCCCAGACGGAACACTGTAGCCGGAGGGGGGCAGGAGGGGGGCTGGAAGGCAGAACAAAGGGGCTCTATCTTGAGGTCAGCCTTTCCCGCCCCTAGGTGATTTACCTGTGGCCTGAAATGAATACCAATGGGCTACCTGTGCATCACTAATGCCCCTTAGGCACCACCCCAAACCTACACTACATGTATGCCCCCACACCGCATGTCCGGCAGAGAAAAAGCCAGACTTCAGTGGTGGTGGCAGGGGTGGGAGGGGGGTGTTCTTTCTCTGTGTTCTCAGAATAAAGGCCTTTTTTATTTCATACTTCTTATCTTTTGGACCCACCAAAAATCCTATCAGAGAAAATCCTATCAATTAACATTCATAGGATTGGAACAATTGTGCATATTATTGTATGGTGATCTGAGGAACTCTTGAAGATCATTATGTAAAATAACAACCCTAGTTACACTCATTCATACCACCTTGTTTTGAAGGGCTTTATTGTCAGTGTTCTGGGCTCTTTGCCATTGTTATTTATATGTCACTTTCATTTCGTGTTTTTCTAGGAATTTGTTTTGTTTTGTCTTGGTTTGTTTTGTTTTTCCCTCTAATACAGAAACAATAGTATACATGTAGAGACTCATGCATGTGTAGAACTTCTAAATGGTTTATGAGAATCGATTATATAATGCATGATGAAATGAACAGCTACTTTGAAGGAAAGAGATACTAAGGTACCCAGTGCTGATTCTATAGTGTCATGATGTGAAATCCAGTAATACTATTATTCTTTGTTCAGAGTGATTTTAGTCTGTTTTGTTTTGTTTAATTTCAACATATGTGAAGGTATGGACAGCTATTTTTGAAGAGAATGAGAGACATTATGGCAGCCATTGTTTACTAGCCTATTGTCTGGCCTTGAAGACCTAAAATGCCTTCATCATCCTGTTCTGATCAGTTTTATACTATTTTGTTTTGTATGAATTCATTGTATGCGAAGATATGGACAATTATTTGAAAGAAAACAAGAGACAATGTGATAGTGAAGATCTCTGGTTGTCTTGCTTTGAAATCGTATATTTTACATTGTTTTCTTATGATCTGTTTTGTTCTATTTAATTTTACCCTCTTTAAAATAAAATTAAAAAAAAGAGATAACAATCCTATATATATATATATATATATATATATATATATATACACACCCACTAAATATGGGAGCACTCAGCAATATAAAACAAATATCAGTAGAAATGAAAAATCAAATAAGCAATAACACAGTTATAATGGGATACCTTAATGCTCTCTTGACACAAAGAGACAGAACTAGACAGAAAATCAGCAAAGAAATAAAAGAACTGAATCAAATATGTGAACAAATGGACTTAGTAGATGTGTACAGTGCTCCACCCAACAACATCAGAATATACATTCTTCTCAGCTTCACATGGAACATTCTCTAAAATAAGCCATATACTAGCCCACAGAACATGCTTATGTAAATGCAAAAAAATTGAAATTATCCCATGCACATTACCTAAACATAGTGCCATGAAACTAGAAACTAATAACAAAAGAAAATGCAAAAACTCTGTAACAGAAATTAAATAATACACTCCTGAACAATCAATGAATCACAGAAATTAAATAAATTCTACAAGCAAGTAAAAATACAAGTACAATTTACTGGAACCTGTGAGATGCAAAGAGAGCAGTTCTCAGAGGGAAATTCACTGTGGTGGAATTCTATATCAGGATAACAGAATGAAAACAAACAACCTAGTGCTATACCTCAAACATCTAGAAAAAGAAGAGCAAGTCAAACCCAAAGCCAAAGGAATGGAGGAAATTATAAAGATCAGAGCAGAAACTAATGCAGTAGAGAATAAGAAAAGATTACAAAGAATCAGTGAAACAAAGAGTTGGTTCTTTGAAGAACAAATAAAATTGATAAGACCCCAGCCATCCTTATCAAGAAAAGAAAAGAAAAAACTCAAATTCATGCAATAAGGAATGAAAAGAATGGAATCACTACACACCCTGTGGAAATACAGAAGATCATCAATACCTACTTCAAAAATTTTTGAGAACACAGAAGAAATGGACATATTTCTAGAAATATATGAATTACCAAAGCTGGATCAAGTGGATGTAAAACTGCTGAATAACCCAATTTCAGTTAATGAAATTGAAAATGTAATTAGAACCTTATCAACAAAGAAGAGCACACATCCTGATGGATTCACTGCGGAATTCTACAAGAAATTCAAGGAAGACTTAACGCCAACACTCCTCAAACTCTTCAATGAAATTGAAAGGGCAGCAATTCTCCATCACTCATTCCTGGAAGCAAGTATTATCCTAATATCAAAACAAGAGAAAGATCCAACCCAAAAAAGAACGACAGGTCAATCTTCCTAATGAACATAGACACATAATGCTTAATAAAATATTGGCAAACAGAATGCAGCAAATCATCAAGAAGATAATACACCATGATGAAGTAGGATTCATCCAAGGAATGCAGGGATGATTCAACATAAGTAAATCAATAAATATAATACACCACAGCAACTGAGCCAAAGAAAAGAATCACATGATCATTTTGATAGATGTCCAATACTCATTCATGTTAAGAACCCTAAGAAAACTGGAATAGATGGCTGTACCTCAATCTGATAAAAGACTTCTATGACATACCAATAATCAACATCGTATTAAGTGGTCAAAAACTGAAAACTTTCACTTTAAAATCAAGAACAAGACATTGTCACCACTACTATTCATTAGAGTGCTGGAAACATTAGCCAGAGCAAGAAATAAAAGGAATAAGGACAGGAAAGGAAGAAGTTAAATTATTATTATTTGCAGATGACATGGAACTCTACATAGAAGATCCAAAAACTCTGTTGAAAGACTTCTAGATGTACTAACCAAATTCAGTAATGTAGCTGAATACAAAGTCAGTACTCAAAAACCAATAGCAATCCTGTACATAAACAATAAATTCATGACAGAGAAATAAGAGAAAACACAATCTTCACTTTAGCATCCAAAAAAATGAAATACTTAGGGATCAATCTAACAAATAAAGTAAAAGATCTATTCAGTGACAATTACCATACTCTGAAAAAAGAAATTGAAGAAGATCTCAGAAAATGTAAAGACATTCTTTGTTCATGCATAGGAAGAATAAATATTGTGAAAATGGCCATTCTCCCAAAATTTATATACAGACTTAATGCAATTTCAATCAAAGTATCACTAGCATACCTCACAGATCTGGAGAAATCACTCCTAAAATTCATCTGGAACCAGAAGTGACCTAGAATAGCAAAAGCCTTTCTGGGGAACAAAAGCAAGGCAGGAGGCATCACAATTCCTGACTTGAAGTTATACTACAAAGCTACTGTGATAAAATCAGCATGGTACTAGAATAAAAACAGATCTGAAGATCAATGGAATAGATTAGAAGATACAATCACAACTACAAACACACTCAGCCATCTTATCTTTGACAAAAGAGCCAAGTAAGTTCACTAGGAGAAAGACAGTGTCTTTAATAAGTGGTGTTGGAAAAACTGGCTTCCCACATGCCTAAAACTAAAAATAGACTCATGCCCATCATTGTGTAAAGTTGAAATGGATCAAAATATTAAATATCTAAATATTAAAACAGAAACACTAAATCTACTGGAAGACAAAGTAGGTAGATAGCTCAAAGACATGGGGGTAGGCAAAGAATTCATGAACAAAAATCAAACTGCACAAGAAACGTCCCAGAATCAACAACTGGGATCTCATCTTATTGAAAAGTTTTTGCATGTCAAAAGAAATCTTCAACAAAGTGAAAAGAAAACCCACAAATTGGGAAGAAATCTAAGTTAACTGTCCCTCAGACAAAGGACTTGTACCCTAAAATGTATAAAGAAATTTTAAAAATCAGACCCCCAAAATTCGAAGGCCCAATTCTAAAATGGGCATCTGAAATGAATACACAGTTCTCAAATGAAAAAATATAAGTGACAAATAAATGCATGAAACAATGTTCAGCATCATTAATCATTAGAGAAATGAAAATTAAAACAACACTGAGATTCCATCTCATCCTAGAAAGAATGGCCAGGATAAAGAAAACCACAAGCAACAATGCTGGGGAGGCTGTGGGGAAAAAGGAGCTCTTCTGCATTCTTGATGGAAGTGTAGCCTGGTGAAACCACTTCGAGGTCAGTCTTGAGGTTCCTCAAAACGCTGGGATTGGAAGTCACATTTGACCCAGCTATTCCCTTTATGGGCATATTCCCAGAAGAACTGAAAGCATCATACCACAGTGATATATGTGCACCCATGTTTATAGCAGCACAATTTGTAATGGCCAGATCTTAGGAACAACCTAAATGTCCATCAACTGAGGAATGGATAAAAAAAATGCAGCATTTTTTACTGTATTGTCTCCGTAATATAAGAAATTGAAAGAGTAAGATACAAAACCTTCAATAAATATTGTGAAACTGTAAAAAACTGCTCAAAGAAGAAAAATAACTCAGAGAAGCAAAAGGAGAAATAAAGGAAGAGAAAAGAAAAAAGATATAAATTTGAGTATGTACTTAAGATTACTAAGATGATTGTACTACTAATTCTATCAGTTCTTGGAACAAAACAGTTAACATCCATACAGTTTGATTAATTTTGCATAACTATATCTGGTAGTTCAAGTAAGACTTTTGAAGATAATTATGCAAAACAACAAAATTAGTTATGTTCCCACCACCTAGTTTTGTTATTGCTTTGAGCTCTTCATTATTGGTATTTATTCGTCTCTTTTGTTTCTTTTCTTGCATTTTGTTTTGTTTTGTTTTCCTCTGATACAGAAAGGATAGATATATATGTATGAACTTATACATGCCTAGATCTTCTCCTAAAGAGTTTACACAATTGATTTTATTATGTTTGATGGTATCAACAGCTACTTAGAAGAAAATGAGACATTATTGTAGCCATTACTGATTTCCTATCATCTTGTTTTGAAGTGTAATAATGCTTTTATTCTTTGTTTTGATTGGTTTTAATGTGTTTTCTATTTTATGATTCTAATATATGTGAAGGTATGGACAGCTATTTTGAAGAGAACAAGAGGCATCATGGTAGTCATTATTGATTTTCCTGTTTTCTGGTTCTGAAAGCTTGTAATGCTTTCATTCTTGCATTTTGATTGGTTTTAGACTATTTTGTTTTGTTTGAATTCATTGTGTGTGAAGATACAGACAAGTATTTTGAAGAAAACAAGAGACATTATGGTAGCCACTGTTGATTTCCTCTTGTCTTGAAATGCTGTGTTGCTTGCATTGTTTTGCTATGATCTGCTTTGTTCTGTTTGTTTTGTTTTATTCTCTTTTTTTAAAGAAAGGAGGATAGTTTTATGTTGTCTCATCGTTTCAGCCCTTAATCAGCTGACTCCTAGGTAGAATCTACATGGCAGAGGGATCTGGCAGAGGGAAATGTTCTCAATTCATGGTGGCCAGGAAGCAGAGACAGAAGGAAGAACGAGAGAGAGACAGAGAGACAGACAGAGAGAGAGAGACAGACAGACAGACAGACAGAGACAGAGAGACAGAGACAGAGAGAGAGCCTTCCAGGGAAAGCAGCCCATGACCTGCCTCTTCCAACCAGGTCGCTAACAACACAGCTACTAGCAACTCACCAGCAGAGTAATCCTCTGCACTTGTCACCGATGAGTACAGCGTAGGAAAGGTGTGTGTATGGAAGTTCCCATGTAGGTTTTTGGGGAACGTTTTAGAGTTAAACCATAACCATGCACATGTATTTATGTGTATGATAGTCAAACGTAGGGGGAAGAAATCTAAAAGGTTTGATTAACTAATAGTGGATATTTATCAAAGTATTTAGGAGGCTGAAGAAGGAGAATCAGTGTAAGTTCAAGAGCAGCCTGGGTTAAAAATGAGCTCAAGGTTTGCCTGATCTGCATAGCCAGACCTGTCTCTAAAAGACCGAAAAAAAAAAAATAGTGAATGCCTCTGGGAGGTGAAAGTATAGAGTACAGAAACACTTTCATGTCTTCATATGTGTCTGCATCATTAGTATTTATTATAAACTGTGCGGCATTTTTAACATTAAATAAATGATACATGAGCTAATTCAAACAATCCATGACCTACAGCCTTCTAATGAACTCTTTGAACAAATGTTTGTTAAGTACATAAAGTTCAATAGCATTAGATGCTAGAAGTTGTCATGATAGAGAAACACCCCGATGCTTCCTGGTTCTTGGGAGCACTTATTGTGGTGGGAGAAGCAGATATGAATCAAATAATCACACTATAAAATATAGAATGTTACCTATGCTAATTGCAGGACAAGTTGTGCATAGGATGTGACCACTCAAAGGTCAAACAGGCTATCTTGGCACAAGGAAGCTCTTTGAATGGGAGCAAGTATTTACTTGGAGAAATGAGAAGGACATCCATCAAGGATTAGTATGTGCCAAGGCTGTGTGGCAGATGGGAGTATTTATTGTGCCTGATGGTATGGGCAGTTATTTTGAAGATAACAAGAGGCATTATCATAGCCATTGCTGATTTCTTTTTATCTTGCTTTGAAGTTCTACGCCACATTCATTGTTTTGTTTTGACTATTGTTTTGTTTGTCAAAATAAAAAAAAAAAAGAAATGGCTTTTATTACTGGCGGTAACTAGGCTAAGATACCAAATTCTACAAAAGGAGTACATTTGTCTGAGGTATATTAGGAAAGGGTTTTGGTTTTGGTAGAAGTGTGATCTTCATGTTGAGCTACTGTGGTACCTTGATTCACAAACTTAATTTGCTTTATGATTTTAGGGATGATAGCTGTGTTGTGTTTGTGTGAAGAAGACAGCCATGATTGTGTTTGTCAACCTATGCAGAATTTGCAAAATTTTAGAAGCAAAATTTTACCAGTCATTTTTGTTTGTGAACTAAATTATAAACACGAGTGTCTGTGAACCAAGGTATTGCTGTATACCTCCAAGTCATCTTATTTCTTGTTTTGAGACAGGCTCTTACTAAGTGGCTAACTCGCTCAAGAGGAGCTCTAACTTTCAGTCCTTCTGCCTCAGCCTCCCAGAGTGCTGGGATTACATGTATGGACTCAAGCCTGGAATAATGAGAGGTTTCCTGATTAACATACCTCTGGAAAAATGTCACATAATTCAAAATGCTCCTAGCCACTCAAAAAAACTGCCAGTCCAGACAATTCCAGACAGATGTAAAAAGGGTTGCTAGTATGGTACTGAGCTCTTGCTTTTACCAGTCACTGATCACTGTTTTGAACATTGACATCAACTAACTAATTTAATCCTAACAATGGCCTACTGGAAAAGGTATTACTGTTGAACCCATTTTACAGATGAGAAAACTGAGAAACAGCTGGAAAATGGGAGCATAGAAGTCATATGATATCTATATATTAAAGTAACATTATTGCAATGGAAAAATAAAATATACAATCTATAAAAAATTGGAATTCATTAATAGCTATATTCTGGAGGGCTGAGATCACAACTGCATTAAGAAGCAATGGCACAGGGTCTGATATCTATTGGGCACTTCATTTTTGTTATGGAAAGTGGTTAGTTAAGTATATATAAAGTGATCAAAAATAAGGTGAATTGTTTAAAATTTAAAATTTATTACAGTAAAAGACACATCTCAAGGTTAATTCCCTTGAAAACACTCACTCTCACTTGGAACACACTTATCTCATTCTTGGCAGTATATTTTCTACTGTAATAAACTGTTTTAAACGTTCACCAAATTTTTCAATTACCCTTTTATATGAAGAGTTTTTTTAACTCAAAACATACGTGGCTTCTAGATTTTGATAGAAAACTGTTAGTTACTTGTCAACAAGGTGCATTGTAGGTTCATTATCATCAATAAGTAAAAGCAATCTTCCCTCATCAAGGTTTAAGAAATGACCCCTCCAACAACAAAAAGAGCGACGAAACCAAAAATCCTGCCTGGGTTTGCAGAAGCAATCATAAACATCACTATAAATACTCACCTTGCTTTGAGACAAGTACTTTTCCAACCTAAGGACTTACACTCATAAGCTAACGCCCCCATAAATGGGTAAGAATGACGCCAACATACCTTGAGCCATAAACCAGTTTTAAATATTTTGCTAACATATATAATGTGCACCTTTAAAAATAATCCAGAAATGGGCATCGAGTCTTGCATCTCAAATGCTGTCAAAGATAATTCTCCAACAAAAAGTCTGGCTTTAATGACCATGTAGATTACAAATAGACACGGATAGGTGCAGGGCAGGAAACCCCGCTTCCCATGCCAACCTTTAAATCATTAAAGCCTGCTCAGCACAAAGCCCACAGTCAGTCAGACCACAGCCAGCATGCCCAGGCTGGTGGGGAGGCCGGGCACTGCCTTGTCAGCTGTTCTCACTCTTAATGGGCCTTAATCCCACTTTATATTTATATCCCAGCTGCTTCAAAAGGCCACAACCGTGCCGACCAGACAGGAAAAATAGAAAGAGGGAGGGGGAAATAACCACACACATTAATAACCAATCCATTTAAAAAATACAAAGCAGGAATTTGAGTCTATTCAGCTTCATAAAAGAATAATCAGAAGCCCCAAATCAAGACTGTGATTCCTATGACTTCCTAGAACAAGTATCTCATGTGGCTGAATTTTCTCCAAACATGAATCATTCAGGAAAGCTTTCTAAATTTGTCAGTGATCTCTGTCCTATAGGATGACGTGAGAAAGTGGTAACAGTGTGTGAGTTACACACAGTACAAATACAAACAATAACACGGCTTTTAAAGTGGAGTTTCACAGGGAGGAGAATTTACCTGAATGGGAGGAGCCCCGAGTTGGATCTGCCGAGCATCGAATGCAAGGCCAGGCTGCTTTGCTCATTGCCAAATGGGCTGGTCAGCTTCCTCCTTGCCCACTGTCCCCTCAGTCAGATAATGAGCTTGCATAGCTCTGGACAGGGTGTAAGCCCAATGCATTCTTCTTTTTAATGTCAGCAGTGTGTGTGCTAATTTTCAGCTATTCCATTCAGTACTACCGTAACAAGCTCTATATTCTCTTAACCCAACCAGTTCTAAGCAACCTTGTGGTAATCGATATTTAAACATAAGCATATTTGGAGACACTGGTCTTCAGTAGAAAGGTAGGTCACAGCTATGTGTGGGAAAGCACAGAGACTCAGGCTTTAGATGTGCAGCAAAGTAATACTTGAAGATTAAGAACAGGGCCCTTATGACTCAGGGTTCCCTAACATAACACAGTCTACCATACACACAAGGCAAGAGCCTGCAGGGCGCGGCTGGCAGTGGCAGGAGAGGAAAGACAAAATGGGAAACTGGTATTAGCACGATGAAAGTCACAGAGCCCCACAGCTGAACGAGACCTTCCAAGTGTAGTCCAATCTTCTGACACTTTGGATTGAGAATACGAGGAAGATGGTAGGTTGTCTCAGGTGACCCAGTGTCCTGTCCTGCCTGGAACAGGGACAAGTCTTATGGAAGCACTCTAGTCCCCAGGTGCAGCACCCGACCATCCCAGGTAACCAGTGCAGATGATTTTCTAAATATGAGGTATGATCAAAATATACTGAGAATACTTACATTTCAAAAAATTTATTACAGTACAAGACACATTGCCATTAGTCCCCTCCAAATATAGCCCCATGGCAGTTGCACGAGTCTTCTTTCTTGGGTGTTTGTAGTTGCACTGTTGTGGTTGCCTTGATAGCCTAAATCAACTAAAATGTTTAACTTTTCTGGTCATTTTAACTTTAGGAAAGACCCAGAAGTCACTCAGTTCCAGACTCACGGAATAAAGTGGGTGAGGATGCACTCTAATGTTTTCATTTGTCAGAAATTTCTATAAACATTTTGAATCTATGAGGCTGCCTCTGGGGGCAGGTGAAAAAAAAACCCATCATTCTGAATCCATTCAAGGCAGCCATGACAAAGGAACTAAAGACGCTCATGAAAGAAGACTTCCAAAATTCAGCAGTGCATCTGAAATACTTCTAAAATTCAGCATTGGTAGGCTCTAAGCACAAGTGTGCTCAAAGTGAAGAGACGTATTGAGGGCAACTAATAGCCATGCATCTCTTACTATAATAAATTTCTTATTTAAATGCGTATCTTATTGTCTTGTGTTTCACATAGAAGTCATTTTTCATTGGTACTTTCCTTTCAAAGGTGAGTTAAGATTCCTCATGTTCTCATGCATGTGAGCTGTAAGATTTAAGGTCACTAGTACTGTATAGTCATCCTGTCATGGGAGCTTTCTCTCTCCTGTGGGAAAAGAACAGAGAAAAAGACAACCAAGTGGAAGGGAAATTGTGTAAATGTCTTTGTACTATTGTACTCTCCTCACCACACAGACTCTGTATAGTGTTGGTGGGAGCTGCAGCTTCTTAAACGTACAGACCTTACCCATATCAAATTCACTGGCTATCTGAAAACGGAACTGAAAGCCATGAGGTAGAAGGATATCAGAGTGGGTGTTCAGAAGATCAGGCACCAAATCGGCAAAAGTCAGCCAGATTCCACCACTGATCTACTGCGTGTAGAGTCAGCTCCAACTCAAGGTCAATGCTTTTATTTTATTCCCTTTGCTCTTGAGGTCTGGTTTAGATAAATCCAGGCCAAGATTACTAGTCATGGACTAGAGATGCCACGTTTCATTCAGGAACCAAGACTACTTTGCCTGTTGTTTCTGCCTTCTTGGTTAGCAGTTGAAAAGCAGAACAGCCAGTTAGAGGTCCTGCAGTCACTGATGTAGGAACAGGAAGAGGAGACATTCTAGATTGAAAGGGACTTAAAGGGTGGAATAACCAACTGCAATGTATGGATGCTAACTGACTCCTCAATCAAATAAGCCAACTGCAAGTGACATTTGGGGACAATAGGGGAAATTTGAAAGGAAGAGGAGTATTAAAGATCAATAAGGGATTGCTGTTCATTTTATTACAGTGACAATTATTTTGTGGTTGGAAAGGGAAATACTCATTTTTTAGTAATACATAATCAGTACTTAAAAGAGACATGTTGTGTTCTCTACGATACTTTTAAGGAAAATAGCAGATTAAATAAATAAGTTAATTAGTTTCTATGGTAGCAGAAGATTCTCCCTCCAGCCAGTGTACCTCTGTTACTGTCAGTTACCCAGATAACAGTTCCTGTTACTTCTGTTTCTTAGAAATGCTGGTTACTGTGGTACACAGCTGGTCACTATGGTGCATACTGTAAAATCCAATCAAAGACAGCCACGTCCTCAACCTCTATACCTCTCCTTTGCAACCCATAAAAATCTCCCTCCCTGAGCCTTCAAAGCCTGACATTTTTATAAGAATTGGCTCCTTTGTGCCTTTCCAACATTAGATAAATTGGCCTCCAAATCCCGGGTGACATTTTCAGTATTTCTATTACCATAGCACTACTATGTCCACTGGCTACCTAAGGCCAACAGTTCCTAAGATTTCACTAGAGAAAAAAAAATACTCATTCTTGGCATTCTTTTAATTGGTTTATCATGTCCATTTCTTTCTATTATGCTAGTGCCATGGAAGCCATATTTCTTAAAAGAAATGTAATACTTTACATATGCATATTAGGTAAGATCCATTGAAAGTAAATATAACTTTATGAACTCATTTTATAATATCAGTCTTTTGTGTGCATGTGTGTACTACTAGAGATTCCACCAAGCTACATCATCAGTCCTTTTAAAGTTTTGAAACAGGGATGAGTGGGGACGGTGACTGTATAGAGAAATGCTTTGAAATCTGGCTTTGGGAATAAGATACTTTAAATTTAGACAGACTTTCTGGTTGGCCAAGATGCCAATGAACCAAAGAAAAAGAGAGGTGTCTTTCAAGAGGCTTTTTGCTGGAATTTTCCTGTATTGGGTGAACTATTAATGAGAATTCCTAGCATCTACTTAAATAAGTAACTAGGGGTAGTCAGCAAAGGCTGGGAGAAGCAGGAGCCCCACATACCCGCTGGCCACCATTGGGTACTCATAGCCAGCACAGGCCAGGTGAACAAGCCACTCATACCTCAGAGAAATCATAACCAACACAAGAAGTGCCTGGGACCACGTAACATGCTCACATGGGGGAACCCAGGAAAATGTCAAGACAAAGGAGCAAAAGGCGGTCTCTGGTCTGCAGCCCACACCAAGCATGTCCAGGAGATGCAGACATGAAAGAGATTGGGAGTCACACACCTGAAGTTTCTGAAGTGATGGCAACTGATGTAAAGAAAACCTTCATTAGGTTATAAGATAAATCAGATCAGAAATGCTACCTCAGGTAAAAACATAAGAGAACTGCTGAGCATATCTAAAGAAGACATAGATTTAAAAAATAGAGGAGCCTAGGAAAATGAATGAACAATATAGGAAAGATTTAAAATGCAAGAAATAGATTCAAAGAGATACCCAACCCAGGAAGTTAAAAACTCCACTGAATGCTGGCAAAACTGCTTGAAAGAAACTAAAGATAGACTTTCAGACCTTGAAAACAGGTTTGCAACCAGTGATCATGAAAGAAAACATCTCTTAAAAATAACAAGGAAACAAGAAGTAACAATTCAATGACTACAAGACAACACAGAAAAGTAATTTAAGAGTGATAGGTGTCAGCCAAAAAGTGGGGGTAGGGTGTGAACACAAATGATATAAAAAGATTATTTACAGAAGTAGTAGAAGAAAACTTCCCAAGCATGGGAAAAGGACTTGCCATACAGGTAAGTGAGGCATATAAAACTCCATTAGCCATAACCAAAATAAATCTATACACAGACATATAGTAGTCAAAATCTCAGAAATCCAACATAACAATATTAAAAGCTGCTAGAAAAAAGAAACAGATCACTTATAAAGGAAAACCCATCAGAATCAAGACATACTTCTCAATAGAAACCATCAAGTTAAGAAGAACTTGGAGTGAAGTATTTTAAGTCCTGAAAGAAAACAACTTCCAACTCAGATTGATGTACCCTGCAAAACTATCTTTCAAAATTAAAGGAGAAACAAGATACTTCCATGACAAAGAATAACTGAAGGAATTCATGACCATCAAATCAATCCTACAAAGAGTACTGAAGGATATTTTAGAGTCAGATAAAAATGACCATGGTTTTAGGAACAGCAGCAGAGAGAGAGTGCTGAGCAAGGGAAGCAACTGAATGGAAGGACAAAGCAGGGTGCTAATGGTAGGAAAATAGCAAGGCACAGAAAAGCCATCGCATGTTGGCCATAACCATTAATGCAGATGGCCTCAATCAACCCATAAGGAGAAACACAGGTAGAGTGAATCAAGAAACAAGATCCATCAATATGTGGTATACAAGAAACATTTAACTCAAAAGGAAATTCACAGACTGAAAGTCAAAGGAGAAAAAAATAATGCTCCATGAGACAGGGAACCAGAAAAAACCAGCAAAAGCTTGCTGATCAATCACAGAATGGATAAGAAAGACATGACATTTTTATAAAATGGAAAATCACTCAGTTATAAAGAAGGACAATCCTGAGACTCTTTTTAGGTAAATGGAAGCAACTTGAGATCATGCTTATGGGTGAAGTGGCTCACACTTATTCAGGTGAACATCGTGTTGTCTCCTTAGCATAAAAAGCTGAAGGATCCAAAATGTACAATAGATATTGTGAAAGTGAAAGGAGAGGAAATATCTAAAAAGCAAAGGTAGCAGCCATTTTTAATTTCCTATTATCTTGTTCTGAAGCCCTGTATCTTTTTTATTGTTTTGTTTTGTTTTTTATTTTATTATGTCTAATGGTATAGGTCGCTACTTTGAAGACGGTGGGACGGTCAGGTGTAGTTTGGAAAGGGCAGGTATCTTCCTATCCGATCTAATTTGTGAGTTTCAAATGTGGTAGGAGCCACAGTCAGAACAAGCCATTTACTACTGGGTACACAGAGATGTTCACAACCCACACAGTCCAGGCTTCCTGGGAACTCAGGACACCTCACCCTTCTCCTTCTACTGGGTACAGATAACTCCTCCTTGGGCCCACCTAAAGTATTACCTTTGACAGTTGACACCTGGCATTTGCAAGGACAAGGCAATTTCTACTTCTCTGTCAACTAAGAAGCCATACTGCAGGCCGGTCACGTTGACAACTAATCAACCAGAGAAAAGCCATAGGCAGAGGTTAAGTTTGGGCTGAACCATCCTTTCCTACTAACCTGTTTCCTCTAGTGACCAACAGCGTCAAGGTGGAGCTCACTGGTGACCACAAGCATGAAGGAAATTGCTCCTTGGTCCATACCTCACCAGCACCACCCTCTCAACAAAAGAGCTCACCTTGCCGCTTACTCCCACATCTGCCAGGTCTGTTCATTTTCTCTCTTTTTACAGAGAGATATTTAGAAAACTGCTTTAAAAGTCACCTATAAATAGCCTAATCTTACTATCAACAAACATGCTTTTAAAAGCAAACCTCTCAGAAATAATAACCCATTTGCCTAGTAATTAGTTAACACCCAAACATGCCTTCAAAGGGACGCATGATATAAGTGCTGGGATTCAGTGATTCAGATCTCTGTAAGTTCTTGAACAACAGGAAATACAATGTCAGAGGAATTTAACCTGACTGGAACTGCAGCTTTGAAGATGCAGAGGTTTTTGCCAAGTTTTGGTGCTCTGAAGTTATTAGGCCTCATCACCAGTCACCACAGGTCTAAGAAGAAACTCCCAGCCTGTGGGAATCTATTGGATCTTCAGTGTACAGAGTATGTAATTCTGCATCTCTCTCTCTCTCTCTCTCTCTCTCTCTCTCTCTCTCTCACACACACACACACACACACACACACACACACACACACACACACACACACAGTTTGCCTGTTTTTAATTCACTGTATTTCACCACAGTCAGAACTGTGAATAATTCCTTGCTGTGTTCCGTCAACAGGATTTTGAAATTAAATACTGAAGACAGGGACAGAAAAGCCAAAGATACACATTGGACTCAGAGGAGTCATCTCCTACCCTATTAAAAATAAAAGTGACTACTTTCCAGAAAACCTTTCAGCCTACTGGGATTTCGTTGGTTCATTCTTCTTAGGTTAAAAAAAGAATTTTTTTCCCCTTAAATGTCAACACCAGCTTCCAAGGACATTTACCCAGTGGCCTGAATCTGACAGGGTGCACAACTATGACTGGGTAATTCACAAAGCTTAAAATCCTGTTTTCAGGCTCGACACACTGGCTTTTCTAGGGCTTTTGACATTGCTTCCTTTCATCTGTTTTAATCATGCCCTAAATTCTTCAGACACTGTGGGGCCAGCTGAAATACAGGTATCTATTCATAAAACGGTAACTTTTCACCGATCTGAGGGAATGCTCCGGGGATTTAAACTAACACTTCCTGTGCTTTTCTCTCCAATTTACAGCTCAAGATAACAGAGCTGCATACTAACAGCTCTCTCTAGAATAATGAAGAAATAAACAATAATGTGCAGGAGACTTGAGTGACATGGCCTTCGGGTATCTTCAAGGTCATTTCTAATACAAAGTGAGGCCATTCTTAAATCTTAATAAATC
Organism: Cavia porcellus; assembly: GCF_034190915.1. Lineage (NCBI taxonomy): Eukaryota > Metazoa > Chordata > Mammalia > Rodentia > Caviidae > Cavia > Cavia porcellus. The sequence continues at coordinate 19,713,667 of NW_026947484.1, forward strand.
TCTAGGAAAGGATCCAAGACTGATTCCAGTCTAGAGTAAAGGGAGATGCCAAAGAAGCTCTGAAATACAGCTGGAGACATGGGAATGAAGTGTTTCTGGAGAAAAATTGGGTCAGATGTTATCAAGAGCTTTAAAAATGTTGATGCCTGTTGACTCCATGATTTCTCTCATAGGAAATTATTTTAAGAAAATACTAGAAGTGCTGACTGGCTGGGCTGTAGCTCAAAGGCAGACCACTTGTTGACTGTGTAGAAAGCCTTGGGTCCATCCCCCATCCTGCAAAAACAGACTGACCAACCAAAAACTGACGAACATTTGTATACTGAGATATTTATCACACTGTATATCTGTAAAAATAGGGAAAAGTCACCCAAATTTCAAAAAGGATAGTAGTAAGTTGAAATGCTGCCGTATCATTGGAAAACAGTAAGATGAATTAGGGCACCTATCACAGAAAACATTGCTTTCCAGTAATACCTACTGATGTAAAACTGTTTATTTACTGTTACCTTTTTAAATTGAGGATATTTCTGGTCGGGTGTGGTAGCTCACGCCTGTAATCCCAGCATTCGGGAGGCTGAGACAGGAGGATCGTTGTGAGTTTGAAACTAGCCTGGACCACAAAGTTAGCTCAGGCAGGCCTAAACTGCACAGTGAGACCCTGTCTCAAAAAAAAAAAAAATTAAAATTAAAAAATTTTTAAAATGAAGATATTTCGTATATAAAATGTTTCTAATTTTACTAAAGAAATATTCATAGAACAGTATGAGAATACAAATATAAATCACTAAAGAATAGTGTATATAACTATGCTACTTGTTCTTTTCACATTTATTTTTCTGCATTTTCCAAATTCGATAAAATGTGCATTTAAAAATTTAATAGGAATAAAACAATGTGGTTTTTTTAATGAAATGCAGTACTTTATCTCCATCTTTTATCTTGCACCAAAAGATCAAAATGACCCAAATAAATTCAAAGGTTAGTGCTGGAGATGTAAACTATTTAGAACTTGTGGTTATTTCTACAGTTGGTTTTACAGAAGATTGAAGAATTTCAAAGCAGATAAAACATAAAATGGAATTGTACACATTCATGATACACATATTTTCAAGACAGAATCTTAACTGTGTACATATCCCAACATTTTACCAAAGTCAAATTTGTTTATTCAAATTTTATCAAGTCCTTGAATGAGACTTGCTTAAGTTTACTATTATCATGACATCTCTATTTTTTTTTTTTTTTTTTGGTACTGGGGTTTGAACTCATGACCTTGTGCTTGCCAGCAGGCGCTTATGCCACTGAGCTAAATCCCCAGCCCAACATCTCCTTTTTCTAGGACTCAAAAGAATATCTATTTGTTCTTTTATTTATTTATTTATTTTCGGTACTGGGAATTGAACTCACCACCTTGCGCTTGCCAAGCATGTGCTTACTTTAGCCACTGAGCTAAATCCTGGGCCTGTCATTTTTAAATATGTATTGAACATTGATTCTAGGCCACGCCCAACACTAAAGACAAAGAATACATTAGTGAATAAACCAGATGTGATCTGTTCATTTTGTTCACTCTCATTAGTATATAAGTACCAATAAATACTAAGTAAACACTTATTGCAGATCATAAAGTGTCTATGAAAGAAGAGTCAAGTGAGGGCCCAATATATATTGGTTGTCTAAAAGGCTTCTCTGAAAGATAAGGGAAAACCATCCATGGAAATAGCCTTCAAGGCAGACGGGACAGCATATGCACATATCCTGGGGAAGAAAAGCATTTGCTGAGTCTCAGGGACTGCCAGGAATCCAGTGTAGCTGAAGAAGAATCTAGAGGGGAGAATAACACTGGCTAAACTGCATAGCAGGTGGGCAGTTGGTGGCAAGCAGTGATTTCTCCCAGCCTGAGAAGCAGCTCAATAAGGGGTCATTTTCCCCTTAGAAGTGTTTTTAAAACACCTTCTTTTTAACTAATTAGACTCCATGTAATTGCAACATTAATACATTGATTTCTATTAATACTTTGCCCAGTTCTCTGCAATGCAGCATCTTCTAGGAGTGTAATACATCAAATCAGGAGATTCACACCAGTACAGCACTGCCAGATTGACCACAGACCTCGTTCTGATTAACCAACATTCATATGCATTCATTTGTTTTCATATGTGTATAACTATTCAATTTTATCCCGTGTGCATACTCTAGTGAAGAATTTTAAATACAATATGACTTAGGTGTTAACACCAGCCACTGAGAGGAGGGTGAGTCCAGGGAGGGTGCTGCTGCCACAGCACACAAGGGAAAATGGTGACAAGCCAGTCTGGAGGCACCAGAGATGGTGAAAATTAGAGGGAATTATTTGGGAGGTAAAGTGGCAGAGTTGTTCTGTTCGGAATAAACTGGGTATAGGAGTGAGGGAAAGAGAGACATTAAAGTACTCAGGTTTCTGGCTTGAATGGCTGGGTAGATGCTGATGCCATTAACTGTAAATATTATGCTTGATGAAACAGAAAGTTCGATGGGAGGCTCTTTGAAACACGCAAATTTGAGATGCAGGTGGGGAGAACTTTAGATGGAAGATGCACATGTGAGAGCCAATTGCATAAAGATTTCATTTAAAGCCACCAAGAAGCCTTGAGTAAGATTGGCAAGGGAATGAATGCAAGGAAAGAAAAGACCCAGAGCAGAGGTCTGAACTACTCAATTCCATAAACAGCACAAGCTCATTCTCCTACCATTTGTAGGTCCTTTCACTGGTGGGCAAATCACAGGACTCCAAACCTGCAGTGGCAGAGATTCTGCATTATGATCCTGCTGCATTCCTGACAATGCCTGGCATGGCTGTGTACACATTATAAATGCTCAATAAATTCCCTTCTGTTCAGTACACATTGACTAAGCAGGACCTATTGCACTGGAGAGACAGAGAGGAACACTGTCTAATTGGCACAAGAGTCACCCTCAACTTGTCTTAAAGTAATAAAGTAAACAGAGTCAAATTAGACAGTTTCCTTCCCTCTGATACAGTTTTGACTGCGCACATGAAAAAGAGGCCAATTCAGAACAAAGGGTTCATGTTTTCTTTTCAATACAATCACCAGCCACCTCTGACAATATTTTTACAGTATTAACCTCCTGAAACCACCATGTGCTTATGAAACACTTTGCAGTGTTTTGGGAAGAAATTAAATACAGCTATCATGGCTGGGCTACAATTCCTAAATAATAATGAAAGGCCAGATTATAACTTAATTGACTATTTCAATTATTATAGAGATGATTTCTAGTATGTTGGGTTTCAAATGTTATCATTGTAAGAAATCAATTGATGGATCAAAAATAAGAAAACTGTATTGCCTATTTCACCAGATTTCCATTTGATTCCTCCATTTAACAGTGTGGGTTTTGTGCTTGCCCAGGACAAAACTCATGCTCAGCTTGACTTTGAAGGCAAGAAGAGAGGTATTCTGAAAGGCTCTTTTGCTGTGAACCTGTAAAACTTTTGATTTTTGAATTTATATATATATATATATATATATATATATATATATTCTAGTAAGGTATTCAGAAAATAAGCAAAATGTACAGTAAAGAGACACACAGTTATGATGAGACTAAAGACCAACTAGAAGTGCACACCATGCTCTGTGAGACCCAGCATTCAAACTGCTTTGATTAAATGTATGGGCTAAATGTTTATGTCCCAATCACAAAATTCATTAACTAAAGCCCTAACCTCTGGTATGGCCATATTTGGGGGGTGGAACATCTAAGGAAGTTAACTGTAGTTAAATTAGCTCCTAAAGGGGTCAAATTAGGATTAGTGCCCCTTTGAGGAACACCAGAGAGCTTTCTTCACCTTTTCTCTTTTTTGGCCCAATGAAGACACAAGAAGAACAAGTCAAGAAAATAAGCCTTGCCAGAAATCAACCACACTAACCTTAGATTCTCATCCGCTGAACTGTGAGAAAGTAAATTTCTGATGTGTGCTTTCCTGTGTAAAATTCTCTGTGATATTTTGTTATGTCACCTAAAAAGACTAACACAATTTGTAAGCCAGACCAACCTCAGAAAATTATTGGCTGCAATGATGCTTCATAACTACTCTCTGATGTTTGAGTTTTACGACTTTAACTAACATCATAATAATCAGGCCTGATAGAGGGTGTGGCATCAGTGTGGTTTTTTGCATCTTAAACTCCTTTCTCCTTTTTCCTTTATTTTCTTTAATTCTTGAAGTACTAGGAATTGAAGTCAGGGCCTTCATGCTAAACCACATCCTACCTCTTGTCACGTTACTGACTTTGGTCCACGGTTACAACACCCAACAAACGTCTGTCTCCCATGGGGAAGGACCACAGATTTATTCACTTTTAGACCTCCACTGTCTGGCATACAGTAGATTTTTCAGAACTTGAGGAAACCAGATGTGGTGGTACACATCTGTAATTCCGGCACTCAAAGGCCAAGGCAGGAAGACAGTGAGTTTGAGGCCAGCCTGGGCTACATAGTGAAACTCTGTCTCAAAACAAAACAAAACATAAAAAAGCTTGGAGAATATACAAATAAACAAACAGATAAAGGAACAGGTGAAAGACAAACACAACGGAAATAACAGACAACTGTGAACATTGATTTCATGTAACATCTACACTGCAAGGATTAGAAAGAACTCTAACTTGTAAGTACAGAATGTCCTTAGTTATCACACTTTTCCCAAGTATACAATTAGGTGGAGATATGCATGTGGAATGCCTATTCTGTAGCATATGCTTGATTTGACAAATAAGGCCATTATATCAGGAAGGTTTTATTTTTTAAATAAATATCATCACACAACTCTTTTTAAAGTTAAATTTTGTTCAATCAAATGCAAATACAGGGGGCTGGGGATTTAGCTCAGCGGCATAAGCACCTGCCTTGCAAGCAGGCAGTCCTGAGTTCGATCTCTGGTACTGATAAAAAAGAAAAAAGACCAAAAAAAAAAAAAAAAAAGCAAATACAGATATCAAACGTCCCAAAACTGCTTTTATGGTTGCAAATTTTATCTTTCTGAGAGTATCAAAAGTCTAATGGAGAAATGTGCAAGACAGTGCATTTAGCTAAAATGGAAGTTCAAAAAATATCCCTGAAGAGACATAACCAATTTACAATAATAATGGCTCTATAATAGCTCACACCCCATTGTTTTGGGCCTTCCTCTTAGGAAGAACAGGGAGTCCAGCTAACACAGACCAATCCTATGTTAATCACTCATTTCCTTTTGAAGAGCCAGGCAAAACAAGAGCAAAATTCTCTGTGATTATAATGACAAAATATTTCCCTTTCATTTGGCCAAAAGAAATTATTAAGATCTATCATTAAATTATCCAAGTAGGTAGCATGTTTTGTAAAAAGAGTCTGCCTTCAATTATATCACAAAAAGGAAAGTTATACTGACACTACTCAACTTTGTCAGCAAAGTCACTTCCTGAAATTTCCATATTCACCCCAGTGCTCTGTCCCATCAAAGCTGTGTCAGAAAATCATGTTCATGTAGCTGACGTGGAGACGAAGGTTGTTTCCTTGTGAATCAAAATTCAAACGTGTTTCATATACTCCAGGTACAAAGGCAAGAAATTAAATTAATATATTTTTCTAAGATTTTCCTAAGAGCAAAAATGAATACTGAGACCTAAGGATTCTGTTTACCAAAGAAATTCCAGCTGCTAGAGCCCACTGCTCAACACACCAATGACCCAAGCTTTTCAGAGCATTTCTCAGCACATGACCTGTGCCCACAAAGTAGAGGAAGATTCAACTCTATGAATCTTTTTTAAATAGTTCACCAAAGGAATCCAGGCAGAAAAAAGAAGAAAACAGTTGAAAACAGAATTTTCAAATGAACAAGGGATAAGAAAAACTGCCCTATGGGGCTGCATCCCCATTTTGTGTGATACTGGTCCATAGAGACAGAAAGTATTCTAAGTGCTTAGTGTGCTAAGTGTGAATGTTTTGACATTTTTCTCTGTCCTGTGACCGCCCCAGCACAGAACCACTTTAGAACAGAAAAAAGGGTATTAAAATATCCTTTAGTACTGAACTCTGCTGTCAAAACCATTGTGAGCTAATCTTTGAAAAGGAAAAAAAGAGTCCATTTCATAATTGTAGGAAGGTTTAAACTCAGATTACCACCCTGGAACAGGAAGCATATTTTAGCTCAGTAGGAAAAAAAAAGTCTGACAAATACAGATATCCAATAATAACTGGGTTGTCACTGAAAATTTGAGATAGTCACAGATGGAGGTTCTGACTCGATTCAGGAGTGGCTCTGGCACCATGGACGGTGGGTAAAGATGGTAGCCACCAGTTTCTCCCACCAAGAGGGCGTCTGTCTCCCCTCTCCATGAGTCTAGGCTGTCCTTGGTGCCAGCACTGCCCAATAGAAGACTGAAGAAGTGACATTATGTGACTCCTACCTGCAGGAAATTTTTGTTTTATTTTGCCAAACTGAGTATTGAACCCAAAGCTTTCATGCTGAGCTACATCCTCCGCCCTTTTGTTTAAATGGGGAAATTTTAAATGGTTTCTTTTCCCTCTACTTGATCATTTTAGTCTATGAAACAAACAACAGATTAGTAGGAAAAAAATAAGTTTTACTCAATGCATAAACCTAGGAGTACAATGTGATACTCACAGGAGGGCTGGATAGTGGAACTTAGAACATTCAGAGTTACCGGAAGAGACAGGGATTTCTGGCAGCTGGAGATGATGGGTTACAAGAGGATTACAAAAGTGAACTGAAGGGAGAAATGTCAAGTGAACAAAGTTAGCCTTATTACCAGACCAAGGCTCCCAGGTTGCAGTCATCAGGGGACCTTCTGTGGTCATCTCATCCTGGGTCATGTGTCAGCCCCATGCTCTTCCTGTGAGAATTTTCACAGGCAGATAGGAAGACATCAGATAAAAAGCCTTAGCCTGCATTCATAGTCTACTAATATACTTAGAAGTCCTCCTTGTTGTCTTCATCCTCCTCCTTCACAGAAAGGGGGGTTTTCAGTCATTCATGTATCTGCAGATATATGTAGTTTCTTTGAATAACCAACTCAAAATATGCCAAACAGATATATTGGGGGGATATTTTGATCTTCGTCACAGATTGCTCCCTTGTTATACTCTCATATTTGCCATCTCAGAAGACAGGTACCATGTAAAGAAAATTGGGCTACTCCTGAAGGATGAGAGACTTTCCAGAGAGAGAGCGGGAAAGAGACAGAGACACAGAGAGACAGACAGAGAGACGGGGCAGCCAGCCTCAATCAAAAACCATCCTGCAGACAGACCTGTGAGTGAGGAAAGCTTGGGTCTCCCAGTTCTAAGTAAACATCCCAGCCAACATTTTAGGAGACACCCAGACAGCCCAGTTTACTACCACAGACCACCTCCTGCACACAACCTGATTCCCAGACCCATAGGATCTGAATAAATGAAACAGTGACTGTTTCAAGCCACTAGGTCTCAGAGATGAGAATGGACAGTTTACCCTTAAAATGTAGCTGTTTATATTGGGAACAAAAGAGGGAAAGTGCCAATCCCTTCTGCAGAAGCTCCTCTTCCTACATGGCTCTGTTGAGGGAGCTGCTTTGGGCAGTTTTGTTTGTTCGATGCTTAGGACTGAACCCAGGGTCTCACACCGAGCGCAAGCCTACACAGTTATTTAAGTGCAGCCTTCCAAAATGACTCTCTTGCCACCAGTGGGGCCTTAGTTCCTACCTTTGAGGGTCTTAAGGGAACAATAGGCTGGAAATTGGGCTTTGGGTACATACTTTTCACCTATAAATTGCACTGTTTCTCACACAAAAGCAGGTAGCACACTCCAGTTTCAGACACATGCAAATGGTTTGCATTTTAACACAGACCTTGCCAAATGGGAATATGACTCCTACATAATCCATCTTGAAGATACCCCAAAGACCATGTAAATATGCCCAGATTCAGATCATAATGTGCCTGTCTCACCTGTACTTTATTACAAATTGTGCTTTTCGGTTCTACATAATCAACCACTTTTACAACACTCACTGACAGGTTTTGAAAATTCTTTTTCTGCAATGGAAGTCAGCAAACCTACAACCTATCCCGGAAGTGGGATAAGCTAAGGTCTCCACTTCCTCTTTGGGGGAATACCCTCAGACCCCTTCGGTGACATTGTGATTCATGGCAGCTAAATCAGAACAGTCCTTCTAGAGAGCTGTGAATGGACAGCACAGACACAGACTGTCAACGTTAGAGAGTTCCCAGAAGGAAGATGGCAGTAGAGGACAGGATACCCTGGCCAGAGCAGCAATAGGCGCAGAACACCACAAGGGAAGATATAAAGGATGCCTGCTCTACACATAAATCAGGATTCTTTCACAGTAGCTGAGAAAACTGCCAGGATTCTGTGGGAAGTAAGCAGAGACTTGATTGCCTTATCTTTATAATAAAATTCCATTTTTCCATAACTGTATGGGAAGTTTCATGTGTGAATGTGACTAAGCAACAGGATGCCCAGGTAGTTGGTTAAACATTCTCTCTGGGTGTGTCTAGCAGGGTGTTTCTGGAACAGCTGAGTACCTGAATTGGTGGACTGGGTGACCAGACAGATGGCCTCCCCCGTGTGAGCTAGCCTCATCCCATCCACAGAGCCTCTAAACACAACAAAAAAAGAGCCCTGTTGCTGAGTCCATGGCTGTTTCCTAGCCACTCAAATGGAAACAAATGAACTAGGATAAGTTGTTGAGGCAAGAACACAGATTTATTCAGTAAGCCAAGCAAACCAAAAAGATGGCAGACAAGAGCCCTCAAAAGACCATCTTCACTTAGCACAAGTTTCTGGGATCTAAAGAAGGCAGAAAACCAGCCGTGCGAAGAGGTCAGGAGGGACAAGGAATGGACAGCTATGAGTGAGCTCTGCATTACATTACCCAGCCGGGGTAATGTAATGCAGGGGACTAATTAAGAAAAGAATGGCAAGGTTTATAAGAAAATCAGGGTCATTTCTGCAACAACTCCTAGGCAAGGGAGAAAAGAGGGTTTTCAGGTTAGGAAAAGATGGATTCTTGGAGACTTCTCTGATGGTCTGGAACAGGATTTGCAATCCTGGAGGTTGGCAATCCATTGATCATGATGCTTCTTTTTAAATTTTTATTTAATTTTTATTTATTTTTATCGGTACCAGGGATCAAACTCACTACCACGCAAGGCAGGTGCTTGCAAGGCAGGTGCTTATGCCACTGAGCGAAATCCCTAGCCCATGATGCTTCTTGATATATATATCTCAGTTACTATTCAATTATTAGTTAAACTAACTAGAAACAAGTATATACATTCTGTTTCTCTGGAGAACCTAATCAATATAGTGATCTTTTCCCCTCTACCTCCTCTTATTCCTCTTCCTTCTTCTCCAGGTCAGCTTAAAGGATCTAATAGCACAAGAAGCAGTGTGAGGTTAGAGATTAAGTCAGGACAAACTGGTTGAGCAGGTGGGTGTAACCTGGCAGTCACAGAGACCCAGCACACATGCACACCACACAGAATCCAGAATGTCTCTGCAGCACTGTGTGGGGACCAGTTAGTGCTATCTTCATTTCTTTCCTGACCCCTGGTATGAGATCAAGCAGACTTTGATAGAACAGTTTAGATCTGATGTTAAGTGAGTTTCTGACAGGAAAATCAATCCCAGATATCTTATTCACACAGGGAAGAAGCAAAATTAGAGACAGGAAATACAAAGATCCCCTCCGTTAACCTGAGGGCTACTGCAAACCTTTCCCACACATCTTGTCCACTTCTTCACTCAGGATGCCGTGAATCTGAGAATTACCAGAACCCAAAAGCTGGTAACGGTGGAAGGACTGGTGCTTTAGACTCTTTCCTTAATCTACAGCCAGTCACTCTCAATAAAGATGCAATCTAAGTAAAACCAGTATGCTCACCCTGAAGATGGGTGCTAGACAAATGCTCCTGGAGACTACTGCCCCAGGTGACTTCCTATGGAATTCTGGAGCCGCCACAGAAACAAACCTGATTTTCTTATAAACTTTGCCATTCTTTTCTTCATTAGCCCTCTAATTATACTGAAATTTCAGTCCAGGTCCTTGTGGCTCACTGATAGTTGCCCATTCCTTGCCTCTCCTGACCTCTTCAGCATGGCCAGTTCTCTGCCTTCTGTGGATTTGTGACCTAATTCCCATTCCTACCCTGGGATCTAGCCCCACCATGGCCACATCACTGCTAGGACAGGTGCATGGATGTAGAAGTCGCTTTACTTGTGTCCACAGCACAGTGCTCTCTGCTTTCACACCCAGGTCAAGCTTTTGTCCCTATATCCCATCCATTCACCATCACACATTCCCACTGTGATGTTCTTACGATTTAATCAAGTGACATTTATCCCCTCACTGTCCAACCAGTTTTATGTAAAATTGGAAATTTTTATAAATAGCATTAGTGAGTCTAGGCAAGTCTTTGCAGGTCTTTGCTTAAGAAGATTTAGTTATAAAATGCCTAAAGGATTTCCTTATAATGTAAATTCAATATTCATCATGTAAATCTCATTGTATGGCCTCCTGAGAGGAGAATAAGAACAACATTAATTTACCATGCAATCCTACCTCTTCCCTGTTAGTTCTGGGGTACATGGATGTCAGGGACAGGAAGAACAGCTTCTATTTCTTCCTGACACTGCAAAGCACCTATGTACCCTGGCAAGGTCAGATGCTGGTCCAGAGAATGACAAGACAAACTGGAAAACATCTGAAATTCAGACAATTTAGAAGGACAAGGGGTTGATCTGGGGAATGTGGTACAGTGTTAGAGTCCTTGTCAACTGTGTCCCGGCTCTGGGTTTGAGCCTTGCCATGAAAAAACAAAGTGCAATGGTAAAATGACAGGAGATTTTCCGTGGAGTCCAGCGAATGTCTCTGTCATTCTTCTGTTTTAACCCATTCTGAGTTTAATTACAAGAATTGTAACCACCATCTTTATATCATGGTATATAAACTTGTCTATTATTCTTTTTTTATTTTTATTACTACATGTTTACAACACTTAATGATTATATTCATTGTGGGGAGTTGGCAAATGAACATAACACGTTTTGATTCCTCTACCCTCTTTTCCTTCTCTCAGTCTCAATTTCCCATTTGCAAAAGATCTATCTCCCTCTTTCCTATTATCTTTTATTTTGCTTCTTCATCTCTTTATACATCGGGTTTCTGATACAAGAGATACCATGTGATATTTAAGCTTGTGTCTGATTACTCTTAAACAGAATCAGAACTAAGAATAAGCTCAATATCTTCATTTGTGAATTACTGTTGTTCAGATAAAAAAGAGAGAGGTATAATAAGACAATATTACTGTTGTAGTCAGGGAGTTTCAAGGTCACATAATTTATAGTATTATTTATAATGGTCACCAAGGAGTCAAATACAAAGTGCAGAAAATCTGTCCATAACACTAAAGACCTAGAAAATCCAGCTGAGGGCCAGGATCCCATGGCAATACCCTGCATGAGTTCAGCTGAAAACCTAGAGCCCATGACAATGATTCATGCAAGTATATATCACTGATCTGAGCTGGGAGGGCCCAGAGGTCAGCAGTGGAAGCTATAGTCTATGCCAGCAGGCTGAGGGTTCTGTACTAGAGCCAAGAAGTGACACTCAGAATAAGGACCAGGGCTCTTCTGAAAAGTATCACAGCCATCCTCAGCGACAGTGAGGCCCCTAGCTCCTCTGATAATGAGAACAGCCAGCATGACAAGCTTCTCCTGGAGATTAAACAGCACACATCTCACCTCCGAAGCTAGGGAGCAATGCTCAGAGTAAGGACTAGAGTTTCCACAAAGTGAACTGTCGTCATTCTCAGCGATAAAGTCCCAAGCTCCTCCTTTAGTTCTGCCGAGTTCTTTTCAGGGGAGCCAACATGACAAGCTCCTCCAGGAGAACCAAGAGCTCCAAACAACATCACTTAGGAGAACACACACTGCTTCTCTCTTCCTCTCCATGTCCCCTTTTTATGCTGGCAACAGGTCTCAGGTGGGCCATCTACTCTTAGCACCACACTGATTAGGTTCAACTGGTGTTCTAGTTGACCACCAGTTACCAATCCACTATAATTATTCATGAATTAGGGTTTTGTTTTTCTAGAAGATATTTGTTGACTGCCTATCAAGTAGTATGAGTCATACAGAAATATTTTATCTTGAGTAGTAATTTTAGTAGTGGCAATTATATATCTACGAACAGCAGCTCCAGGTACGCACAGGCACTTTATATCATTCAATTTTCAAAACAATCCTATTTAGCAGGTGAAAGCAAAAGCTCTGAGAGGTTAATTCCCTCAGAGCACCACAGCTTGAAGTCACACAGATGTGAGTTGTTTGTTTTTAACTCCACTTCCTTGTTCTTCAAGAAGATACGCTGCAAAACAGAGATGTCTCTGTTTATGAAAAACACTTTGTACATTTACCATTTAAGCCCCACACATTTCCCAATTTTGGCTTCAAGCTACCATCCATTTTTCCTGAGTGGAGTTGGTCATAGTTGTACTGAAATCACTCAAGATTTCTTTACTAAGTTCAGTGCGACGCTTTAAACTTTTCCCTGTGTTTTTCCTTTTTCTTTGTCCAGTGTTTTCCTGCTCAGACCTGAGACTTACTGTCTCTTCTGCACTGTGCTTGTTTGAGAGTCTGCTGACCTGGTCGGCATTTCCCAGCTACTTGGCTCACTCACTGGAACGTGAATCCCTGTAATCAGCAGCGCGATGCAAAGGTCTAAGCCACCTTTCACTCCCGGGCTTACTTCCTGCTCAAAGCTGTTCAACTTACTGGGCACAAATTCCCTAACTTGATCCTTTATTCAAGATATCGATTTAGCAAGCAAATGGCAAATTCGAGATTTGTTCTCCCCCCCCTTTTCCATTAGTTCAGCTTTGCAAGTCTGCAATACTGTGTGGCCTTTTATAAAGAGAATCGCGTCCACCCTGGTTAGAAAGGGGGAGGGATTCGTGTGCAACGGGGCTTCTCCGAGGCGCCAACTGCGGCTCTCGCCGCGCTCCAGGTGGCTCAGGCGGGACTTCTGCGCCCTGCCCCCACTGCAAGCCTCACCTTTTCCTCCAAAGACAGAGCGGATATCGCCTTTCACGTGTTAGCACAAAGAGAAAGAAGGAAGCAATTTTCCAGGATCTTGGAGAAAGCAAAGTCATAATCACAAGGGGAAAGTCAGGATGAGGCCCAAGAGTGAATTTCCACAAACTGGACCCTAAAGAGATGAACAGGGGCTGGAGGACCCGCCTGCGTGGCGTGAGAACCGGCTCGGCTTCGGGGGGGACAGATTTGGGGAAATGGACCTAAAGGACGTGGTGGCGTGGGCCTCTGGAATCCCAGCACCCTAGGAACCTGAAGTAGGCACATCGCAAGTTTGAGACTCAGAGACATAGCGTGACCCTATCTCGAAAATTAAAAAGGGCTGGAGAAGGGGTCTGGGGATTTAGCTCAGCGGCATAAGCGCCTGCCTTGCAAGCCTGTGGTCGTGAGTTTGATCCCTGGTACCGGTAAAAATAGAAAAAAAAAAAAAAAAAAAAAAAAAGGGCTAGGGATGTAATTCAGTGCAAAAGTCCTGGGTTCAACACCTAGTTCAGAAAAGGAAAAAAAGGAAAAGGAACCCAGAGGAAGGAGGCACTAAGCGGTGAGTCACTAACCAGACAAAACTGCAAAACAACAAACCCGGAGATTCGGGACCAGGAGCCCGCGCGAGGGAGGAGGGTGCAGATGCAGAGCCGGGCCGCATCTCCGCGGCCAAAGCCTCGGCCCGGCCCGGTCCCGCCCTCCAAGACGGCCACAGCGGACGGCGAGCTGGTCGGGTCCGCCTGGCCCCTGCCGCGGGCACCTCCTGAGGCTGCAGGCCCCATCTTGGCCGCGGTGGCCGGGTCCTGGCCGGCCCCAGAGCGGAGGACGCGCCGAGCCCGGGAAGCGGGGCGCCTAGGCCCTGCGGGCTCCCGGGCGGTGCTTCCCTCGCTGGCCCACGCAGCGCCCGCACCCTCTCCGCAGGTCTCCGCCTCTGCAGCCTCCACGCCCCTTCTCCTGCACCAGAGTCCTCGCCAGGGAGGAGGAAGGAGTCGGAGAAGCAGGTGCCTTTTTGCATCCGTGATCCGTGTCAGAGTCACTTTGCTGAACTGTTCCGCAGTCCACAGAGTCCCCTTCCCCGCTAAAAACCAAGAACAAGCCGGCGTGGTGGCTCACACCTGTAATCTGGGAGGCTGAGGCAGGAAGATGGCCTTGCGTTCATGGCCCTGGCTACATAGTGAGTTCAAGGCCAGCGTGAACTATATAGAGAGACTGTCTCAAAAAGACGTGGTTAATAAAAATAAAAGTATGACAATTTAAGATTCTGGCCTTCATTCTTAATTCTAAACCCCCTCCTCCCTAATCAGATCTCTGATGACCCGAGGACACTCATTTCAGGTAAGCTGTCGAGTCTGTCCAGCACTCCTGCCTGTCTCCCACCCACGCAGGACACCACAGTCGGGGATTGCGATGAGATGACCCCAAGTCGAATGGGCCGGGGCCCGAGAGCACTAGTTTAAGGAGTTCCGTGCTTGCCTATAATGATAAGCCCTAGGGATCTGCAACAGAAAAAACTCACCGCCGGGCTCTGCGGGGCCAATTAATTTCCTTACAGTGACATCAGGTGGTGAAGGAAGACCCAGGTTATCTTTCAAGGCACTCATCTAGCCTGAAGAAAACGCCAGAAGTCGGGGTGGGAAAGAAGACCCCAGGGCCTGGAGTCACAATTACAGCGATGTAGGTTTTGGACAGGGCTTGTGACTCCACCCTACCTCCTAAGCAGGGCAGAATCTCTGGGTGAGGCAGTAGGGCGATCACAGCGCTTGGGTTTCCCTCCCGGACCCCAGGAAACAAATGGGATGTTCTACTACAGATCGAATGCTTGCAAAATTCAAAACCAGGATGTTTCTACAGAAAGATGTCTGCTGTTTAAGGTGCCACCAGCAATGGGTTCCTTAGTACTTTCTCCTCACTAACGACCGAAATGGGCATTTTCCAAAGTTACCCTAGGAATTGGTAGGTAGTAGGTGCCTTAGAGGGTTCTACGGGCAGAGATTAAACCAACATTAGTCTTTAAAATAAAATCACCAAGACACCATGCGATTTTTAATTTCCATGGCCTCTCAGGTCCTGGCCACCACCTCTTGCTGAACCACACAGCTCAGCTCCAGCTCTGACCCGGAGGGGAGGTGGAGGGACCAAAACTTCAGCACCCGAGGGCAGGTCATAAAAAGCCATTAAAGCGTCCACTTATGCTTTTGAGCATGTGTTATGCTGAATTCTTTTTGCTAGTATTTAACAAGTTTTACATATAGGTAATCATGCATGTAATTTTCCTGTGACATTTCTTCTCTTCTTACTGTTCTCAGCCTGTCTTGCTACAAAGGTTGTATTAGCTTCATAAAATTATTTGGGCAATTTCCCCTTTCTTCCCTCCTCCCCCACCCCAGTAGTTTAAGATGGGACAAATTTTCTTTGAAAGTTTTGTAAAACCCTCCCTATCAAATCATCTATCTGGTCTGGTATCTTTTGTGAAGAGATGAGGGAGCATGCTAGGAGAACTTTTTTTTTATTATCAATTTAATTTCTGTCATGGCTATTGGAATGGTTATTGGGATGTCTTTGGTGTTTTTTGGATGTTTTTGAAAGCTCAGCTTTCTTTTTTTTAATTTTAAAGAGAATAAAACCAAGCAAAATAAAAGAATAAAGCCAATTGAAATAAACTACTGTAAATGACACAAGACTTCAAAACAAAGTAGGAAATCAACAATGGTTAACATAATGCCTCTTGTCTTCAAAAACAGCTGCCAATACCTTCAGACATAGTAAAATCGAACAAAACAGAAACAGAATAGAACCAATAAAAACAAAACAATGAATGCAATTTATATCAAATATTATCAAAACAAGATAACAGTAAACTCAAAATGGCTACCATGCTATATCTTGTTATCTTTGAAATAACTGCCCATGCCATCAATTATAATAAAATCAAACGACAAAACAGAATAAGAACCAACCCAACAAAACAATGAAAAGAATACAGGACTTCAAAACAAGATAATAGAGAATTAACAATGGCTACCACCTTCAGAAAGAGATCCTCCCACTAGATGCTACATTGCATATTTGTTATCCTCTGCATAGATGATCAGACTGCTGGCCCTAGGCCTGCAAGGTCAATGAAATACTAAACACTACAAGCATTAAGTTTTATTTTACCTCAATTGCTAGTATTGCAGCCTGTGTTTCTCCGGATCAGCTGGTTACTTATGGTGGGGTTTGGGGGTGGGGTTGGCTCTTCTTGTTTCCCAGCACATGTGCTGGAAGGTGCTGGCATCTGGCTCTCTCCCCAGTGGTCCAAGTATGGTGCCGACTTGCAGGAAGGGCTTGCTTTTTGTTGACTTGTTCTCTTCCCCTGAAGTCCACAAATTGAAAGCTCAGCTCCCTGAAGAAAAATAAAACCTGGCTGTGGTGGCTCATACCTATAATCTCAGCACTTGAGAGGCTGAGGCAAGAGGATTATTGTGAGTTCAAAACCAGGCTGAGCTACATAGTGAGGTTAAAGCTAGCCTGAACGGTATAGTGAGACCTTATTCCAAAAAGACTAAATATTTTATATAAATTTTAAATGTTCATGTCTCATTTTAAAACTCCTTTAAACAGAAAAATAGGCTTTTAATTTCTATTATTTGTGTATGTATACATCTTTACATTTGTATTTTTTTTCTTATTTTAGCCAAAAAATTAGCTTTTGATTTTGATGATCCTGTTTTTTTCATATAAAAGTATGACATGTATTTTTTCTGTTCCTACTCTTCTAAATTCTTTTTTTTTCTAAATTATTTTAATTTGTGTTATTTTGGTAGCTTCTTGAGTTGAATGCTTAGTCATTTGTTTTTGTTTTTCCTTTTTTGTTCTTTGGTTTTGGGGGTTTTGTTTTGTTTCTTGAGATAGAGTCTCGCTATGTAGTCTAGGCTGGGCTTGAACTCTCTCTGATTCTCCTGCCTCAGCCTCCCAAGTGCTGGGATTACAAGTGTGCACCACCATGTCCAGTTTCATTTCTTTTGGGAGAACTTTTTGCTGTATCCACAAACTTTGATATGTAACAAATTTATTATCTTTCTGGTCTAAAATATGCTAATTTCCACTGTGTTATCTTTTAAAGTTAATCCAAGCATTAATTAGAAGTGCATTTTACAGTTTTCAAATGTGCATGTTATCCTATTAGTTTTTTATGCATTTTGCAATTTTGCTTTTCTGTTTCTGTTTTTGATTTTTGGTACCAGAGATCAAACTTATGACCTTGTACTTTCCAGGTAGGTGCTTACGCTGCTGAACTAAATCCCCAGTCTGTATTTTGTAATTTTGTATTATTGAAATCTCATTTAATTTCACTGTAGCCAGAGAACAGAGAATGAACATAGTTTTTATTAGTCTGCATTATAGTTGACATTTTGTGGTTTTTATTTTTATTTTTTTGAGAAAACAAGAAACTCAGTGTCATTAAATTGTCCAGGCAGAGCTCAAACTTGTGATTCTCCTCTCTTAGACATTTAGAGTGCTGGGATTACAGATATTCACTACTGTGCTCCCTCTGCATTAACTATTATGCTACAAATTTTTTTTTAACTTTTATTTAAGGAAAAAAAAAAAGAAAAAAAAACAGAAAAAGGGTACAAGTTATATAGAGTTTCAGAAAAAATAAACAGTAGGAAATCACTAATTACATATTGTCATCTTAGAAATAGTTAAAGTTACAAAATTAAAGCATATAGAGGGGACTTTCAAACAGTGAGACTACAAACAGTTTTGTTCAATGATCCAACAAAACTCAGTAATATGGTATCTATCTTATACACTTAAATATATATGCAGTTATATCCTTTAGAGCACTTTCTTTTCCTTTCTTTTGTACAATGACAATTACATATTCTGGGTTTTATTACTCCCACAGTTCTTATTACTTTTTTTTTTTTTTTGAAGAAAGTAAAACCAAATGTGACATAACAGGACAGAGTCAGTCAAATCAAAAGGATGGACATAATAGATAATATAAAAACAAAATGCAAGGTGATCAACAATGGTTACCATAATGCCTCTTGTTATCTTAAAAAGAATTGCCTATATCATCAGTTATAATAAAATTGAACAAAACAGTAAAGAAAGACCAATAAAACCAAAACATTGGAGACATTAGAGGACTTCAAAAGAAGATAATAGTCAACCAGAATGGGCGTCATAATGAATCTTATTGTCTTCATAGGTGTTGCCAATACTTTCAAACTTGGTACTATCAAGCATAACAGAATAGAGGAAAATCAGTCAAAACAAGATGGTAAGAGCAATACAGGGTTTCAAATCAAGTTAATAGGAAATCAAAGTGGGTTACTATAATATATCCTGCTATTTTTTATTTATTTTTCCCTTAATAGGATAAAAATGAAAAAAGTAGATAATAAAAAGGAGATTGAGATAAAAAGAGGACATAACAAAACAGCGCAGGTCAAAATATAGCCATTTAAGCAAAATAGTGTTTCACCACAAAATAATCTTGACATAATAGTAGTTACCATAGTGTCAAGTGCCTGTCTCTTCCCAGTGAGGACACAGGTGGGAGTACATTCCTGTGAATTGGCCACCGGTCCTCCCAAGGCACAAACCTGCTTCTGCCTTCACGTTGGACTTTGCAGCCTGTGAAATGTGAAAAATACATTTCCATTGTCTATAGGCTACTCAGGTTATGCTATTTTGTGTGCTACCAAGCCGAATGCAGGAAAACATTATGCAAAGATTTTTAAAGCATTTTTGATGACATAGTCTCTTATTTTGTCTTACAGACTGATAGATTATTTCTATCTAGATTCTGATTTTCAGTTCACCTTTAGCTATCTTGTTTCTTTCTCTTTCTCTTTCCTGCAATCCATCATATTAGGAAAACTTTCTATATTTCCCCCTTTTTGTTTTACAAACCTGTTGATAATGTTTTCATTTTTTCACAATTGCTACTTAATACACATATTAGACCACACATTTTTTCTAAGTAATCCAACATGCTTATGATTTTTTTTGTCCTAAATAACAGCAGAAGAGTCCTTGGCACACTTTAGTTTCCTGTTTCTTTCCTCTTCCACATGTCATGTAGAGTTAGTTTTGCTCTTCTTGAAGCAAAACAGACATTGAGAATTTCTTTGCAATTATTAATGGCTTATAAATATTGGTTTACTCTTAATCATCCTCTGTGCCTCCCTTCACATTTTGTACTCCATATTTTTCTCTCAGCTCTTTTCCTGTAAATTTTTAAATTTTACTTCAGTGAGGGTCTTCATGTGGGTTTAGCTCTGTTTATAGCTTTGCATTTCTGGTCATGGAATAATTTATTTTGCTTTTCAATCAACTGCAATCTAACAGTTTTTTGTTTGTGTGTTTGTTAATGCTTGCTTTGCTATGGGTTTCATGCCACGGGACTGAAAAGAAAGGTTAATTGTGGGGTCACATTGGGGAGAAATCAGAGTATATGAATGCTGAGTTCCTAGCCCTCAGACAGAAGGACCAAAGCAGTGGAAAGCAAACTTCCTTATAAAGAACATTTTTTAAAAAAAAATTATGGGTACTTTTCAAAAAGTATTCAGGTTGCCTGGTGTGGTGGTGTACCCCTCTAATCCCAGCACTTGGGAGGCTGAGGCAGGAGGATTGTTATGAGTTCAAGACCAGCCTGGGCTGCAGAGTGAGCTCAAGGCCAGCTCAAACTGCATAGTGAGACCCATCTCAAAAAAGACAAAAAAATTTTTAAAAAAAAGTTGTCGGCTTTTGTAAGCTTTGTTTTTAAACTTTTGTTTTTATTAGTGCATGTTTGCAGTACATACTGATTACATTCATCACAGGCAGCTGGTACTCCTACAGAACCTGTCTTACTTCTCTTTACAGCCCCCTGCCACTCCCTCCTTCCTTCTTCCCTTCATCTCTTGGGCTCCTTCCCTTTTGCAAAAGATCTTAACCCAAAGTATAAATGAATTAAAGTGCAGAATAAAAGAGACAGATAGTACTAGGAAACGGGGAGATGGATTTTTTTTTTTTTTTTTTGTCTTTTTGAGACAGGGTCTTGCTACAAAGCTCAGGCTGGTCTTGAACTCACAGTGATCCTTTTGCCTCAGCCTACCAAGTGTTGAGATTACAGGCATGTGCCACCATGCCTGGCTAGCTAGATATTTTTAAGGTAAATTTTTTTTCCCTTGGTTTAATTTGTAGTTATATTTGGACCATAATACTTGGTGTGCTGACCCCTGGTGGATTCAGCAAGTGCCTATTTATGAGAATTTTTGGAGTCTAAATAGATCTTATCGCAGAAGTCACAGGCTCAAATGCCTCTAGAACTCCAACAGGTTATATAACAGGTAAAGTTGTGAATGACCATAGGTTATAGTGTCAAGCGTGACCTGGATAACGCAGGCACCCCAATGGCATAGAAAATCAATGTTTAAAGAAAATGTTAGCAGAATCATTCATAAAAGTGAAGCACAGAGTGACTGCTTGATTGGAACAGTTTGTCTGAACTTATAATATTCAAATTACACACAGAAAGATTGTGCCCCAAAGAGGTCACAGGTTGGCAAATTTACAAGGCTTGGTTTGTACATTAATAACACATTCTTCCCCAAACCCACTCTTACTTTCCAAAACTGTAACAAAACTCATACATAATGTATTAGGCTATCTAAATAAGATTAGATATTTGCTGACAAGATCAATGAGAAGAAACATTATTCTTGAAGAGAATGCATGTATTATTTATATGATTTATGTTTTTGAAAAACCTGTGTGCTGCCCAGGGATGTATTTCTCAGTACCTGCCTGGAAAGTGCAAGGCCTTGAGCTCGGTTCCCAGTACCAAAAAAACCCCAAACAAAACAAAATAAAAGCACCTAGGTGTTACACCTTATTTGAAACATTGTAAAGTTCTCTACCACAAAACATTAGATGTAATTCCAATTATTTTCTCTACTTTCTGATGCAATCAATTTAAGATTAAAGAAATTAAAGTAAAAAAAATGACATGTAATATTTTTACCTGGAAAGTATAACTCCAGTTAAAATAAGAATAGACCACATAAAAGTAGCAAAGGCCATAGTGTTTTGGAAACAAATCTTGAAATTTAGAAAAATCCAAATTATATTTTTAATTAATTATAATTGTAATTGTTAAAAAGCCTTTCTCTCTTTTTTTTCTTTCTTTCTTCCAATTGATTTAAAATTACCCAGTTCTTTTGCCAGGATCTCTCATATCTCGTCTCAAAACTTCAGTGACGTCCTAGCTTCTGCTATGTCGAATCCTCAATCTTTCCGCCAGTCCTCACTACCATGTTCTGCATTTTTACCACCACATTTCTGATTTCCTATCTACCTGCTTCAAGAAAATCAACCTGGTTCTCTCATGTGAAGGAGCATCTGCAACCAATGTTTGGCCTTCTCATGGTTCATCTGAGTATTATCTTCCTTTCCTCATGACTGGGGGGGGGACAAAATACTCACCAGCTGCATCCTAAAGTAAGAGAGGTTTATTTTGGCTTATGATTTCAGTCAATAACCAGCCAGCTCCAGGGCAGAATGGCACAGGAGAAGGGCATGGCAGAGGAAAGCTGCTCACATCACGGCAGCCAGGAAGCAGAGAGCCAAGGAAAGAGGTAGAGAGGGAGATGTACTTCAGCTCCTAGCATCACATTTAGCTACAGCGCCCCATGATTCAGTTACCTTTCAAAAGCCTCACCTGTATGTGCCTGAGGCTTTGGAGGGATGTGCAGATGTAAACCACAATGATATGAAATGGACAGAGCATGGCATTCTCAATGCAACCTTTAATCCAAGCTTGTAATTCAGATCTTTCCCTTATACTCTCCTGCCTTGGTGCTCCCTTGTTCTCTGTCATATGGTTCCAGCACAACTTTGCAAATTTCTGACCAATTCCTGACCAAGCTATCCATGAGCTTAGGAGAGATGAGGAACAGTATTTTTATATATGTATGTCTGTGTGCATATATATGCAAATGAATACACATACATATATGTGCTTACACTTTTGATGACTTGCAATACTTGTCTAAGAGAAATTACAAAATTTAGATTTCAGAATTTTAAGTAAACTATAAAAACTCAAATTCTTATAAAAGATAGTGACCCAAATGTGTCTCCATGAGAAAAAAAAAAAAGACATTTAAGTACAGATTTAGTAGTTCTCTAGGGCAGCATTTTCAAATTTGAGTGTACAACAGGAAATTTGGTAATTACTGTTAAATTTGAAAATCCCCAGTCCTAGCCTTGAGATTCTTATCTAGTAGTATGATAAAAGTCTAAACATGGTTTACGGCTTTGTCCAATTTTTACGTGTGTGTGTGGTTTTTTGAGTCAGGGTCTCACTATGCAGTTCAGGCTCGCCTTAAGCTTACTTTGTAGCCCAGGCTCTAACTCGAAACAATTCTGCCTCAGCCTCTGAAGTGCTGGGATTTCAGGTGTGAGCCACCATGCTTGGCTTCTTTGTCCAATTTTTGTAAAGACACTCATTCAATGACTGGCTGTTTAATCTTGGACTGGTAAGATTAATTTCTAGTTTTATATTTATTATATAATTTTCCTCTTTTTTTGTGTGGTACCAGGAATTGAACTTACAACCCTATGCTTGCTGGGCAGGTACTGTGCTGCTGAGCTATATCCCTGGCCCCAATTTTTCTTTCTTTTGGTTTGCTTTCTGTTTATTATGTGCTTTAACTAAATGCTTAATATCTCCCTTCCTCTCTCTTCCTCCCTCCTTTCTCACTAAAGATTTAGTTCAAGGAGCACAGAGCTGCATCCTCAGTCCTTTTCTAAACTGCAAGATGGAGTCTTGTTATTATCCATGCTGACCTTTAATTTACATTCCTCCTGCCTCAGCCTCCTGTTTAGTGGAGATTATGGACCTGTGCTTTTGTGCCTCGCCTTTGCTTATTTAACAGTAGACAAATTTAATTCTGAATTTTCTTCAATACATGATTGAGACCAATTCCATAGTTATCAATATCTAATATTCTCATTATTCAATTCTAAAGAGCTAGTAGTTTCAATTTTGGCTTATTTTCTGATAGAAAATAATTTCCTGAAAGATAAAAAAATTTTAGAAGCGCAGGCTTGTTTTCAAATGCAATTCATTTTTGTTATCTTTTTAATCACTAATGTCTGGCATGCCTCATTGCTCAACCAAAATAGTCCTATCAGAGGTTTAATAAAATGTTTATTTTTAAAAATATTGTTACTACCACTATAAGACTTCTTTTCTTTTTTAACTACCCATCTGATGCATAACTACCTTAGGAAAATTATTTAGACATCACTATACTGTAAAGTATAAGTTGTATAACACAGTGTTTTTAAAAAAATATTTACATGTGTTTTTCTTCTGCCTTTTCATTTATATGAGCCCAAGGTGTTCATCCACCATCAAGAGATGTTGGAAAAAGATTAAGATTGCTTTGTAGAAAAGAAATGATGAACAAAATGCTCTCAGTTCCTGACATTTAAATGGCATTTTGCAGAAAGACAATAGGCAAATATATTTGAAAACAAAGAAATGCCTGAATTCCTTTGTTTCTGCCCAATATACCAAATGCTAAGCCTGGACCAACAGTTCATAGCATTCTCCTTAAGTTCATAGAAAATAATCTCATCTGCCAGGAAAGTTTAGCCATGAAGTTTGTCCCTTCTGGTTTCTGTGGGTGATTGAGCAGCTCAACATGAGACTCAGGGGGAGGAAATCAAACTGGTGTCTGTGTCTGTGTCTGCCTCTGTCTCTGTCAACGGACCCCAGGGATACTCTACCACTGGAATACATCCCGGCACATCACATCATCACATTTATATTTTTTAGACAAGATGTTGCTGTATTGTCCAAGTGGGGTAACAGGTGTGAACCACCACTCCCAGCTTTTCTGGTCTCCAGGCGTTGCCTATTGAATTGGTGGCAGTGCTTCTCTTCTTAGCATGGAGGGGAGGGGCATGGAAGAAGCCTAGTGAGGGCAGCCCTTTTCTAGCCAGGGAGGCCCATGAAGGGAGGCCAGAGGTGGGTGGTGTAGTGGCCCCTGTCATTGTTCCCAGCTGAGAAGTGGGTGCTGATGGAACAAGGACCCCCCCCCTCCCTCCATGGGCAAAGGCAGAGGTATGGACTGCTTGAGCTCAGCTGGGGAGGAAGCGGCTAAGGTCTGCAAATCCCACAAGCAGTGGGTGTGTGTGTGTGTGGCAGGGTGTGACAGGGCAGCTGGGTGGGGCAGAAAACCCCTGACAGTTTAAAAAAGATGCTATGAACTTCTCTGGCCCTCATGGCCCAGATGCTATGCTGGACAGAACAAGGAAGGAGGAAGGGAAATCCTAAGACCTCACAGTCATGCCTTGTAAACTGCATTAAGCATATTCTATAAATTTGTTTTTAATTAGATTGGCATGAAACCAATCAGACTAAAATTTAAAACTTTACCCCTAAATCAGCAGGTGGACAGTGGAAGGAAGTTTAGAATTATTTTAAAAGCAGAGCAACACACCCAGGAATCTTGTAGAAATCTGCTAATTCTGATTCTGATTCAGTGGTTCCTGGGGCGCAGCATGAGTTTCATTTATTGCACATTATCACTATGATATTCTGTCTTTTACTTTGTGGGGTTTTGAATTCAGACTCAGATTCAATTGTATCTTTGGGTGATGTGGTGGGTAAGCTTGATTATGTCTACCTGACTTGAAACCTGCCCAAGGGATTGGTAAGGCCAGCTTCTGCATCTACCTGGGTGAGTCCTGCTGTGACCTTGGGGTTCATTTCTGGTCCATAACTCCTTCCTCTCTGGCCCTGCTCTCCTACTCTGCTTTCAGGCCACCATGAATTAAGCATCTTCCATGTTTCTCTGTCTTGGAACCAGCAGATCATGGGACTCAGTACCCTCAAGAGTGAACCAAATTATGCCTTCCTTCCTTTAGGTTGTGGGAGTCAGCTGTTGTATGTCTGCAACAGGAAAGCTAATATAGGTGGAGAACTTCAAACTAAGTATTTTTAGAAAGTTACATGGACAGTCTGAAAATGTCATCTTCATGGATAACCCAAAGTTCATCTAGTATAGAATCTCCTTAAAATGTTTTTTTCCAGGAATTTGTCAGCATTGCTTCACCTTACATTTGGCATTTTGTATTACAAACACTAATTCTGGTGTCAGCTTGAGTCCCTTTCTTTTGTAGGCAACCTATTTATTGTATTTATTAAGTTTGAAAAAACTTATCCTGAGAAATCAAATTTATGATTTTTAATGTTTCCACTTTTTAAATAATCCTGCTGGAGTTGGAGTCATTCTTAAACTTGGGGAGTTTTTAGTTGGGTATTTATTGTTTGGCTTCTGTTTCAAACCTGGTTCATGAATGTGGAGCCTCTTTGATCTGTCTTTTAATGTCTTTATCTTGGTTGTTTTCCTTTGCACTCTGGGAGATTCTTTACTCTTTTAAGTCATTATTTCCATTTGCTGTTAGTAAATTTTTTGACATTTCTTCTGAAAATTCTGAAGAGTCTTTTTATTCTTATAGTTGGAACTTTTTCCTAATATTGGTTTACTGTCACATCTGTCTTTGAAATCAGTGTGATTACTGTTGTCTGCTTCCAGTGCTAATTCTGTCTCACCAGTTCCATTCACTTACCATTGGGATCATATTCTTAAGTGATCCTGATCCTTAACTGACCCTGCTTAGTTCACTGCTGCTATTTGTTCCCATCTTCATTTAGGGACTGTACAGTCAGATTGTGCTGTAGAGATACAAGATCTGTCATCATTCGTGTCAGTCTGGTATTCTAGCCCCAGCTTACCTTTTACTCCAGTCCAAAGAGTATGTTGGAGCTGTGTTACCTCCTATGAACCAGAAGCTGTCTGTCCCAAGCTCAGGAAGTTGGGGGGTATTCTCTTCCTATGGTGGCCAGAAGGAAATCTCTTGCCAAGTGAGCTTTCCATAATAACTAATTGCAAATATGTTGGTCTCTTCTGTGTTATTCAGGTTGTAGCTGTTACCATCTGTGGTCTCTGGTTTCTTTCCACATTACCTAAGATACCTAATCAAAGAATGAGAGAAGAAATGAAGGTCAAGATAGTATGTTTTTAGGTTGGACTATGTCATAATTGTTCAATTATTAATAAATGGAAGTGGAAAGGACTTAGGCTCATTACATTCAGCATAATAATCCATTCATGCAAACAATCAGAGGTTAGAAAGAGGACAATTTTGTTTCCCTTACAAGGTAAAAATCTTTTCTTATTCAAAGACCATTAATATCAAGTTGTTCTGCATGAATGAGGTTAAAAGATCTCCAACTTGGAATTTGGAGCTATGAAATGTAAGCACAGGATGTTCACTATAGAGAAAGGATTTTAAATTTTTAAGAAAAATCTTCATCTCGTCATTTTTTTCATAGAAATCATATTGAAAACTATACATTCAAGTTAGAAACTATAGGACTTGAAGATTTATCATAAAGCTATGGACAGCACAGGATGGGTCATGAATAAATAAATACA
The DNA here is from genome assembly GCF_034190915.1 of Cavia porcellus. Taxonomy (NCBI): domain Eukaryota; kingdom Metazoa; phylum Chordata; class Mammalia; order Rodentia; family Caviidae; genus Cavia; species Cavia porcellus. Next base: position 19,740,310 of record NW_026947484.1, read on the forward strand.
TCAGTGGGACAAATCAGTCAGCTCCAAAAATATGCTCAAATATACAAAACTGATTTCTCACACACACACAAAAAAGGCAACTGAATGCATAAATGTTAGCCTTTTCAACAGTGGTGCCTGAATTGGAATGTCCACATGCAAAATACAAAATGAAAAAAGACTGTAGACAGAGACATTCACTTATTACAAAAGCAAACTCAAATGGATTACATATCTAAATTTAAAATGGAAAAAAACTGTAGAAGTTTTAGAAAAACACTTGGATGCAAATCTTGGGTTTGGCAATGAAGTTTTAACATTCAACACTGAAAAATACCATCCATGAGGAAAACAAAAGTTAGACTTCACTAAATTTTAAAACCTCTGCTCTGGAAAACAATGTTTCACAGTAAAATACACTATTGAAAGGATTGCCACAGATTGGGAGGAAGTATTTACCAGACATATATTTGATAAAAGACAGTTCCAAAATATGAAGAAAACTTAGGATATAACAACAACAACAAAAAGTCTATTTTAAGCTTGGCAAAATCTCTGGACAGAAAGTCACAGAACAGACATCTGCAGATGGCAAATAAGCACACTGAAAAATCTCAGTGTCACATCATTAGGGAACTGCAAAGGAAAATGAGATCTTATTATGTATCTATTGGAATGGCTTAAAACCATTACGGTTTATAGCTGGTTATCTACCTCATGTGCTCACAGCAGGGCTTTCTGGAGGTGACTGGATCACAGCAGTGAAGCTCATCAGTGGATTAGTCCATTGTGAGTGTGGCCTGGAGGAGTTTATCTTCTGGGCTTCTCCTGGTCTCTACTACCTGGCTGCCCTTAAGTGAGCAGCTTTCCTCCCCTAGACCCCTCCAGCATTCCACTTCTGCCTGGAGTTGGCTGACCATACTAGGACTGAAACTTCTACAACACGAGCCAAAATAAATGTTTCTTTGTTTAAGTTATGGGTGTCAGGTATTTTGTATCAGTGACAAGGAAAGTAAAATAAGCCCAAACCTAATAATAAATGCCAACAAAGATGTGGACCAAAAAGAACTCTCATTTATTGACAGTGGGAATGCAAAATGGTCCAGCCCTTTTGAAGATTGTCTGGAAGCTTAAAGCTGAAGATAGTTTAACTATATAATCAGTATTTTGCTTACCTGCTGGTTGAAGGGAATATGGATGATTCTATGAAAGCTCATTACTGAGCTTTCAGAAGTTACATCTAGATATTAGTTGAGTATCTTTAGAAAGTCTCCTATCAGATTATATATCTGATCATCAAACCAAAAACCAAAGCTCATTAGAAACACTTTGAGCAGTATTATGTAGATGATAGCTAAGACTATGGTTTACTCTTAGGTTCATCTTACAAAATTAGCACAAACATCTCAACTTTTGTCACTAAGTTACTTCAGAAATTTACTTATGGGAGAAAAATTCCAAATCTGTTTAGTAGACTATCACTTTTAGTACTGTTACCTAACAGCACTAATGGAACAGACACCATAGAGCTTTTAACACTTTCTCTCTAGAATTAATTTTTCCTAGTGGGAAGGCCTAATTAAAATGCTATTAGTGATCCTGCCTGTTCTCAAGATAATCAGTTGGGGCTGGTCCAATAGCAGTGGGTTATCAGAACTTATTAACATTAGTGTCACTAAAGTTGGTATACCACCCCCCCCCCACTGCTAAATTTGACTGGCTTAAAAAAAAAAAAAAAGATAATCAGTTGGCTGTGATAAGAATTGTGGTCTGTGACCTTGACACCAACCAGCCCACTTTGAAATCTGATCCCTACACTTGAGGAACATGCATGCAAAGTATGTTAATCTCAAAACTTGCATATTTTACCTAATCAAAATCCTCATCTAAATAGTGAAATTCAAAGCTTAGTGTATTTGTGTAACTTAAAACAATGGTTTCCAAACTCAGACGCTTTAAAGAATCACTTCAGATCTGTTATGTACCATAATCACCACAAGGGGCATTTTTATAAACTCATTGTTTCTGAAACTTCCCTAGGCAGTTTTGAGGTACAACTGGGTTGGGAAACAAGAAACACACTTGCTGCTTGAACATCTGAAATTGCTTTCAGTCTCCACCACATTCTTCTATAACCTTAGTAACACTCACTTCTTTAAGACAATGGATTGCATTGTTTTTTGATGGGCTGAAGGCAAGGCTGCTGAACTTGGATGTCTTACTACACACTTGTGTAATATTACTTTTGGTTGAAACTTCCTAGGAGTACTACAAACAAGGTTTGCAGTTAACGTCAGGAGGGGACTTTAAAAATGTGAATATAGTATGTACAGAATCTGTTGCTTTTTGAGAAATACTCCAGCCTCTCCCCTTTCATTTAGTAGTTTCTAAGTCTTCGGTTTTGTGGTTACATACATACACTGGCTACCTCCTACCAGAGTTGCACTGAAATAAAATGAAGATTTTTGTCCATTTTCCCACCATGAAGTTTCTCAGTCTCTTCGAGTCTCTAGTCCCATATTTAAAAAAAAAAAAAAAATCAGTCTAGTGGCTATTTTTTTTTTTTTTTTTGGGTCTTTTTCATTTTTACCGGTACCAGGGATCGAACTCAAGACTGCCTGCTTGCAAGGCAGGCCCTTACACCACTGAGCTAAATCCCCAGCTCCCTAGTGGCTATTTTTAAAATAGAAGATAGCATTATAGAGAAATTATACCATTATATGGAAAACAAATGCAATTCTGTTAAGTATTGATAACTGATATCAATGCTATAAATTTATAATTTAGTGTATATACAACATGTACATCAATATATACAACCAACATTACCAATATTGTACTGTAGGCTCTACAGAAGTTTCACAGCTATCAGGAATATGGTCTAAAAAACCAACACAAATATTTGCCAAGAAAACCTACCTTAAAATACAAATTCAATTTATAAAGTTCTATCTAGGGTATCAAATAACTAATTACTGAGGACACAGAAACAGTCATTCAAAGCACAAAGATTTAGACTTGGGTTCCAGATCATGCTGTTGGTGGAATCCTGCATGAGTAGTCATTATGTTTTTTCATAGGATCATGGGAGATCCAACCAATCTGTACTGGCAAAGTGCTTGTCACAGTAAAGGCACATCAAGAGGGCTTTTAAATTGGCATTAAGCCAAATGTGGTAACACACTCCTGTAACCCCAGCACTTGGGAGAGCGATGCAGGAGAATGGGTTACAAGTCTGAGACTAGCTTGGGCTGCTACAAAGTGAGCCCGAGGCCTGTCTGAACTGCATGGCGACCCTGCCTCAAAAAGCCAAAAAAAAAGGGGGGGGGGGAGCGCACATTTAATGCCCTCTCCACCCAGGAGCTAGCCTATTTACTTTTTGCCCAGTTGAAAAATCAAAGATTAAATAATTTCCAATTATGAAAGTAAAAGATATTCCCATGTAATACAAATTTTAATTTATGAAGTTTAACACTTTTAAGACTTCAAGACATTTCCTGTTCATTTAGCACATTCATCTGATATTTTACTGACTGCCTATGCTCACCACATACTAGACCTTGTGTTGAGACAAAGAACCAAAAGCTGCAGAATTTGGAGATATTAAAATTTAAATTTCTCCATACTTCAAGAATTCTTATATTCATTATACTATTGGAATACTGAAATAACTATTAAGTCACTAAAAATACATAGAATACATTTACTTTATGCTCCTTATATAAAAACTAAAGCCATTTTAACCTGGCTCATTTAAGATCAACTTAGACCTTAACACAAACTGCTTACATAACGATTTATAAGATTTAACATTTATAGATTAAATATGATTTCAAGATGTTCTACTGGATCTTATTCTTCTGACTTAGCTTTATCGATCTCTGAATCATTTATTACTTGTTAAATTCAATTATTCTTTGGTTTCCCATGTATTCTAGATAAAGAATTGATTGGTATAGGAATACGCATGCAATAAGGAAAAATTTTTTAAATTGCAGATTAAAATCAAGTATCTATCTGGATGACCCACTTAGCATGTAAAAATATTCACTAGGATTACAAAGGGTTTAAGTGGACACATTCCAGAATAGTAGCCACCACTGTACCTGCTTTCTTTCCTGACAAGTTACCAGCAAGTATAAAGGCAACGAAAACACGCAAAATTCCATATTGAGGTGCTCATGTATTAATTTTAGTGTCCACATTCTTTTATTCATATGAATGAGGTACAAAATGAAAATAGTGGATGGAAAATCATGTCTATTTGCAGCACAGAACATAGACAGGCTCAGGAGCCAGAAACTAGAATCAAATTATGTAGGTCAAATCTTAGCTTTGCCACTCTTCAGTACCTTGGGCAACACTGGTATAATAGTTCTTATCGCACAGAGCCCACGTGACAACTAAACAAACATACATAAGTACTCAGAATAGTGTCTAGCACATGGCAGGCACTTAATTGTTGGTATGATTTAACATTTTTAAATATTTCTGCTCTTTGTACTAAAAATGACTTATAATTTTGCTAACCTGAAATGTTTTAAACATTCTTACCAACACTTATTGACTATGCACCATATAATACACAATCTACAATTGATACATTAACAGCTTTCTTTACAAGAATGAGACAACCTAATAGTAGGATATATTACATAACACAAAAACTGATTATCAAGTTACAGTAGATAGACAAGGATAAAATCTTGTTAATGCTAGTCAGCCATTCAACGTGACTATTCAAAACTGTAAACAAAAAATTATTTGGATTTAACATTTTCCAAACTGAGGAACTAAACCGTATTTTAGAACTCCGAGATGCAGCCAATGTACTTATCTTCTAGATATAAGCATATTTTTAAGATCACAGATTCTTACTTAGATACCCAACATACGGTGTGCACAGAACATTAACAGTGTTTCACTAGGACTATGAAGATTCTTACCCAGAGGGCCTACCAGTATTTTAGGGGTGGGGAGTGGCACACACTCATGTTTACAGTGCCACACAGATGATCTTTGAGTCTTTTAAAGCAGCATGCATCTCTCCCATCTCATTTTTAAATTCACTGACATGAATCCTTGCTATCTACATGGCTACCAACTGTGTCAGGCTGTGTGTTCCCTAACTGCAATGAATTTTCAGTTGTGAAAATGATAATTCAAAATAAACAGTTTTCAATGTAGTATCACCAGTGTTCCTCAACCACTCAATTCTACTGTAATCTGTAAAACCTTTTAGCATTTGTAAGCATTCAGAAGCTTAGAATATCAAACTTGTACGTTTCTAAATTCTAGTCTGGACTTGTACTGCCACACCTGAAACAATGACATACTTTAATGATTTAGCACTTCAACTTGTTTCAATTTTTAAGATTACAAATAACTGAAGTTTTTACATCTTTTGTTTCTAACTTGACAATCGTGAGTAGTGTTATATATCATTTAATTGCGAATTGAAAATTTGAAATACTAATGCTTTCCTGTAAACATAGAAAACTTCAATTAAATCAGAAATGAAACTCTTCCACGCTCTGTGGTACACCCATCTATCACTCAAGTACAGTGAGTGTCCTGAGAATGTTTATGATAATTTTCACTGGCATCTTAATTCCATCACATCAAAGTGGAAAGTGTAAAATAAGAGCACAAGGCTTAATCTATATTACAGATGGTCACCAAATTAAGTTCAGTGAAACCGTATTTGCAAGTCTGAAAGAAAAATTGTAACTGAAGACGCATGGGGAAAATATTTATGTGGCATTTTTAATCCGTATTAGGATTTCGTTGTAACTTTTCCATAAATTTAAGCAAAAATCATCTTCTGAGACATATGTTCTAGTAAATGTATCAATAGTAATGACAGTCAATTTGGTGTGGGTTATTTGAACTTATTAGTAACATTTCATTTTTTCTATTCAACAGAAAGAAACACTGTCTTATGAGAACAAAAATGCAAATAAAATTAACCATAAAAATACTCTGAAGTTAAAGCAAACTATAATCCTCAGCAGATCAATTAGGCAAAAAACCTAGGTGATAGTTGGAAGCACAGGATAAGTGACATGAGTCTTCAGCACTATGAACATTGCTGAAAACATGAGACACCTCTTCAGAGAACAAGCAAAATATTCAGAATTAATCAGGTTTGAAAAATATTGCTTAAATCATTTTCCAAAACACAGCTGTAAGAACTGAAGATTTTGTTAAAACTATCAAGGTAATCGTATTTATTGCATTTTTAGATTCCATTTTGAAACAGAAAATTAATGTACCAGTTTCACCAAAATATGTACTTCAAGTGTATGGGTGGGTGTGTGTGTGTGTGTGTGTGTGTGTGTGTGTGTGTGTGTGTGTGTGTGTGTGTGTGTGTGTGTGTGTGTGTGGTGTGAGCCTAAGGTGTTTATAAGCAAACTGTAGACTGTATGTGCTTTTCAACGGGGCTGAATTAAATATAACCAGCTGCCAATTTTGTGCTCTGACATACTTGAATTAGTGGGTATGTGTATACTTAATTCACTTGTTTGTCTATAATAGATGAAATAAAACACCATCTATACAATCCACTATTAGCAGTGAGTACAACAGCAATAATTATTATACACTTTATACATACTAAAATATTTTCTCTCTCTAGAAATAACTCAGAATGAAACCTAATCATTATAAGACTTAATTTGGGAAATTTCAAATTACAACAGGAAAAATATCAAGTGAGGGTGTGTATAACAAAGGTTCCTGGTCATAATGCTTTAAGATTCATAAGTGCAAGTGGTAGAATAAAGCATGCTCAAATTGGATGCTTTGATCTTTGTGAATTTACCAAACCCTTAAATTAAACAGGACTAACTAAAGAAACGTTTTAAGTAGAGCAAGATTAACTGGAAAACTTGCATTTCTTTTGCCATTTTTGTTACCCAACTTACACAATGCGCAAAGTGCTCATAGGCAACACTACAGAAATACATTTACATCAACAATGAAGACCTGGGGAAATGAAATCCAACAATTTTATTTTAATGAGCTGTAGTTTCTAAATTTGTTTTTATTTTTTTTTCTGTTTTCATACAGTATTGAAAACAAAATGCGGCACATTCACATTTTCCCGAGGAACTGTAAAGATGATCTCTACAGGGATAAACGCTGTAAAGCCTGAAGCTCAATCAACTGATGTTGAAAACTCTCAAAGGGAGTAAAGGCTCAATCTGAATGGTCTAGAACATGTACTGTAATTTTAATAGAAGAGATGGTCGTCTTAATATTAATGATTTAAAAGAACTTCCCAGTCCATGCGAAGAGTACAGTCCAAGAATAAATCAAATTTCTGAATGCACTTTATGCTACATATGTGTACACTTTGCGGTCCTCAGGTGTTCGTGCCAAATATTCTCTCTCAATAAGTCCTTCAATACGTTTCTTAATAACAACTGGACTTGGCAAGAATCGAGCCTTCAACTGCTGAGTTACCTAAAAAACAAAGTACAAATAGTAATTCTTACTTGAAATTTCTTTAATATTTCCATATAAACACACAAAAATCTCTGTCTTGGAACAAAAATAACATGTCATTTTAAGACTCAGAAATCAAACTTTCAGTGATTTCATAATCAGTTGAAAATACATAATGCTTGAAATATAGTTCATATATGAAAAAGTTTTAGACACAATGCATGTTTAGAACACACTTTCTTGTATCAGCATGTGCAAGCTAAAGTAGAATGATTGAATTAGTTGTGTTATACACTTGTATGACTATACATCACTTCACATAACCACTTTGATGTCACTATTTTGCTGACTTCTGGATTACTCTCATTTTTTAGAACTTAAGTAAGTAAGAGCACAAACTCTCATCCACCACTGCTTGGATTTAACCCCTAGGACTACCACTATTGCCCTAAGACCATGAGAAGTTGCTGGGTTCATTTAAGGAGCAAAGAGAGACAATGCCTTAGAATAATGTGCATCCATACGAGGTGCTACAGCTGTCACTCTTTTCTCCCACGATACTATAGTCAACCATACTGGGTCACTAGTAACAGTAAGCATAGTTGCAGTTACAGTTTACCTAGCATTACTGATCAGTTATTCTGTACATTTTAAATTTATTTAAAGCTCTTCACTCTGTAAAGTAGGTCACTTCATTTTATAACAGAAAAATAAGCTACAGAGGAAACTGATGCTAACAAGCAGTAACAAGGCCAGTAGAGAGCAATCTAATAAACCTTTCTGACCTCAAGGTTAATGCTTTTTCCAGTAACCCACATTGCCTCTTTTGGACCATCCAACCATCCATCTGCTAGCTTTTCTTTTCTTTTACTCTTGCTAATCTTCACTTTTCAAAGCTGAAATGGACTGATAGTTCTTTGAAATCTAAAACTTCACAAAACTTCCAGAATTAACATTCCAGTATAAGCGTATCAGTTCTCCACCTACCTGAGATTTCCAATTCTCTTTTCTTAGCTTTTTCAGACCTTTCCTCCTCCTCTATGGGACCTAGACAGCACTCTTTGTCATTGCAATGACACTCTCTAAACCTTCAATTTTCCTGACTCCTTTGGTCCTATTCCATGATACCCTCTGCAAAGAACACTCTACACCTGCTATTCATTTTAAATCTACGAGGGTTTTTTGCTAAGTGTAACTGTTGTTCTAACACCATTTGCATTGGTTAGAAGTTAATCAACTATTAATCATAGTCAAATATAGCCTGCTGCCTGATTTTGTAAAATTATACTGCAATACAGCCACTTCCTATGTTTACATATTGTCCATAGAGGCTTCTGTGCTACAATTAGCAATTACAAAATTTTCCTCAATCTCTAAGAAAGATTAATACAAATTTATAAATTCAAGTTCAGCAAGTTCTCGAACACCATTTTCTGACAAATACGACTTCAAATTTCATATAAGTTCCCTAACCTACTCAACCTGAGTGCTGTACCATACAAAAGCTCATGTCCTGTTTCACACAGGAAAGACAGGCAATCTTGGTTTGGAATCCCTCAAATTCCCACTCCATGGCATTTGTGTATTTATACATTCTTATGTCACTCATTTCTTGATTAGCACACATTACCCGTACTCTGCCTTGTGTTCTCAGGAAAAGATATATTCAGTATCATTCATTAATATGTGCACCACCCGCCTACATTTTCTAGCCCATCCTCTCCTTTTCCAGACTCTGGTATTATCCCCTCATCCCATCTTCCCTATTTTTAAACTTTCCTTCTTTATCATTAGGCTATAAACACATTCAATATCTTCCCATATAGAAGTAAGATTGCAAACCCCTTACTTACCACTTAATTGGTGATCACTATGCTCCCTGCCTTTTCCATGAGCCAGGATCTAGATGCTACTACTGAATATCCATCCTTACTAGTCCAGTGAAAATGTCTCACAAAGATTAAACTAATAATCTAACTGCCAATGTCTTCAGAGTTTATTCACCTTGCTCTTCTCATGATTTTTTTTGAACTCTTGACCATTCGCTCCTTGGTAATTCTCTGTCCTTGCCCATGTTACACTGTTCTGTTTTTTTTTTTTACTTTTTGGCACTGTTCTCAAATTTAAATATGCTTCAGAATCAGCTAGAGAGCTCCTTAAAACCAGATTACTGGCCCCAGAGTTTCTGGTTTAATAGGTCTGCATGGAGACTGAGAATCAAGAAAACAAGTGCTCATTGGCTTTCTCTTGATGTCATGCTGTTTTCACTGCTCCATACATGTCAAGGAAAACAAAGGACACCCTAAACAATTTAATTCTACCCCCACCATTTCAACTACACTCACATACAGTGAAGTCCCAATTTACCTTCTAGCCCTTATCTGCTTTCTGACCTTTGATCTAATTTAGGTTACCTATTCCTGGACATGACAAAATATAGCAAAGTCAACTTGAAAAAAACAACACTAACAGATAACTGTAATACAGCAGCATATTATTCTTCCCTTTTTGGTTAAAGGGATCAATTTCCATCTAACACTCAAGTAGAAAATCAAAAGGTTTAACTGCCCCTGCTCATTTCCCACTATCAGCTGACAAATCCTGCCAACTGTTTAATTACTGAGATTTAGTTATCTACCTACTGCCTATACTGTACCTAGACCTTGGTTCTCTCTTAGCCTATTTCAATGGTTTCTGAGTCTTCCTCTCTTTAGTTTCTCAATGTATAAAATGGAAGCCCTCAGTAAAAGTAAGTTACTAAGTTTTAGAAATCCAGGAAGTTTGTTTATAAAAAGATAACACCAGTGATTTTTTTCCATATTCTTTATAACAAAAGTTGCCATTTTCATTACAAATACATTAGTTTTTAACGTGTACATATGCTACTGTATAGTTATGTTTAATTATCTTATTTTTAGTAAGTATTACATGACTACAGTTTCAGTTTTTACTCAATGTGGTACTTTTCTAAATTTAAGCTATTGATATTGTTTTGTCTCCATTAGCTATCACTGAAGTGTTCTCACCTCTGCTACTAAAACATTGTGCTGCATCTTCTTCCTAGATTTCATTATCCGCACTATAGCAGCTTCTATCTCATGTTTTCTGTCATCATCGACTTTTTGCCTTGTTTCTTTCCTTTCTGGGTCAGATTCACCTTGTTTGGCAGCAACTAAAATATAAATAATAGCATTTAGCAAAAATGTAATGAAAAAAATCTAGTTTATAAGCAGACAATATTACACACAGAGAAAAACTCTTTTCAACTCCTGCATATACACACATAAGAGTCAATGTTCATTTCAGTCCTAAGTTACTCTTTTCAAAAATTAAGAATTTTATACAAATGGTAAAATCAATTTCATTTTTATAGAATACAGTAATTCCTTTTCTGGAAGAAAAATGGTAACAGTGGTAGTAAAACTCAACAGTAAACAATTTTCATTGCTTGGAACTTCCAGAGGTAACTAGTATTCTGCCACCATGGCTCCAAATTATACTTCACTAAAAGGTACCTTCTGTCTCCTCCAAACTGAAAATATTGCTGTAATATGTAAGACTTTAAGGGACAGCTAAATAAGCAATTAAAAAGCACCACTAAGATGTCTATAAAAGGAATTTAACAGTAACTAATTTGACTGTACTTCTTGGGTTTCCTTGGACTCTAATAATTTCTTGTCACAAACTCATTATCACAAACTTATACTATACACCAATCTTTAAGACAGTCTCACTCTTCACTACAGTCTTCAAAGCATTATTACATAATTCCTTTCTTTTTCTATAACTTTGTTCTAAGGTAAATAACAAACAAGGCAAGTTACTAACCAGTATTTTGTTAATGGGATTAAAAGGAGGTAGATGTAAAGTTCCTAGAAGCAGAACCTGGAACATTACAAAGCATGTGTAACACTGCTACCTTAGCCAAGGGCACTGCAGTGAGACAGCAGACTCTAGAAGATCATTCTGGTGTGTATATCCATTTAGCTGTTTCTAGTTAGAATGCCCTGGTTAGAAATAATTCTTTCAGTCATTCACTAAGATCATCAGTGTTATCTTACTAATGTGCATGCACTCACGTATGTATCTATATGCATAACACCGAAAGCTAGGTCCATGAGGAAAAGCTTATTTGTGATTATTTGTGGTAATATTAACATCTGATAATATTAGTCCTGGGCATGTCAGAATTCGGCATTACAAAGTTACTTAGCGTTGAACAAAGTGAAGCTAGGTAATTCAGATATCTATATTTCTATATATTTTCTTCCAAATCTAGGATATACATGAGCCCTAAAATTTAAAAACTGTTTCTGGCCAAATTTATAGTTATATGTCTTACACTGAAGGAAAAAACCAAATTTCACTCCATGATACTTTGTATGTCACAAAGACTTGGGCTGATCTTAGCTAATGAAAATTACAACGATACAGCTTTGATCACAGGACAAAGGCATCAGGCTTTAAGAGACACCACCCTACTTCATAACTATACAGAATCAAAGGGTCAAAGAAGGAAATAAATTTTAAGAACTAGTACATACAGTTCTTAAGGCAATACATTCTGATAATTTTACGTTTAATACTGAAATAATTTTTGGAAATTTTGTACCTTATTTGATGTACTATATGAAAACAACTTCTAAAAAACTTGGTTTTAAAAAATGATCTTATTTACTCTAAATAACTGGCTACATAGATATATTACTCACAGTGAGTAAAATAGCAGTAGGAAGCTTATTTAACTCTAGTTTTGAAACGGCATTAGATTTTTACAGATCAGCAAGAGTGAAATGGCTGTTTTTCCATTAAGATGCATAGAAAAGGCATCTCTTACATTATGTTAAATATGAGTAGCATTCCCACTATCGACTTGTAAGATTATACTAAAAGCTTCCATCAGTGATATTTTTGTGTTTTTAAGAGAAACAATTAGTTTTAAGATTTTTACACTTAAAAATTATTTAAAACCTGTATTATCAGCTTTAAAAAAAGACTTTCACTGTACTAGGTTCAACCCAACCAGTAAGAAACCACTAAGCACTAATAAATTCATAAAACTATATTTGTTGAGAAATAAATGGAAAAAAATCTTTTTTACACTCTGAATTTTTTTTTTTTTTTCCTACCAGGGATTGAACTCACAACCTCGCACTTTGCCAGGCAGGCTCTTACAACACTGAGCTAAATCCCTGGCCCACTCTGAATTATTTTTAAAAAGGCCTACTATACTTGGAATCAGCTGCACTTTGATATGAACACAAATCAATAAAAGCTGCCTTACTTCTGATGCCAAAAAGTGTTATGTAACACCATGAATGATTACTTGTTAAGAACAAAACAGTGTTTTCTTTAAAAGAAAGAAATCTAGCAAATAGGAATTTTTTTCTTGAGAAAGAAATATGTAAGTTTAGGAGAAAAAATATAATTTCAGACACCTGTTTGAATCTTGACTCTGTGCAGTTTAGATGTGAACTGGTCGTTAACTGTGAATATGTGACCATTTTCTATTTCCTTTGACTTAGGCTCTTTTGTGAGAACCCGCTGTGTTGGTTTACCGCAGGCAAGTGACTGTAGGGCTCTAACCAGCTCTCTCTCTGGGATATCTGTTTCTTGTTGAATTTCCTGAAATGGCATCAGATTGACAAAATTAGACTTTTTGAAACATAAAATAGATTAGTTTATCAGCAAGTAAACTGACCAAGCAATCAATGGTCCAGAGAGGTGAGGTCCACAACTTACAACAAAGAATTCTTTGAATATTGTGATTCATCCCCAAAATTATTTGAGATAGCTAGGAGTGATTCAAATATTCAAGGTGTTAAAAAGACATGCATTTTTGCTTTAGGAGACGTAAGAGCTATTCTAAAAATTCATACCAAAGAGATTATGAAGAAATGTTCTAATATTTAGGTAAAACTAAAGTATTACCCACAGTTAACTGATAATTTTAGAAGATTTTATACTTATCCAAATTTATATACACTATCATTTTGCACACTGCTCAGCTATTTCTTTCTTTCTTTTTTTTTTTTTTGTACCGGGAATCGAACTCATGACCATGTAATTGCAAGGCAGGTGCTTATGCCACTGAGCTAAATCCCCAGCTCTCCTCAGCTATTTTTTTCACTGTGGAAAAAATAAAAAATCTAAGCTGAAGCATTTATCGTAAGATTAAAGTTTAGAAGTCAAACTATAAGAGCAAATGAAAAACTTGAATATATGGAAATTTAAACACGCGAATCAGTACAAAGTCTGTTCCAAAGTTCAGGAGATAACTTTTGTTACATACTGTAGTATGAATAAATCAACACTGGGGAAAACCATACAAGTAGTGGCGAAAGAATACCATCGAAAATGGAAGATGAGAACTGCACACTTATTTAAATGAGGTGGCCATTTTATATGTATAGGGACATGTCAGTGAATAAAAGTGTCACTCCCTTACCTACAGAAATCATCAGTGAATTTTTAGTGGCTGTTTTAAATCACTGTTCAAAGATTTAATATGTAACACTACATAATACAGCATCTTAATGACTTGATATTTGAAGGTAAAACTTAGTGTCCATTAAAATTATTAAATATTTTAAACTATCTCCAAATGTTTTCTGTAAAAGCCAAGTAGTAAAACATAGCAGACTATAGAGATAAGTATAACAGACTTTAAATGTCCTGAATTTGAGGGGTGAGCAACCAGGAAGCTCTGGCACATTCTTGTGGCATTACATGGAATTACACATGCACTATGATCAGGCTTCTATTTGTGTCTAACTGAAAGCTCTCAACATTAGAGAGGAAGTTTTTATTTCCTTCTGCTTAAAATTGCCCATCAACATCAATGATTTCAAGCAACCTGAAAAAAGGAAAAGTAAGGCTGAATCACTAGAGTATTTTTCAGTTTGTTCTTAAGTTATGATGACAATTCTGGAAAAGGACTTGTGTTTTAGGGGCCGGGGATATAGTTTAGTAGCACAATATCTACCTGGCAAACTCAAGGTCCTAAATTCAACTCCTGGTACTAAAAAAGCCAAACCTAAAAGAACTTGTGTTTTTACTTATCCCATTATTTTTGTCAGTCCTTTATAAAACTAGGATTCTGAAAATCCTTGCATTTATTTCCTATCATAATTTACTTAAAATATATTATTCACGAGAGCTGCAGGTTAGTATCCATAAAAAACAACTGCTGGGGATTATTTAATTCCACCTCTGTCTGAAAAGTCTTATAATGTGTGATAGAGGGACTCAGTGTTTGCTTAATATCCCTGTGACTCAACTGCATATACCTTGTATGAAAATCTAACACCAATCTGTTAAATAGAAGGAGAAAAATCTTCTAACTTAGCCACTGAACAAAAAAATCCTAGGTTTAAAAACATTTCCTAGCCAGGCATGGTGGTGATTGTTTGTAATCCCAGCACTTGGGCAGCTGAAGCAGAAGGATCGATGTGAGTTCAAGGCCACCCCAAACTGCATAGCAAGACCCTGTCTCAAAAAGACAAAACAAAAAAACCCCATATATACCACACAAATGCTATTAATTCAATATTTTAAACAATTCTTTAGACACTTTAATACAATATAAAGTGATTCTTTAACACTATTAATTCTTGAACCTAATTCTAGGTTTAAAAACATTTCCTGTATTTACCATATAAATACTATTAATTCTTTCATCACATATATAGGATGAATATTAAAACAGGCCTAGAATTTAATCTTCGTGCTCTTAATTTCAAATTTGTACTTTTTTCAACGTTCACCTTGTGTGAAAGCTGATTTTCAGTTAGGTATAAATTCAGCTGTGTGCTTCTATGAAACCTTTCAAAAACCTCTTAAAAGTTTAACTTCTTAAGCACATGATCTTCATGTCAACCATGACACCTTTTCAAGATAATAAAAAGACAACTGAATTTAAGGTGATCAAATAATGATTTGAAGGGAAAAGCATATAATTACTCAGAAGAAGAAAGTATGGATACAAAAAAACTCTATTGTCATCAAGACAAAACTAGCATGAGGATAAACACACAAATCAAAGAAACAAGTAACAGCACAGACACAGCTCCAAACATATATGGTCAACTGAGTTTCCTTTATAAAGATGTCATAGTACTACAATAGAAAAAAAAAATAGTTCTATTTGTAAATGATGCTGGAATGATCAATTTATGGTGTGAATAAATCTTAATGCTTACTTTATACCAGATAAAAATTAACTTAAAATGGTCATACAACTAAATACAAAAATTAAAAATTATGAACTGCTTGAAAGAAAACATAAAGAAAATCTTCACCATTTCATGGTAGGCAATATTTTCTTAGAACATCAAAAGCACAAACTATGAGAGGAAAAGTGACTAATTATTAAAATATCCTCTTCTTAAAAAACAAAACAAAAACCTTCCCAAAAACCAGCAAGCAACAGATTGAAAAATATTCAAAGCACAAATATCTCACAAAATACTTGCCCAGAATTTGTAAGTTGTATCTAAAATTTTTTACATCTTAAAACAGTATAATAAAGATAGGAACACACACTTCACAGGCAAGACACAGTGTCTTATAAACATACACAAGATGCTCAACATCATTAGACATCAAAGAAAGGAAAATTAAATCCACAGGATACAGTTGCAAACTAGCTAAAATGGCTAAAATTATAAAAACCACAGAGGAAATGGGACAAATGTAGCTCTCTTTCACTCCTGCTGGGAATGTCCAGTAGCCTAACTGTTTATAACATAGTTTGGCAGCTGTTTAAAAGTTAAATATAATAGCTCTGTTAACAACAGCCCAATTCTGGTAAACAATTCGAATGCCCATCAACAAGTGAATTAAGAAAACATAGCACATCTATATGATAAAAACATAACTCCATGGTAAAAAGGAATGAACTACACAGTACTGATACTATACTTTATGAAAGAAACTGAATGCAACATTACATGATTCCATTTACATGAAATTCTAGAAAAGGCAAAATGAATCCACTGGAAAACCAAGCCAGATCACTGGTTACTTTAGAGTCGGGGATGGGCTAAGGAATAGATTTGACTGATGGCAGTTATATAAGTATACACATTTAAAATGCAAATTGTGCACTTATGTGTGGTTTTTATATGAAAATTATACTTTAATAATGTTAATTTAAATAAAAACCAAAGTGAAATGTAACCCAATAATCTATGAAGTTCATACAGTTCCATTGCCCAATTGTACAGCTTTCTCTAAAGGTATTCAAAGAAGTACTTTTACAAGAAAGACTCAAGTAACAACTGAGAGTTAGAAACAATACATCTTTTGAAAATGTACATAGCCGCAATGTGTATTTTTCTCTATTATACCTCAAATGTGTATTTTTCTCTATTATTAAAGAGCATTAATATGGTCATCTGGAAGGTGGAGACTTGCAATATGTGCTTCCGAGTATTTGAGCCAGTCACTTGTGCACCTCCAACACCGACTTCAGATCCGTCTTCCTGTTTGATTTAAAAACAAATTAAATTATCTCCTGATAACCTTAACAGTATCTTTCAGAAATAAAGTTGTTCTCCAACGAACTATTTATTCCACATAAAAAGTAAACCTATTAAATATGTGCGGATACACACACACAAAAAAATACACAAATAAGTCTTTATTAGCCCTCTATTTTAATGTAGCAGAGCAAATAATAATTCCCCACACTTAAAAGTATTTTAACAGTACAATACAGGATGATATACAATAATGCATTTATGAAACACAACTAATGTTACAGTAATATCAAAAGTAGCCAGTCTGTTCCCCCTCTATGACTTAAGAGGCTTAAAGTACATCTTTGTTTTCAGTAATTAACATGTGTGTTATGTTTTAAAAATTTGATTTCTTTAATAAGGCTTCAAAAATATTACTTAGAAACTTTCTCTTTTAAATAAACAGCAAGGAAGTGAAAGTCAAGCACTTTAGTCTCCTCTTCCTTCTTACTTACACCTAAATATGTAATAGTACCAGCCAGGCATGATGGCACATGCATATAATCACAGTTATTTGGAAACAGAGTTCAGAGGATCACAAGTTCAAGGCCAGCCCAAACAACTTAGTGAGAACGTGTCTTAAAATTAAAAAAAAACTTAAAGGGCGACAACTAACTATACAAATATACATATAGCAGTGCCAAATATTCATGTAAATAAACTGTAAAACTTTTCCATTTCAATTAATTATACTCTTTAATATTACTAAAAATCCTTTTGGTGTTACAATGATTCATCAAAATGGGGATGATTCTAATTCAAATTTAAATAAAACAGGTATTTGTTGCCTAGATAGCAACTTACTTTTCTTTAATATTTTTCTAGAAGCTTTTTGGTAACTTTCATTTTTAAAGGAAATGAACCTGATTTGATACTTATTAAGTAATGAAAATTGTTTCTGTACTCTGAACTTCACAATTTTAGATATAAAAACCAATAACTTTTTAAAGAGGAAGACAACTGCAAGTACACTCTAGTTTTTTAAATGATTTCACTAACACGTATATCTCACAAATTTCAAGCATCATTTTTTCTAGTTTTGGTTTATGAGAAATAAGATTATACAACAATAATAAAAACTGCATGGTACTGACACAAAAAAGGAATGCACAAACCAACAGAACAAAAGACACAGAAACAAACTCCCACAACTACAGCCGTATGATTGACAAAGGAACCAAAAATACACACTGCAGAAAAGACATCCTCTTTAATAAGAGGTGCTAGGAAAACTAGATATTTATATGCATAAGACTGCAGCTAGATCCTTATCTCTTGTTCTATATAAAAAAATCAATTGGAAATGGAAGACCTAGATTTAAGACCTGAAGCTATAAACCTGCTAAAAGAAAAAGGGGAAACAACTGAAGCTGCAGGCACAGGAAAAAGATTTCTGTGATAGGATTCCACTGGCATTAAAAACAGCAAAAATCAACAAAGGGGATGTTATTAAATTTAAAAGTTTCTCATATAGCAAGGGAAACCTACATAATGAGAGAAAATTTTTCCCAACTGCTCTTCTGACAGCAGAGTATATTTAGACTATACAAAGGACTCAAAAAAGTAACAGCCCCCCACATTAAGTAGCCCAATCAGTAAATGGGAAAATTAATCAGAGACTTCTCAAGAATATCAACAGCCAGTAAGTATACTAAAAAATGTTCAGTATCTTCAACCATTAGGGAAATACACACTAAAACTACACTGAAATTCCATCTCACCCTACTGTCAGAATAGCTATCTATCATCAACAACAAAAAAATTAAGTGTTGTAGGATGCAGCTTTCCCTCCCCGTTAAAAATTTTAACACAGTTCTACAATGCTGTTGGTAATGTACATGATTTGATAAAAAATACAGTGAATGTTTACATTGTAAAAAAAAATTACAGCACACATTACCACTGATTTCCCTCAGTGTATATCCCCTCAATTTTGAAGTTTATTCTTGCCACTTTCGGAAGCAGCTCTGAAGTCAGTCATTTTGTGTCTTTAGTTGTGCTGTCAAGGCTGCTCTGACATCCTGAATTGATTAAAAAACATTTACCTTTCATGGTCATTTCTGATTTGGGAAAGAGACAGAAGTCACACAGCATAAGATCTGATCAACAGGGTAAATGAAGACACACTGCAATGTTTTTATAAGCCTGCCTTTCTATTGGATGGCACTCAACAGTAGCATTCATGGGATCACTCATATTTTTGATGATACCCCGTAAAGACACAAAAACAGAACTTTCAAAACTACTTCAGAAAGGTCCAAGACTGATGGGAAAAGAGTACTTAAAGTTAAGAGAGATTATTTTGAGGTACATTAATGGCAGTAGGTCTTTCACCGTAACCATTTTTATACTTAAAAGCTCACTGTGTATTTTGACCACACTTTGTAAATTACCAGAGCCACTACAGAAGCAATGCCGAGGCTCCTCAACTAAAACTAGGGCTTCCATTTGATTCACAGAAATACTTGGACACTCAAGTTTATGGAGGTATAATTCACAATAGTCACATATGAAACTGCCCACATGTCTACTGTCTTGGTAATTTTACTCTTATTGCTGGGACAAAATACCCAACCCCCAAAATGAAGGAAGGAAAGCTGTATTTAGCTCACAGTTTATGGAGTTTGTAGTCCATAATCAGTTGGCGCTAAGGCAGGGTGGTGTTTGTAGTCCATAATCAGTTGGCGCTAAGGAGCAACAGCTCATGGCAGTCACCTTTTCCTCCCTTATAATGTATGCTGGCTATCCGCCCCTGGGCAGATGCAACACTCACATGGCCAGCGCTAGACAACAAACCAGTCAAAAATGCTGCCTTTGAAAGGCTTGCTCCCTTCATAACCACTTGAGTTTTGGGGGGAACATTTAAACACAAACCATAACATTCATCAACAGATGAATGGATAAAGAAAGTATGGTTTATAAACATAACATTCAGAGGGGCTGGGGATTTAGCTCAGCGGCATAAGCACCTGCCTTGCAAGCAGGCAGTCATGAGTTTGAGCCCTGGTACCTAAAAAAACCCCCAAAAACCCAAAAAACGTAACATTCAGCTATAAGAAAGAATGAACCTAAGTATTTATCTGAAGGAAAGTACTTAAGGACTAAAGGAAAGTAAAAGGACCTGGGATCATCATGTTAAGCAAAGTAAATCAGATTTAGAATGACAAGTACAGTGTGTTTTCCATAATACACAGATCTAAAAGATGACACAAAAGTATAAAGGAGATTAGACAAGAGACAGGGAATAAGGGGGAGGTACAAGAAAGGGCAGATGGTGTGGCATGGACATGCTCCGAACATATGCACTGATTCAGTATTGTAAAAATTAATATATTTTTTAAAAACTCAAATTAAAAGATTAAAAAAGAGAAAGTATTACAGGAGACCAAAAATTGTTCAAAGGACCAAGGCTTTATATGCCCTCAATTTAATTTTACTATTTTATGTACCCTATGTCACAGTTCAAACTCATTGTCTTATTAAATCATTTTATTTTATTTCTCCAAGAAGGTTATATATTCTTCATATTTACAAATGTTATTTAGCAACTGAGGAACAGAAGTAATAAAATGAAAAAGTTAACCTTTAGTATCAGATAAAGTTAGAGAAGAGAAATAGTCTACCCAAGTGAACATATATCACCAATCAGTTCTATAGACTAATTAACTAATAATATTTACCTTTTTAACTGGACCATAAAAAGTGGCATTGAGATCTGCAGAGCCCATATGATGCTGGAGTGTGAGTTGTCGGCCACTGTGTTTGGCTAAGTAGAACCTTGAGCAAATCAAGTCAGGTTTTAGACTCTCACAATTTGCATATATGAAATTACAAACTGAAAACAATCCTTAGAAACACATATCTATATATACATACACACAAATATATATTATATATACATACACATACATACATACATAAGGAGGCCTTCAAAGTTAAAAAAAAAAAAAAACCTTAGGAAATAAGCTGGGCTTCAACTTTTTAGAGAAGAGTAAATGGGGGTGGATGCATGTAAGATCTAAGTAACTTAGCTGGATACTAAACTCTAAAGGTAGTACATCATAAAATTCCTACTGTACACTTTCCCCTAGTCTACTACTGCTCAGCCCTGCTGTTCATAAGACCATCTTTCTCCACACATCAATAATTAGTTCTTCCTAAGGTAGTAAAAGACAACAACAGCACAAAATGTATGGCCACGCACTTATGCTTTAAAGATAACATTTGTAAAATATATTCCCGAAGAGAGTCTTATGCAACTCATATTTACATATTAAAAATATAAAGGATAAATTCTCATTTTGAATGAGGTAAAAAATGAAATCTATTCATTCTTAATTAGGGACATCATTAATGCTAAAGTTTACTTCAATCTTGAATAATTATTTGTACTTAGAAATACAAAGTCTAATTTAGGTTTACCTTCTGAATATTTCAAAAGCATGTCTTGGTGCTGGTGGGATGTTGCACTTTGGTGTGGCTGATTGCGTGGGCCAATATCCAGTCGTGAGCACCCGGACTGTGAGATCAACACCACCTAAAGATACCTACATTAAGCAGAAAAGAGAATTCCTTACGATTGAGATTAACCATATAGACACTAAGATTTATCAAAGTAGTCATCTCCATGTCTTTGTATACCCATGTATATAAAGGGTATCTTCTTAAAGTTAGACACAGACTATTTTGCAAAGTTTAACTATTTTGCAACACTTAACTATTCTGGCAAATAATTACAATTTACTGCTTAAAATGTTAACTTAAAAATACTAAAAGAATAACTCTTAGAAAGTGAATAAAATCTTACTGCTATTATTAACAACTTTAGTTCTGGGGCCTTTTAAAGATAAAATGTCTAAGGGTCATATCTATCATTTTAGAGACAATTCTGTGATAATATCTTTCATCTTAGTTTGTGAATTTTTACCATCCTAACAAACAAATGGCATGTTCCTAATATCCCAGCTCTACACCGAGCAAAATGTTCATGTTTCAACATGTAATTCACATTCTAAGAGTTATCTTTCATTGCAAAACATTTTCAGTAAATATATGAGTAGATATTTAACACAGAGTCTTACCCCGGTTGCCTGCAGATGTTGCCTGAATTCATCCATAGTTGTGTTTGAGATGCTCATATCCCTAAACATTCCTTCCAGTTTTGATGTGAACTGACATCCACACTCAGTCTATGGAGGAAAACCACAAGTATATACAATTAAGTGGTGGACTTGTACCAGCCCTGATAATCTCCTTGTAAATCTTTCTTCTAGTTGCTGTATGATTATCAGATTTTAGGACAGTTAAGAATAATCCAAGGATCTTACTTTAAAATGCAAACTTCCAGACACTTGGAGAATCCATGGAAAGGAGGATCTAAAACTTTGTATTTTTAACAAGCAACTCAGATACTTCTGAGTTACAGGTAGTTTAAAAACTACTCTTCAGGAAACAAAACTACATGGTAATATTCTTTGTATTGTTTCCTTTTAATCTTTCCCTGAGCCCCTGTAGCACCAGTACAAATGCCAGAATACTCTATGCAAAAACTTGAAAAATGTTAAGTAGAGTTGTTAAAGCATGAGTCTAAATGTTCCCTCAAAGCCTCATGTGGTCATGGGTGGGGCTTTTTCAGAGATGGCTGGTGTGACTCATGGTGTGATGCTAAGATAAAGGCACTATGATAAGGAGTAAGAGTGCTATCTACCCTACGGGTAGGTAGTCTGAGTAAAATAAAAGCACAGAAAGAATTGCTGTTAGTTATTTGTAGTTTTTCCCCTGTGGCTTGCTGCCTTCTGCTGGCTATGAAGTGCTTCTCCTCTGCAATGTATCGCTGCTGTCCTGCCTTGGAGCCAGCCAACTATGAACTGAAATCCTTACAATCTGTGGGTCAAATAAACTTTCCTCCACTGAATTTGGGTGTTGGGTATTTTGTCTCAGTATGGAGAAAAGTAAATAAGACAACAGTTTACATCCTGTTCAAACACAATGTACCTTCAAAATTAACTTTTGAAGTAAACATTATAAGTAAAGTAAATTACTTTCCAATCACATGTAGGCACCCAATTAAATAATAAATTTTAGTTAGTTACACTCCAAAGTATACCTTACCTTTAATTTAGATATCATGTTTTTTTCAGAGTCATCAGAAACACTTTTATTTGTGAGAAGCCTCCTTGCAAGGTGCTGTTTATAATAACGTTCAAATACATCTTTTTCTTGCATAAACCTAAAAAGAACCATTGCCTTATCCAATATTGTTTCTACTTCTTGTTCTGTTAGCTGAAAAAAATCAAAAGATAATTTAAGAATTATAACGTTTTAGTTATACACAAAGTGTCACAGCTCATCTACAGTTGAAATAAACTAGTTTCTAGAAATAAACATCTGGTTGACAGAAGTAACAGGGATCTAGTTTGAGACAGTGCCTCTTACTTCATACAGCAGGCACAATTCTCATCTCTCATCTAATGCAGCATTAATGAGGGGTTGGAACAGAACTCCATCCTTTTAGGGCTAACATTAAACTGGAGGCACAAGGTAATATAGGGCTGGATTAAGGGATGACTAAGAACAAATAAAGTAAAATTTTACTCATAAAAGGTATTTTAGAAACTTTTACATAATATTTAAGCAGAAACTTACATAGCCAAAACACAGATCTTTTCATTTAAACTCATTCAAAACCTAAATTTTGCAAACAGAAGAGCAAAAAAATTGTTATAATTGAAACACTAAAAGGTTCCTTGCCCTTATCTGTTAAATTAGGGCAGGATAATATGGTGGAATGTTATATTAAGTCTGTATTTCTGTAAAAAGGAAGATTAAGTGGATGTGTGATTTCTGTGCATCTTTAGTAATCTTTTTATTTTCTTAACTATGGTTAGTACTTCTGTTATAATTTGTGACCATTTCACTATTTTTCCCTTTTGTCCTCCAAGTTTTAAAATAAAGTGAAAAAGGGTCAATTCATATATAATCAAAATCTGCTTAATTTTTATTTTCTCCGTGCCCAAGGTTCCTGAGATAATCATAGATTGAAACTGAGCTCTGGTATATATTTTCAAACTACTTTCAGAGCGCTATGCTTTCAAATTCCCAAAATCAATATATGTTTGATATATAACCTCCAGAACTAGATGAAAACAAGAAACATTTTGTACCATGGGAGAGTTTCCAGGTTTTCTGCCATCTACAGCACACTGAATTCTCAGTCATAAAGACAAAGGTCTTAACAATTATATCTACGTAGCTGTTTATTTTTCATGCCAATTACACATTAAGTGAAATGTCAAATAACTTTTGTAAATACTTTAAACAATATTTTATAAGATTATAGCACAATGAAATAAAGAACTTTGCTTAAAAATATCTAGAAAGTTTCCTAATTTATACTTGATTTCAACAAATAAGTTTACTGTATTTTTAAATATTACCACTCACCCCTTTTACTCCCTTTTTCAGCTTATCATCAATAAATAATGAGAGGTATTCAGGGGACCTGGAGTTGAGGTTGAGAAAATATTCAAAGTCACCAGCGATAGTTTGTTTAAAGAGCCGGTCATTGTTGAATGATTCCTGGAGGAAGCGATCAAACCTACTCTTCAGATCCAATAAGCCCTTACAAACAAAAATAAAGAAATTTAGAATACACTATAAATTTTTTTCACATATACATACTAAACATTGTTAATAATAAATATGTGTATTTAGCGGTAAACTTGTAGAATCTATATAATTTTCAAGCCTCTAAGCCCATATTCAAAATGTCAGTGATAACAGGAGTATTCTGTCTTCCCTGTATATTTACTGTATTAAAGATCAGCCAAATGACCTCCTCACTGCTCCATCTCACTTTCCTGTCTTGATCAAATGGGCTAGACAGACAGATAATTCAGCTTAAAAAATGCACGAGAAAGCTGATTATAGTAAATATGAACTAGGAGCTAGTTTGTCGTAACACTGCTTGAAAACATTTTGAGACAAAAAATATTAAACTTTTGGTTTTCCTAACACATTAAAGAATATAAAGCTAAGGCATAAAAAAATAAAGCTTGCGTTACTGAAACTATTTTTATAAAAGGGCTTGATGAGGTTAATAAATGGGAAGCACTGCCTGATTCTGACTGTCTGATATAATTATCCTAGATGGATAATGACACATATTAGTTTACACTGGAATAATTGGACTGAAAATATTTAACACAGAGTTATATACTAAATGTAAAATGTTATTACATGTAAAAACTTTTGGAAAAGTGGTCTTTTTATAAAAGCACATGTCAAAATGACTTTACCATAATATAAAGAGAATTTTCTGTTTATTACCTGGATATAATCAACAGGATTCTTTCCTTCGCCTTCCTCAGAAACAAGGGCTTTACCTTGCTCCCTCAAATAGGAACTCATACATTCACACATTGTCTTCAAACCATTTGGCACACGACTAAATAACTTGTACATGCAAGCAAGGTCTGCAATCAGAAAAATACAATTGACTACATTAAAGACTAAGGCAAAATGTGAATCCATACTGTCAAGGGAAGCTTATTTCTCTAGTACTACCAATCATTTGCTGAGCACATGGCTTAGAAACAAAAAATAGCAACATGGAAAAAATGAAAACAAAAAAAGGCTAATTCATAGGTATTACTGCAATTCATGAAATACAGCTTTTAAGATGCTTTGAAACATTAATATCTTAGCAAATTTAATTAACATGAAAGATGCCAAATAGCATAATAAACAATGCTCCCCAAAATGAAATTTTCTGAGTTCATATGTAATTTTCTCTATGTAACTCAAATGTAAAATCTACTGACAGCACAAACATCTACTGAAAGGATAACAAATGGTAGTCAGCACAAGGAGGAAATTTAAAAATCAACTGAAGTTTTATACTGGAGCCACAGTAATATGAGTAAGAGTAAAGGCAGTAGGAACTGCTTCATTATAATTTATGGGGAAGATTGTATGATATTCATAATATAAACATTTATTCTTCAACGTTTTCTTCAAAGCAATTCCTATTATTTCTCTGGTATCATCAGTCAATATCTGTATTTTAAAAACTGGTCTATGGCACTGTATTGTTTTTATTTAGAATGAAAATCCTGGTCTCTACCCATTTTTGTATCATTTTTCACAAATTTATAATGTAGATTTGAAATATTCTTATGTCTAGTGTTCCTCTGAAATAGGTTCCTGAGAGATTATAATATCAAAATTTTACAATGACATAAAAAGCTTAGTTTTAAAAACTTTGGAAATTCAAATTAGCAGTTAGGTCAGGGGCTAGCCAATTTTCTTCTGTATAGCATCAGTAATAAAGGTTTTACACTGGTCAGCCATACAGTCTCTGATGCTATTACTCAATTTTGTCAGTGTAGCAAAGCACAGATAATACATAAATGACTGAGCATTTGTTTCAAATAAAACTTTATGGGGACTGAAAATTTATACAGAATATTATTTTAAGTCTTCTCAACTACAGTGGTCACAGGCCTGATTTGCCTACTCTTGGCTATATTATGAGCAATTTAGTACTTACAAATACAGTAGTATTTTTAAAATATACAGAAACAAATTTTACAAAAGAGGATTCTAAAATTTGTTTCAGTGACTTTTAACAGTTAATTGTATTAACAGTAAGTTCTCACTATTTTATTCCTACGTTGTTATAACTTTTGCTTATGTTGTATATTCACATATAGGTGGCATATATCACAGTATAGTTTTCCACATTAAAAACAAGTATTACAAAATGCAACACTAATTTATAAATACAAACTTCAGCAATGGTGGCATGCCCAATACCTCTAATGAAATGTTTCTTGTCTATCTTGTTCCTATGTTATTACAAGTTTTGTTTATATGGTATATTCAGCTGTAATAAATTAATATAAATTAATACAACTTAGATGTATTTTAATATATTAGAAATTTATTATGGAAAATGCTTGTAAAAGGTAAAGGAGAAATGTGAGGAAAAAGCAATAGGTAGAGAGACCCGACTCTGATGTGAGTCTTATTGCTCTAAGAATAGAGAAAAACAAGGACTGGGTACAGAGTTTAGGCTGCAGGATACTTAGAAGAAAACCCTGTCCAAGAGAAGTCTTGAGCCAAAATTTGCCATTAGAGGAACCTCACACCCCATGCATGGGCCTGCACCTGTAGCCCTACTAAGCTCAGTGACAACCTAGAGCAGCCAGAGCATGGAAGCTCAGGTGTGGATAGAGTAGGAGAGCAGGGCCACCAGACAACTACCCTCCAGCAATAAAAGATATGACTAATACATTTTCATGGCCCCTGAAGTTCGAAGGTTTTGACTCATGTATCTACTTCATGCTGATTTGAGGAGCAGTGCCTCTGTGGTTCCCATTTGTCTACCTGCCTGAGGGACACTAAAAGATAACTGGGAGATAAATTAACAATGTGAAAGAGTAAGAGCCAGGTGAAGTGGCACATGCCTATAATCCCAGCAGTTGGGAGGCTGAGGAAGGAAAATTCACCAAGAGTTTGAGGCCTGCCTTTGCTGGTCAATGAGTTCAAAACCATCCTGAACTACACAGCAAAACTCTGTGTCAAAAAAAAAAAAAAAAAAAAAAAAAAGTGAAAGAGTAAATGAAAAATATTTGGCAATTCAAAATTAAGTACTATTTCTTATAAATAAAAAATACACAATAAAACAGTAAAAACAAGGTATTAGCTAAACTTTGTTTCACTCTTGTCTGGATATAATAACCAATGCAATTTACCTGCCACAGTGAGAAACTTTCACTTTCTGATTTATGAGAATCTGGCTTCTTAATGGTGGGATTATGCTTTTGAGACATTCTCAACCTATGGCGCAAGAGTAGGGACCACCACAATTAAGACAATTCATAATTAGGTCCCCAGTAGTAAGTCAGGAAAACTGAAGCCAGAATTTTAAAACAATCTAGAATCACAGATAGCTACTTGAAAACAAAGTTCAAAACAGAGCAAAACCATGGTAAACACTGTTTCGCTATTTCCTTCATTCATGATCTTACTAGGTGCTGGCCACCGTTGGACATACCTAATACCTTTAACACAGGTCTTCATACAGATCACAGAGATGTTGTAACTCAAGCATGTCCAGCAGCAATACCCTTATCCAATACTTTCCAGGCCCTAATCTCCAGCCCATTTAATCACCTCCCTCTACACACACCCAAGGCAGGTAAGACAGCAGGAACTCAATACCTAAATACTACATTATGACTGTTTTTCAACGTTCATTTTGTCTAGGAGGCAAAAATGCTTTTCATAAAGTCTAGTCTGTCAGAGACTATTTAGATTAGGAGTCATCAAATTATAGCCAACGGATCAAAATTCCTCATGCCAACTATTTCTGTAGAACTTATAAAATTAACAATGTTTTTAAGTGTTTGGTGGGAAAAAAAAAACTCAGAAACAAGCTAGTGATGTGAAAATTACATGAAATTTAACTTTTAGGGCTCATGAAATTTTAGAAGAACAAAAGTCAGGGTTTTCTCTTTTGTGTAATTTTTCTACAGCTACTTTCTCCTATTATGGCAGGGATGATTGGTTCATAAGCCCATAAGCCTAAAATATCTGCTTTTATAAAGAAAAAGTTTACCAACCCCCTATTGCAGACAATTATCCTAGAGTACCTTATTTTAGAAAACCTGGCAAATGCAGCAGAACATGTTTGCTGCAGCAGAGAAACCCTTACAAAGGAGTTTTTCTGATTCAATAATAATTTGTATACAACTTTTCATAAACTTACATAGAGAAATATAACACAGGCAAAGATCCAAATAAAAATAATGGATAAATCTATCTTAAAATCCATCTTTAACCCACTTCTCTTGTACTCTTGTCTCTTAAAAACTCTCCTTCAAAAATCCTTTTCTATTCCTGATCTATATTATGAGACCAACAGTAGTATTCTGTTTTACCAAAGATAAGCAGGTAAAATACTGCTAGGATTTCATCTAAGAAGTAGAAGAACATGATAACCAGGTTTATTTATTTTCTAATACCGTATTTCTAGTTTGGAAAGTAAGTTTTAATCCAAAGTATCAGAAACTAAAAATGAAGTCAGTATGATTTTTGCTTTTTCACTTACAATTTTTCTTATGATACTTATTACTTCTATGTCTTTTTTAAGAAAAAAAGTAAATAACTATAAATAATATTACAGTTACCTCAAAAATGTTAATTTTTCCACTAACTAAATACAGTATATCAATATGAAAGACATTGATATGTTTGTAGTTTCTGGACTTTTTCACAACTAAATTTACAAGAAAACTCCATACAAAATGAAAGATGGAAACCTGGAATTTTTAAAAAGAGACACATAAACTACAGCTGAGTACATATCAATAGAAAGGACCCAAACTCACTGGTATCATAGAGTATAGAGAAAGCTCACTGGCCTCAGCAATAATACTAAACCTCTTACTTATGCAAAGGAAAATCTCACTCAGATCACTAGAAATACTGAAAATCGTTATTTTAAGGTATAAACCATTATTAAATTGTATAAAGAATAGTGATAAATTAATACTATCTACCATAATTTCTTGAAAACTGACATTCACAGTCTAACTGTAGAGTAAAAACTGAAGTTAGAATAAATATTGTTCCATTTATAACACTTACCTTCTGTCTTTCCGTTTTTCAACATATGTACTAGCCCAGAATTCTCCATTTCTACTATGGTCTTCATGTGCTTGGAAATGAGTTCCCTCTCCACCACTTTTACAATGGGCTCTTCGGTTGATTTGTCAAGGCAGTGCATCACTCGTTCTATTTCTTCATTAATTCTAGCTTCTACTTTCTTTATATATACTGAAGCACTGTTTTCAGCTAAAAACTTCTGGCTTTCCATCTGTAATTAAATGACATGATCTTTTTCAATTTCTTTCTGCTTTTAACTTGGTTTCTATAATGTTTCTCATAAATTAGCCTAAGTAAACCAAGATTTTGCGTAATTTCTCATTACATATACTCATAGTTTGAATTATAGTCTTCAATTTGCCTACCTAAAACTAATGTGATACATTATCTGTAAGCAGTGTACTCCAGAGGGATGCATGAGACTCCAAATGAGAACAGGAAATTCTTCACTTCATTATACATTATTAATAGAAAGATGAATTATTCATCTTAAGTTTTGCTGGCATCCTGCTGGTTATTAAAGTCTGCCCACCCCATTCCCTGATACAAAGGGCTATATATAATACAATTTGAGAAAAGGTGCTTTCAAGTAACAACCTTGTCTATCTTGCAGAAGTTCCATTATATTGCAAACATTAACCCAATTGATTTTAGCCTGATAGTAGTGGTAATAAACAAAACTATGTTGATAATAAACATATTTATGATAATATAAACAATACATACAAAATAACATTTTCCATTTGCTTAATAAAAAGTAGCTTTAATTCTTAAAATTATCGAGTTCTTAAGTAGATATACTAAACAAAAATCTTGAGTAAGATTATCTCCACTCATTATTAAAAACAGTACATGTATTTATACACCGGTACAAATATCACTGTAGCACATTTTAGCAATGAAATCAAATTAAAACTATGAGAAAGTAAAAATACTGTCAAAAACATGCAGAACTATCTGATGGAATGTTAGATAATAAAGACACTGTACATGATAAACTAATAACTCATAAGCATTGAAATATGTTCTGGGCTCACCAGTGTAGCCACAAACATTTTCCTGAGGGTCTACCAACTGACTATGAAGAAGAAAGCACCAAGTCCACCTTTTTTTAAAACAATGGATTAATGGCAATAAAATTCATTGAGTATTTTATTTTTTTGGTGCTGGGGATTGAATTTGCGACCTCACACTTGCCAGGCAGGTGCTTTCACTGCTGAGCTAAATCCCTTGCTCAAGTTTCATTTTTATACATATAATGGCTCTTACTGATCACCTACTAAATTAAGACTTTTAAGTAATTTCTTTTTTGGAGTTAGCCTATAATTTCCTAATCAATGAACTTTAAGATAAATATGATGTGTATGCTATGGAATCGTGCATATCCTTATATGCAGCCATACTTTCACTGTTATATACTACCTATGATGTTATGTTACTTTAATAAAATATTAAGAATTTTTCTAAGTTTACATGTTTTGTAACACATAATGTTCACCTTCAAATTCTTCAAATTGTTATCACTGAGTTTCTTCAGTGGAATATGAGAAATTGGAGTTGGTGTGCTAACAGGTACTTTTTGCATCCTCCCTTGCTCATTGGGCCTCGGTCAAAAAGCCAAAATGTTCAAACTAATACCTACATTCAATAATGTTAAAGACATCCTAAAAGATTATTCATCTATATCTTCATTGATTACCTGAAAAAATTCTGCAGACATTTCCAAAAAAGGAGCTTCAAAATCTTCTTCATAGACTGTTCTTCCTTCAAGACCTAAAATCATTAACATCTGGCAAGCATTTCTTATTGCACCTCTGTAAAAAGAAGTTATCTGATAAAGATTCACAGAAATATTCAAAACCTTCAGAATACTTAACTTTTATTAAAGTGATCAATCTCCCAGGAGTGACTCATTCATATGTATTGTAATAATAAAAAAATTTAATTATGCTGGAGAGGCTTTGGGGATATATGTACACCCCTGTTTACAGCAGCACAACTTGTAATAGTTAAATCTTGGAAACAACTCAAATGTCTATCAATCGTGGAATGGATAAAAAAGATGTGGTATTTTTATACAAAGAGGTATTACTCAGCCATAAAGAAAGATAAACTTGAGACTTTTCTATAGGTAAATAGATGCAACTTAAAACTACTCATAAGTGAAACAAATCAGACTCACTTGAGTAAACATCATATTGTCTCTCTGGTTGAAAGTCAGTAAGGTCTAAAATGTACAGATATTGGGAAATGGGAAGTAATTTGTTTAAAAGGAAAAAGCAACTAGTAGGCAGGAGAGGGAGGGAAAAAGAAAAATGCAAGATAGCTATACTATTAGTGTTGCTTGGCTCACTCAAAGGAAAGATTCATGCTAATAGTGACTGGGGAATTTTTTATGTGCATGTCTTATATGCTGAGTAACTATTTTGAAGGTAACAATATGCAAAGTATTAGTTATTGTTATTCTATTATTGCAATGAAATTGTTTTACCTTTCTTCAATAAAAGAGAAAAATTTAATTGGAAAATGTAATGACTCCACAGCTGTTTATCTCAAGTTATTTTTATCCTATCATAAACTTTTTTGAAGAAAATACATTTAAGATAAACAGCTGTTTATTTAGAATCCAGAGAAGGGGAAAATGCAAATAGGTAAGGCAGACTGTATCACTGGATGTAAATAATAACATACAGCTGTTTCTAGGCAATATAAATTTTTGCATTAAAAGGCTTTCAGGCAATCCTGATCAAGCAGTAAAGCTGAAACAGTAAAAATGTCACAGGTTTGAAGCTAACAAGTGCTCTGAAAAGCAGAAACATTAATCTTACTTACTTACAAGGCATTTTAGCAAAAGCATCATAAAATCGGCATTGCAATTAAAAACAGATATATGATTCAGAAAGGGGGGATATACCTCTCTGTCATTTTAAGACTATGATAAACATTTTTCTTCAAAACGATTAAGAATGAAGGATAGATCAAAGTTCAGATGGGCACAGTGGTGTTTGCCTGTGGTCCCAGGTATTGGAGAGCCTGAGGTGCAACTACTTGAATCCAGAATTCTAGAGCAGGCCAACCAGCTTAAAAGTTGTGACTAATGTCTGACTTTTTTTTGGAAAAGTACATTAAACAAAGCTTAGGATAGTCTCTCCTAAAAATGTAAGAGATATGTGCTTCAATTCTAAGTAACTGATAGCTTTGAAAAGTTTCACAAAGTGCTAGACATTGAAGAGTTTATTTTAATAAAAACTATGACAATGAATTGGTTTACTGAGACAACCACTGAAAATTCAAAGTACAAGAGTAAGAAAATGGGCTGGGAATTTAGCTCAGTGGCTTAAGTGCCTGCTTGGCAAGTGCAAGGTCGTGAGTTTGATCCTAAGTATTAAAAAAAAAAAAAAAAAAAAGAGTAAGAAGATAAATGACATACCTGTCTACAACTTCTCCTTTCCGCTCTCTTGCAATCATATCCAACAGAGTTTGCCGAAGATGGTCCCTAATACACCCATAACGTACAACTTGATCTCGAAAAATAATTAACCCCAAATTGTAGACATTCTCCACATTATTTTGTTGTACATATACACGGTCCTGCAGTTAAAACAAAATAACCCTGAATGCACATCTTACAAAAATAAAGTATTGTGACAGCCAATAAAAATAATGGATATAGTGGATGTGATGGCACACATTTGTGACAGCAGCTTCTAAGGGTAGGGCTTGATGAAGCATGAGAATCTCAACTGTGCAACCTAAAACAGAGTAGAAGGTGTAACACAGTGGTACTGTGTTTACCTAATATGCACTAGGCTCCTGGCATGGGTTTAGTTCCCAGTACAGTGATGATACTGACAACAATGACAACTATGTCAATGATGATAATAATGATGATGACATCAACAGAAATAAAATTCCAAAAGCAGTTTTTTCTCACATGACAAACATTTCACACTATCTTAAGTACTATTAAATTCTCCAGTACCATTCAAATTATACAAAATGAAATCTTTACACTCTATAATAACTACTGAAACAAATGATGGTTACAAGATAGTTGTAATTTACTCTAGGAAAGAAAATGAGAAAAAGCAACCACCACACCCAGAGAGGGCAAATAAACATAAAGCAGAGAAAGGCACATCACGTTTTTTCTTCAAAGTTATACCAGGCCTCAATCAGGTTCTTTCTTAGATATTTAAAAGACTATTTCCTTTCAAGCAAAATTAAAATCGGAATGAAATACAGATCCATGAATTAAACTGTTATTGGTAAATATAAAAAGCCACTATAAGAGTACCATATTAAGTATCACACAATGAAGACACTTCTGGTTTCTGTCACCTCAGACTCAGTACTTACTGAAATCGTTTTATTCTGCCAATCGTCTTACTTTCATGTTCTTACCAAAATTATTTGTATCATGCTTTAAACAGCACAGATAATCTGGAATTACTGGCTGTCGAAGTCTTATTTGGAGCATAATATACTAAACCAAGAAATAAGCATATTGTTTTTAATACAGAAAAGAATGTTACAATTTAATTCCTTTCTCCTCTTAACAAAGATCCTTCTTGTCCATCAAACCCTCTAACAACAGAAAATCACTATGTGTTTATTTTTATGTAAGTACTCAGGAAAGAGAGCTCACAGCTTTTGCCACATTCCTGGAGGAATCTGTAATTTAAAAAAACAGTTAAGAGCTAATGCCAACGGTTATCTGTGAACCTTCTGGAATACTGTACTAGATATAAATTTGAAGCAATACAACTATGACCAAACTACAAGATTAAGAGATTTCCCATACTAACAATGTGACGAGGGTGCTACTGATCAATCTTCCACACAACTTTAAATTCTCTATGTGCAGCCCTCACTACTACAGCACCACCCTGGAAATCTTCTCTTCATTCATTCATCTTATACAGCAGGCAAAAAAAAAAAAAAAAAGCCATTCTATTACCATATGTAGTGCTTATAGTTCTACACTTTTTACAATCTTAGAACTCCATGTTTTCAAATCTTGACATCAACTTCAGTGAAAATAAATGTTTCTATTATTGTTTAAGCGAATTTGTCCATAAATTCAACTTTCACAGTACTAAATGTAAGTTATCTGTGGTGCAGAAAAGGATTCTCCAGGAGAATCTCTTTTACCTAATGGCTGGTTAAACAAAAACAGGTGGTAAAACAAAGCAACTATTCAGCACACCTGAATCTTAAACTTTAAAATATACGGATTATTTAGATGTTAAACTCCTCCTTCCCCGTATACTTTTTTAAAAAGATGAAGATGCCGGGGATTAAACTCAGAGCCTTGTGTATGCTGTTAAGCATATACTTTACTGCTTACCTACTATCTGGACACTCCAGATATTAAAATTTTCTTTGAAAAGGAGTTCTCTAATAGATCAACATCATCTTACTTATATACTTATACATAGTACACTAACATTAGTGTTTCAGCTTCATTATGGTACATGATTAATTGAAGAAATTTGCAAAGCAGTTTAAATATAAAATATCTTTCAAGATTTTTACAATTTTATTCCTATGTTTTAAATTGCCTATACCTAATCCAAATCAATATATTACACATTTACCTAGAATAAAACGCCTCAAAAGCAATCTATTTTGCCAAGGAAAAAAATTCTGCTGCTTTTCACATTTTATCAGTTTAGACAATATTAAATTATACAATAATAATAGTAACAGACATAAACATGTGTGAAAATAAAAGCATCTGACTTTCAGGAAGCACAAAGCTTAACTGGTAGTAGCAGAATAGAGATATCTATAATACAAAGTAGCCTGAGATGAAACAGAACTTCTTAACAATCTGGATGCTTTTAACTTTCAATTACACTGCAATCATATAGCATACTAAGCAAATTGTTAAGGGAAGAAAAAAAATGTATGTATGCAAACACACACATATATAAAATTAGCAAATTAGCAAGTTGACATCTACTAAGATAACTCCTTTTTAAAGAAACAAAATGTTTTTAATTTAGGGTAAGAGAACTGACAAATAATTAAGTTAGGGCTCTGTCTGCTTGCCTGACAGAAAAAACATATACAATGTAATCTTTAGCATAAATTAGGATATTTTAATGTTTCTTTTTATACTGCTCACGGTATAGGTTACTTGACATAAAAGTTCATTCATTTTAAGAGTATTTTGGTAATTTATACTTGAATGATATTTATGTTCAAATTTCTATAATCATGCAACTACTGCTATTAATCAAGTTCTAGAGTATTTTCATCACCCTGACAAATCCCTTGGGCCTGTCTGCAATCAATACCCACTCCCAATACCTCTGCTTATGCATAAATTTTCTTCTTACAACTTTTCACTGTAGTTGATATCTTTCATGTTCAATTTCTTTCATTAAACGTAGTTTATAAGGCTTACTAATGCTGTAATATGTATCAGTATATTGTTCTTTTTAGAGCTAAGCTGACGGATATTTGTTTTTTCTTTATTATGACTAATGTGACTTAAGCCTGTACAACTGTTTTACAGATGTATGTTTTTGTTTTTTGTGGAAGATCCTTAGAGAGGAATTATTGCGTCACATGGAATCTACTAAGTTACTTTCTAGTGACTATATCAGTTATAATAAATTCTGAATATGAAATTATAATAATGATAAAAATATGAGCATTTTTTTGGGCATCATCTCTGGCTGTGCTGTTACCTACCATGTGAACTTGACAAGTGATTTATTCAATCTGGCCCTGAGTAAAAAAGAATGGTAAAACTGGTAAAGATAGCCACGAAAATTTTAGTGTGATTTCTTATTAAACTTTAGTCCTCTGACCAAAAATTAATGTACATAGCGCCAGCTTCTCTTTTCTGTATTTACTACTTCTACTTCTTTCTTCTGTATTTATGATCTCTTCCAAATTCTAAGTAGATTGATGCTATTGGTACTGAAATAATAGTAAATCTATAACCACATAATTATTCTCTTTCAAGTTCTCTGGGGGAAAAAGGAAGAAAGGGGATGAGACAGAGGTGACGAATTCCTCAGGGATGCTGTGAGTGTGAAGGGGAAATGATTTGAGGAGGAAGCCACATGTGATGTAAACACAGAGGTAACTTAAAGGACAAGAGAAACAGAGATATTGTAACAGAAGAACTAAACATGTTTTTTGAGACTGTCAAGGTATACATAATGATTACAACTAAGTCTCCTTTAATTTAATAAAAAATATTATTAACCCTGAAATCTGATTAAAGATACCAGAGACCAAGTAAGTGGAAAAGGAAAAGCCTAAAATAAAATCTTCATGGTGACAAGTAAAATTAGTAAGTTATTTGTATTAAGTGTTTGATATATATATATCATCAATTACTATCAAGTATAAAAGCTGTAACACATATAACTCAAGTATGAATGTTAACAACAAATGCAAACATATATTTAGAATAAACTGTGATCTGCAAATTCACCAATGATAAAAATTAAAACATATGTTAAGCATACTACATTTGTTTATTTCTGAGTAGCACAGCAAAAGGAATTCAGCCTCTAGGCACCTGACAACATTTTCATAACAGATTCTAATAATTTCTTGTTTAAAAAAGTAACTTATTTAAACAATGTTAATCATTTAAATTACTGTTAAATTTTTGGTTTTGTCTACTTCTATGTGAACATTTTTTTGAAATCATGGCTCTTGTTAATCGCTAGCGGAAAAAAAATACTTTTAATGTATGAATAAAATTAAGAAAGTCATACCAAAAAACAGATAATATACTAACAACTAAAAAACCCTTCAGACTAGCAATACAAGAGGCCCACACCTGTATTTCCAGATGCTTAGGAGGCTGAGGCTATGCCACCAGGGTTCAAGGGTAGCCTGCGCAACTTAGCAAGACCCTATTTCAAAGAAAAATTTAAAGGCAGAGATATAGTTTGCGCTTCTTGGGTTCAAACCTCAGTACTACAAGGAAGAAAAATAAAAACCCTCAGGCTGTCTAAAATACTACAGCTCTGTATGAGTTCAACATTAGTCACTGATTTATTGCAGACAGCTCATTGGAAATACAAAGTTGGTGGAAGTTTCTATTTACATTTTTAAAGCCAACATACATTATAAATAAAATGTTCTGAAAACCATGTGTCTGAAGCCTACTATGGGAGCCAAAGAGATAAACTATGCCTTAAATTTCTATTTATAGCTTTTTCTTGAAGTTGCTATTTCTTGGCCAAGGAAGTCTATAGGGAACAAGAAACTTCACAAGCTAAGTAGACCTTGTTGTAAAAGGAAGGAACCAAGATGGGGACCATTTCAAGTACTCTTTTTCACAGAGATGGGTAGAGGTCAGGTGCTTCTGTCACTGGTTTCATTCATATACAGCCTGATAAAGCAACTTACAAACACTTCACATGGGACATAATCATGTATCTTGTCATATTTTTCTAGTCTTGAAAGAACAGTTATAATAAGACTTCCTTTCCAAGAACAATTATAGGGCTGAATAAAAATTAAAAAGCCCTACTTTTTTCTTAAAACCAGTTAGGATTAGGTAGGTCTCAGTTGCTGTGGAAAAACATGAGTGTCTTTCACTGTTACAAGAAAAGGGAATCTCGGAGACCTCCCGGAAGAACTCTTTGCTGAGGTATCTACAAAATCTAAAACTCTTCCAGCAGACAAGAAAACATAAGCAAACAAGGCACCTGGCCCTATAAGGCTATGGATATTACTACTTCCACCATCTTGGTAAAGATCTGGCTGTGTTGTTTTACTGCTGGATCAAAGGCAAAAACCTATCCAGGCATGGTGGTGCACTCTTGTAATCCTAGCACTTAGGAAGCTGAGGGAGGAGAAACCTTTGCAAGTTTGAGACCAGCCTGCACTACAAAGTGAGCGTTAAGGCCAGCCTGAACTCCATAGCGAGACACTGTCTCAAAAAGACCAAAAAAAAAAAAAAAAAAAAAAGCAGATACCTATACAGTTAACTAATGTGTAAGAAATCAAACTCAGATGATAAAGGCATGCTTGGAGGTGTCAAAGTACAGTACACAAAAATATGTTTCTCGCAAAAGCTAAACCTATGCAAAGTCAAGAAGTGCCTTTATTCCACCACTGGAAGGCCCTTTCCTTCATGTGCCCAGTGCAGGCAAAGAGAACCAGGAGAAGGCCTGCCTCTGCCTGCCTGGCGTTGCTTTCCTCTGTGTGCCCAGTGCTTGCAGAGAGAACCAGAAGACCCACTTCTGCCTGCTGGGCGCTGCCACCAGAAGGCCCTTTCTTAGGCATGCTCAGCGTGGCTGAAGGAGAGAGACAGATCCACCTCTGTTGTGCGCCGCCAGCAAAAGGCCACACCCTACATGCGGCCAATGTGGGCAGAGAGAACCAGCAGATCCACCTTCACCTTCAGGGAGCTGCCATCAGAAAGCTCTTTCCTACAGGCAGCCAGCAGGAACAGGGACACTCAGCCAGGTAAGCCCTGTGCATCTGTAGGCCACCACTAGAGGCCCTGGTGCCCTCAGACAGCCATCATCCAGTAGCAGAATCAGGCAAACACATCCCTGTGTGGCTGCCACCATCGTGGGAGTCCCAGGGTAGAGACATAGGCTGAAAGAAGCAGCCCAACCTATATGCAACCCTGATCATCAGCAAAGCCCCAGTGTAGCTGCATAGCTCTGGAGGAACCCGGTCCACATCCTACTACCTCCCTGTACATGTGGAATTAGAGGAACCCAGGTGCCTGTCCCATCCCCCTACACTGCTTAGGGGCAGCCAAGTTGGGAAGTGCCTGGGACCCCACAACCAGCTTGTTGGGAGGAACCCAGGAGAATGTCAAGACAAACAAGCAAAAGGGAAACTCAGATCTCTAGCCCACACACAGTAAGTCTGGGAGATACAGTAATGGAAGAAAACAGAAGTCACACACCTGAAATCTCTGAAAGGATAGCAACTGAAGTAAAGAAACAATTTCATGAGATTGTAAAAGCAGCCAAGTTAGAAATAATGTCTCAGGTAAAAGAAGAAATTACAAACATAATGAAAGAATTATTCAGCAGGTCTAAAGAAGACAAAGACAAAAAAGGAGCATAGGTAAATGATGGAAATCTTGAATGAATATAGAGAGGAATTTGACAGATCCAGGAAATTAAAAACTCAATCGAAAGCTGGCAAAATCTCATGAAAGAGACTGAAGATAGACCTTCAAACCTTGAGGACAGGATTGCAGCTAGTCATTGTGAAAAGAAAGATCTCTTAAAAATAACACAGAATTAGGAAACGGCTACAACATGATGCAAAGAAGCATAATTTATGTGACAGGTATCAATGAAAAAGCAGAGGGTCAACACAAATGAAATTAAAAGGATATTCACAAAAGTAATAGAAGAAAACTTCCCAAACACGGGAAATGGATCTGGCATGCAGATAAGTAAGGCATATAGTACTCCAACTAGCCATAACCAAAGTAAATCTACACCCAGACATATAATAATCAAATCCGAGAAATTCAGCACAAGAACAGAATATTAAAAGCTGTTAGAGAAAAGACACAGATCACCTATAAAGGAAAACCCATCATAATCACAGCAGACTTATCAACACAAACCATCAAGTCCAGAAGAGTTTGGAGTGAAAGAAAACAACTTCTAACCCACACTGATCTACCAGCAAAATTATCTTTCAAAATTAAAAATAAGATACTTCCATTATAAACAACAAGAAGGAATTCATGACTACCAAACCAATCTAACAGAGAGTGCTAAAGAATACTCTAGAGAAAGAGAGAGAAAGAGGACTATGGTTCCAGGAACAGCAGCAGAGGAGGATCACCAAACAAGATAGGCAACTGAATGATGAGGAGAAGTGGAGGGCCAACAACAGGAGGATAGCAAGGGCAGAGACAAACCAATGAATGCTGCTTGTAACCATTAATATAGATCGCCTCAGGTCAGTAACAAAAAGAAACATAGGGAGAGTGGATCAAGAAACAAGATCCATCAATATACTGTATACAAGAAACACATGTAACTGGAAAGGAAATTCACTGACTGAAAAATCTAAGGAGAGAAAACAGTTGTTCCATGTGAACAGGAGACCAAAAAAAAAAAAAAAAAAAAAAGGAAAAGAAGAAAAGAAAAAAAAAACCAAGAGTAACTTGTCTATCAACTGCAGGATGGATTAGAAAGATATGGTTACTTTCATGAAGTGGAAAGCTACTCAGCTACAAAGTAGAATAATCTCAAGGCTCCTGCAGGTAAATAGATGCAACTGGAGATCATGTTCATGGGTAAAACAGTTTGAACTCATACGCATAGGAAACAAAGAGTTAATGGGATCCAAAAGCAGAGTAGTTAATGTAAGAGTAAAGGGGAGGAAACATTTGGGAAGGAAAGATGGAAACTAATGTCAATTTCTTACTGTCTTATCTTGAATTCTTGCATTGTTCACACAATTTTATTACGTTTGGCTTTGTTCAGTCTTATTTTGTTAGATTTTATGCTGTCAGATGGTAGGGACAGCTATTTTGAATATAATGGGACATTTTATGGTAATCATGGTTTCCTATTGTTTTCAAGTCTTATAATGCTTTCATTCATTGATTTGATGGATTTTATCCTGGTTTGTTTGATTTTATTATGTGTGATGGTATGAACAACTACTTTGAAGAAAAGATAATTACAGCAGCCATTGCTGATTTACTGTCATCTTGTTTTGAAGTCCTACCGTGCTTTTGTTCTTCTGTTTTGATTGGTTCTATCCTATTGTGTTTTACTTGATTTTATTATGTGAGATGGTGTAAACCAATTTTTTGAGGAAAATGAGACATTACAGTAGCCACTGTTCATTTCCTGTTATTTGGTTTTGAAGTCCTATAGTGATTTCCTTCTTTTGAATGGTTTTATACTATTTTGTTTTGTTTGATATTGTGTGTGAAGGTATGCTCAACTATTTCGAAGAAAAGAGACATTATGGTAGCTACTGTTGATGTCTGGTTGTCTTGTTGTGAAGTGCCATGTTGCTTGCATTGTTCTGTTCTCTTTTTATTCTCTTTAAAATTAAAAAAAATAGAAAATAAAAAAGTGCCTTTATTAAGTCTAAATGGTATTAACAAATCAAAATGGAACAATTAAAATGAAGCAAATAAGTTCAAAAAAATAACTCATTACTTAAGTAACAGCTGCAAGAAAAGGATAAGTACATTCAAATCATCACGTTATACATACAAAAGCAAACTAGGACGAATGGGTTCTGAATATGCAAAGTACTAAGTGGAAAAGAGGTACCTTGTAAATTCTTTCAGTATCATGCATACTTAGTGTTTTATTTTGAACAGTGTTTGGTTGTAAGACTAAACAGAGAAATTTAGGAAGCAAATTCTAAAACTAACCTTTGCGTCACATCCAACTGTGAAAATTGTATTACAAATATAAACATGCATAGTACTTTGGCTCAATTTTAAGGAAACTCTTAAAAATGTCTGCTCTAAAATTTACAACTTTTTCAATAAATTAATGAGCTAAGGGAGATTATGTATTAGTACCCATATTTATCTACACTTCCCTGGCTGGCCCTATTTGTGGCCACTAGCAGCTACTCTTTATTTAGGCAAAAATTTAAAATGCTGTAAATAGCTTAATTTATCAAGTTAACTTTCAAGCAGGTTTTTCAAACTCTTAAAAATAATATTTCCTCTTTCAGTTTCTCTTTGACACAGTAAGCATTATCTGTAACTCTTTTTTATCTATTTTCCTAACAGAACATATGAACAAAGGAACAGATTTTAAGTATTAAATATTTACCCTGCTTATAAATTAGAGATAAACCCTGAGAAGTTTGACTCAACATTTTTCTAAAATTTAAAACACAACAACAACAACAATAAAAGGAGCTCAATAGTTAGGCTACCAGAACAAGTTGGAACCTGCCTTACTAAATGCTTAATCACCAGGCAATCTTTTTTATCAACAAGTAATAAATTAAAATTTTCAAACAGATTTATTTTCAAGCCATGATACAAATACAGGGTAAAGAAAGTTTAACACAATAAAGATAGAAAAGAACAACATGAAAATTCAGAAAAATATTAGAAAATTTTTATTTTAGAATTTTAATAGGAAAGTCTAATCAGATAGAAATTAATAAAATTGTCAATATTTTCTATAATGCTGCTGCCTGAGTACACTTTTAAAGGGGTTCCAGTAAGATATAAAATAGTAAATTGTATAGACAGATTACTATTTTTGTTATTTTACGTTATAACTGATAGTAAATGTAGTAGAAAATCATGGAAACTTTCTGCGAAGACTTAGACATAACTTAAGCTCAAAGTAAGTTTCTGCCACTGTAAAATGGATTTAGTCTCTCAGGGCTATGAAGGGTTTTAGTGGAAACATTTAATGACCTATAAGTGAAAGGAAAAAAACCTTTAGAAAATAGTCCGTATTAGGATAGAGGGGTAACTGTCTTGCAGCAATGATTGGAAGATCTGTTCTAGAAAATACAGTATGTCTGCATTACAGAAGTGATTCAAAACTATGCTGCCTCCAGTTTGATCTTGTCTCTGTCACATAACAGGTATGAGTTTCCTCGTTTGTGAGTAACATGTACCTCTAAATGCTATTCCACGTATTATTTACACTCAACTACCTGGCAAGAATAACTATGAAACCTAGAGGAAAATAAAGTTAGACTTCTTACTCCCTGGAAAGTAACTATTTTAAAAAAACACATCAAAAGACAAGTAATGGCAAAGATACAGAGAAAGTGTAGTCCTTGTACACCATTGGTAGGAATGTATGACACTGTAGCTATCTTCCTCAAAAAAAATCGTACTTCTTCAAAAAATTAAAAACAATAAAATAAAATCATCATGTGATCCAGCTCCACTTCCAGATATATGTCCAGTAAAAACTGAGAGCAGGCTTTTCGACAGGGTATTTGTAACCTATATTCACAACAGTCAAAATTCGGAAACAATCCAGGGCACCACTCAATACATGACATATGTACAATGGAATATTAGCTTTAGAAAGAAAAGAAACTCTGACGTACCATAACACGGATGAGCACTGTGCTAAAGACATAAATCATAAGACAGTAAATACCACACGACTTCATTTATAAGGTGCCCACAGTGGTCAAATTCATACACAGTACACAGAATGGTGGCTGGTAGAGAATCGGAGGAAGCAAAATGGGAAGCTACTGAATAAGTGTAGGAAAAGCTATGCAGCACCCCCCCCCCCACACACACCAACTTCCTGCCAGTTGGCTACGCAGAAGCAGCAGGATGGAGCCACATCCCCACAACTGACTGATAGGGAGGAACACAGGCTGATAACTGAAGTAAAGAAACAACCTAATGCTTGTATTGATTGACACAGCAACTATGCAGAGGTTAACAATATGCAGTACAGTAACTATTGTGTATTTTCTACTGTTTTGTTCTGTTTCACTTTATTATTCTGTTTTAGTCCCTTTAAAATAAAAAAGTAAGTATAGAAATTCAGTTTTGAAAATTGAAAATTTCTGGAGATGCATGACTGTTTCACAGAACAACATGAATGTGTTTAACAGCATTAAATTATCTTTAAAAATGATTAAGCCAGTAAACTTTATGTTATGTGTACTTTACCATAACTTTAAAAACAAACCCAAATGCTACATCATTAAAAGCATCAAAGCAGAACAAAAGAACCCGAAAATGTGGAGTGCCAAGATTTTAG
Organism: Cavia porcellus; assembly: GCF_034190915.1. NCBI lineage: Eukaryota > Metazoa > Chordata > Mammalia > Rodentia > Caviidae > Cavia > Cavia porcellus. The sequence goes on from NW_026947484.1 coordinate 19,784,636, forward strand.
ACAAAAGGCAAACATACTGAAAAAGCAGCCCCTCACTTGCCTTCGCTCATTTCTCCTGGGTCATTTGCAATAACTGCAGGAATAGGAAAAAAGAGCAAAGCAGAAAGACACAGGTGGAGCTGGCGGGGCTGACTCCCAAACAGTAAGGAAAGGACTCAGAGGTAATGATTCTGAAGAAACAAACACAAGGAAGAAGGAAAAAAAAAAAAAATCTGCAAATAGTGCAGAGTGCTGAAAGAGAAAAGTTACAATCTGAGATACAGTTTATGGAAAGCAACCTGGTTAGCACCTCAAGCTTTCATTTAAAGTCCCAGAAGGCTAATTCCTGTGAGTAAAGTGTATGCCCTGGAAACACAGGCAAACCAGAAACAGACCAACCCTACCATAGCCTAAACTCATTGGTGATATACTGCTTTACTACTTGAACACAAAATGCAAATTTCATTGGAAAAAGATACCAGCCAGTGCCTCCACAGTTTTCCTCCTCACAAAATGGCACGCATCCAAAAATACTTCCTAGGCCTCCCTCCACTGCAAACAAAACTAAAATTAAACAACCCCGGGTCAAACAGAGTCAAAGTGTTGTAAGATTCTAAGGTACAAGGATCTAATATGATATACAAGGATGCTCACTATAACCTCTAAAATAAATACTATAATAATAATAATAAAAGGGATATACAACTTATAAGGAAATCAGGTGATGGGCTAAGAAAACACATACATTACTCTAAGCAAAAAAAGCTGAAAAGCCAATAAAGAACAGATGAGATTTAAGATTTGAGATGAGGAAAAAGGAAAATGGTAACTTTAAATCCAAATGTATCCATAATTACTTTAAATGTAAATGAATCAAATATTTCCACTTAAAAACAAAGATATCAAATGAGGTTCAAAACCATGTTACTCTGGTAACATGACACGCTTTTTAGGATACAAGAAGGTGGAAAGGATGAAAGAAATTTGCTATGTAAAAACACTGACAAAAGAAAGCTCATTCAGTAACACCAGACAACATAAACCAGGAGGCAAGAAATATTTATTAATGGAGAGAGGAGTATTTCATAAAAATGAAAAGTCAATACAATAGAAGATAAAACAATCATAAATATTCACTTTGTAACAAAACCGCAAATTACATGAGAAATTGATAACCTATTTAATGACTGCTAACATTACTCAACAGCTGCCAAGCAAATAAAAATTTATATGAAAGATGTGAACATAGTTAATAAAGCTGAGCAAACTGATATTTACCACATTTCACCTTACAACTCTACATCAAAAAATGAAATTAAAAACTTCTCTTCATCAAAAACATTATTAAGAAAGAAAAAGCACATCCACAGTGAAAGATAACATCATTCAATTGGTATGTCTAACAAAGAACTTTTATCCCAAATAAAGAATTCAAAATATACTACATTTAATGTAATTATACTAAGAAAAATACTAATAACACACTTTTAAAAATTAGGCAAAAGACATGTGCATTTATGTTAGATAACAAAAACTTTTCCAAAAATATTAATTTTAAAATTAGCATAGGGCAGGCGAGTAAATTATCAAATGGACAGCATAAATGCTATGACACTAAGGATTTCTAGTGAGTTTCTAAATATTTCAGTAATGAAGGTTTTAAATAACTTCTGATGACAAGTCTTAGCCTCTTTAGTGTTATTTTAGTATCAGATTCAAACTCAAAAAAGAAGACACGATGAAGATTTTCAACATGCTTTCACTTTACAACTAGTAGTAAGAGTCATTGTTCTCAAAGTATATATGGAAAATCAGGATTATCTGCCTGAAAGCACTTCCATATTACAAAATTGTCCAATGAAAACTGAGAACTGAGAAACTAGAGTCGTTTAAGAGCATTGCTTCAGATACAATACACATTAAATAAATATTTGGTACATGACTTTATTTTCTTAACAAAAAGGTAAATGTTAACTCAACTGGGGATTTATCATTAATTCTATTAAACAGAGCAAGCTAACAATATAATCTTTCTGCACTAAGGTTGTACACCATATCAAAGAAATGCAGACCACAAGTTTTGAAGTGAAGAAAAGACTGGCCTAATTCTTTACTCTGGCTGTAAAGGACAGAACAGTATGATCTTAGTAGGCAATCTCTCTACTTCAAGTTATTCATCGTTCTAACCTAAATTTCTTCACCCCTAAAATGGAAATTACAACAATCATATGTCAAGTATTTTGAAACATTTAGCACAGCCACAGTTATATAATAAAGATACCTGTTGCTACTCAGGGAAGTAGTTACTTTTCAAACAGACCCAATAAAATTGCTACTGTTTAAACAGGTATGACAGAACTAAATTTATTAATATACTCTAAAAGTACTTAAAATATTGTTTGGCACAGACTAAGGACTCAAAGTTATCTGTTATAAAATATGTAAGTAGTAGTACTGAATAGACTTGTAGTTTATCAAGGCAAAAAAAGAGTTCTTACAGAAATTGTGAACACCTTAACTAATCTACCCATACCTCCTGTTCCCCTCCTTACCCTAGGTATTCACTTTCAGTGTCAGAATAGTTTACTGCTGTAGAGGAAAAAAAAGCTCTAAAATTTAAAATGATCAAACATATCCCTATCCAGATCCGACAGATGGGTTCAGATACCCACAAGCTATCCTTGAAACTGCAAAGTATATATCGTGTGACACATGGACACACCTACTTCTAGGATCCAGGAATTCCCCAAGAGATCTATGCCTCTTGAAACACTAAGAACCAGAGTACTTACTCAATAAATTTATTTTACAGCTAAGTGAGGCTTCACCAGAAAATTTAAGTTACTTAAGCAAATTAATGTCAAAGGTAGAGCTAAAGCCAAAAGTCTCAATTCATCAAGTACTTTTTTCATTATTTCAAATTTCCCATAAATACTGCCAGCAAACAACCCACTTTGCATATTGAAGTTTCATTCCATTTATTCCAACATGAAATATACGCTTTATTTTTTATTATACCAAAGACTATACATCATGCTAAGCAATGTAAACGCTGAATAAATACTTGCCACCCAATTTAATGTCACGGACTGCTAAAGAGTCACAGCACACACCCACATGTGCACAAAAGTTCACTGGACAGTGATCAAGATGTTTATAATTTTATAATTTGAAACAGAAAATGAAAAATATTAACCACAAAGAGCAAAAAGAGTAAAATAATTATGCATAATAACAAATAAGAAACAACAACTCCCAAACAAAGTAAGAGCTGAGATGGAAGAAACCCTAATTACTAAGTACATTCTTTATTGGGGGTGGGGCAGGGTTGAGAAAGGGTCTCATCATGTAAACCAGGCTGGTCTCGAACTTAAAGTGACCCCCCCTGCCTCCACTGCCTGAGTGGAACTAGATGCATGTCTCCATACTTGGTTGTAAAATACATTTCTTAACCATTACAGTATTCATAATAATGCCCTGGCTTTACTTAAGGGTTAGTACTTAGCTTTGAGTTAGCTATAAAAAAAGAGACCATGGTCTTGGCTACTGTCAGTCACAGATACAAAATTTGGGCAGAAATGGGGAAAGCCTGTCTTAAAGCGAAGTTTCTTGCAGAAGTAAATTTGGTCAAAATGGTGAACAGGCATGAAGTACCCAAATGTCAATGATATTCTAAGATATCATTTTGAAAGCAGAGAAGTTGTCAGGGAAGATTTTTTAATCCATCTGTGCTTTTCCAGAATGGCTATTTTCAAGCTTCTCTAAATGTACAATGTAGATTATAAAGGAAAGATTTTTGGGATTAAAAGCACCAAAACCTGCAGGAGAAAATACAGAATCACAAATTCTAACATCTCTATGTTCTTATACTACCTTCTGACCTTGAAGGGTACACAAATCCTTACTAGTAGCTTCAGCAAATAACTACAGTGTTTTTACTCAGTTCTGTTCCTTGCTTAGTACCTTCAGTAACTACAACCTTCATACTAATAAGCAATTTAACACACTCTTTCGAGAGGCCTAAACTTTCTAACTTTATTAAGATTTCCTTCAGTGACATACTGACATGAGCAAATCTTGAAACATCATTAGACAACTCCAAGTGACTTCACCACTACTTACCATCTTTTCCCCCCACTTATACTTTGGTACATCTTATTGAGCCTGTCCCTTACTTTCACTGGATTTCTAGGTCTACAATTCCTAATACCTACTATTCCTATTTCTTGGGACCACACGATTCCAAGCAGATTTAGATGACAAGGTATACCACACAAAAATCCGTACCAATGCACTTAAATTACGTACACTCACAAATACAAACAATCCATTTATTTATACCTGCTTGACTATGCCCAACATGTATTCTCAAGTTTTTATTTTTTTATTGCTTCTGTTTAAAAAAATCACTTTAGTGGTTTATTTACTCTTATTCTAGAATTCAGAAAGTTTACATCTGTTTCATTAGTCAATATGTCTAAAAAGTCAAGTCATCTATTTAAAAAGTCAAGTGCTCATAAGGCTGGTTTCTTCTGGTGGGGCTGAAGGATGAAGCTACTTTCTTTCCTTCTTCAGTTTCATTTCCACAGCGAGAGGGCCCTTCTTCATCATCACAGAGCACAATCCCAATACCTGCTCCTGTCACAACAATGCCTTTACTCTTGATCCCTCCTTCGTCCCTCTCGTGAGGCTCACTGTGGAACATCAGGCCTAGGAGAGTGGTCGAGGACAATCTCATCTAAAGCTTCTTTTGCTATGTAAGGTAACATTCCCAGGTTGCACAGATTAGTTATGGGATACACTGGGGGAGAGGCATTATTCAATTTAACCACAATCTGCAAACTCCCAACAACTCACATTTCTGCCACCCTGAATAACCTAGCTTTAGTCTTATGACAGATCCTCAGTTTGTCTCTTCGCAAAATTGTTACACTCTATTTCACTTCTTTCCATTCTTAATTTTCCAAAAGCTCAAAGTCAGTAACTCTATTCTCTGTGGTTACTCTCTACCTATGCCTATGAATTTAGTACTTTTAATCTTTTTTAGTGCTAGACTATAATACAACTCTACCTTGGTTGTCTATGAAAACACTGGAAATACAAATAAATTCAAGTAGATACGGAAATATCTTTGAAATTTACCTTAAAGTTCTATGTAGATAACAACTTTATTAACCCTATCTATGAAGACAGGAAATTATTTACCATTTCTTTGATAATGAAGCAAATATTAATACTTATGGATCATATCAATAACTAAAGTCATTATACAACAAACTGTCTCTATTAAAAAAAATCGGGGCTGAGGATTTAGCTCAGCGGCATAAGTGCCAGCCTTTCAAGTGCATGGTCCTGAATTCAATTCCTTGGTACTAATAAAAAAAGTCTCAAAAAAAGAAATCAAGCCTGGGATTTAAGCCCAGTGGTGTAAGTGTCTCCCTGGCAAGGTTTTGAGTTCGATCTCTGGTACCCACCCCCCAACAAAGAAATCAAATCTTTTCCAGATTGTTAGTCTTTTGAATACTTAAAACCTGGCCTAAATGCTGAACATGCAACCCTTTAAGAAAACATTGAATTTTTTAAAACAAACTTAAATAAAACCAAGGATTACAAACTCTGAAGCCTTCAGGGTCCAAACAGGTAATACAAGTCTCAACCATTAGGAAGGGGTGGAGTTGTTGAAATTAGAGGCCACAAGTTCCACGTTCACTTTGTTTTTTGAAACAATGAACCTGCCAAACAAAAAGCTGTGAGGCACAAACTCTGACCAATGCTAGTTTCCATGTAACCGGTGATATCATATTCACTTTCTAGTCAGGGCATCCCCTGGCATCTATACTCTTGAGGTGCATGCATGACATTTTAGACACAGACATCTCCTTGTTAAGAATAAGAAGCAAGCTAACTGAATAGGTGGCAAGTGGGTAGACAATGAGGACTGAGAGAAGTCCTTCCTCTCTGAGTATGAGATTTAAAATTAAAACAGAGGCAGGAATCACAAGAAATTTACATAGGTTCCATGCAGGTATAACCAGTATACCTGAATCAAGAATGAGAACAAAATATCTTTGAAGAAAATGCTGATGTCAACAGAAAAAAAGGAGGAGGTTTAAAAGTGTTTATCTTGGCTACAGTAGTGGTTGCAGTAGTGCATACTACTATTAAAAATAATTTCATATACGTTAGTTCATTTCAATGTATATAAACTACCTCAACTTAAAATGTCCTTTCGGTGTTTTTTGTTTTGTTCTGTTTTTGTAGTACTGGTGACCCAACGCTCACTTTGCACTGAGCTCTTTCCAGTTTTATATTCTGAGACACAGTCTCTCACTAAGTTGCCCAGGCTGGTCTCAAAAGGGATCCTCTTACCTTAGCCTCAAGAGTAGGTAGGATTACAGGCATGCATCACCAAGCCCAGAAGAACGGTATTTTATTTAAGCCCAGAACACTACATATTAAAAAAAAAAAAGCAAAATGACAGAATGAAGGATATGGAAATGAGAAAAATTTGTGGAATGAAGATAACTTATCATGTTATCTTTCTGAATCTAAAACACTATAGTTAGTATTTTGAAAAGATTACATATTGTATTAAAAAAGAACATATTATATAACACCCACATTGACTTATTCAAGGTATACTGAAGAGATTACTTTGCACAGGAAGTTGTTCTGAATGACAGTGATTATACAGGCACTGTCCTTGTCCTCATTTCAGTTCATTAACAAGTTAGAAATTTTCCTTATTGATGGTTTTGCTTTCTGCGACTTTAGTTACTTTAGTCAACTGTGGTCTAAAAATATTAAATGGAGAACTTTAGAAATAAACAATCCTAAAGTTTAAAACTGTACATTCCACAACTACTCTGGAAATCAGTATGGAGATTATTCAAAAACCTAAAAATAGAAATTCCACTTGACCCCACTATACCTCTTCGAGGCATCATCCCTGAAGAATTAAAGATATCATATTACAGAGATACATGCATACTCATGTTTAAAGCAGCACAACTAACAATAGTTAAATTCTGGAAGTAGCCTACATGCCCATAAACAGAGGAACAGATAAAGTGGTATATAGAACATGATGGAGTACTACTCAGCCATAAAGGATAAATTTTAGTCATGTGTAAGAAAATGGATATGCTCTGAGACCATAATGCTAAGTAAAATAAACAGACACACAAGCTTAAATATTGCATTTATTGTATATGAGCAACCCAAAGTATAGATGTTTTAAAGAAAAAAAATAAAAAATGATAGGAAATAGGAAGGTAGACTTTGGAGACACAGGAAGGGGACCTGAGGGGACATATGAAGAAGGGGAGAAAAAGAGGATTACAATATGTATTTGTACCAATTCCTCATGATAATGAATTCGTTAAACAATTCTGAGTTGCTAAAATCTTGCAATCCCAATCGAACCTGCCTGATGTGAATCAAACCCTTTGCTCAGCATTTGCAGGCTACATTAGCTATTCCACTATTAGTAGCTATCTAATAACAGAGACAGGACACTGTTGCAATGTTTATGTCCAAGTAATCTTATTTTCCCTAACAGTGCCCCTAAATTGCAACAGTAGTGTTGGGAGGAGGGCACTACTATAGGATTGTTCTAAGTGCTGCTGAAGAATAGTACTAGGTATAAGGAGAGCCACCACACATGGGTGAGTACATGACATCTAACAAGAAATTTCAGACTTAAAATATTTCCTTTATATAAATTGCTCCTACTTTTGAAGACAAGATATACTGCAGCAATTCCAAGACGAAAGGTAAGGGTTCAAAGCAGGGCAATAAAGTGACTTATGCATTAAGATACTAATTCTAAGGGGGAAAAAGTGAAAACAGAATAGTAGAGAAGAGCCCAGTGAATGTTGTAAGACTATACTGAAAATCCTAAGAAAAAAATGAAGATAGAATGATCTTTGCTAGCAAACAGAAAAGCAGGAAAAAAAATATTTCCAGATTCTAGCAATAGGTGAGAGAGGAAAAAGGAACCGACAAAAACAATTCTTAGGTTTCTGGTATGAACACCTGGAATGCTATGATTACAAGCTTCCTTGGTTGTGCCAAGTTCAAGTACTTGCAGACAGTGAAGGGAGCCATGTACCTGACAGATGAAAATGGTAACCATCTACAGAGGCACACAGACCTATGAAGTGAGCATGTGCACTATGAGAACAGAAAGTCTAGGATTAAGTCCAAAGACTCCCTCTACTTACAGAGGGAGAGAAGAGAAAGAGAAGTAGAGAAGGGAGAAGCAGAAAGTAGAAAATACAGAATGCTCTGTCATAGATACCAAGGACCAAAAGGGCAGGAGAAAAGTGTAGTCAACTGTGCCAAATGCAGATGAAAGTAAAAAAAATCAAGAATAAGGCCTTTCATTCTGGGACACACAGAATCCATAGTGGTCCTAATAAAGGAAAAACAACAGAACAGTTAAGGGTAACAGTTAATTGGACCATGTTCAAAACAAATGAAAAAGTTTAGAAAAAGAGACGGCAGTATCAGCATCTTGCTATGAAACCACCTGTGAGTGACAGGCGAGAGACACTGAGTGGTAACAGGCCTCTGTCAGAAACTTAATGGAATTTTATTCTGAGAACATGAATGACTCCAACATTCAAAGCTGATGAATACAATTCAGTAAAAAAAACACAGAACCCCCAAATACATAAGGTTTCAGACAATACAAAAGGAGAAATGATGCATAGCACAGGCAGACAACTAGTCTTCCACAGAAGAAAACACATTTTTCTTCATTAAAACACAAAGTAAAAAGAAAAACACAAAAGGGAAGACAATAGAAGTTGTAGGTTTACTGGTAAAAAATAAACACAGTTCCTACTTGATGTTTTCTCTGAAAGATAGAAAGCAGATCATTTACAAGAGTAAAGGAATTAGTGAGAGACAGAGGTCTGATGAGAAATAACTGTGGGACAAGTTCACTCAAGAAACAATAAAAATGTCAGGCAGAGTGAAGCACCAAGTAAAGGTCTGTTGTGACCGACAGATAATAGCACTGACCTATCCTGTGTGATGAGGTTTCCTCCAGCAAAGGTACACAAAAGGCAAATCAGCTGGGTGACTCAGAGTCTGTGGTATATGTATTAGGTGGGTTTGATAAACAGAGGAAGTGATAAGAAATAGTAGTAACAGTTAATTATTACTAAACTTGTTTCTGTGGGCCAATTCCTCTATGTGCCTTACATGAATGGTTCATGTAAGCCTCATCATCATTCCATCCAATGGTACACTATTATTTTCACTTGATAATGAAGATATATTAACTAATTACTTGACCATGGTCATATTAGAGATAGACTCAAGGTTTGAGATTTTATTGCAAAAATAAAAAAACTGAAATAAAACAAGATTTTTAAAAAAATGACTGTATATACAAAATTTTTAAAAAATTTCATCAATAGAGATGGCCCTAAAACAGAGATGGACCATGAAATTATACTTAGTTTTCTATCTTAGCATTAGCTATTTGTATAAATTTTTAAAAATTCTCAAATCAAAAGTTTAAAGAGAATACTAGCAAGCTACTTATTTCATATTACAATATATGCTAGACATAATACAGTTGTACCCTCAAAATAAGAACAGAAAGTGAATCTATAACTCAACAAAGAAAATGACACAGAAAAAAGCTAAGTAACTTGCTACATCTTTTATTACCTTCCTGAACAGTCAAGTTAGCCTTTTCTGACCCTCTTGCCATTGAGGCCTTGAAAAAACAGGGGTAAAGGCTTGACTGAATTCAATTAGAACAAAAAAGACTTAATTCCTTAGTGATACAATAATTAAACTACAGGAATTTAGATTCATATCAAAGTTTTTACAAAATTAAGAATGTAATCTCCCTGAAAGTTACTGAACAACTTCAAGTTCAAGTCAGTGTTTTCTAAATTATCTTGCTTACCAGGATCTTTCTCTTGAGTGACAAAAATGAAAATAGTGTTAGTAGGTAAAAAATGGAATATAAATCTTGAAGAAGCCACTGGCCTTAAAACAAGAGTGGTACAATCATACAATGCAAATATTTACTAGTAAGAGACATCGATGCCAGATATTAAGAGTATAGTTATTAGAAAAACACTTAATAAGACATCTGTCACTGAAGACAAAACATTCAGAAATTACAAGCTTATAAGAAAATGCTCAGCTTTCACTTCTCATGTTGTTATTCAACCATCCTTAAGAAGTGATGGTAATAAGATCTTTGAAAAACATTTTGTCTTTTAAAGAACAAAGACTACATATTAAGAAAAACAACTTTATGTCATTCTCTTTCATTTTTCATCTAATCATTCAGTAACTATGTGAACAAGTAAGTTTTTTTTTTATTTCCATACACTATAGAATCCAGGAAATACTATTAAAGACACAAAAACATTTCACAATGAGATGTGCCACACAACTAAATTTGACCTTTATTTTCAAATGTTTAACTTCTTAAAGAAATGAAACTTCAAAAAAATTCTACTTACCATATACATTAGTATGTCTCTAATCATCACCATAGCTGTCTGATGATCATTCCAAGCTTGATTTAGTGTTTGAAGAAAGTTGTTATTCAGCGAATTTAGTACATCTTCTCTCACCTATTAACAGAACAGCTCATTACAGTTTGTTATGCACATGCACTCATATATATATATATATATATTTATAGGCAAAAATATGTACATGCACACATATCTGTTTAGTAAAAAAGAATATGTAATTTTAAATCAAAGAAGTATGTTACAGGTCAGTAGAAATATCTTAAACTTTAACCTATACGTAGACAACTATCAAATGTGTATGTTTAGTTCAGATTTCTCTCTTGACTTTCAGAATCATAAAGCAACCTTCTGGGAATTTTTCAACTCTCCAATCATTTAACATTATGGTCATAATAAAATCCTGGATTCTTATACTCAACTTCAAGGCCCTATAACCAGCCCTAAGCTACTGCTCCAACTAAACTTCCTACTATATCTTCTCTCTCTTGTCCCTGAACAATAATTCAGAGTACTGATATGGAGTAACACTGCCTAAGCTCCAATCCTGCCCCTTGATCAACTGTGTGACCTTAGATAAACTATTTAGTCTCTGGGCCACAGTTTCCTACAAGTGAAACAGTATCGTTCTCATAGGATTGAACACTAGTAACACACATAAGGAGTTGAAAACCACTCAAGGAACATGATTATAGATATTTGTGTTTTGCCGTATCCTATTTCAAAGTCCTTTCTCACTTTGTTCCACTCAAATTTCATGTATATAGAGGTCTTTTGCTGACTTTATTCAAATAGCCCCTCTTTCTTTAACCTACGCTAACTGTAAATACCTCTATGTGACAGCATTACTATCTTTTCCACATGTTCCTCCTACACTCACATTGTGCCTACTGCAGAAGACCATTTCTTTCACCCTGACCCTCCAATGATGATTCACCTTGGTAAGGACTTTCAGGACACTTACTTTTGCACACAAAATACACCCAAGTCCAAAATTCCCTATTAAAGGAGTAGTCAAACTTCAAGAATTCCTTTCCACAATCCACAAGCAGAATATTACCTTCTTTAACAAAGAGGTTACTTACTGACCACTATTCTTTCCTACTATCAGCTGGATGGAAAGATTACCTGCCTTAAAAACAGAATCCAGACTTTACTTCAGAATGAAGTGGTTCTTAAGTTTTTCCAAGTTCCTAACATCTTAGCTGGACCTCTGTATCTGTCAGTTCCACATCCACAGATTTCACAAGGAATGGAAAATATTTGGTGAACAACAGATGTCTGTACTGAGCATGTACAGATCTTTGTTCCTTGTCACGGTTCCCAAATAATGTAACAGCTACTTACATTGTTTTAGGTATTATAAAGTAATTCAGAGATGGCTTAAAGTACACAGAAGATATAAGGTACATGCAAATACACTATTTTACATCCATTAATTCTGGTATCCACAGGGGTCTTGGAACTAACCCTGAGATACCAAAGGACATGTCCTATACTATCACCAACCTCTCCAGTTATCAAAGCCAACCCACGGCCAAGCTCAACCCTTAATATTAAAGAAACAACATTATATCACCATTCTTTATGACACATTATCTGTACGAGTTAATGGTTAGACCTTTCCATGTTAGGGAGAATCTGAAGTCATTAGGCTTTCTGGAAAACATGTACTGTTTAACATGTGTACTAAGATACATAGAGATCTAAACACCTGATTTATAAATTCATGTGAATATAATGCCATTCCAAGGTAGATAAAGCATAAGCAATGGCTGGAAGTGCCAAAGATTTTAAGAAAATATATCTCATTACAAGAAAGCCACATCTAATTTATTTTTTCTTATATGAGGGAAAAGTTCACTAGATTTTACACTTAGAATTAAATGTAAAGTATAAATATTACTATACCTCCTAAGTTGAAACATTATATTTATGTAATTTTTTACTCACAAGAATAACCTAAGCTCCCTATAGCTTTAAGATAATAGCCCCTACAAATTACTTCATGAACACATTGACTATATCAAGTGATGAATATCCATACTGATTAGCTGATTGTATTATGTTAAACAAATACTTTTATGCAAATAGATACATAGTTAGTTTCAACTCATTAACTCTGGGAATTGTATAAGTCTCAAAGCAGTTGAGACAACCAGTAAGTTGAAAATATGCCTATATACAAAATTCTTCACTAAGCTTCATAAGACTTTCAGTGAACCAGTAAACTGAGTAACATTTAAATTAAAATCATAACAAGGGTAGAGCAAAATGTACTACATACAAAATTATTCCAAATATTAGACTAGTCAATTTATCATTCTTAAGGTCTTAAGTGAACGTGTGTACAACTTGTTACAAAATCAGGTTGAATGTAAACTATATTAAAATCATTCTGATTCTGGAACATGTTTCGAATCAGGAAATGATTTCTAAAAGCACCTGGCACATTTGCAAAATAAATGAAAAACTGACCAATTAAATAAAGAACTAATTTTATAAGACTTGTTTTCTAACATTGCTGATTACACGTTTCAAAATGAAATCTATCAACAAATATTTGGGGTATTTATAATTTATGTATGTTTTTCATCAAAATAAAAATGAGATCAACTACCATGCATCATAAATGATTGTATTATTTGCATCATACTTGAAAATGATGACTAACGAAAACTTTTACTAATTAGAAAATAGGTACTATTCAGAGTGAATTTTATTTTTAAACGTGCATATACACAAACGTGAGTAAAAGCAAAATAAAAGCCTTATGTACACTTGTTGCAATATCCTCTTAATTATTTAGATCACTGAACAAAAAATTCCTTTAACATTACCCTAGAAAAATGAATACTGTCTCTAACATACACAATATAATGCTACGAATAAGATGATATTTAAGCCTTTATGAAGATTAAAATGTGTTTTGCAAGATATTACATTGGTATATAAATTAAAATATACATTAATTGAAAAAAATTAACCTTATTTTAAAAATATTACCAAGAAGCACTGAAAACGAAAGTGATGCAACAGGTGTGTGTGTGTGTGTGTGTGTGTAATACTGTTAGTACCATCCTCTAATAAAATCACTATTATTTTTTGGACCAGCAAGTCAAAGGATACAGAACCCTGCTATAGAGGTGATTCCAGAGCCAAATGGGCCTACAGATTATAATGGCTCATCCTATATAGTTGTGCCTTGTAAGATAGATTTTAGTCAAAATGCGAAGATAAGCTATAGCCCAGGAGAAAATACTTGCAAAAATATTTCATAGGTGACTATTGCCAAAGCATTCTTAAAATTAACGAAAAGCCAAACTGTCATTACACATTTACCTAAACCCACAAATGGGTTCACAGCAAATGTTAAGTGAACTCTCAACTATTAGTGAGAATGATGTGTTCGTGTAGGTCCACTAACCATAATGAATGTATTACAAAGACATTTGTGTGTGTGTAATCTCTGTACATTCTAATATGTTCTGATGTAAATATAAAATTCATCTGAAAAACTCTCCTTGGGGCCACATAAAATGCAAAGACAATCTCTGTGTGCAAATAAAAGGCCATTTAAATCCATTTAGACAATTCTGATATGACATCCAGGATTAGGAAACCATTTTTATACAAAGAGGCACAGTAGCCATTTCTATTTCTTTTCTTTGTACAAGTTCTTTAACATGAATGTTTTTCTATTGTTTTAGTAGTATTTATATAATTCTAAATGCTGATTCTTTTAAGCCACTGATTAACTCTCAACACAAACCCTTCCTTTAGGAGGACACTATCACTATCCAGTCAATCATATCACATTTCTAAAGAATCACAGTAAATCAAAGGAAAAGTTTACATTATAGTGATGAAGGATCATCTGTGAATGCTAAGCAATTGCTAACCTAACTTGAAAAGCCCCTGCCTTGCAATTGTGCGGTCGTGAGTTCGATCCCTGGCACCAATAAAAAATAAAAATATAAATAAATAAAAACTTTTACTTTATAGACACTGTTGAAAAGAAGGAAAAGAGAAAGGGAAAGGAAGTAAGGAAAGAAAATCTACTGACTGGGAGAAAAAAAAATCAAGTAACTTGCCTCCAGAATCAAAAACTTAAAATTCAGGAAATAAAGCAAACAGCTCCACTTTAAAATGAGCAAATGATCTAAACAGAAACACTTCAACCAAACAGGATACTCAGCAGGCAATTTTACATAGGAAACAAATGGTTCAACATGAGCCACTGGAGAAAAGCAAAATAAAACCACAATGAGATACTATTACCTGTCCATCAGAGTGGCTAAAATAGGCTAACAATATCAAGTACTGCCAACAATTGTAAGATTCTAGAACTACCACACTGTTGGTAGATACACAAACTGCTACAGTCTTATAGTAAAGTCTGGCAGTGTTGATGCATTTAAATACATGTCTACCGTATGACCCAACAATTCATTCACAGAAAAAGAGGTACGCACAAATGTTCACATCAGCTCTACTTGCAATCACAAAAACCCATGTAAACAGATGGCAAAACGCAGTCCACTCATACTATCTGACTCCTGAAATATGCTTATACTGGTTTTGCGTGGGTTTAAGTCTTCCACTATTTTAAAATATCTGAGACAGCTGGATGTGGTGGTGCATGCCTATAATCCCAGTACTCAGGAGGCTAACGCAAGAGGATCGTTGCAAGTTCAAGACCAGCCTGGGCTACAAAGTGAGCTCAAGGTCAACCTGAACCACACAGCAAGATCCTGTCTCAAAAAAAAATACATAAACAAACAAACAAAATAAAATACCTAAGAGCCAGTGCATGTGGTAGAACATCATTCAATCATAAAGGAACAAACTAACAATCAAACAACTTGAATCAATCTCAAGGTAATTTTGCTGAATGAAAGAAGCTAGTCTCAAAAGGTCACAAACTAAGATTCTACACATACGGTATTCTGGAAAATATAAAACTATAGTCAATAACAAAGACAAGATTTGTAGTTGTCAGGGACTAGGGTACGAGGAAGATGTGGGCTTTAATGAGTTTTTCTAGAGTGAAGCAACTGTTCTATATTCAATGTGACAGTGGCTACATAAATTGATACATACTAAAATTTGAAGGACTACAAATGAAAGTCACATTTATTATATATTAATTTTTTTAAATTTGAATTTTAAAAATTCTTAACAAAATTAAAGTGTAATTATAAAATCAAAAGGAAGTAATTATTTTTAAATGATATAATAAAACCTGAACACCAATAATAGTCTATAAGACCATATTTGTCAATCAATCAAACTACTGTTAAGGAGAAGGGAACAGGATTAAGCAAGAAGGATGACAGGACAGCAAGCAGGAGCATGACCAGGAGCTACAAGTTCTCCATCTCTGCTCTCCAATCTTCATATCCAGAGCTCTCTGTGGAATGACAAGGAAGCTGATCCTCAGCCCACAACTCCTGGGTTAGCCGCAGAGCTGAAGGACATAATATCCTGCCTAGTAACCCACAACTTTCAACACATACAATTTTAACCATTACACTTTTTTTAGCCTTTAAATTTGGAGCAAAAACTCAAATAGTAAGTCCTAATTAAATGTCTAGGTAAGATGAAAAAATCATCATCTCTAAAATGAAGTGTAATACAAGCTTTAATTCTGACATTTGGTGAAGGAACTAGTACAAAGCCATATAATTGTTATGAATACTAAACATTGAGGACTTAGTACAATATTTAGTACAAATACTGACAAATCAAAGTACAGAAACTTAAACAGCATTATACTATACTGAAAAACTATCTATTAAAAACATAGCACAACGTTGTGGGGGGATGTTAAAAGAAAAAAAAGTATGTAACAGTTAATATAACTTAGAAGATGTGCCTTTCCAGAAATCTGTAGTATTTTAAGTCACCTAGAAGCAATCAAAATTGGTATCTGTAAAGAACTCTGGCCAGGATAGTTACTAACTTTGATGAAGTCACTGTTTCACCTAATGAAGCCAGTGTAATACATAAATATGCAATATTTACCATGACCCATAAAAATAGCATGTATTTCCCCTTACATTTAAATTTGAGAGCTATATTAATCACAATGTGGTCAGGAGCTCTGTCGGTTTACTAATTTTACCAACTTGCTTTGTTTTCATACCAGGGAATTGAACTAACAACCTCACACTTGCCAGGCAGGCACTTATGCCACTGAGCTGAATCCCTGGCCTAGTTTTGCCAACTATACAAGTCTTAGTTTTCAAGGAATATCAAATAAGATCTCAAAAAATGTTCTAGTATCATATCTGAGTAATATGACAAACTTCACAACAAAAGTGGTTTACTACAAAAGTGACTCTTTATATTAAGTCATGAGGTACAACAAAGTCCATCCTGTCCCAATATGCCACTAATAATTTTAAAACGATTTCATAGCCTCTTTCCTTGGCCCTGAGAGTTCCTGATTTTAAATCAGGTTTAAAAAGAGATACTGCAATGTTTTGCTTTTATAGAAATATCCTAATTATAATAGTCACATGGAATGAGCCAACAGCAAAGCATTACGCATACCTGTTACTCTTTTCTCTAAAGAACAACAATTTCTAGATGACTGAAAGGAATTCTTCTTTCATACTTCAAATAGTCCTTAATGCAACTGAACTTCAATTACATATTTGTATATTCAATGTAAATTTGGTGAAAGATGTTATCTCTCATAATATTATATCAGTCTTTCGATTTCTGTATTTTAAAGCCAACTTTTACTAAGACTAGGAAAATTAACGTTATATTCTGTGGCTATTTTAAACATTCCAAAAACTTGCTAGTGATAAGATACCTGAATGAAATTAAACTGATTTACATTCATTAAACTGACAATATGACTCTCATTTTTCTCTAATTTTAAGAACAAAAGTTGCCATCAAAAAATCGTATTAGCATCCTTAATGAAACAATGACAACCACATCAGTAAAAAGAATTTTGATTGCCACAAGATAATTTTTCTAGAAGCAATTTTATGAATGTATGCAATAACATAATTTTTAAAACTTAAGAAAGTTTCTATTGTTTTAAATTTCAAAATCAAATATTCCCACTCTCCCTTGTTGATTTAAATGTTCAAAATAAAGCTCTTATTCACTCACTCAAGAGAATATATGAAAGTCTTTCCCCAAACTGAAAATTCAAATATTTTTAACTGCTTCCAAAAAAGCAAAGCAAGGTATAAGGCATTATGGGAGCTATAATGTTATCTGTCCAATTCATACACCTCTCTGGTGAAAGAGAGAAGCCCAACAGTATTCACATTTTTATGACTCAAAAGATGTCATGAGATTAAAAGTAAAGGCACAGAAAAGGTGCTAGAACAATGCATTTTCATAATTTCATACATAAAGACAATCTACTACATGCTGAGACAGAGAAAAAGATCAAAATTTGGATTTTTTTAAAAAAAAATGCATTCATAGTTCAAATACAAAGCTTCAAAAAATCAGTTTCTCAATGGAAAACACCACTAAAAATGTAGCTTACCTACTGGTTGGGAAGGAATGCAGAAAAACTGGAAGTACGCCACAGAATGAGCCTGCTATGAGTTACCATTTTCAAAATACTCCACTCTTAACTGTAAAGACGAGAGCAATATGCTTTTAAAGCTACTACGTCTTTAGTGCCATGTTAATACAGGGAAACTGGCAGAATTAAGTAGTAAAATACAGCTATATGACAATCAGTGTCTGTTCTCTTCAGTACCACGAAAACAAGTATAGCACCATTTCCTTCACAAAAAACACAATTTAGTTTCAAAAGATTGACACACTGTAATCCCAAAAACAAAGTAACAAAATAGACAAGAAAAGAAAAAGAAAAAACAAAACAGAGGTATATAGCCCTCAAAGCACACTGTGCTTTTAACTGGTAGTAAGTAACTAACTTTGGTAGATATTACTCTGCATGCAGAAAATAAATGATTTTGGCTACTGATTATTCTGAGAGAGTCATTCAATAGACAGCTAAATCCAAATTATACACAAAGAGCAAAAGACAGATAAAAGTCCCTGGCTCATTTATTCATCTCTTTAATATCATAAGACTATCACTAAAAATTACAACAAAAACAAAAGGTGTAACTGCCTCCACAATGCTCTTCCCCAACTTCTCTCAACCCTTTCAAAGTAAGTCACTCAACTTCCCATGTCTCTCATTCATATTCCATGATTACTATCTTCTCTATCTCAGCCTCTTATTTGAATATTAAAAACACCTCCCTCCACCAATAGACTAAGACCCAAATCCCCTACAATACTTTTAAACAGTCTGACCCTCTTTACTATTTTCATTTCCTACACATGGACCTCGAGTGACAATCTTTCTTTGATAAACTGCAAATGTGACAGGTCCTCCCACTACCACTTAATGGTATAACCTAGCTGTCTCTCCAGTAGCCAGAAATCTAGAAAGTATCTTGGATTCATCCCTCTGTTTTGCTCTCTATAAATCAATCAGCAGGTAACATTCTTTCTACATGTGAAATATGTCTCAAATCAGGAAACTTTTTTCCACTGCCAATATCAGTACACTGGTGTATAGTACCATCATCACTTGCCTTAATTACCATTAACTCCTTCCTGGTCCCTGATTTAACTCTTGAGTATTCTAACTTTATTTTCCACCTGGCAGCCATAGTACTATTTTAATTAAAAATCTATACTGCAGCACATCACTTTTCTTGCTTAAAATCCTTTAGTGAGTTTCTAACATATACATAATTAAGTACCAAGCTGTAAGCTCTGGCATAAGGGTTTCTGATTCTCCAGCCTCCATGGTGCCCCTTCCTCCCCTTTCAATTCTTCATTCACAAAAGGCTTTTTTTCAACATCTCTACTCCAGGAGTTGGCATAAAATGGTGCTGTCTTTTTCTAAAAAGTAAAGTTTTACTGGAATTCTGCTTTGCTTGTATGGTCAACTGCTACTTTTATGTTACAGAATAAATGCTGAGGAGCTATAATGGAAAATGTGTGGCTCAGAAAAACAAAGATACTGGCTATCGGGGTCCTTTGCAGAAAAACTATTGAACAATCACTTCCTGGGTCTGGAATGCTCTACAACTTACTTCACTATGAGCACGTTTCTCATTCTTTAAGACGAAATTTAACACTGCTTCCTCAAAAAGGCTTTTCTTGACCTCTTTAATTACTTATCATTTTTCCCTCTATCACTGTGCCCTCTTTTCATTATTTTATAGCTGAACATTTATCTATGAATGAACAGATCTGATGTGTTCTATTTACTAATATAGTCTTTACACCTAACTCAAGAGCCTGAAATAATAAATGTGTTTGAATGACTGAATTCTGTGATGAAAAGGTTTATAAGGATCTTTGAGGTGCTGATAAAATGATGTAAAGGTCCTTAAGTCTAGAAAGGTGTTCAACTTAGAATGATAAAAAATATGGAGACAAAGCCCCCTGAAAACTGAAGTGTCTTCAAATTTAATAAAGTAAGACCATTTTTTTTATATAGAAAGGCACACGTCTTATGTTTTCCTTACAGTCCTGAGAACTTCACTAAGTTCCTTTTGGTCTCAGTTTCCTCAAAGAAGACATTCTTTTAGAGGCAGAAAAGATTAACCAACGGAAGTCAACTTGGAGAAACAGCACTTCAAATTTTCTTCGCCTGCCTTAATTCTGGGAACTCATTTCCAAATTCAGTAATAAACAGCCTTCAATCCCAAGAAGTACCCTTTCTTAAATATCTCCTTCATATGCCCTCTGATTATACTCTTCTGTTTTACAAAAAAAAAAAAAAAAAAAAAAAAAAAAAAAAAAAGCTGGTCAAAATTGTCACTATTTTCACCCTGAAATTAAAGTACCAACAAACCATATTAAAAAATCAGTCTTAATTCCATATAAAATTGATACTTTTTTATTCAATGTGAAAAGGTATGTCCTGGCTATCTTTCCATGGCACTAAAAGTTCACGTAAGTTGAGCCAACTGCCAAAAACAGTGAACAGGAAGCCAAAACAACTCAAAAAACTAATGAACAAATTAGACACTGATGCTTTCAGAATCACAAAAAGGGGTATATTCTGTGAGATTAGGTAAAAGAACTCAGAACCATTCTTTCACTTTCTAGTCAAAAGGTACAATGTAGAGACAGAGGTATTGATATTCATACATACTATATTTTTAAGAATTACATTACACTTCACATCCATAAGTCCCACTAGACAGAACAAAATGACCACTTCCTACATCAGGAACATATCGAGTTATTATTCATTGACCCTGCCTATCACTTAGTTAATTTCTCTTTTGGTAGCCTCCACTTCAAAGCAGTACTATGTGGGATCCGGTGGTTATTTAAATTTTCACACAAAGTAAGAATAAAAATGAAATAAAATAAATGGAAAACTAATATGAAAGCATGCACACCAAAAGAGCTTTCAAAAATAAAATACATCTTTTAGGGGATATACTGTAAGGAACACTCCGAATTCTGAAATGACAGTTGTTATGAACTACTGAATGGTTATGTACCCCTCATATTTGTATGCTGAAGCCCTAATCATCAACGCAAGCAAAGACTGTAGGAGTACACTGCCCTGTGAAGACAGTCAGGAAGAGACCAATTGTAAATCAGGCAAATGGCCCTCTCGTCAGGAACTGAGTCCATAGACCTTGATCTTGGCCTTCCCAGCCTTCAGAATTAGAGAGATAAATGTAAGTTATTTAGGCCATTCTGTTTACGATATAATACATTGCAAGAACCCCAAACAAGCCAACAGTTAAACTGAAACATGTGATACCTTCAGTAAGCAACTTACTAAGCTCTTAAAATTTCCTTAGAGTTACTGTTCACTTGACTTCAGTATCTACTCGACCTTGGTGTCGAGTCCAACTATCATTCAGTTAAACACTGAACTCACACTTGTGGCCTCCTTTTCCCTCACTTCTTGCATGAGCTTCTGCATTTCTGACCACAGGGATAAGGAATTACCTTGTGTAGACCAACTCGTACTAAAATATCTCTTTCCTCACTGTCAGTTTCTTAAGGTGTTTCCCACAAGGGCTATCTGAAGTCTTCAACTCACATTCAAGAAGATGGATAACTTATCAGACTCATATCTGCTTTAGAAATAAAAAGATTTCAGATATTTTCAACTCCTTTCTATATAAGTGAAATTCAGAAACGAAAGGACTACAGCTTTACAAACAGTAAGTCAACTATCTTGAAGCTATTTCCAAGAGTTATTCCAAGAGCAGATCTACAGAGAAGTCAAGGCCTCAGCCTAAAGCAACACTGCCTGGATAATCACAGCTTGGTTGGTAATTATGTACATCTAGATAAACTGATTCTTTGTGCCTTAGTTTCTTGGTCTATACCATGAGACAGCACTGAATTCTGACACTAGCCATATTAATACATATGAAAACAGGAGAACTTGGCACACAGTAAATGTTACGTAGTCAGTCTTAGTTATGATCATATTATGTATGATTCCATATAGGACCTCTGGCAAAGGTGAAGATGTCTTTCTAAATTTATTTCTGTTGTTCTTAATCCCATATTCTTTCTGTATTTAAAAATTCAGATGCTCCGATCTTCTAACCGTCAGCAGCTTTTAAGTGAAACTATTCTGCTCTATTCTTTTAGTGCCAAATATTTTAAATGTCTTCTTTTATTCCTCCAACTACTTGCCATGCTTTGCTCCTGAACATTTGTCCCTTGGCTCTGCACATTTCATTCTCTTAAAATCTAACACACATTCCTCAGTAATTGTTAACACATGCCAACTCTCCATATCTAGTTATCAGTTTCTAACCTAGCTCTATCTAACCTTGAGTATTTTTTGGGTCTCACACCCAATTTTTCTCACATGTAAAATGATTTCTAAGGTTTTTTCCAACTATGAAAACTGAATCTATATACTCTTAAACAAAACATGGAATTTCCTCTACTCATCTCAAAATAGTTTCATTATGACTTCATAGTATTTCTACTGCTGACAGCATAATTCTACCAATAAACAAATTCCACCTTATTTTACTTCAGAATTTCTACCAACATTCGTTAATTTCTACCCTATTACTTCACTCAGAATTTAATAGTTCTACTTGTTTCTAGTGAATGTCTCCCCCAATCCACATTTATATCATAATTTTTAAATACTGTCATATTATCACACACTTTAAAAACACCAAGAACTCTCCATTGCTTACTCTGAACTCCTTAGTCAAGCATTCAAATTTTTCTAATCTGTTTCTATATCTTTTTTGTAACAATGTAATTCACTAAGCCTAATTTTTATGTCTCAATCACACCCCATTTGCTGCCTAAATGTAACCAGTTCACTTATATATAAAATCATATGCTGTCTTCCACATTATTCATTTCTATCCCCCAATATTTAAAGGATCTCTTTAATTTACTTCACCCTTTCTCATGAAATGTTACCTCCCAGAATAATCTCTCCATTTCAATTCCCAAATTATTTATCACTTAATTATATACTGCTTCACACTGTTAAAATGTGTAGCATTTCTGACATCACAGTAAAAACAACCTAGGAAGGGACAGAATATCATCTCTGCATCCACTCATTCACTGTACTTTTCTTTAAAGCTGTGCATAGCAGGTACTTAGAAGAAAAATACAATCACCTTGCTTCATGAAATACTAAATTCCTTGGCTCATTTAATCCCCTTTGAGAGAAAGGAATTATACAAGGAAGAATAGAAATAGAAAGTTGCTATTTTGCAACCACCACAGTAATGATTCATGCAAGAATCATCAATGAATGCTAAAACCATCACATGGAAGTTTCTGGGGGAACAGGATATTCATACAGTCTCAAAATAAAACTGAACAGATTACTTATGAATTACAAAGGGAAAAATGGTACCTTCACAGTGGAGAAATCTGGCGGACACCAAGTGATCAAAGTTAACATCACCAATAATGGGATAAACTGACATCATGTGCCTCCTGATGTGATGCACTGAGGACACAACATCACTTATGTATTATTCCTGCCAAAAATGCATAACCTGAAACTAGTCATGAGGAAACAATCAGACAAACCAAAAACTGAGGGACAATCTACAAAACAACTAACCTATACTCTTCAAAAATGTCAATGAGCTGAAAGACAAAGTAAAGACTGAAGGCCTGGGTACAGTATACGATCCTGGATTGGATCCTGGATCAGAAAACAAATTACTATAGGGGCTATCACTGCTACACAGGACAATTGATGAAATTTGAGTATGAACTGTATAACAGTATGAAAATGCCTAATTTTGATTATAGTTTTTTGTTATACAAAAGAATATCCTTAATCAGAGAAACATTACGAGGTATGTTAGGATAAACAGAATCTAAAATTTGTTCCTTACTTGTTCAGTAAAAATAACATTGATAATAATAGTAAATAACAATTACTAATAGAAAGATTTGCAAAAATGTGGCACAATTAGTAACTGGTAATATTTAAGTGAAATATGTAAGAATTCAATGTACTGTACATAAAATTTTTGTTTTAAAATAAAATTTTAAAAAGAATACCCTAATACCATATAAGAGCTGTGAATTAATTTATATTTTGACAATCTTAGACACTGTAGTAATCTCATAATTTTAATATGCGGTTTGCTCTATAAAAACACTTGTTCTTAAAAAAAATACACCTTTTTGAAATTATAGAACTATTTTATAACGTTATCCCACCACTACTCTGTATTTGAAATAGAATTGTTTACCAGAGAAGTTAAAATGAGTAAAGTCAATTTCAATTAATGAAATCTTAGGAAATTTTTTATGCAATAGTTTCATTACTTTGAAATACACAGAAAAAGCTGAAATGGGCTGATTAAAGCACTTTAAGAAAATTAGTAAGCACTTATTAATGACTGAATGTCTGTTCATTAATTGCCACTATACAGATTGTATTTAACATACTTCATGAACTTTATCTTCCTCACCAAAAATCATGACTCGGTTGATTCTAACTTTTGAGTGAGGTTTTACAATATAGTCATGAATTACAGTAATTTTATAGGCTTCCTTTGGCCTTTAAAAAATGCTTCTGGGTCAAAATACAAGACAATACATAAAGGATTTTCTATATTCGATATTGTATTAGCAACAGTGTTTTAAAGTTGGATACCTTATTTATGAGATGTTCAGTAACAACTTCTCTTAGTCCAGTGTAGAGTTTTTCTCCGTGTTTATGTAAAACCATTGTATACGCATTTCTATAGAGCTCCTCAAAACTAAGACCACTGTTATTCTTACGCTGGATTTCTTGAATTGCATTTTTCAGAAGATCCCAAATGCTGTTTACATATTTTTCATCCATGGTCATCTGTAATATCCAAGAGAGAAGAGACAAGAAAAAAAAAGGTGAAAATCTTCGTACATTTATTCATATAGTAAAGATTTTATTATGTGACTCATAAATCTGCATGGTTTAAAAGGATGTTAACCTGTTTTAATAGAAGTAAAAAGTATACATTTAATAGAAGTAAAAATATACATGTGCAATTAAAAACAACTTTTTTAATCTTTTTAAGATCCCCTCATTCTTACAGATACAACTCTTCACTTGAAATCAATTTGCATACTCATAAATCACTTATCTCTCTCTCCTATCTGTTCCCCCCCAAACACTAAATCCCAACACCCTACCTTCTATGCAATTGAAAATGAATGAATAAAATATATCTATATTTCATCTATCTCAATTTAAACTGATAACCACTAACCCAATATGCCCTTCCTAAAACTCTGTGGCCTTGCTTTTCTAGTCTACTGCTTCTATTTCCCTACGTGAAATTATATCACCTCCTGTGTTCTCTTGCTATGATTGTTGCTTCCTGTTCTACTGAAAAAAACAGAAATTTGAAGAGACACTGCATAAACTGATCATTTCCACTAACTGTAAAATTTTATGACAATATAATGTCAGTTCTTGTGCTCAAAGTGCCGAAGTCTAGCCAATGAACCAGAAACACAGGTATTATAAATGAACTTCTTAGAAATGCAAAATTTTCAGGCCAAATTTCAAAACTACAAAAACAGAACTGCATTTAAACCACAACTCTAGGTGATTACACACAAACACACACACACACAGACAGAGGGAGGCAGGGAAGAGAGGAGGGGAGAGAAAGTCTGACAAAATGTTTCTATCCCAAATCATCTATTTAGAGACGTCCTGTTGGCAATCACCCTTCTCAGCATCATCAATAGTTTTCTACTCTCCCAAACAGTATCAATTTGCTTTCAGAACTGTCAGTTTCTCATCCTAAAAACAAAACACCTGTACTGTACCAGTACCGCCTCATCTCTTTCTTCACTCACAATGAATGAAATCACAGACAGAGAATTCTATAATCACTGATTTTAAATTTCCTTTTCCCATTATGTCTTGAATCCTCTCCAATGAGGCGTTCACCTCCACCATTTTACTAGAACTACTTGAGAATCCTTTGTTGTTTCTACATTGCTAATTGTTTTTTTTTATGGTTGCCGGGGATCGAACTCACGACTGCCTGTTTGCAAGGCAGGCGCTTATGCTGCTGAGCTAAATCCCCAGCCCCTACATTGCTAATTCTTATACTGTAGTCCAATTCTCAGATTCCATCTTTCTTGACCCATCCAGTAACATCTTTCAGAGCTGATCACTCCTAGTCCTTGAAACAGATTGCTCACTTGTTATCTCTTGTTTTTCTTCCTATTTTACTGGTTCCTACTTGTCAGTTTGCTTTATTAGTTCTAATTCATCACCACAATCTCCATTCCTAAAGTTCAGGTTCTGGACATCTTCTCCATCCACAGTTTCTAGATTGAGTTGATCTCATCCACTCTCAAGGCTCTAAGTCAATCTCAAAATTTATATATCCGGGCTAGGGGTTTAGGTCAGGGGCCTAAGTGCCTGCTTGGTAAACGCGAAGCTGTGTTTGATCCCCAGTACCAAAAAAAAAAAAAATTATATATCTTGTTTGGCCCTCTCCTTTGCATATCAACCTCACATACCCAACTACTTAATTTTTTATTGAATGTCTAGTAAGCAACTTCAGTTTATCAAGTCTAAAACAGAAGTTCTACTCTTTTCTCCTGGGGCTGCTTCCTTTGCAATTTTCCCAACTGAGCAAATGTGCACTTCATAATTCCAGGTGCTAAGTCCAAAAAGTCTACTCTTTGCTTACTTCCAACCCCACAGGAAATTCTGTTGTCTCCTCAAAACATAACTGAATACAACTCCTCACTACGTCCAATGTTACTACCACGGTTCAAAGTACCACTATTTATCTTCTCAGATTTATTATTACGATTATTATTCCTGGGCAACCAGAGTGACCTTCTGAAAACAAAAATCAAATTACGTCACTTATCTGCTCACAACCTTCTTTTATTTATCTTGGAATTAAAAATTCTTACATGGTCTTTCAAGTCTTACTTAATCTGATAATCTTTCAACTTCATCACTGATCTAGCTCATTCCATGCACACCAGCCTCCTTACTGTCTCTTTTGGAAAGGTAAGCAGGCATACCTCAAGTACTGGCATAGCTCAACTCTTCACTCAACTGTCAACTTACAATGTAGTTTTAAATGCCCACCCTAAATGCCCATAGCAGCATTTTCAAACCCACAATGCTGACCTAGAAATTCAGCCACATATTCTGTATTGTTTTTTGGTCTCTCTTCCCTAAGCCAAATGTTAGTTCCATGAAAGCAGGGTCGGGGGTCTTTTTTTTTTCCTTTTTAAAAAAAATCCCTGTATTCTTCAGTCTCTGAAGTGATGAAATACTCATACAACATACAAGCACATATACAAAACAACAAACAACAACAAGCACTCACAGTTGCTGAATCAATAATTTTCCATTAATATGTGACTAAGGAACCCTTTTTACGTCACAAAAAACTTGCAAGTTCTACACTTACAATCTGATTAATGCTACCTGAACTGGTAAAACTTACTGAGTTAGTAGAGTCCTTCCCAAGTCATATCTGAAGTAGGCGGATTTAAAGAAAGAGTAACAAAGTTTCAGTCATCCTAGCTCTAAAATACCAGCTTAACTCTCTAAATCAAAGAAGACCTTAAAGCTGATGATTCAAATTACATTGTTCTAAAGTGTTCTGTAGAGCTTTAAAAAAGGAATGCTTTAACTTTTACTCAGATTCTATTAAAATCCTAGGCCTACTAGATCTACAAAGTGATTTTAGAAGACAGTACCAACACCTTAACTACTGTCAATTTTTACCATATATCCCAATGTACACAATATTATCCACATAAAATGTAAAGATGTGGTTATCTGTGTGCTTTTTCACAAAAGATATACCATATATCCCAATGTTCACAATATTATCCACATAAAATGTAAAGATGTGGTTATCTGTGTGCTTTTTCACAAAAGATTATAATGGTCTCAAACACTCCATGTATGTCACATGGTTTTAGTCTGATGATAGCACATGTTGAGTTTATAATAAGACAAACTTATAATACTCAGGGCATTAAATAATCAACATATTAAACAGAACATTCAAAAAAATTTCAACAAAAGAGCTGATGTGGACTAACAACTCCGGAGATATTTTTATTGCTAATCTTTGAGCAAAATGTCAAATGATTATTTCAGGCTCTATGGAATTCAACATAAGCTAAAGAAGCATTAAAATGTCTCTGCAATATAAATTACTCGTTTCTATTATAAGCTAATACATTTTAAAATATACGTCAAGATGCTTCAAATGTTGTAAAAGTATTCTCACATTACAAAACTATGTTTAATTTACATAAATTAAAGAACTGTGCTACTATCCAAGACTGTCTATAATATTCTCAGTGTTCATTCCTTAAAATAATGACAGTGCCATGGACAACTACTGTGTATATTCTGGTAATTACTAAAATATTTTCAAATAAATGAAAATAATCCCAAAGAGATCTAATTACAAAAATTACAGAACTGAATTTAAAACTCAAGTATTCCAAAATCTAAAACATTGGACTCACATTTCACTGTGCTAATACAATAAAGTAGTATCAGATTGTGAGACATTGATTACATAGAAAATGTAGGTTTTACTGTCAGGTTAGGATTTGTGCCCTCACTTCAGTATAAGCCATATGTCCCTTGGCAAGTGATTTAAACCCCCTGAACCTTGATCTCTTCACTTACTCCTGTATCCAACTGTCTACTACATGTCTCTAACCAAATGTTCCAGATACACCTAAACCCATCATGTCCAAATTCCTGTCAAAAACCTTAGGCAAGGGGTGCCTTAAAAGGAAACACACAATTCAAAATTTAGTAGCTTTCTTACTAGATTGCCCCCTCCCCACATCACCCACCCAATATGTTATTTTTGACCCCGCTTTTGCTGGATCTTTTTTTGATTATTCACACATCCTCTGAACACAGTTAAGGTATTCCAGCCTCCAGGAATCATTCTCTTATTTTCTCAAACAAATACTATATTTACCACTATCTTTCCATATTATTCCAAAATCAAGTCTGTGCATTTTCTTTCATCAGCCTATGAAATTCTTAAGGGATTAATAATTTTCTTTAATACCATTTAGATGTCAATAAACCAATGTCTGCTGAATGAATACTATTTTGCCTATTTTATACCAAAGTAATTTTGAAAACATAAACATTGCAGCAATTAATCATTTTTTAAAATAACCAAACGTCCTTTCCAAGTAGAAATACAGTACAAAAAAGTAAACACTTTCTTTTCCTCTAATTTCTTATCAGGTGGCACTTTGCGATTTTCCTATTTACCTTAATAAAGGCCTCAAAATGCCACTTAATTATTCATTTTATATATAAGAAAAGATTAAGTGGGAAGAAAATAGTCAGCAGAATAGGTACTTAATAAGATCATAAGCTTAATTTCTATTATCCTAAACAAACAACTGTGAAAACAGTACCAAATGCAATAGGCGGCCAGTACAGATTCCTACATATACTAAATGCATGATTTGTTCTCGGCCCAAAACAGTCAACACCGGTAAAGTAATTGTTACTGCTGAACCTTATCCCTCACTCTTATATCCTGGACACAACATTAATTTCCACTGAAACTTCTTACTGATGCTCAACTATTGTATCAATATATTAACCATAAAAATGTCTATACACAGGAAGTGATGAAATTTAAAGGCTCTGCTTTATATAAAACATTTAAAAACAGCAATAAATTCTTTTAAACTAGTCTCAATTATTAAAGACCTTAATTCCACTGATGAAACTGATTTACTTAGGTTGCAGTAACTACAAAAACACTCAAAATCTGGCAACCAAGCCTTCAGAAAAACAAAATAAGAAAATGCTGTAAAAGGTGCATCCTCACATAACAACACTCACTCTGAATATTTAATGTGTGTTATCTAATTATGAGGCGCAGACAGTATCCTTTCCACACAAGATGCTCAAGTAAAAAGCTACCAAAAAACAAATTCATGTAACAGGAAAAGAAACTAAAGTTTTCTTAAAGGGAAGATATAATTAGAATATGGAAATGCTTAAAGTTTAGCAAGACTTTTAACAATCAAAGATTTTATTTCTTAGAAATGACTTTGCCCCCTTACCTTCCACCATCCAGGATTATAATTTCCTCATTAGTAAATATCAATAACAAAGATAACAGTCTTTGTTTTCTTTCAAAGGCATCTCACTGCTCATCAACATTACTTCAAATGATCACAAAATCTTCAAAAATGCCTAAATTTAGAAGGATGTCAGTCTATTATATATTTACACATCTTGAAGCCCCTGCAATTATCAAAAATTAGAACTACATCATGAGAAATTAAAACTAAAATAAACAAAACTGTATTCTTCACATCCACTACATACAAAGGACAAAAAAGAAGTCTTTTAGACCCTTGTGAATAATCATCTACAAGAAGATATGTGGAACAGGGTGGGTGGGGAAAAGGGTGAGAATTTGAAATTCCAAGCAATTCAGAATGACACAGCTAGGGAGGAAAAAAAAAAAAAAGGAAAAATGCTTGATCTTAACTTCAAGCTTCAGCCTCCTAGTTACAAATATCTGAGGAATGGCAATATTCTAATCAGATACAACTAAAAACTCTCATTATGTAAGGAAGCCTTCTCTCAGGCTGTATTTCAGAGTAAGTAACATCTCTTCCTTTAGGTTACCAGATCCCTTGTATGAATGGTACCGTGCCTAGATAATACTCAAAAAAAAAATTATTTGGGTGCAGTCCACTTACAGTTAATGGTAAGAACCAATATCTGTGCAATGATGTATAGCATCTAATAATCCCATTTTTCTATCAGTAATTCCTTAAGCAATGTCAACCATCAAAATAACAGCCAAAATTTCAAACTTTGAGGCAAACCACCAGTAGGGTACTTTCAGACACACTCTGACAAGCTATTAAACTTTCTAAACTTCCCTCACCTGCTCACTGCTGGAGAAAAGGAAGACAGCAAATTATGTGGCAAATAAGAAAGATTATGAAAGCATCAGACACAGCATTTGCTCAGTAAACACAAGTTTGTGTCTTTCTTTAACACTGTTTAGTGATTTAAAACAACAGAGACTACTGATGTTTGGTTAACTGGTTCCTCTTCAGTTACACTGGTTATCAGATGGCAATGGAAGTATGCTGCCAAAAAATTATAATTGCTATCAAGAAAAAAAAGAAAAAGATAAACCTTTGGAAAAGCAAAGCAGCTACCAGGCGTGGTAATTTATGTCTCAATTCCAGCTACTCATGATACTGAGGCAGGAGGATCACATGTTTGAGACCAGCCTGGGCAACTTAGTGAGATGCTGTCTCAAAATTAAAAACAAAAATAAAAAGGGACTAGGGGATAAAGGTCAGTGCTCCTTGAGTTCAGTCAAAAGGGAAAAAAACACAGAAGAGCAAGAAAGAAATACTAAAGAAAAAGAACAGCAACCCAGGAAATTACAAAGTGCAACTAGTCTACATTCAACCAGCCTTTAGTATTACTGAAGTACAGGACAGTAACATGAATTAAGTTACTGACAAAAGCTTCAGTCATGATCTGCATTTCAGTCCTCAATGTGATCAATATGTACAAAAATCAATCTGAAAATTTCTCTGGCAGAATTCAACCCTTTTATTTTTTTTCCAAAAACACAAGGACAAGCTTCCAGATCTACTAAAATCCATTTAACTTAGAATAATTAACTAAGAAGTACCAACAACTCTTTCAACTCTTCTCTAAATGAGTTTTAGATTTATGAAAAAGGTGTGTGTTTAACATTTCATAATCTGAAGATGACTGTAAGAATAAGCAATCACATAACCACAGCTACCTCTTGGCATCTGCAGAAGATGGTTCCAGCATCACAGAAGATAAACTCCAAAAATACTTACATAAAACAGTATTTGCATATAACCTATTATACCCTCCCATATAGTTTAACTCTCATTAGATTAAATATTATATAAATCACTGTTGTATTACTTGGGGAATAGCTCCCCCAAAATTCTCTATACAGGCTCAGTATGGAAATAATTTTTCCCAGATATTTTTGATATGCTGTTAGATGGATGGACTGTATTCTCACTAAGGCACAAAATCTGTTCCTAATAATGGTGCTATTTTCATCACTGATGAGAAAAAAAAGGTGTGAGTGGGTTCCTGAAATATAGTGTATCAGAAAAAATACCTACCTTGACTGGAATTTTTCAAACATTGTACTTATAGATACTTGCTATTAAGAAAATTAGTCATTAAACCCATAAAATAATACTTTATCTAAACTTTGCTGTACCTCAATACATAATTAAATCTCAAACATTAGTATATATGAAATTACTATCATATATATATTTGAAATTAACTCTTTAAGCATTTATCACATAGAAATAATGGAAAAGCAATAATCATGCACGTTGCATGGAATCTCAAAATAGTGTTACAGAGAAATACTTTATATGTAAGTGCATGAGTGAATATGTATTTCTAACCCACAAGCCAAAATTAATTTTAATTACAAATTACATTACTGTCTTTAGCTGAAGTGACATTTTAAAAAAATGAGTATGTTCATCAAGCCTTCCTTAAAAAAAAAACAAAAAACCTCCATGAATGGTAAGATAATATGAAATTGTTTACACTCAAACCAATTACATATAACCTGAAGAGGCAAAAACATGTGAAACCATATCCCAAGCAATAGTTACCTTTGTTTTTGAAGAACACTACATAACTCAAATGTGGTCAAGTCTACCATATAAAATTATCATAGAAATCTGCTATCAAATGCTTGAAACTTCTGTAATACTATTCACTTACACAAAAAAAGAAATATGCAAGAACATAGCTAACTTTCCCACTACTTCACGTGAAGATTTAATCAGCATCACTTAACTACTGTATATCATTAATATTTTACAGAATAATCTAAGGCTGAAAAGCTACTGATTTTTGCAACATCTCCCAAAATATTTTAGGGAAAGGCAAAAAGGAACATACAACATACTGCCCTTCACTGAAATTTTTAGAATTAGAATGAACCTAAGGTAGCCCCAAATTAAAACCGCTTTGCTTTGTTATGTCAAGAAGCACATACCAAGTCAGAGTAATGCAGAAGTCCAAATGTCCTAGGCCAAGAGTCCTTCCATTGTACCATAGCAACTCAAATCAAGACACTCCATATTGAAAAAACACTGTATTTTATATTTAAGTAGGCCAAGATAAACACCGAATTACTCTACCTGTACGTTTATCTCAGTCTGATCAAGAAAAAAAAGAGATTTTAACCAGAAATTAGGCTTGCAGCCAAGCATGGTAGCACATGCCTGCAATCCCAGCTAGTGCGGAGGCTAAACAGGAGGAAGATCACTCTGAGCCCCTGCCTCAAAAATTAATAATAAAAAAGGCTGAGGATATATAGTCCAATGGCAGAACACTGCACTATCATGTGGTCAATCCCCAAGGAGAAAGGAGGGAGAAGTAGAGAAGGAGTTAGTTTCCGTCAAATTCAAATTAGGAGACTACATCCATTGGCTAAATCACCTTCTTTTCTTGTCTTTTCTTGTGTTAAGTAGCAGCAGATTCTCTTCTGGTTATAGTTTGAATAGTGCATGTGTCCCCCTGGATATTCATGTTGAAACTGTATCATCAATATAACAGCATGAAGTGTTGTATCTTCAGGAAGTTATATGGTCACTTAATAAGTGGCCATATAAAAGAGCTGGAGAAAAAAGTGCAGTGTTCCTCTCTGGAGCATGCAGCATCAGAGCCCCATCCTAGAAGCAGAGAGCACCCTGGCCAGACAAGTGAACCTGCGAACACCTTGATCTTGGACTTTCCAGCCTTCAGAAGTATGAGAAAATTAATGCTTAATCTGTGTGGTATTCTGTTCTACAAGTACAAACTAAGATAGATCCATTTCATTTCTGAAAATCAGAAACAAATAAAATCATTTCTATTTGGTAATTTCAACCAAAAAAGAAAAAAAAATGTACACTTCTTTCATGGCTTGTTTGCATTTACCATGAGAAATAAATTATTTTTAATTAAGTAGCCAGTCTATGTGCTTTAAATTCATTATATGGTTTACTATTTTGACATACTCTAAAAGACAAAAAAATTAAAGATTAAATATTTAAGCATTTTAACTGAACTATGGTCAGCCTTGCAATTTAAAATGATTACTTATTTTATAAATGTCAAAGTTTATGTCTTTGTTATGATTCTAACTACTATTCAAGTCCATACATTCTAAAACCCTCTCTGCACAACTTATATATCCCAATTTTTCTAAATACGTATTTCAACTAATTCAAATTTTTAACTCTTATTCCTTTGTAACAAATGTACTTGATTAGTGAAGCTTAATTAAGCCTGCAGAAACTCCCAAGTTCCAGAACATGACTTTGAATTCTTTTTTTGGAAGAGCACTATATTACACTGAATAAGCTTTAGGGACTGTGGGTCTGTACCTCCTTGTATAAATAAACAGGGACATGCGAATTAATTTCCCAACACATTCCTATTAAGAAAGCATTTCACAATCTAGAAAATGCTTTAACAATTTAATAGGAGATATGGTAAATGGTAAGATCTCTGAGTCAGATACACCTGGGACTTGAATCTCAGTTCTGCCCTTTATTAGGTATAGGTGTAATATTACACATATTTTACAATCATTGAGCCCAGCTAGATTTCAAGCAAGAGTAACAACATCTCAACTTAAAAAGTTTTGAAATTTTGAAATAATTAGCTCAAAATACCTAAACAGAACATAATACAAGGCAGATACTCAAGAAACTGTACTTAGTTATCTTTACCAAGCTAACTATCTTTATTAGACATGGAAAAGAATCAGATTAGAAGGAAAAAGGTTTTCAGCATTACTGTGGAGAGGATAAAGCAAATAGGAGAGGCTAGGAGTTATTGCTTTAGATAAAGAGTATCTCACAAGCAGAATGAAACTTCTCTTAGCAATGACGACTTACTTTCACAGAAAAGTTTCTCTAAGGAATCTTGTATTTTCTTAAAGCAGGTTAAGTTTTCTTTTGAAGTCT
Source organism: Cavia porcellus (assembly GCF_034190915.1). Classification (NCBI taxonomy): domain Eukaryota; kingdom Metazoa; phylum Chordata; class Mammalia; order Rodentia; family Caviidae; genus Cavia; species Cavia porcellus. The sequence continues at coordinate 19,819,681 of NW_026947484.1, forward strand.
TTATTCATTTGCTCAGCAGTAAATTTTCTCACTTAAAACAACAAAGGTAGATCCATTCTTTTCTCTATTTCTAAGTCCTAAATGGATGTCACTCAAATCCATAAGTCTTATTTGCATTTCAAACTTTAAAACTGACTTTAAAAACAAAAACGAATGCTATCAAGTAGCAAACTCTGGATTAAGAGTTAAAGCAACTACAGGATCAGTTCTCAATGCTTTATTAACTGGTAGCAGACTGGACAAGTAGGACTCTCATCTTTGAAAAGATGAGATCCTAAAGCAGTTTAGTAGAACTTTAAAAAATGCAAAGTTAATACAAATGGCAACACAGAAGCAGCTCGAAATGATCAGAGGAAGACTTTGAAAATACTCTATTCCTCCAGGTTCCCTATGAGAGTTTTGGTATGAATTTGAATATGATAGTCTTACAGGAAACATAATATTATTCTTAATTGAAACTTCTGAGCTTATAATCAAGAAATTCTTTTAAATATCTCAGACCACTATTAGAAAGCAGCTAGTTTCTCATGTTATCTACTCCTTGCAATTCTGTAAAACACTGCTATAGTTCCCATTTTAAAGCTGAATAAACAAACCAAGTAATATTCACTGAACATTGCTCACTACGTGTTGGATCTTATTATGTTGTACTGAAGATCAGTGCGAAAGACTTGATACCACCTCTCTAGAATATTATGCTCTTAAAAGAGTATTCCTGGCTTACAAAGGGAGACAGTATGATAGTAACTATGATGAAGAAACTAAGAATATCTTCCTTCTCTGAAACCAGAGGTAAGGAGTTGATAGTAAAGATACACTTTAAAGACTGTAATTGAAAGGAAAAATTAATGAAGAACTTTCACCTACTAACAGTTTTCAGGATAAAGCAGTAGTTCGTTTTCTTGGAGCATTCTCAACAATCAGTTTAAGGACAGTGATTAAATTTTGACTATCTCAGCAGCAAAAGAGAAAGCAAGAATACTAAAAACAAAAACTAACAAACACCTGCCCTGAAACATGATCACTACAGCTAAACTAGAGACCACTACTGTGATTTTCAAAAACACTGCATTATGGCTTAGGAAATATGAGCAGTAAAGGCAGACAAGTTCAAAGTTCCAAGATGCTTCCTGCTGATAGTGGGCAACTGGTAACATAGGAGGCAGTGGTAGCACTAGAACTTGGGAGAAAGGACACACGAACATGAGGAAGAAATGAGCAAAAAGTACAACACAATAACCCAATAGTGATGGCAGATGCCAGCAATATCAATACTGTGGAAGGCTGAGATAAGAAGAGTCCTGAGTTTCAGCCCCATCTGGGTAATTTATTGACTTGTCAAAATTAAAAATTAAAAAACAGCTGGGACTGTAGATCAGTACAAAGACTCAGGGCTGGCAAATCCCCAAGAGTGCTAACGAACAAACGCTTGCATTTATTTATAATGCTTAGTAAGTGCCAGGCACTATTTTAAAGACATTATAGTAACTGTCTTTAAAACAGTTTCATAAGGTAAGTACTATACAAAACATGAAAACAGGAAGAAGTGATTTGTTCACAAGTCACAAATCTAATAAAGGAACTAAGACAATGCAACACTGGATGGTTTTATAGTTTCTAAAGTAATGGGATAACAACAAGCTCCAAGATAAGCTGAAGATCACTGTAGCAGAGGCCAGGACTATTTGATCACTATTGTAGACTCATGCTTGACTCACAATAGGAAAACAAAATAAATGTATTTTAAATTGAATAAATGAGTATCTATGCCCACATGCAATAGCTCCAATTAAGATTTGAACTAGAAAATGTCTGTGAAGAAGGTATTAAAACCTTCTATGAGGAAATATGAGTAAAAAGCTCATAAAGAGCAAAACAGTTCTCAAGAGACGGAGCCAAAAATAAATAAATAAAAACGATGATGGGTGCAGCAATAAGCAGCATTTGAGCCCAATGACTGAAGATACTTCTAGAATTTAAGTCTGTATCCAGTCAGGTTTCAGATAGCAATAAACAGAACTCTAAGAATAGTCTATAGAGAAGTTAATTTATCTGCAATGGAAGTAGGGGAAGGCAGTATATTTTGCAGCATGCTCAGAGGGAAGGCTGAGATGCAGAGTCTCAGTAGAGGAAGTAAAATGTAGAGTCCATCTAGTGTACAGGAAAGACTGGATCAAAGATTTAAATCTTCCAAACTTGATTCAGGGTTAAAGCCAATACATCACACTGCCTTTATTGTCAAGTCATTACTATTTCAAAGACTGAGACTATCTGTCTATGGAAAAATCTATCATTTACTAGCACTCACAATATGCTAAATGTTTTGTAATTCAAAAGAGTGCCTAGTATAAGCTTTGACAAAAGCCAAAATCATTTCAGGAGTAATACCAAAGGGGTGGAAAAAAGTACTAGAGATTAAGGGCACAGGAAAAAAAGCAAAGAAAAAAAGGAAACAAAAAACTCAAGATACACATTTACTCCTTTAATAACACTACCTAGAGTATGTGTGTTTCATTAGAAATTCTCTGTTTTGAAGTTACCCCTCAAGAACCAGCAGCATTCCCGTGCAAGTACACAATCTTTATCTTTTGGGACTGATTTATTGGAGTGGTTGGTTCACAAACTGGCTCTACAAATTCTTCAAAACGTAAGATTCTAGAATTTGTACCAAAAGAAAAAAAAAAAAAAAGCAGCATCACTAAGATAAACATACTACATTTCAACGTAACTACTTAGAAAAGCAGTATTTGGGGCAGACGAAGTAGCTCAGTGCAGGGACCTGGATTCAGTGCTCAGCACCAATTTAAAAAGTTTCTTTAAGGGGAGAAGTGAGCAGCACAGGCCTGTGATACCTGTAGCACTCTGGGAGACTGAGGTACAACTTACTGAGTGACTTGTGCCGGGGGTGAGGGAAACGAGTGGGGGGCCAGGATCATGTCTCAAATGTTGACGAATCAATAGTGAACACTATGCTGAACACTATGAACACTAAGGTTTGAAACCTTTGTTTTATCTATTGCATAAAAATTCTCTAAGATTAGTTCATTTAATATTTGCATTTACAGAGGACAAAACTAACCTAGAGCTGAAGTAACTCATTAAGGAGTAGAACAGCAACAAAGAGACGTGGCTGGTGGTCAAACTGTGGCATGCTATAGTCCACACTTTTAACATCTGTGACTTAAGCCCCGTTTCATTTTAGTCATATTCCTAACACATCTGTTGAATACATTAGTGTAAAACTAAAAAAAATTTTTTATGAACCACCCAGTTTTATACTTATAAATAGAAAAATGCAAGGTAAAGCATTAAAGTACCCGTTTAACTTATGAAGTTAGAAATACAATATGTGGGTTAAGATTCTGCGACAGGTAAGTTGAATTGATAGAAGCTTGAGAAGTATAACTCTCAAGAGCACTCACTGTAGGGCCAGACTGCCTGGGTAAAGAGTTCTACTTCTGTCACTTGCAAGTAAATAACCTTAAGCAGATTACTTAACTGCTCAAGGCCTCATTGGTAAAAAGGTAAAAACTCTGTGAATATAAAAAGTTTAGTCATATAAATCAGACAACAATACCTGGCACATGAGAAGCTAGCCATCATTCCAACTTTTCTGAACTAGGATTCAGTAACATGTGTTGACCATGTTCAGCTCAGTAATTCCAGTCACAAATGAGTTCAGATGTTTTGCACCTAAACTCACAGTTGCAGTCTGTGTAACAGAAACTTTAGGTACTATGAAGTATCATACGGCCCATAGAAATATTTTAAAAAATATTTAGCATAAAAATTTAAGTGCAGTAAGAAACTTTTAAAAAAGCATTTAAATGATACAGAATGTTAATTTTACTATAAGCACATGAAATTTTACACAAGCATATGAAAGATTAAATAGAAATATATCAAAATGTTAATATTGTTTTGTTTCCAACTAGTAGAATTACAGGTGATTTTTACTTGTATATATTTACCAAGTTTTCGATCATGAATTTGCATCACTTTTTATAATCAGAAAAGGTACTATAATAATTCTTTGTTTTGAATACTACAATAGAATACTTTTCACCATACTGACAGAATAATACTAATTGCAATTCATGTTTTATCTCTGATTTGTTCTTATTAGTAAATACACTTAGTTTTGGACTGATTTTACAATAGATAAAGAACTACAAAATATCCAGTAGCTTGCATATCAAATCTAACTAATCTGCCAAAAAGATGGTCCATACAATCTTGAATGTAAATAACAAAAAGCCACCTCTAAGTTCTCCCAATTCAAAGAAAACAATATAAAATTACTACTTTTTCCGGCCTTAATTATGTAGACTTCAGGAACTACAGAAACATTTTCTAGTTAGCAATGTCTTAAAAAATGATACACAAATTAAGCTTTCCTTTTGTATCAATTCAATATTGGTACAAATTATTTCCCAGGCTCTTCTGAAATGCTACTTAAGCAGATAATGCAAAATAAAAACTTTACTCATAAAAAACATTCCTTCTCCTTTGAAACTTATAAAACTAAGGATGTACTACTAATAACTATTAACATACCTGGCTATCCCAGAACTATTACAATAGGTCTAAAACTGTAAACAACACTCTCAAGAATCTGTTACATCCTATTTTTCTGTAGGGAAAGAGAATGAAAAATATTAATTCTCTGTTCTCCTCTAGGATAGCTCCAGGTAGCTCTATGAAGCAATTATCTTTTATAAGAAAAAGTTTCTGAGGCTCAAAGCTGTTCCCCAACTGTATTTACAACACAGTAGGCAAATACTACTGTAGCTAGAAGAAAAATCAATTGATTTTCCTTATTCTTTGTGCTATTAAGCACAACACAAGTGATCTTAAAACTCACTTTCACTAATGTCAGTGTCTGAGTTCCACCTAAAACCTACACATCATCATATATGCTACATGCTACACTAGTGGAGCTCACCCAGAGTTAGGGTAGATCTGACATTCAGAGAGTCATTCTTGTCACATTGAAAGGGCTTCATAAAGAAGTAAAATTATTTCCAGGACCTCAAAGTAGAAGTCTTAAGAAACAACAACAACAAAAAAACACACTCTAGAGATAAATCACTTTCATATGTCTCCTAAACTCTGATAGTGTAGCCAACATGCAGAAGATGACACTTTCATTCAAATACTACCCCCTCCAATTCCAACCAAGCCTGTCAAACCCTCAGAGACAAAAACCTGGAGAATACCTAGAGGGGGAATGTTCAAAGGTAAGAAAAAATTTTACAGCAATTATTCCTACAAAGTGGAACAAAAGCTCAGGAGTGCAATACAGCAAGGAAGAAACTTCTCACAGAGAAATTATTAGTCCAATTCCATCTGATTTCCAGGGGTTGGTTTTACTATGGTCTGCTTCCTAAAAGAAGGCTTTGCTGTGGTTTTGTTGTGGCCTTTGTTGTGACTTTGTAGACACACATACACATATTAATTAAAAATCATCAACAAAAAGATACAAAATGAGATATTTTGTGTAAAACAGGAAAGTCTATACAAATTGAAATAAACTTTTCATCTACCAGCAGCCCGGTATAACCTTAACTTCTGTGAACAATGAGAAGTAATAACTGGTTAATCTGACTTAAGATACTCAAACACTAAAAATAATCTGCTTTTACTGATGGAACTTTATTTGGAGTAGTACGTATTTATAAAATATTCTGTATGTTTACTTACTACCCTTTTGCAGTGAAAACAATCTCAAACATTTTTATATTTTTTACATATCAATTTTGTAAAATAAATCTAAAATGAGTACTCTGACTTTTCATTAAACCACAATTCCTCATTAAACCAAAATTATAGTAACTATCCAAATGGTATATGTAAGATAAAGTTTTAAGTATGTATACATAACCATAAATAGTATTTTTCTTTATGAAATACTACTCACAGCTTTTGACTAGCAACCCATGCAACCTATAGTTATGTACAAGACTGCTAATCTGAAAGAAACTTTGGAGGTCTCAAAGTACTCAGACACTTAGCAAAGGATAAATATATCAATAAAATGTATCACTGAGGTATATATCTTTAATGAAGGCCCATGCAACTGTAAGTTTTAACACTTATATGTTAAAAATTATTTTATTATTATTTTAATGGAAACCGGTAAATGATGTATTTGTGAAACAATAATGAAAAACTTTTAAGAATTAACAATTATTAACCACTAAAATACCAAACCCTAGAGATTTGACTTCATTGAGGATTTCAGAAAAGTTACAGAGCAACAAGTTAGTCAAAAAAGATCCTAATTAGTTTAAAAAATAATGTTACTATGGACAGCAAAGAGTTTCAGTACTGTGTTGACTTTTCACGTAATATTCCAGGAAGTCTTCTTCTAAGAGAGTAAGCTCTCTCCTGCTTCTCACCCTCAAAAATACTAGATCCGGAAAGTAGTTTTTCAAGCTATGGTTGATAAATCCATAACCCGTGCAGTAGTGATTAGCACAAGGTTCTGTATTACTTGAACCAGTGAAGGAATGGGAAAAAAAAAACAGGTAAGAGATGTCAAACCTTAAGATATCAGAGTTAATCCATATTTTAGCCAAAAACGTGAATTACAAGTCAAGACTTCAAAAATAAGAAGCCTAACAAAACATTTCCTAGAAAACTTGTTTTCCTAGAAAACGTTATAAAATTTTAAGTAAATCTAATTCTGCTAAGAAATGGTCAGACAATAAGTAATTGTGAGCTGATTTAGTAGGAAAACTGACATTACAAATTCTTAAATCCAGCTCTTTGCCCAATTATAAAGAAAAACATACTTAGGAACTTCCTTAGTGCTCTTGTCAACATTTCTCACTTTTCTAATATCGTTTTTCACATTGACTTTGAAAAAAAAATTTCTAAGAGAAAAAAAATTCAAACACTCAAATCTCATTTAATTAGTATCAAAAACAAACCGGAAGTTTCCGCACATTAACAGCAACACACTCCTTAAAATTTCACGAAAAAAAATTTCACAATTATGTATTTGGGTGTATTTTTCAAATTGTAAGACTTCAAATAGAGTCTCACGTTCTCTAGGACTAAATTACTTACTCAATGGGAGACAATTTTACTTTTTCCAGAAAAAAATATACTTAAGAAAATGAATATAAATCCCCTTCCCCTGCCGCGTGATGTATTAGTCTAAGAAGGGAAACCACCATTCTTCTCTAGTTTTACTCTAAAACTGCTTGCAAATTGCTATTCTATCTTGCCTTACTACCTACCACTACAGCGACGTGAGCAAGCACGTCCAGTTTTTCCCTGTTACAACAGTGCACTTTAATTGCTTGCCACTGGCCATCTGAATCAGGTCCGGCATGCAAAGTTATACCCCACATACTGAACACCGCAAGCCTGTATAACTCAATGTAATGCCAAAAAGAAAGTTTCTAGCAGTGTGTCTGCTGTCACTAGAGCCAACCGGGTAAAAGCAACTCTGCGTGCCGACTGTTGTTCCTGCCCCCGTCCCCAGCTCTGCTGAGAATGGCCAGGCGACTCCGGAGCAAGAGTTTGTAAAGTGCTCAGCAGGCTGCTGGGATGAAAGGAGCTCCGCACACGCCCGGGTTCGCACAGTGCCACCGACACCGCGCCGGGGACAGAGCCTGGCGGTGTGCTCCCCGCGGAGGAGCAGGTGGACGGGCACAGTCCCTCGCCCCCTCCGGAGCGGGGATGAGTGAGGTTTTAACCCTGTGTGGAAAGTTCCACGCACGCCCCACGCGCGGCGGGGCTGCGGCTCCTTTCTGCAGCGCCGAGGCCGGGCCTCCCGCTGGCCGTGGGGCGCGCGACAGCCGTAGGCGGCGGTGGGAGGCCCGTCGCGGGGCCAGGGACTCCGACGCGGACAAGGCCGGGCCGGGGGGCTCGCGCCCCGCAGCCGGCGCTGGGGGAGGGGCGGCGCCGCGGCCTGTTGGGGGGCTCGGCTCCGGCCTCGCGTGCGGCGCTTGGCCGCGGCCCCGAGTCCGGGGCGCCGGGGCGGGACTCACCGGAAAGGCCCGGATCCGCATCTTGGTGTCCTTCCGGCTGCCCGTGCCTTTGCTCAGATTCGACATGGTGCTCGTCCCCTCCCCGGCGGCGGCTGCGGGTCGCACTCCGAGGCGCCGGTGTCACATTTAAGGCGGGCGGCGGGCAAGGGGCTACGCTGGGGGCGGCGGCGGCCCCCGGCCGAACTGAAGAGCGGGCCGGGCCCTGGGCGCCGCGGCGGCAGCTCGGGCTCCGGCGGCTCGGACGCGGTTGAGGGCTGCGCTAGCGCAGCGGCTCCGCGGGGGTCCCTCTCACGCCCGACTCGGCTTCCTTTATCGCGTTCCTCCGCGATGGCGGCGGCGGCGGCGACGGACAAACATCTCACTGCGCAGGCCGAACGTCCTCCTCCTCCTTCTCCTCCTCCGCCTCAGCGAGACGAGATCCGGCCCAGAGGGTGGAGGGGGGAGGAGGGAGGGAGGAGAGCCGGATAGTGGAGAGATTGGGGGAGGGGGTGGGAGGACGGAGGGGAGGCGGGCAGCCTCGGCGGGGCGCTCGGATCTCGCGAGAAGAGAGCGAGCGCGCTGCCCCGGGCGGGGCGGGGCGAAACCGGAGAGCGGGAGGGCGCCAAGACAGGAGAGGAGGGGGAGAGAGTTGGGGAGGGGGTGGGGCCAGTAGGACGAGAGGCGGGAAAGGGGCGGGGTCGAGGAGTCAGCTGCCTTTTTGAAAGAGGAACGTCGGAGGGCGGGTTCTGGCCAAGGTGGTCCCTGATTGGTGGAGCGCGAAGCGGGTGTTGGGGGTCCTGATCACGTGATCGATGGGCGGGGTGAATTCGGAGAGCCGGACCTGGATTGCGCTGCTGAGCTGGCCTCGTTTGGTCGGGTGAGACTGAGCGTGGGGTGCGAGAAGACTAACTACGTACTACAACTGGTTCCTGTTTTTCTAGGGCACGTGGACTAGGGGTGGGTACTTGCGCGGAAGCCAGAAACTTCAGAGTTGAGTTTGTGCAGGACTCACCTGCAGTGTCGGGAATTAGTGTCCGGTATGCTTACCAAGGTATTGCACAGCTTCGCTCTCAAGTCCGAGCGGTGAACGCGTTACTCTACGAAGTTCCCTTAAACTGCGGAAACTTCAAGTCCTCTTGATTCACTTACTATTGTAGGGAATACCCGAGGCTTGTTAATGTTAAAACCTGTTTTTTTTTTCATTGAAATAATAGGACAACTCCCCTAATGTACAACGTTTTAAAATTTTTAGAAGAAAACTATAACAAATATACAATTAATTTAGAATTTATTGTTTTTGGGGTGTTTTCATTTTGTCATTGTGTGTCTAGCTTAACTCTGTTTTACTGTCATTTATTATGTCCTTCCTGGTGTACCAACTAGATCGATTCCTTAATCGTGTTATTAAAACTTATAGGCCTTCAGTCCCTACTTGAGTTTTCCCATTGGAAAAAAAATACATATTTGGTATTTGCTAATCAGAAGGTAAGGAGGGTAAGAAAGATATTCTAAGAATATCTGTAAATATTGATGCTCAAATAGATCTTCAAAAATGTGTCCATAAGGTAAAATTAGGAACTCTGACTTCAAAGTGACACTTGAATAGTTTACAATCTGTAAGCTAATTAAACCTCTGTTTCCATAATCAATAGAATATAAGAACTTTTTTTTCTGGTTGTCCTATCCTATAGCCCAGTTTCTTTGTAACATCAGTATATATTCTAGAGCCATTGGTTGGAGTCTCAACATTGCCACATCACTGGCTGTGTCATACATCCTTTGGGGAAAAGACTTGCACGTCTGTGCCTAGAGTTCCTTATCTGTACAATGGTGACAATACTTTCTCTTAGACAGTATGAAATTTAAATGAGTAAGTACTATTTAAAAACCCTCAGAGCAGGGCTCAACCTCTCAACACTTGTTGGATCCTATTTCCCATATTCAGTATACAGGTTTCTACAAGAAGTACTTACAAGTTTTTATACATTAAATCGTCTGTTAAGACAAAGCCAGTCGCTAACTTGAATTTTATTTTTTTATTTAAAAGAAAACAAAAAAGGGTAGAAATAATACAGTATTTCAGAAAAATGAACAGTAAGAAATCACTAGTTGATAAGTTACGTATTGTCCTCTTAGAAATAGTTGTTCAAGTAACTAAAGATACAAAGTGATATTGAATTTTATTTTTTTAAAAAATAGTTTTCAATAAACTGAGAAGTCAGTACAGGGTGGGCATTTGTATTTTGGCCAATAAACACATTGAAAAGGCACAACCATCAAAGACTATCCCTATCATTTTATTAAAGAGCGAGTATTTTAATTTCAGAATTGGGTGATGGTTAATTTTTTATTAAAGAAGAGTTCTTTAATTTAGTCATATGAAGCAATTCATTGTACTGGTTTTTCTCATTTCATTATGAACTTCGGGAAAATACCATGGATCAGCGTTTAAGAGCCCACCATAATAAAGTGCATTTCTGTTTAATTAAAAAATCAGTATAATCACACTTGATTTTTTTGTGATCCCAGATTTTTCTTGTGTTATTTAAGCAAAATTTAACTGCATTTAAAAGAATAGCAATCAACTGGTTTTTTTCCCCTTTGGTTTTTAGCCATCAAGAACTAGAATACTGCTTCAAAATGAATTTGTAATTTAAAAAATCTCTTGAGTGGAGGATGTAGCATAAAAGTATAATTCTTCCCTAGGAATAGGAACATGGAATAATAAACCTGTTCAATAATGTATTAATTTATTTAAGAAAGTTATTAAATGGCTACAATACATGAGGGGCACTAGGGTGAAGACCTGCCACTGTGGAACAAATAGAACTTTTACACTTCTTAACATTTGGAAAACACAGAACCAAAGTAGATTTAGCAATGACTTTTTATGTACCTCAGTCCAGAAATCAAAGATTTTTCTTTTCTAGGGAAACAGCATCCTCAAGATGTGTATAAAATACACTCAAAGCAGCAGTAGACTATTCTCTCACTTGTGAATAGCAAATGAGCTTTTAGGGTGTTAGCTTTTTCTGCAGCCACCTGATCTAGCAGAAAAGCAGTGCTGGAATAGGAACTCACTAGATCTCACATGCCTGTGTGGTATTCCCACTCATGCTGACACTGTCCTGACACAGGAAAATGGGCCCCATTTCTACTTATCCATATGGAGCACATGCTGCTGACGGGTCAGATGGCTCAGTGATCAGCCTTGTGCACAACACATTCTGGTCTGTAAAAGAGCACTATGGGGTATGAGGAATCCATAAAAGCTAGTATCAACCTCTAATTGTCTTTAGTTTCTAGGTATCCAAGATATGCTTGTACTTTTATCACTGTTTCAGACCTGGTGATTTGATTTTTAAAGATATTGGTTAATTAGGTCAGTGATTTTGAATAGATCAAGACTGTATTAGGAAGAAATATATGGTTTTCAGACAAACATGGAAGACAAAGATGTAGAGGTATTACTGATTTCTTGAGAGGAGGGACTGGATCTTCTACTTTCTTTGTCCCCACCATGTATAGGGTAGTATATGGTACATTTCAAGATGCCATGGATGTGAAGGGAGGCCACTAAGAGCATCACCATAAACACCTAACTTCATGAAAACTCTGGGTCTTTCCTGTTTACCTTTTCTACTTTGTCCTTGCCATTTTCATTATATCATTGAAATAAGCATATGAAACATGTGAGCGTGTCAGACATGATACATCTTGAACTAAAGAAAAATCTTCAGTGCCTGATTATATCATAAGAAACCCATTTCAGTGTTTCATCACACAGGAAGTAAAATCAGCTCACTGACAACTCTGGGAACTTTCCAGTTGACTTAGTGTTTTGTTTATCCAAGATTTACTCAGTAAATCATTATTTTGGAAATAAAAGTGCGTATATAACCAACTAACAAGAGAATATAAATCCTTGTTGGGGTCTATGCCTAGATCCCCAGTCTCCTAAATGGGTGCACAGTAAACGCCCAAATGAATGAGACAAGTGGCATGATCTTTAGGACTCCAAGAGGACCAAAATCCTCCACAGAGCTTATAATTCTGATAACTGAGACAGATAGACTGTCTCTGGGCACTCATATTGACAAGAACAGGGAAAATGCAGGAAACCTGAGCAGGATCTCATGAGAGGTTCAAAGACCCCACACAGCGACAGATGATGCTAATCAAGGAAAATTATCCTAGGAGAACGTCTCCAGGCTGCCTCAGCTGTGGTCTATCTGGCCCCTTGAGGCATCCTGGTTCTCTGTTCAGCCATGCCCAGGCCATGCCACAGCCCTGCATATGTATTCAGCTTCAATGGCTCCAACAAATTCTCAATAAAAAAGATAGTCATTGTGTCCATGTAGTTATATTTCAAAGGAAAATAATCTTCTGTTGCTGACAGTGTTATAATAGTAGCAATATCAAGAAACCTCCAGGAGACAATTATGAATATGTTCTGTTTTCATTCAGGACAAGTATATGTTGAAATTTATAACTTATCAGGTCTGTCATTTTGAATTAAGTGAATTTTGAACCTGGGATAAAGCATAGAACCATATAAGTAAATACTCTAAATCTTACGATAAATTTAGTAATTGTATGAATTATGATATTTGCCATGAGCAAATGTAATAGCAATAACCTTAAATTTTTTCAATAAGTTATTTGCCTTGAGATCATAATGAAACCTTATTCTTAATTCTTATAAATTGGAAGAAACCAAAATCTGAGACAGTGAAAAGAAATCTAAAAAAAGAGAATAGCTTTTAAGAGACTAAAAGTCATAAAAATTCTTGAGGTCTATTTCTAGCCCCAAATAGATATAATGAAGTAATTTCTAGAGATAAGTTGGTTCTAAGTCATTGGTCTCGGAATCCTCTAATTCTTGCTCCTTCTGGTTATTCAGTAAAGGACTCACTGAATAGGGCAGTCTAACAGTAACAGATTGACACTTTATTCAGGTGAAACTGGCCACTTTACATTTAACTAAGTTAAAAACACTTTGCATAACTTAGACGGCCTCATTTATGAGACTGTTAGACATGGTACTTCTGTTACTGATTGCTGAAAGTTACTGAAATGCTCATTGACAAGTGCTGTTGTCTACATGAACATTTCTTTTTTAAAGCAACTATTCTGGATTCTTAAAGCAGTTTCACTTTCTTTTATTATTTATTATAGTGGTATTGTTTTTGAAGAGAGAAGTGTGTGTTGTGTGCGTGCGTGTGTGTGTGTGTGTGTGTGTGTGTGTGTGTGTGTGCGCGCGTGCGTGTGTGTTGAGATGAGATCTCAATATACAGTTCAGCCTGACCTTGACCTTTGTAGTCCAGACTGGCCTCAAACGCTTAGGCACAACCTTCTAAATCTGGGATTACAGGCAAGCACCAGCATGCTCAGACTTTAAAGAGATCAATCATTTGGTATGGTCTTGCAGGTCTCCATTGTGGTCTCCATTTCCAACCTATACAGCCAAAGGGGCCTGATCTTCCCTCTCTACTCCCCGGTTCACATTGCGAGGAGATAGAATGAAGACACAAGCAACCCAGTCCTGTTCCAGAAATGTGACTTCATTAAGTACCCAAGGTCCCAGGCTAGGGCATTTGGGGACAGTGACAGTAGATGGCCCAGGCTGTTCCCACTTAAAGACTTCCCCTGTTACTGGTATTGCTCAGACTTCCCATTCTCCTCTGGTTCCTTCTTGTTTTCCAGCCCCAATCTTTCCACATCCCCTTGTTTCTGGGACTCCCAATGTACCTCCCTAAAATTTCATTTTTGGTTAAGATAGTTTTTCTCTATACCTGTCAAGGGTCCTGACCAGAAACAGATGGCTCATCGTAGCAGGGAATGTGAAACCCATTGAATTAAGGGACTGTTTCCAGAGTGTGGGCAGAGTTAGGGATTGATGGGGATGGTGAGGCATCTCACAACTAGAAGTAGCAGGAAACCCAACATCACACCTAGACTGCAAGAGCCAAGGAGAAATATGGCTTCCAAAAGTCTTGCAATTGCCATGAAAAAAGGCTACTTGACAAGCTGAGGCCTTAGGTGATGACCAAAGTTACTGACAATCTCTGACAGGTGGTCAACTTAACAGCTGAAATGAATCAGCATGGTGCTGAGCATGGATGGGCCTACCTGAGTACTACTGCCAGCATAAAAAGGAGACCTGGTGAGGAAGAGTGGTGATGTGTTGTTGTTTGGATCTGTTCTATTGAAACTGTTAGTTCTCCTGAAGCAATTTGTCATGCTGCACCCCCTGATAGGAACTTGCCTGTTACTAGTAGAGGAGCTCCAGACCTTGTTGCTGAGAATAGTTGTGGTTCACTTTGGGAGAGCTCTGGTTCTTACTTTGAGCATTGCTTCCTAGCTCCAGAGAGTTAGAAGTGTGCTGTTCAATCTCCAGAAGCTTGCCATGTTGGCTTTTTGACATGAACTCAGTTGTTCTCATTGTCACTGAGGATGACTGTGGTACTTTGCTTGGAAACCCTGGTTCTTATTTTGAGTGTCACTCCTTGGCTCCAGTACAGAACCCTCAGCTTGCTGGTACAGATCCTTCACCCCACTGGCATAGACGTTCTAGCTTCCACCACTGACCTTGAACCTTCCCAGCACAGATCTATGAAACAGACTTCCCTGAGTCATTGTCGTGGGCTCTAGGTTTTCAGCGAAACTCATGCAGGTTATTGCCATGGGATCCAGGCCCTCAGCTGGATTTTCTAGGTTTTAGTGCTGTGGACAGATTTCCTGCACTTTCTTTGTATTTGACTCCTTAGGTGATCATTATAAATAGTACTATAAATTATGAGCCCTACATGTATTTGTTCTCCGTGAAACCCCTGACTACACAGACTAGCACAGTAAGATGCAGGAAACAGAATATCTTGGCCTCTCCTCCCTTTGGATGTCTAGTGGCACCTTTCACCAGATGAACTGCAGGGCGAGGAACCATTGATAGAGGTCATAAAAATCAGCCGGGGCACAGGGTGAAGGGAGGAGACCAGATTCTGAGAGGCTAACAAAGAATATCCATGTATAGTACTTACAAACGGGACCTTTGACTGCTAAAATTATGTCAATTATTTTAAAACCTTTATATAATTGTGGAGTTTGTGTACTGTACAGAGGTGTCTCACTAGGAGATGTGTAGGTGAGTGAAGGTTTGTGTTCAAGGCATGTGCCCTGCAAGTGCTATTATTACCCAGTGTAAGACACACAGGTCATAGGGCCCAGCTGCTTTCTAAGCAGGGAAACTGTGGCACTGCATTTGTTTGGATGGTGGCCAGGTCTTTCAGCCTTTTCTCATTTGCACAAAACCATCATATAGACCAGAAGTAGTTGTGCATTTCAAGCAAACTATTACTTTAAGCTCTGAGGTAATATTGTACCATTGTTTGGAGGGGCAGCTCTGCAGTCAGATTGCTTGATTTCTACACTACATTCTTGAGTGTATCAAGAAGCTCTTTTTATTTTAAAAACAAAAGAGGAATGATACAGAACTTCAAAACCAAGTGTTAGGAAATTAACACTAGTTAATATATTGCATATTGTAATCTTAGAAGTAGTTGGTCAGGTTGCCAGATTTAGGTATGAAAAAATAAACAATGAGAGCACAAATTTTTTTTATGGATTTTCAGAGATTTGTAGTATAGTTATCTATCTTGTATATATATATATATAGATAGATATACACTTGGAGCACTTTCTTTCCCTTTTATTTTGACAGTATTCATTGTACATTTTGAATCTTATTACTCTTTCAGTTTTTTTACACTAGAGAGACAATACAATATTTATACATATGAGTTTGATTTATTTCAGTTGTGATTATGATCTCAAGTTGCATCCATTTATCTATAAAAGCCTTAAGGTTATCCTTTTTAATAGCCAAGTAATAACTCCATTGTATAAAAACATCACTTTCTTTTTTATCCATTCTGCAGCTAATGGGCACTTGAGTTGTTTCCAAGATTTAGATATTACAAGTTGTGCTGCTATAAACTTGGGTGCACATATATTGCTATGATATGATGTTTTTAATCCTTCTGGGAAAGTATCCAGAAGGGGAATAGCTGGATTGAATGAGACTCCCAATCCTAGTTTTTTTTTTTTTTTTTGGAGCTTCCACACTGATTTCCACAGTGGTTGTACCAGTCTACACTCCCACTAACAGTAGAGAAGCTTTCCTTTTCCCCCACAGCCCCACCAACATTTGTTGTTGGTTGATTTTCTGACGGCAGCTGTTCTTTCTGGAGCAAAATAGAATCTCAGTGTTGTTTTAATTTGCATTTCACAAATGATCAGTGACATTGAGTATTTCTTTATGTATTTATTTGTCATTTGTATTTCTTCATCTGAGTAGTGCGTGTTCATCTTACATGCCCGATTTTGGATTGGGTCTTTGAATTTGGGGGGGGGGCTGATATTTTTCATTTCTTTATATGTTCTAGATATGTCTTTTGTCTCAGGAAGAGCTGGGTAAAATTTTTCCCATTCTGTGGGTTTTATTTCACTCTGTTGGTAATTTGTTTTGAAGTTCAGAAACTTTTAGGAAAATGAGATCTCAATTATTGATTCTTTGAAGTACTTCCCCTGTGGTTTGTGCTTTGTTCATGAACTCTTTGCCTACCCCTTTGTCTTCAAGATTTCTACCTACCTTTTCTTTCAGTAGATTTAGTGTTTCTGTTTTAATATTTAGATATTGATCCATTTTGACTTTAGTGCATGGTGATGGACTTGGGCCTAGTTCAATCTTCAGCATGTGGAAGGCCAGTTTTTCCAGTACCATTTATTAAAGATGCTATCTTTCTTCCGGTGAACATTTAGCCCCTTTGTCTAAGATAAGGTGTTGAAGTATTTTTGTAGTTGTGCTTGCATCTTCTACCCTGTTCCATTGAGCTTCAGGTCTGTTCTTTTGCCAATACCAGGCTGATTTTATCACTGTAGCTTTGCAGAGTAATTTCAAGTCAAGAATTGCGATGCTTCCTGCATTACTTTTCTTGACCAGGATTGTTTTTGCTATTCTAGGTCTCTTCTGTTTTCAGATGAAAATTTTAGGAATGTTTTCTCTAGATCTATTAATAGTATTTTGATTGGGATTGCGGAAATCTGTACAACAGTTTTGGGAGTATGGCCATTTTCATTATGTTGGCTCTTCTTATCCAAGAACAAGGGATATCTTAGATTTTCTGATATCCTCTTCAATTCCCTTTTTAGAGTATTAGAGCTTTCAATTTATAGATCTTTGACATCCTTTGTTAGATTGATACCTAAGTATTTCACTATTTTGGATGCTACTGTGAAAGACGTTTCCATCATTTCTCTCTCAGTGAGTTTGTTGTGTACAGGAGTGCTATTTATTTTTGAGTGTTGGCTTTGTATCCAGCTATGCTGCTGAATTAACTTATTAACTCTAGTAATCTTTTAATGGAGTTTTTTGGGTCTTCTATATACAGTATCATGTCATCACTAATACTGATAAATTAACTTCTTCCTTTCCTATCCATATTCCTTTTATATCTCTTTTTTGTGTAATTGCTCTAGCTAATGGTCCCAGAACCATATTGAATAGGAGTGGCAATAATGGACATCTTTGTCTTGTTCCTGATTTTAGAGTGAAAGCTTTCAGTTTTTGACCATTTACTATGATGTTGAGTGTTCATTTGTCATAAATGGCTTTTATTAGATTGAGATAGAGACCATCCAGTCAGATTTTCTGTATGGTTTTTGTCATTAGTGAGCGTTAGACTTTATCAAAAGCTTTTTCTGTGTCTGAGATGATCATGTGATTTTTGTTTTCATCTCGGTTTTTATTGATTTGTATATTTTGAACCATTCCTGCATTTCTGGGATTCATCACAATTGGTTGTGGTTCTTGATGATTTGATGCATTCTGTTTGCCAGTATTTTATTGAGAATTTTTGTATCTATGTTCTATAGGGAGATTGGTGTATAGTTCTTTTTGGTTGAGTCTTTCTCTGGTTTTGGTATCAGAGTAATACCTGCCTCCAGGAATGAGTTAGGGAGGACTGCTTCCCTAACTCATTTCAATTTCATTGAAGAGGTTGAGGAGTGTTGGCTTTAAATCTTCCCTAAATTTCTTATAGAATTGAGGCATGAATCCATTAGGACCTAGGCTTTTCTTTATTGGTAAGTTTTTAATCACATTTTCAATTTCGGTAGCTGACATTGGGTTATTCAAAATTGCTATATCTTGTTGATCCAGCTTTAGTAATTCATACTTTTCTAGGAATCTGTCCATTTTCTCTGTGTTTTCCAGCCTATGTAAGTAGGTATTGATGATCTGAATTCCATAGGATCTGTAGTAATGTCATCCTTCTCATTCCTCATTGCATGAATTGTGTTTTTTCTTTCTTTCTCTTGATACAGTTGGCAAAGAGTTTAGCAATTTTGTTTATTCTTTCAAAATATCACCTCTTCATTAATTTCTTATATTGCTTTCCTAGTTTTAATTGCATTGACTTCTCCTCTGATATTTATAAATTCCTCCCTTCTATGATCATTGGTCTTGACTAGTTCTTCTTTTTCTAGAAGCTTGAGGTGCAAAGATGTAATGGAACTAAGTTGTTTATTTGTGTTTGTTCTGTTTTCCTGATATGAGAATTGATTGCTGTATATTTCCTTCTTAGAACCAACTTCATTGCTTCCCACAGGTTCTGGTGTGTTATATCTGCATTTTCAATGAATTGTAGAGTTTGTTTAATTTCATCTGTGACCCATTGGTTAATCAGGAGGGTGTTATTTAATTTGCATCTTTTATGTAGGTTTTGCAGTTTCTTTTGCCATTAATTTCCAATTTTAGTGCAGTATGGTCAGATAATAAGCACAGGAAAATTTCAACCCCTAGGCATTTACTTAAGCATGTTATATGGACTAATATATGGTGGATTTTAGAGAATGCCCAATATGTAGCTGAGTAAAATGTGTATTCTGATGTTGGGTGGAACACCCTATAAATATCTAGTAAATCCATTTGTTCACAAGTTTGATTCAGTTCTACTATATCCTTGCTGATTTTTTGTCTAGTTGATTTGTCTCTTCATGATATTGGGGTATTAAGTTCCCCATTCCAATTGCATTATTGCATATTTGAATTTTTATGTCTATTTGTCTTATGTAGTACAGTAATCCTGTATTTGGTGAATATATATTTGATTATTATCTCTTTCTCTTGAATTTTTCCCCTAACAAGTGTGTAGTGACTGACCTTCTTAATCTATTTTGATATCTTTGGTTTGAAGATCACATTGTCTGAAAACAATAACTACCTTTGTTTTTTTCTGGGTTCTTGTTGCATGGAATATTATTTTACATCCTTTGACTTTTATCCTCTAAGTTTCTTTTTGAGTTAAATGTGTTTCTTGTATACCAAATATTGTTAGTTTCTGTTTCTTGATCCATTCTACCAATCTATTTCTTTTAACTGGTGGATTGGGGCCATTTACATTGATGGTTATAGCTAATATATATTGGCTTAACTTTGTCATGTTATTTTCCTGTTCGTGTCCTGCTTTTCCCCTCTTGTTTAATTGTTTGCCCTGCCTCGTAGTTTCCTTCTGTTATTGTTCTGGAAATTGTGGTCATTTTTATCTCTATCTAGTATTTTTTAGTACTCTTTTTTAAGGTTCGTTTTGTGGGCATGTATTTCTTTGGTTGTTCTTTTTCATGAAAGTATCTTATTTCTCCATTAATTTTGAAGGAAAATTTTTTGGAGTATATCAATGTGGGTTGAAAATTGTTTTCTTTTAGGGCCTGAAATATTTCATTCCAAGCTTGTCTTGACTTAAGAGCTTGTGTTGAGAAAACAGCCATGATTCTAATGGTCTTTCTTTCATATGTGAGCTTTTTTTCCCTCTCGAATAGCTTTTAGTATTCTATTTTTATGCTGGATTTTTGAGATCTTAATTAATACATGTCTGGGCATAGATTTATTTTGGTTATGGCTATTTGGTGTTCTATATGCCTCATTTATCTATATATCTGAGAGTTTTCCCATGCTTGGGAAAATTTCTATTATTATTTCTGCAAATAGTTTTTTATGCCATTTCTGTTGATTCTTACATTTTCATTCATATTTAACAATGTTATATTGTTTTTCTTTGCTTTGTCTTAGAGATGGTGATTTGTTATTTCCTGATCCTTTGCTATTTTTAAGAGTTCTTTCCTTTCATGATCACTAGCTGTGATCCTATTTTTAAGGTCTGAAAGTCTGTCTTCAGTTTTGTTCAACAGTTTCCCCAGCTTTCAATGGAATTTTTAATTTCCTGCATATCTCTTTGAATTTGTTTCATGCATTCTATTTCTTTACTATATTGTTCATTCAAGATTTCCATCATTTTCCCATGGTCCTGTACTTTTTAAAACATCTATGTCGTTTCTAGCTATGCTGAGAAACTCCTTCATTAAAGTTGTCATTCTTTTCTTTACTTGAGGGAGTATTTCTAAGTTTTATTTTTTGGTAGCAGGGATTCAATTCAGGATCTTGCCCTTGCCAGGCAGGTGCTTATACTACTGAGCTATATCCCCCGTTCCCTGAGAGATTATTTTTAATCTGACTTCCTCCATAGCCTCATGGATTAGCTTCTTTATTTTATTTGATATCCTTTTCAGATATTTCATGTATGTGACTTTCAATGACCTCTATTTTAGTGTCTCTTGTACTTGTTGCTGATGGGCTGGGCATTTGAGATTGCATTTTGCTTTTTCATTTCATCAGTGTCACTTCTTGGATTAATATTTTGGCTTTTTCATGGAGCAAAGATGGCGGATAGATAACAACTGGCTACAGAGGCTGCCTGAGATAGTCAGCTTAGAATTCAACATAATACAGAGTGAGGAGCCCAGAACAGAGGGAGATGAATTCTCTCGTTCCAAGAAGAAATTAAGGTGAGAAGAACCAACCAAACATACAATCCTGGTGCTATTATTGGAACAGCTAAAGGTTCAGTGTTCCTGCTGCAGTGGGTGACTTGCCGACCATCTGAGATCCCACTGGGATTGCCAAGGTCCCGCTGCTTCGACTCATTGGAGGCACAGTTACATTGAGTTTGAGCCAGATGGAGAGCTGAGTTGGCAGGATGCCTGCATCGATCTGTGGTGAGTGACAGGAGTGGAGCCATTCCACAGAAAGCGGGGCTTCTGGGACCAGGCAGGACTGGCAAGTACAAGGGGCAGCAGTGACTTCAGTCAGTTGTTCCCTTCCTGAACGGGATTGGTGGAGTGAGCTAGGCCTAGGTCATGCGACCTGGCTGAGATGCAATAGGTTATCTGAAATCCAGCCCCTACAGCGGTGGGGCACTAACCACACTAACCCAGTGAAACCTCAGAAATTTCACTGACCAGAGGAGAAGCAGTGCAAAGTAATATAGTGCAGGCCACAGCAGCTTGACTGACCCAGAGGGGAGGTGGCACAGAGTAATACAGTGCAAGCCACAGCAGCTTTACTGATCCAGAGGGGAGGGGCCAATATATGCTGGCCCTGTCTGCAACTCACTAGCATACGGCAGTGGGAAGGGTCATCTAGCCAGCATGCTTCAGAAGAATTGTAACCAACAAAGAAAGAAACTGGGGCCTCCTGGATGAAACAAAAAAGATGGGAAGAGGAAGCAACAACAAAAAGTCCCCAGATCCCAACCCTGAGAACATTGACCCAGGACAGGTAAATACAAGGAGAATGAGAACAACAAACATACAATATCAGACACAGCACCAGTGGACATAATATATTTGGGACCTCTTAGATGAGTTCTAAAGTGAAATATTTAGTCAAGTAAAGCAACAAAAAAGAAGATTAATAAAAGAGATACTAAGCACCCCTCAAGCAGACACAGACGGAAGAAGGAAGGAACTCAAAGGAGAGAACCATTTGATGAAAAATATAAAAAAATATAGAATACATGAAACAGATTCAAAGACATTACCAGCAAATTAAAAACTCTATGGAAAGATGGCAAATCAGCTTGAAAGAAACTAAGGATAGATTATCCAAACTGGAAGACAGGTTTGCAATGTGGGATTATGAAAGGGAAAACTTTTAAAAAATAACAAGGGAACAAGCAGTAAGAATACAAAGGCTAGAAGATGACAAGAGGATCTATAACTTAATATTCACAGAAAGAATTAAGGAAAACTTCCCAAACATAGGAAAAAGGAAATGATATTCTGATATAGGAGGCATACAGAACTCCAGCCACCTACAACCAAAACAGAGCTACACCAGGGCATATAATAATTAAGATCCCAGAAATTCAATATAAGAACAGAATATTAAAAGCTGCTAGAGACAAGAAACAGATAACCTAAAAAGGAAGACCCACCAGAATAACGGTGGACTTCTCGACACAAACCATCAAGTCAAAAAGAGCCTGGAGTGAAATATTCCAAGCCCTGAAAGAAAATAACCTCCATCCCAGATTGATATACCCTGCTAAACTGGCTCTATAAATTAATGGAGAAACAAGATGCTTCCAAGACAAAGAGGAACTTGGGAAATTCACAACCAGCGATCCAGTTCTACAGAGAATACTGTAGGGCATTCTAGAGAGAGGGAGAAAAGTACTAGAATTCCAGGAACAGTGACAGAGAGGCCTCAATGAATAGAGAAGAAAACAGAATGAAGAAGATAAGCAGACAACTGATGGCAAAAAAAGAGCATAACAGAACTGAGGCCGAGAAGATTTTATTCAAAACTGATATGATTGATAGTATCAAGTCTGAGTATAGGCAACTACACTGAAGATGACAAGACTCTACGATACACATACTGGTTTGATAACTTCCAGTTTTTGAAGTTCTATACTATATGCAAAGTTGTGTTTTTATTAATACTGTTATGTACTGATATGTTCAATTATAATTATACTATTTCTGAGGATATAGCCAATTCTATTGGAGATAACAAGAGATAACACAGAAACCACAGTGGAACTCTGTACAATGGTCTTATGTTTTTTTAGTTTCATGTGTTTATAGGAATATGTTTTGTTTTGTCTTGCTTTGTTTTGTTTCTCCCTCTAATATAGAAAGGATAGAAATACATGTTAAGACTCATGCATATGTAGAATATATAAACAGTTTATGAGAACTGATTTTAAGACACATGATGAAATGAACAGATAGTTTGAAGAAAAAGAGACACTAACATACCTAGTGCTGATCCTGGAGTATCATAATTTGAAACCTAGCAATAGTATTATTCTTTGTTCAAGTGATATTAGCCTGCTTGGGTTTATTCAATCTTAACATAATTGAAGATATGGATAACTGCATGTATGTTTAAGTGTTGAGGTTTGATAACCATATTTCTAAGTTTTTGTTGGATAGTTGAACAGAACTGCTTGCAGTCTCACTGACTGAATCCCCACTTTATATGCTCCACCTCAGTATCTTGAATAACTATTTGTAAGAAGACAATCTGTAATCATCAACTAGTGATTTCTTACTGTTTATTTTTGCTTTGAAATTATGTATGAATTCTACCCATTTTCTGTTTTGTTTAGTCTTTCTTTAAATTAAATTTTTAAAAAGGCACTACGGTACCCAGGGCTGATCGAGGAGTGTCATGATGTGAAATCCAGCAATACTATTATTCTTTGTTCAAAATGATTTTAACCTGCTTTAGTTTGTTTAAACATAAATGAAGATATGGATAACTGCTTGCAGGTTTAAGTGTATAGGATTGACAACCATGTTACTAAGTTTTTGTTGGACAGTTGAACAGAACTGTTTGCAGTCTCACTGTTTGAATTCCCACTTTACATGTTCCATTTTTGTATCTTGAACAACTATTTGTAAAATGAAAATATTTAAACATCAACTAGTGATTTCTTACTGTTTATTTTTGCTCTGAATGTATGTATTATTTCTACCTATTTTCTGTTTTGTTTAGTCTTTCTTTAAATAAAATTTAAAAAAATATTTTGGCCTTTTCAATTCTCCTAGTCTCAACTGTCCATTGTGTGTCTTAGGGTCCTTCTGTGCTGCTAATGTTCACCCAGTTGCTGGATCCTACAGTGTAGGGAAGGGGCCAGTCACCTGAATTCTTAGGGGCCAATTAAATAAATTCTAATTCTTCGTAGGCTGACTAGCTTAGGAGCATTATTTTAAACCAACAGCTCATGTTGTTTCTATGGTGTCAGGCTATTCCAGTCTGCCAGACCCACCTGTCTATAGTGTGAGTCCCAGCCAGAGTCCTACTGCGTCACTGGAGATCTTGCAGACCCAGTCGGTTTTCTCTGGATGGGAGCAAGCCTTGATGGTGTTCTTGTTAGCTCACTTGGGGTTCCCTATACAGAAAAAGGACTCACTTGTGTTCTCACAGGCTCACCAAGATCCTTTCAGTGGTAGAAGGGTTCACTGAGCCTCCTATTGACCCACTTAGGTCGTCAGCTTAGTGGGGGGCTTACTGCACTGCTGCTGACCCACCAGGGAACTGCAGGTAGTGAAAGGAGTTGCTGATGATCCTGTGGCCTGCTGAGGTTGTCTGGGTGAAGAAGAGTAGTGGCTGAGGCTCCCCTTGGTTGTTGAGGTCATCTAGGTACAGAGGAGGGCCTGCTGACAATCCCATGGGCTGCTGAGGTCGTCTGGGTTTGGGGGAGGGATGGCTGAGGCTCCCCTTGGCTGCTGAAGACCTGCAGGAGTGTAGGAGGGGCAGCTGATGATCCTCTTGGCTGCTGAGGTGTAGGGGAGGAACCTGTTTGTTCTTACTAATAAAATTAGGTTAACAGTCGTACCAACTGTACAAAGTTAATGGATTAGATGAGATATAAATAGATAAAATATTTAACACAACAGCTAGCACATAACTTGACCTCAATATAGGCAGCTATTCTATGATTAGTTTGTAAGCCCACTTTTGTGTTTGCCATCTAGGTTTGGTAAATGACAAATGAGCATTTACTAGTTGCAGCATCCATGGAAACACTACAACATCCTATTTCTCTATTTTCACTCCCACTTACACAGCAACTTCTCTTTCATTCATGTCTGATTCATACACTTTGTCCTATTAAATCACATCAATTTCCAATCAACGTTTATCTTCCTGCAACTTCTGCTTCCCTGGACCTGTTCACTAGCTGTCTATGTTATATGGAAGGAGTTCACAGGTTATCTGTCCTCAAAGAGAAACTTGGGAACAGTGAGACCCTGAATCGATCAAAAAACAAGGGTTGAGAACCCAGCTTTGGTTTTTCAGCCAAGTGACTATCAATGCTTTGATGAACTTTAAATGGTTGGTGCACTCTCTCTGTACTTAGACGTAGTTCCATTATATCTCTAAAATTAAATCTGTTATATTTCTTTAAAATTAAGCAGCATGCTTTAAAAATAAACACAAAGTAATATATCCTGACACTTCTCACAACCATTTTGTATTGTGTTTCTTCCAAAACATAAAATAACACACTTTGTAATATATGTTACATGTGATCTAATACATCATCACTTGTGCTCCTATGTTTCTCTTCCCTCTGTAATAACACTTACATGGCTGTAGTCACTAGTTATCACACACACACACACACACATACACACACACACACACACACACACACACACACACACACACATAACCAAGTCAAGAACAGAAGTAAATAGAGACAATCTCTAAGGGGTTTGTTTTATGGGCTAGGAAACCATTCCTCAAGGCAAATCTGCAAAGACTCTCTCTCTCATGGCTCATTGACCATAACTAGTGTACATACCTAATTCAACTTATTCAGTAGAAAGGAAATGGGTATGGTTAATACTACTCACTGGGGAAGAATAGATCTTGGGAGCCAACCACTATTATCTAGTGTTATAGAGAAACATGTGTCTCTGAAGAGATTTTACATGAACAGTAGTGAGTAAGGAGAGATCGCACATGTGTGCATGTGTCTGTGTCTGTGTCTATGTAATGGAGTGCCTGGCTAATGAAGAGACATGATCTCAAATCCTAGACTACACTGAAAGAATAGCTATTGTACAGATGATGAGATCAGAGAGAAGTGCATCGTAGAAGACTGAAGCTTGTCACAAAAAGATGCCACAAGCATCTTCATTTATACAGACACCTGTGCTGTTCTTGCAGAGATTATAGGTTTATCTTTTCAGAGGCATGAGGGGAAATTATTTCCTGCTTTCCTGTGACCTGTAGACAAAGGTAGCCATAGGGAAATGAGAACAAGGTGGTTTCCCATTTACTGTAATTTGACTGGCAAGCAAAAGCCTTTTTTATAATCCAAAATTCTTTCCTCTAAAACAAAACAAAGCAAAGCTATTATAAAAAACCACAGAGACACCGAACTAGCCCTAGGTCTAGTAGGCTAGATATTTAGCTGTGGGATACGGGGGTAGATATACTGTGCTTTCTCCTAGACCCGTCGTAGTCCACATTATGCCCTGAAACTAGAATTTTCACCCTCAAATAAAGGAATAGGCTCTTTCTGGGGTCTTTACTAAGCAAATGATTGTGGGGAGAACATACCAACACCTTATCATTAATTATTTCATCATAGAAACAGTGCACCTGGAAACAAATTCCTTAGATGAGTGAGCTCTTTAAAAGAAAAATAAACCTCTTTATCTGCCCACATGTCCAGTTAGACACACAGATTTGTATAAAACACACAGGAAAGAGATTCAAGTGACAAAGAGATGAAAAAAGATGTGCTTTACTTTCTCCATAGAAACTAATTAAGAGCCATGTTTGGTGATGCAGGCGCCATGGTAATCTCACCCATCTGGGAGGCTGAAGCAGAAGAAACACAAATTTAAGCCTAGCCCAGGCAACTTAGTAAATGCCTTGGGTTCAATCCTGAGTACCAAAAATAAATAGAATTAGACCCTCCTAAAGGGAGTGTCTGTGAGTACATTGTGTTAGGTAACCTAGCTCAGCAATCTTCATAGGTGACTGATGCAAAAAACTTTTAGCAATCATTTTGGAGCCACTGAGCCTCTTGATTTTGCATTTACTTTTTGGTGTGTGAGAGAAGAGCTGATAGAAGAAGAAACAATAGTTGTGGAATTGAAGTTAGTGTTTGGGGTCAAATTTATATTTCTATGGAGAGGAGAGGCATTCCCTAACTTCCTAAAAGTAAGATAGCAATCTATAAGACAGTTTCTGATGTTTTTCTTGGTGTTCACTTGGCAAGGGAGAGGTGGAATGCCATTGATTGTGCATATTTCATGACTCAGCTTTGTGAGTCACATTTATAGCAGTTTTCACTAGCATGATGATGAAGAACACTAGATTTTACCCCAGGCTTTGTGTTAAATAGCTGAATGACCCTAGGCATGCCTGTATTAAAAAGGGATAATAACAGTACCTACTTATGTGGTAGTTGTAAGAATTAAATGAGCTAAGAAACATGTTCATAACTCAACATCTTGCCAGTATCAGCCACTTAGCAAATGTCTCTTTTTATTTCACTGTTGTCTTTATTTTATACGTAAGAAAATCATCTCAGAGAGATTAAGCAATGGGTCATATTTGAGAGAAATTAAGTATCTTGCTTAAGATGTCCACTTATGTAAATCCTGAGAGGGAATTCAAGCCCTTCCACCTAATTTCAGGTTTGTCCGGTTCTACAGTCTATATGTTACACAACTAGGTAATTTTTCTGTTGAATTGTCTATTTCATACACTGTTATAGTTTAGATCTGGGGTTTAGATCTGTTATAGCTTAGATCCAGAAAAGTCCAGTACTGAGTTTATAGCTGATTTTCTGTTAGGAAGAGGAGTCTGGTTGGAGGTAGGTCACTGGGGATGATCTATGAGGGTATGTATCCCTCCCTGGCTTCTCTCTTCTTTCTCTGCTTTCTGGCTTCTGTGATATGGGCAGATTTCCCCTGTGGCAGGTCCTTCCTCCATGCTGTTTTTGGGTTGAACCTACAATAATGGACCAAAATGTCTAAGAACGTGAGCCACAATTAAGCTCTTCTCCTGTAAGTTGCTGATGTTGAGTACCAGGTCCCTGAGGTGAAGAAAGTGACTAAGACACACATCGTATTGCAAATACACAGGATAATGGAATGAAGCTCCTAAAACTTCAGGATTGGAAGTGAACTTTTTTGGGCATCATCTGAAGCATTCCACTCACTAAGTAGACACTGCTACATGAACAACAAATGGAAAATCTGCCTAAGACCCTGACAAACCTCAGTATCTTGTTGCAGTTTTAAGTGATGGGTCCAAAATGTAATCCGTAGCTTAATGACCTGCAGCAGTTTGCCCAGGATGATGTAACTAGCAAGTGGTGTAGCCATGATGGGAACTGTGTATGTCTTTCACCAACCTTGCACTTTTTTGCTGGATCAACCTTAAATTTAAACAAAAACAAAAACCTCTCAATGTATCCAAAATGAATTTAGTACAAGATACAGCAAACTCTTTAAGCAACTGGAACTTAAAAACCAGGCTCTTTCTGTGCCTTGGTAAGTTAAACAACATGAAAATAAGCATGTTATAACAATGAAACAACACACTAAAAAATAAAACAAACACCCTTGTGGGCAGGTGGTACGGTCAGTTAGTTTTCGTTCCTCTCTAGCTTCTCTCTTTATATTTATGTTACTATTTTATTTATTTATGAAGACCATCTCTGTGTGCTTCAAGGCAAAAATAAGCAAGGACAAATTTAGTTTTATTCAAAATATTCTCCTCACAATGCTGGCTAAAGAAAATAAAAATTCAAGAGAAGTTTTGTAGCAAAATTAATTTCCTTAATGCACCAGGAAACTTAGATATGTCTGAGTATTCCAGCTATGCTCAATGTCTTTCAGTAATTAGTTGTCTTGCAACATCAGAATTTTAAAGGCTTTCCAATGCATTGTTGTAGCAAATACAGTTTTGAGTCAATTCTGAGTATTTAAACCATTCAAAAATACTGAAATACACATAATTTTATTGTATGTTAAAATCTTACCTCAAAAAGAATAAAAAAGAACCAGAAGCAAATTTAAAGTCAACTTATCAATACCCAAGCTGACATGTTTAGGAATAACTAAATTTCAATTGTACTAGAAAAAAGACTATTGGATACATATGGGAATGTCTATGCAAATACATGACAATGCCAATCGGGAAAACATAGGTTTGAAAATTTTCATTAGTATTCTGGGAAAAACATGAGTATATGCATTAAATAGTAGAGTCAGACTTAAAACTATGCTTTATTATTTTAAAAAATCACATAAGTGAAGATAATGCATGAAAAGGTAGAATAATGACATTGATTATAATTTAGCAAGCGTCCAGTATGTGCCAGAACAGTATACTGGTGCTTACTGTTATCTAACACAGTATCATTTGACACATACACTTCCCCCTTATTTTACAAGTTAGGAAATAGGCACACAAAGGTTACATAGTTTGCAAGAGGAGTCACAATTAAAGAGCAAAACTGCTCTTTTGAAGCCCACACGGGTCACAGTCTACAACCAATGCTGCTAGTCACCATGCTCTAAAAAGGAGAAAACTGAATTAGAAATCTTTAGACATTTTTGTAGTTCAATTTCCCCAACTTTTTGTTGTGAATAACACAAAAGTTCATCAGCACTAGAATTCCAAAATTCCTAGTCTTTGCTCAATTCTTTTCTTTATGTGGTCTTCAGTGCAGTTGTTTTTTATAGGATGGATTCACTTCAGGATTCTTTTATCTAAAAAAATTCCATACACTTTAACTATAATGTCAATCAGAATTTTATTTACATCTTTTTTAGGTATCAAATATGGCTTAAATGAGAGCACCCTGATGCTATAAACAGTGTGGCTAAAGGCAAACATCATGTTGCAGATTACTTTAAAACGATAGAGGAAAAGTGAGGTAAATATTAAAAAAAGAAAAGATATATTTATGAGGCATTTTTCTACCACCTGTAAAATATTATTTTTTATTTTAAAAAACAAAACAAAAAAATATAAATAATGAAGAATTTTAAAACAACAGTAAGAAATCAACACTAGTTAATATATTACATATTGTTATCCTAGAAGTAGTTGTTCAAGTTATAAGATCTAGACATAGAAAATGAACAGACAATGGGACAATGACAGCACAAATCGTTTATGAACTAATAGAGAATTAGTAGTATAGTTATCTATTGTACACACTTATACATACATACATACATACAGTTATATGTATAGATTTACATACATATGATCTTTTCCTTTCTTCCTTTTTTCCTTTCCCCTATCCTAGTTGTTCTTTCCTTTTGAGCACTTTGTTTCCCTTTCATTACTACAATATCTATTATACATTTTGGATCTTATTGCTCTTCCAGTTTTTTATTGTTATTTATTTTTTATGTTAGGGAGACAATATGATATTTACAAATGTGAGTCTGATTTATTTCACTTAGGGTAATCTCAGGTTGCCTCCATTTACCTATAAAATGCTCAAGATGATTCTTTTTATAGCTGAGTAATATTCCATTGTATAAAAATACCACATCTTTTTCATCCTTCTGCAGTTGATAGGCATTTGGGTTGTTTCCAAGATTTAGCTATTACAGCTTTCACTGCTATAAACATGAGTGCACATACATTGCTGTGACAGGACCTTTTCAGTTTTTCTAGGAAAATACCCAGAAGAGGAATAGTTGAATTGAATGAGACTTCCAATCCTAGTTTTTTGAGGAATCTCATACTGATTTCCACAGTGGCTGCACCATCTACATTCCCACCAACAGTGGAGAAGCATTCCTTTTTCCAAACAACCCCACCAACATTTGTTATTTGTTGGTTTCTTGATGGCAGCCATCCTTTCCCGAGTGAGATGGAATCTCAGTGTTTTAATTTGCATTTCACAAATGACCAGTGACACTGAGCATTTATTTATTTATTTGACATTTGTATTCCTTCATCTGAGAAGTGTGTTCAATTCAGATGCCCAATTTTGGATTGGGTCTTTGAATTTTGGAGGCCTGATGTTTTTCAACTCCTTATATGTTCTAGATGTAAGTAAGTCCATTGTCTGAGGGACAGCTGGCTAAAAATGTTTTCTCATTCTGTGGGTTCTATTTTGAATTTGTGGGTGATTTTTTGAAGTACAAAAACTTTTTAATAAGATGAGATCCCAGTTGTTGATTCTTGAAATACTTCCAATGCAGTTGGGGTTTTGTTCATGAACCCATCGCCTACCCCGAAGTTTTCAAGAACTTTTTGCCTACCTATCTTTTCTTCCAGTAGATTTAGTGCTTTTATTTGAATAATGGATCTTTAATCCATTTTGACTTTAGTATATCGTGATAGACATGTGTCTAGTTTCAGTCTTCAGCATAGTGAAAGCCAGTTTTTCCAGCACCATTTATTAAAGTGGCTGTCGTCTGTCCAGTAAATATATTTAGACCCTTTGTCAAAGATAAGGTGCTAAGTGTCTTTGTAGTTGTATTCGCATCTTCTACTCTGTTCCATTGATCCTCAGATCTATTTTTTTTTTACCAGTACCATGCTGATTTTATCACTGTAGATTTGTAATAGAATTTCAAGTTAGGAACTGAGATGTCTCCTACTTTGCTTTTGTTGCCTGGATTACCTTTGTTATTCTAGATTTCATCTATTTCCAAATGAATTTTAGGAATGTTTTCTCTACATCTGTATGGTATGTTAATGGTAGTTTGATTGGAATTGCATTAAATCTGTATAGCAGTTTTAGGAGTATGGCCATTTTCATTATGGTGGCTTTTCTTATCTAAGAACAAGGGATATCTTACATTTTCTGATATCCTCTTTAATGTTCCTTTTTAGAGTATTAGAGTTTTCAATGTATAGATCATTGATATCCTTTGTTAGATTGATATCTAAGTATTTCACTATTTGGATGCTACTTTGAAATATGTTATTCCCATAATTTTTCTCTCAGTGAGCTTTTTGTTTATGTACAGGAATGTTATTGATTTTTGAGTGTTGGCTTAGTAACCAGCTGTGATGAGGAATTAGCTTATTAACTCTAGTAGTCTTTTGATGGAGTTTTTTGGGTCTCCTATGTGTAGTATCATGTCATCTGCAAATAGTCATAATTTAACTTCTTCCTTTCTTATCTTCATTCCATTTATTTCTTTTTCTCTTGTCTGATTTCTCTGGCCAATATTTCCAACACTATGTTGAATAGGAGTGATGATAGTGAGCATCCCTGCCTTGTTCCTGATTTTAGAGTAAAAGCTTTTGGTTTTTGACCATTTACTATGTTGTTGACTGTTCATTTGTCATAAGTGGCTTTTATCAGATTGAGATAGAGACTATGTATTCTGAGCTTTTGTATGATTTTTTATCATGAATGAGTGCTGTACTTTATCAAAACCTTTTTCTGCATCTATTGAGGTGGTCATGTAATTTTTTTTGTTTGGCTCTGTTGGTCTTTTCTTTAGTCTCTTATTGACTGGAATAAGTTTTTGCCTTTATTTTATTTTATTTTAAAGAGATCAAGACAAAAGAGGTCAGAACAAAGCAGATCAGAATAGAACAATGTAAGCAACACAGTACTTCACCACAAGACAACACAATATTAATAGCAGCTACCATAGTATCTTTTTTTTTAAACAGTTGAGCAAACATTCACATACAATAGTATCAAACGTACCAAAATAGTATAAAACCATTTAAGAGAATGAAAGTATTACAGGGCATTCAGAACCAAATAACAGAAAAAGAACAATGGCTACTATATTATCTCATTTTCCCTAAAGAATTGTACATCTTATAACACATATTAAAATCCAGTAAGATACAACATGTTAGGACTAATGGAAACAAAAGAACAAAAGCACGGTAGGACTTCAAAGCAAGATGATATTAAATCAGCAATGGCTGTCCTAATGTCGTGTTTTCTTCAAAATAGATGTTCATACCATCACACATTAAAAAATCAAACAAAACAGAGTAATTCCAACTAATGAATGAAAACATTATAAAGCTTCAAAGCAATTTAATAGGGAATCATGATACCTATAAAATTATGTACTCTTACCATTTCTTAGATTAAGGAGACCCTATGGTATTTATACATGTGAGTTTGATTTATTTCGCTTATGAGTATGGTACCAAGTTGCATCCATTTATTTATAAGTATCTCAATGTGATCATTCTTTATAGCTGAGTAGTACTCCATTGTATAAAAATACCACAACTTTTTTATCCTTTCCTCAGTTGTTGGACACTTAGGTTGTTTCCAAGATCTGGCTATTACAAATTGTGCTGCTATAAACATGGGTGAATATATATCACTGTGGTATGCTGTATTTAGTTCTTCTGGGAATATGCCTAGAGGTAGAATAGCTGGGTTGAATGGGACTTCCAATCCCAGTTTTTTGAGGAATCTCCAGACTGATATCCACAATGGTTGCACCAATCAAACTCCCACCAACAGTGCAGGAGAGTTCCCTTTTTCCCCACAGCCTCTCCAGCATTTATTGTTGGTAGTATTCTTCATCCTGGCCATTTTTTCTGGAGTGAGATGGAATCTGAGTGTGGTTTTAATTTGTATTTCTCTAATGACTAATGGTGATGAACATTTTTCATGTATTTATTTGCCATTTGTATTTCTTCATCTGAGAACTGTGTATTCATCTCAGGTGCCCATTTTTGGATTGGGTCTTTGAATTTTGGGGGTCTGACTTTTTAAAAATTCTTTATGTTTTAGACAGAAGTCCTTTGTCTGAGGTTCACTAAGATTTTTTTCCTAGTTTGTTGGTTTTCTTTTCACTTTGCTGGAGATTTCTTTTGACATGCATAAAGTTTTTAATAAGACATGACCCCAGTTATTGATTCTGGGAAGTATTTCCTATGTGGTTTGATTCCTGTTCATGAGTTCTCTACCTACCCCTATGTCTTCAAGATTTTTACTTAATTTGTCTTAAAACAGATTTAGTGTTTCAGTTTTAATATTGAGACCTTTGCTCCATTTAGATTTTAGCTTAGTACATGGTGATAGGCATGGGTCTAGTTTTAGTTTTAACTTTGGTGTATGGAGAGCCAGTTTTTCCAGCACCATTTATTAAAGAGACCGTCTTTCTTCCAGTGAACATGTGTGGCCCCTTTATCAAAGATAAGGTGGTTGAGTGTGTTTGTAATTGTGGTTGTATCTTCTAATCTGTCCCATTGATCTTCAGCTCTGTTTTTATTCCAGTACTATGTTGATTTTATTACAGTAGCTTTGTACTATAACTTCAAGTCAGGGATTGTGATCCCCCCTGCCTTGTCTTTGCTACTTAGAATTGCCTTTGCTATTCTAGGTCTCTTCTGGTTCCAGATGAATTTTAGGAGTGATTTCTCTAGATCTATGAGGCATGTTGATGGTATTTTCATTGGGATTGCTTTGAACCTGTATTAAAGTTTGAGAGAATGGCCATTTTTACAATATTTATTCTTATTTTTATTTATCCATGAACAAGGGATATCTTTCCATTTTCTGAAATCCTCTTTGATTTCTTTTTCAGGGCATTATAATTTTCCCTGTATGGATCTTTTACTTCTTTCATTAGATTAATCCCTAAGTATTTCATTTTTTGGATTCTAGTGTGAAGGGTATGGCTTCTCTTATTTCTCTCAGTGATTTTGTTGTTATTGTTTAGGAATGCTATTAATTTTTGATATTGACTTTGTAAGCAGCTATATTGTGAGGTGCTTAGCATTTCTTTTATTAATCTATTTATATTTTGCTTTACTTAGTTAAATATTTCACTTTGAACTCATCCTGAAGATATCTCTTTATGTCCATTGATGCCATGTCTGATGTTGCATGTTTGCTGTCCTCAGTCTCTTTTATATTTTCCTTTCCTGGAATAAAGTTCTCAGGGTTGGGGGATGGGGACATTTTCTTGTTGCTTCCTCATTTCATATTTTTATTTCTTCCATACAAGTTTATTGATGAGTTTCCAGTCCCTTTCCTTGTTGGTCACAGTTCTTCTAAAGCATGTTATTGAAGTGCAAACAGGGGCGGCATATGCTGCTTCCTCCCCTCTGGGTCAGTCAACCTGCTGAGGCCTTCACTGCATTAGTGTGTGCCATGCATAGGGAATTGGTTTGGGACAACTTATTTGGTCTCAGCCAGGGGTCTAACCCAGGCCAAGCATACCCCACCAATCTCATCTGGGAAGGGAACAATGGACTGAAGTCATTGCTGTTCCTTGTTCTTGCCAGTCCTGCCTGATTCCAAATTGTCATTCCTTTGGTTCCCCTTTCTTGTGGAAGGGTTTTATTCCTGGCACTCACTGCAGATCAATGCAGATCCCTTGCCAGCTTCATTCTCCTTTGGGCTCACAAACCTCTGACTTCAGTGCAACCACACTTCAGTGTGACTGCGGTCCCAGCAAGTTGGAGCAGTGGGAATTCAGGCCTGTGAGAGCGCATAATCTTAGTTGCCTCGATAGTAGTCCTGGGACTGCAGGTTTGACTGGTTCTTTTTGCTTTAGTTTCTTCCTGGGTCAAGCGGATCCATCTCCCTCTGCCTGGGACTCCAGAGGCTGTTATTTTTGGCATCTGAGATGTCTATCTCAGGGAGACTCTGTATTTCTCTCTTATCCATCTGCCATTTTTACCAGAAGCCCCCTTTTGCATTAATTTCTGCTCTGATTTTTATAATTTCCACCCTTCTTTTGGCTTTGGGCTTGACTTGCTCTTCTTTTTCTGGATGTTTGAGGTATAGCATCAGGTTGTTTATTTGTGTTCATTCTGTTTTCCTGATGTGGGTACTCAGTGTAATAAATTTTCCTCTGAGGACTACTTTCATTGCATCCCACAGATTCTGGTAAGTTGTATTTGTATTTTCATTTGCTTGTAGGTATTGTTTAATTTCCTCTGTGACCCACTGATTGATCAAGAGTGTATTATTTAATTTCCATGTGTTTGTGGGGTTTTTGCAGTTTCTTTTATCATTAATTTCTAGTTTCATGGTGCTATGATCTGATAACATGCATGTGATAATTTCAATTCTTTTGCATTTTCTTAAATATGCTCTGTGGGCTAGTATATGGTCTATTTTAGTGAATGTCCAATGTACTGCTGAGAAGAATGTATATTCTGATGTTGTTCGATGGAACACTCTGAATATGTCAGTCAAGTCCATTTGTTCACAGGTGTGATTCAGTTCTGTTATTTCTTTGTGATTTTCTGTCTGGTTGATCTGTCCCTTTGTGTCAATTGTGTGCTAAGTTCTCCTATTATAATTGTGTTATCGTTGATTTTTCATTTCTGTTAATACTTGCTTTGTATAGCCAGATGCTCTGGAATTTGGTACATATATATTTAAGATTGTTATCTCTTTCTCTTAAAGTTTTCGCCTAACTAGTATGTAGTGACCTTCTTTACCTCTTTGGATCATTCTTAGTTTGAAGTTCACATTGTCTGTAAACAGAATAGCTACCCCTGCTTTTTTGAAGGAGGTTCCTGTTGCATGAAGTATTGTTTTCCCTCCTTTGATTTTTAGTTTGTAAGTTTCCTTTTGGGTTAGATGGGTTTCTTGTAGACAGCATATGGTTGGATGCTTTTCTTGATCCATTCTGCCAGTCTGTTTCTTTTAATTGGTGAATTGGGACCATTTACACTAATTATTATAGCTGTTACATATTGGTTTATTGTTGATATGTTATCTTTCTGCTGTTGCATCTTTTTTCTTTCCATTCTGTTTAATTGTCTACCTTGCTTAGTGGTTTTTTTCCTATGTATATCTAGACTGTCTTTCAGTATTCTTTGCAGGGTTGGTTTGGTGATCGTGAAGTTCTTCAGCTATTCTTTGTCATGGGAGCATCTTATTTCTCCATCCAATTTGAAGGACAGCTTTGCAGGGTACATCAGTCTATCTTGGAAGTTGTTTTCTTTTAGGATCTGAAATACTTCATTCCATGCTCTTTTTGACTTTATTGTTTGTTTGAGATGTCTGTTGTAATTCTGATAGGTTTTCCTTTTTAGATGATCTGTCTTTTCTCTCTAACAGCTTTTAATATTCTATTCTTAGGTTGGATTTCTGGGATGATGATTATTATATGTCTGAGTGCAGTTTTATTTTGGTTTTGGCTATTTGGAGTTCTATATGCTTCACTAATCTACATGTCATTTTCCATTCTCATGTTTGGGAAATTTTCATCTATTACTGCTGTAAATAGCCTCTTGATATCATTTGTGTTGTCCCCTTCTTTTTCATTTATCCCTATCAATCTTATGTTGTCTTTCTTTGCATCATTTTGCAGCCATTGGATTATTATTTCCTGATTTCTTATTTTTAAAAGATCTTTCCA
This sequence comes from Cavia porcellus, assembly GCF_034190915.1. Lineage (NCBI taxonomy): Eukaryota > Metazoa > Chordata > Mammalia > Rodentia > Caviidae > Cavia > Cavia porcellus. The sequence goes on from NW_026947484.1 coordinate 19,856,892, forward strand.
TTTTTGTTCACTAGCTGCAGTCTTGTCTTTGCAGTCTGAAAATCTATCTTCACTTTCATTGAGGTGGTTTTGACAATTTTCAATGGAATTTTTGATTTCCTCTATATCTTTTGCATCTGCTTCATGTATCCTATTTGTTTCTTATGTTGTTCACGCAGGGATTCTATCTTTTTGCATTGTTCCTCTAATTTTTTTTTTAGCTGTGTCTTCTTTAGGTGTGTTCAGCATTTCTTTTGTTACTTTTTTTTTTTTTGTCTTTTTCGTTTTTATCGGTACCAGGGATCGAACTCACGACTGCCTGCTTGCAAGGCAGGAGCTTATGCCACTGAACTAAATCCCCAGCCCCTCTTTTGTTACTTTTGTCATTTCTTCTTTTACTTGGGAGATTATTTCTAATTTGAATTCCTTTAGTGCTTCCTGGAGTTGCTTATTTATTTCAGTTGCCATTATTTCGGTATTTTAGGTATTTGGCATATATTTTCTTCTATGAACATGGCTCCTAGGCTTTCTTGGGATCGGCTGGAGGTTTGAGATTGCAGTTTGGTCTTTCATCTTATCATTTTCCAATATTTCCATGTTTCAAATGATGTTCTAAAGCTTCCCCTGAGCCTGTTGGAAATTGCCTCCTATGCCCTTGTCTCCTGGGACTGAATGGAGGTTGCTGAGTGTGGTCCAGTCTGGCCCGCAGAACCTCCTATGCCACCTCTGGTGTTTCAGGAAGCTGGGAGGGCTCCTAACTACTGTGGGTGATCATCCAAAGCTCTCCCTCTGCTAGCACCGATGTGCTGGAATTCACTTCATGTGCTCTCAACTCCCCTGATTGAAGAATGTCACTGGGGGTTGTCTGCTTGGGCAGGTGAAACCTCCTCAGCCTAGTCTAGCATGGCTGGAAGCTGGACAGGCACTTAACTACTAGGAATAATGATCTTAAACTCTTCCTGGCCCACTCCAGTGTGCTGTAACTCACCTCATGAGGCCTCAGCTCCCATTGAAAGAAGGTCGTAGGGGATGGCCCAACTAGGCCCACGAAACCTGCAGAGTCTAGTGTAGTGTGGCTGGAAGCTGGGCAGGCACTTAACCGCTAGAAGTAATCAGTGATCTTAAACTCTTCTCGGGCCTATGCTGGGGTGCTGAAACTCACCTCAGGCAGCCCCAGTACCCCAGATTGGAAGAAAGCTGCTGGGTGTGGTCCAGCTAGGCCCACAAAACCTGCAGAGCCCAGTCTAATGCGGCTGGAAGCTGAGTGGGCATTTAACCACTGAGAGTGATGATCTTAAACTCCCTGGGTTTGTGCCTCTGGTGCACTGGAATTCACGTCAGGCAGCCCCAGTTCCCTGGATTGCAAGGTCACTTGGCATGCCCCAGCTAGGCCCATGAAACCTATAGGGAAATTTTGTGCTCTTACTTCTTTGAATAGACTTTTACATCTTTTACATCAACTTACGCATTTTCATTGATGCATAGCAGTCTTATATTGCTCCTTTTTGCATCATCTTGAAGCACTTGAATTGTTATTTTACACAATCTTGTTTTTTTATAATGTAAAGAAAAAAAAAAGAAAGAAAAAAACCAAATGAGTAGAGGTGTTACATAGTTTGGAAGAAAATATTAACACTAAGAAAATTACTAGTTGATGAGTTACATATTGTCCTCTTAGAAATAGTTGTTCAAGTTAAAAATTCAAAGGATCGAAGGTGGACAGATACTCAAACATTCACAGTGCAAGTCATTCTGTTCAATGATCTAATGAAAACTTAGTAATATGGTCATCTATTGTACACAGTTAAAATACATCAAGTTATATCCTTACAGCACTTTCCCTTCATTTCACTTTCACAATTTCTACTATACATCTTGGATCTTATTACTCTTTCAGTTTTTTATTACTTTTTTGCACTAGAGAGACAATGTGATATTTACAAATGTTTATTTCACTTATGAGTAAAATGTTTATTTCACTTATGAGGATAGTCTCAAGCTGCTTCCATTTACCTATAAAAGCCTCAAGATCATTTTTTTATAGATGAATAATATTACATTGATGGTAAAATACCACTTTTTCATCCACTCTGCAGTTGATGGGTATTCTGGTTGTTTTTATAGCTATTACAAATTGTGCTGCTATAAACATGGGTGCACATATATCACTGTGACAAGATTTTTTCCTACCAATAGTGGAGAAGCATTCCTTTTCCCTCACAGCCTGGCCAATATTTATTAACAGTTGATTTCTTGGTGGCAGCCATTCTTTCCAGAGTGAGATGAAATCTCAATGCTCTTTTAATTTGTATTTCTCGAATGATCAGTGAGAGTGAACATTTCCTCATGTACTTATTTGCCATCTATATATCTTCATCTGAGAAATGCATGTTCATCTCAGATGCCCAATTTTGGAAAGGGTCTTTGAATTTGGAGGCTTGATGTTTTTCCATTCTTTATATATTCTGGATATAAGTCCTTTGTCTAAGGGATTGCCAGCAATAATTCTTTCCCGTTCTGTGGGTTTTCTTTTCACTTTGTTGGTGATTTCTTTTGAAGTGCAAAAACTTTTTATTAACATGAAATCCCAGTTGTTGATTCTTTGAAGTATTTCTTGTGCAGTTTGTGTTCTGTTCATAAATTTTCTGCCTACCTCTGTGTCTCCACGTTTCCTACCTACCTTGTCTTCCAATAGATTTAGTGTTTCTGTTTTAATATTTAGATATTTGATCCATTTTGACTTTAATTTAATGTAGGGTGACATGCCATCTTCAGTCTTTGGCATGTGGAAGGCCAATTTTTCCAACACCATTTATTAAAGAGGCTATTCTTTTTCCAGTGAACATGTTTAGCCCTTTTGTTAAAAATAAGGTGATTGAGTGTCTCTGTGGTTGTGTTTGCATCTTCTAATTTGTTCCATTGGTCTTTAGGTCTATTTCTTTGCCAGTACCATGCTCTTTTTTTTTTTTTTTTAAACACTGTTGCTTTGTGCTATAACTTTAGGTCTGGAATTGAGATGCCTCCAACTTTACCTTTGTTGCCCATGATCACCTTTGCTATTTTAGGTTTCTTCTGTTCCAAAATGAATTTTAGAAATGTTTTCTCTAGATCTGAAAGATATTTAGTGGTATTTTGATTGAGATTGCATTAAATCTGTATAACCTTTTGGAAGTGTGGTCATTTTCACAATGTTGGCTCTTCCCAACCAACAGCAAGGAATATCCTTCCATTTTCTAATATCCTTTTCAATCTTCATTTTTAGAGTAGTATAATTTTCAGCATATAGGTATTTTGCATTTTTTAAAGTTGATTCCTAGATATTTCATTTTTTAGATGCTATTGTGAAAGATGATATTTCCATAAATTCTCTCTCAGTGAGTTTTTTGATTGTGTGCAGGAATATTTTTGATTTTTGAGTGTTGAATTTGTATCCAGCTCCACTGCTGAATTTGTTCATTATCTCTAGTAGTCTTTTAATGGAGTTTTTTGGGTCTTCTATATAAAATATCATCATTGGCAAATAATGATAATTTAACCTCTTTCTTTCCTATTTTTAATTCCTTTTATTTCTCTCTTTTGTCTGATTACTCTGGCTAATATATTCAGAACCATATTGAATAGGAGTGGTGATAGTGGACATCCTTGTCTTGTTCTTGATTTTAGAGTGAAGAATTCCAGTTTTTGTCCATTTAGTAGAATGTTGGCTGTTGGTTTGTCATAGATGGCCTTGATGAGACTGAGGTAGATGCCATCTCTTCTGAGTTTCTGTAGGGCTTTTATCATGAAAAGGTGTTGGACTTTATCAAAAGCTTTTTCTGCATCTATTGGGATGATCATGTGATTTTTGTTTTTGGTTCCATTCATGCGGTATATTACATTTATTGATTTGCATCTGTTAAACATCCCTGCACTCCTCAAATAAATCCCACTTGGTCTTGGTGTATAATCTTTCTGACAATTTGCTGCACTCTACTTTCCAGTATTTTATTGAGAATCTTGGCATCAATGTTCATTAGTCAGATTGGCCTATAATTCTCCTTTTTGGATGGGTCTTTCTCTGGTTTTGGTATCAGGGTGATATTTACCTTTAGGAATGAGTTAGGGAGGATTGCTTCTCTTTCAATTTCATTGAAGAATTAAAGGAGTATTAGAGTCAATATATTTCTTGTAGAATTCAGCTGTGAATAAATCAGGACCTGAGCTTTTCTTGTTGGTAAGTTTTTAATCATGTTTTCAATTTCAGTAGCTGATATTGGGTTGCTCAAAATTGTTGTATGTTCTTGATTGAGCTTTGGTAGTTCATATGTTTCTAGAAATCTGTCCATTTCTTCTGTGTTTTCTAACTTGTGTGAGTAGGGGTTTTTAAAGTAAGTATTCATGATCTTTTGAATTTCCATAAAATTTGCAGTGATTTCTCTCTTTTCAGTCCTTATTGCATGGATTTGAGTTTTTTTTTCTTGATAAGGTTGGGTAGAGGTTTGTCAATTTTGTTTATTCTCTCAAAAAAAAAAAAACACAGCTCTTTAATTCATTCTTTCTGGTCTTTTTAGTTTCAATTGCATTAATTTCTGTTCTGATTTTTGCAATTTCCCTGTCGTCTATGAGCTTTGGGTTTGACTTGCTCTTCCTTTTCTAGGAGCTTGAGATGTAGCACCAAGTTGTTTATTTGTGCTCACTTCATTTTCTTGATGTGAAAATTTTTTGCTATATATTTCCCTCTTAGGACTGCTTTCACTGCATGCCACAGGTTATGGTATGTTGTATCTGCATTTTTCATTGAGTCATAGGTATTGCTTTATTTCTTTTAAAATTTCACCTGTATCCCACTGATTGTTTCAGAAGGCCATTGTTTAATTTTCATGTATTTGTACCAGTTATGTAATTTTTTGCCATTAATTTCCAATATCAGTGCACTATGGTCAGATTATATGCATATAATTTCAGTCCCTTTTCATTTACTTAAAAATGTTTTATGGGTTAACATATGGTCTATTTTGGAGAATGTCCCATGTGCAGCTGAGAAGAATGTATATTCTGATGTGGTTGGATTGAACACTCTGTAAACATCTAAACATCTACTCTGTAACATCCCTTTGCTCACAGATATGATTCAGTTCTATTATTTCTTTGCTGACTTTTGTCTACTTGATCTATCTCTTTGTGATAGTGGGGTACTAAGGTCCCCTGTTATAGTTGTGTTCTTGTGTATTTGATTTTCCATGTCTTAGTAGTTGTCTTAAATAGGTGGGTGCTCCTGTATTTGGTGCATATATATTTATTATTATTAGTTCTTTGTGAAGCTTTCCACTAACAAGTATGTAATGACCTTCTTTAGCTCTTTGACTCATTTTAGTTTTGAAGTTCACATTGTTTGCAAATAGAATAGCTACCCTTGCTTTTTTATGGGTCTGTTGAATGAAATATTGTTTTCCATCCTTTGACTTTTAATCTATGAGTTTCCTTTTGAGTCGGATGTGTTTCTTGTATACGGTGTATTGTGGGATCCTGTTTCTTGATCCATTCTGTCAACCTGTTTCTTTTGATAGGTGAGTTGAGGCCATTTACATTTATGGACATAACTGATATATACTGGCCAACTTTGCCATGTCATGTTTCTGTTGTTTGTTTTCTGCTTTCCCCCCTTGTTTAATTGCTTGCCCTGCCTGGTGGTGTCTTTCCACCATTGTTCTGGAGATATGGTTATTTTTGTCTTTTCTATCTTTCAATACTCTTTCTAGGGTTGGTTTGGTGGACGTGAATTTCTTCAGTTGTTCTTTTGTCATGTTCTTTATCATGAGCAGATGTTGGACTTTATCAAAAGCTTTTTCTGAATCTATTGAGATGATCATGTGATTTTTTTGGTTTCATTCATGCGGTATATTACATTTATTGATTTGCATATGTTATTAAATCTGAAAGACAGTTTTGTTGAGTACATCAGTCTGGCTTGAAAGTTATTTTCTTCCAGGGATTGAAATACCTCACTCCAAGCTTGTTTTAACTTGAGGATTTGTGCTGAAAAGTCTGCTGTAATTCTGATGGGTTTTCCTTGATAGGTGAGTTGTGTCTTCTCTCCAACAGCTTTTAATATTCTGTTTTTATGTTGTATGTCTGGGATTCTAATTATTATATGTCTGCGTGTAGATTTATGTTTTGTTGTGACTGGTGTTCTATATACTTCACTTATCTGTATATTGGATTTTTTTTCTCATGTTTATGAAATTTTCTTCTATTCGCTGAATAGTTTACCTATGTCATTTGCTTGACCTCTGCATTTTCAATGATGCCTGTTAGTTTTATATTATTTCTCTTGGCATCATGCTAAAGCTGCTATATTGTCATTTCATGTTGCTTTGTTGTTTTTACAAGTCCTACTCTTTCATGGTCACTGACTGTGATCCTGTACTCAAGGTCTGAAATTCTATCCTTAGCTTCATTTAAATGTTTTTTCCATCTTTTAATAGAAGTTTATTTTTCTTGGCTATCTCTTTGAATTTGTTTCATAGATTCTGCTTGTTTTCTATAATGTTCATTCAAGGTTTCAATCAATTTCCCATGTTCCTGTGGGTTTTTAAAAAATCTGTTTCTCCTCTAGCTATTCTGATCAGCTCCTTTAATAAGGTTGTTATTTCTGTCTTTATGTGAGAAACTATTTCTAATTTAATTTCCTTTATAGCCTCATGGATTTGTTTTTTATTTCACTTGCTATCTTTTCAGAGATTTCAGGGATATGGCTTTTAGTCTTCTATTTCATTGTCACCTGTACTTGCCCCTGATGCGCTAGATGTTTGAGATTGCATTTTGCTTTCACTTTTGGGCAATTATTTGGTCTTTCAATCCCAATAGTCTCAACTGTTGATAGTGTAGATCTTAGGGTCCTACTGTGTGGTTGATGTTTGTCTGATTGCTGCTGAGTACAACAATGAAGAAGAAGGCCAGCCACTTGAATTCCTCCTGCAGGGCCTGTTGGGTGAATCCTATATTCTTCTTGGGCTGAAAAGCCTAGTAGTATTGATGTAAGTCAACTCTTAGTTCCTGCTATTATTTTAATCTTCAAATTATTCCAGGTCACCAAATCTCCCTGTCTATAGTGTTCCCTGTTGTGTGCCTGTGTGTCTCATAAGCCCTTTTGATTTTCTCCAAGTCGGGGGAGTCCTTATTGGCACACTCCTCTCCCTGCGTGATGGTCTCTATGTGCAGGAAGGAGTCACCCACACTCTTTCCAGATTCACCAAGGTCTTACTGTTAATTGGAGGGAGCTTTACTACTGCCCCTATTTACCCACTGTATACCTCTATTTTAGGGACATACTCACCGCAGTGACTAGAATCTGCTGAGATCCTCTGTTTGGGTGAGGGAGTTACTGAATCTCCCATCAAGCTAGCACAGTTAAACTGGTATAGTCCAAGGTTCTAGGAGAAAGCATGGGAGCCAAAGATCAACAGCAGTATTAGGTCCAGGCGGAAGGGAGTGTCCCTGAAGGGTGAGCAGGTCTCCTGGATCCTAGTGTTTGCTGGTTGTGTGGCAAACCCAGCACAGCAGTGTAGGTGGTCTGGGGCCGAGAGACGGGCCAGTGGCCTCAGTCCAGGTGTCTGTGGGGCATGTAAGAAGTGCAGCATAGTGGCATAGGTGGTCCTGGGCCAAGGGGTGTGCCCATGGCGTCAGTCCGGGCATCCATGGGGTGAGCGGGAAGTGAGGCTCAGCAGCATAGACAGTTCTGGACCAAGTGGCAGGCTTGCTTGTTATTTTTAAAGCTCTTCCCTTTCATTATCACTAGCTGCAATCCTGTCTTTGAGGTCAAAAAGTCTATCCTCAGTTTCATTCAAACAGTTTCACCAGCTTTCAATAGAGTTTTTTTATTCCTGGATATCTTTTTGAGTTTGTTTCATGCAGAAATAAACTCAAAGAGTTCATTCAATATCTTCATCATCTTTGCATGCTCCTGTCCTTTTTTATCTGTGTCTTGTCTATCTATGCTGATTAATTCCTTTTTTAAGGTTGTCATTTGTTTCTTTACGTGAGAGATTATTTCTAACCTGATTTCCTCTATAGCTGCATAGATTTATTTCTTTATTTCACTTGCCATCTTTTCAGAAATCTCAGATATGTGACTTCTAATGTCCTCTATTTCAGCATCCCTTATACTTGTTCCTGATGGACTGAATGTTTGAGGTTGCATTTTGCTTTTTCATTTTGTCATTTTTGCTTCTTGGATTAATAATATGTTGGTCTTTCCAATCTCACTAGTCTCAACTGACCATGATTTGTTTCTTAGGGTACTGCTGTATGGATGATGTTTGTCTAATTGCTGGGTCCCACAGTGAAAAGGAGGGGCCAGTCATCTGAATTTTTCCTGAAGGTCCTATTGGGGTGAATCTTATATTCTCCCTAGGCTGACTAGCCTAGGAGTATTGATGTAAGCCAACCATTAGCTCCTATTGTTACTATGGTTTTAGGCTGTTCCAGGCTGCCAGATTTACTTGGCTATATTGTGCACCTCACCTGGGACCCTACCATGTCACTGGTGGTCTCCTAGGCCCTTTCAAGTTCCTCTGGGTTGGGGGAGGTCTTGGTGGCACTCTTCTCAACCCACCCAGTGTTATCTGTATGGAAGAAGGAATCACCCCCACTCTTACTTGGCTTGCCAAAGTCCTACAGCTGGAAGGACAGCTGTTGCTGCTCCTGTTGACCCACTGAGATCCTCTATTTGAGGGGGGAAACTCATCACATTGTTGCAGGCCTGCTGAGGTTCTCTGTGTGGTAAGGGGTTGCTGAGGCTTTCACCAGTCCATCAGGGTTCTTCAGATAGTGGACAGTGTCACTGATGGTTCTTGAGCTGTTGAGGTCTCCGGAATGAAAAGGGAGGTGTTGCTGGTGATCTTGTGGCTGCAAGGGTCTCCAAGATGGAGGGGGAGGTGCTGCTGACCTGCAGCTGCAGGGGTGTCTGGGGTGGAGCAGGAGGTGCTGCCAATGATCCTCCAGCTGCAAGGGTTTCTGAGGTGGAAGGGGAGGTGCTGATGATGATCCTGCGACTGAGGTGGAAAGGGAGGTACTGCAGACAATCCCACAGCTGCAGAGGTCCTTTTTTTTTTTTAAAGCAGGGTCTCACTATGTAGTGTAGGCTGGCCTTGAACTCATAACAATCCTCCTGCCTCAACCTCTTGAGTACTGGAATTACAGGTATGTACTACTATTTCCAGCCACTAAAAATACTATCTTGATAGTATAGTAGTAGTGTTATTGTGAGCATCAAAGGAAACTTTCTATGTTTAAAAACAATAAAGAAAAACAAAAAAAAATGAGAGTAAAACAAGTATTTTTTAAAAATTTCCCCAATTTTGTTCTTTTCTATCAAGTAAATTTATGTGGTTTTAACATCTGATGATATCTTTCTTGATATCAGAACACAGAATTAGAAAACGATTTCCACATGCTCTTCAATATCTGTATATCCTGTAAGTCAAGCACAGATTTCCTTTATTACAGACTTTTTAAGGACTTTTATATAGAAGGACAGAGATAATCTGTTTTTCTAGAGTAAAGAACAGAATTTTTTGTCCATGTAAAAGATATGGGTTCCCTAATTTTAGCATTTCTCTCCTATGACACAATTCAATTCATGTGCATCTTTCTATATGAACTCATCTGTACTGACCTATGGGAACTAGGCACTGAGTATCCATGCAAATGGTGATACTCCAGGTATAGCGTATGATAAAGCCCTTTGACCCAGAAGTCTCACATCTTCTAACAACTTTCCTCAAACTGTGATAGACTGATTCATTAGCCAACAAGGAATAAATCACAGTTTTCAGTTTTTGACAAGAAGTTCACTTCTTTGAAATGAGGCCATTTTTTCCTATTATTTCTTGAGATAATTTTTGCTAACTATGCATTGACTCTAGGATAATGGGCAGTACATCACAACGATAGAGCACATAGACTGCAGGTAGGCATCTGGATTCTACTCATTGCTAAGGCTCTCTTTGTGTTTGAAAATCTATCCCCAGCACCACCACACCCAGTAAACAGACCCTGGACAAGGATGTGAGTGATCTTTGGAGTCATTGGTAGGGAGTAAGGAAATAAGAAAGAGGAGGGAGTTAGACAACAAATTATTAATGTTCAAGTAGTAGGTTTTTAATAATCCTACTTAGGAGCTATTGATAGGAAATATAGAATGTGAAGCTCTGAATCACTGTACCCTAGGAGTGAAGGAACTAGGATATGTACACCAAATCCCATCTGTCCTTGGTTGAGAGCCCCTGGGATGGGCTAGGTGCTTTTTCTAACCTGTCCTGTATAGCAAGAGGTAAGCAGCCACAGGCTTGGGCAGCTGAAGTGAGGACTGTGTTGTAAGACCCAGGGGACTGTAGATGTCATGCCCATAGCCTTTGTTATAGTCTCCCTCTGGTATTATATTATTGTGAAATTATTCAAATCTGTATAATATCTCTTTTTACATCTGTGAAATGGAGATGATAATAATGCAAATGACATAGGACTGATAGAGGATTAAAGATATAATCCATGTACCATGTATTTTGGTACACACTTATAATCCCACCTACTTAGGAGGCTAATGCAGAAGGATTGCAAGGTTGAGGCCAGTCTGGGAAATTTAGCAAGATCTTGTCTCAAAATAAAATGTAAAAAGGGGGGTGGGTGGGCTGGGGATATAACTCAGTGGTCCCTTAGTTCAAACCTCAGTATCATACACACAAAAAAATGCAGTTCATGTAAAAGTTTTAAGACAGGTAATAGCATTTCATAAGCACTTAGTAAATGTTCACTATTGTTATAGAAGAGTGTAGCATTTATGCAGCAATTGACATTTTGTCTATGCCATTCTCTGACATTTTGGAAGATGATTTCTAATTCCTTAGCACCATGAAATTTTATTTTACTAAATATCCTTGTTGGGCTCTTACAGATTCAAGGTATATTTATGTTTGACATTTGTCAAGGGGCAATGTAGCCTGCCACATAGGAAGCACTAAGAAAGATGTGTTTAAAACTTATTCCTATTTAAATTTCCTTAGAGAATTATAGAGCTAAGCACTCCTGAACTCTTTAATTTAAAGATTTACTGCTCTGTCAGAGAAACTAATTAAATCTTATTTGCAGTGTCAGTAACACAGCAGCATTAGACTCAGCTTTTTGATCTTCTATAATGGGAATGAGAATATAAAAGTATGTTTTAAACTTGTTTCTAACATTATGTATCATTTATATCAGACTCCTATGAATGAAAATCATAGTAACTATGGAATTCATAAAAAAAGACCTCAATGATTTTCAGAAGGTTGTTTAAATTTTGATTAAGGTAAAATTCTAAAATTAACCAAATAATACTGGTAGGAAATTACAACTTGTTAGAGAGACGCATATTTATGGAAACCAACTCTATAGAGGTATATAAATTGGCCTGTGTCTTACCTCAGTAACATTCCTGATTTCTACTCTTTCTTCTTAGTCTCTTTACTTTGGTAAGCCCACAATCCTCTTGGCTTACTTTGCCTTTATTCCTGGAATGTTATTTAAAAATTTCATTCATTTTCAAATGTCCAGTTCTCTATGTTAAGTTGGCAAAAGAATTCTCTCCAAAATTCTCCTTTAATTTTTGCAGTTGCATATTTACATATTTTTCTCTTTATCTAGGGATATCTTAATACAATATACATGTAAATATAAAAAAGTGAAAGAGGGGAAAGACTTATAGGATCAGAAGAGAAACCAGAGTATTAAAAAAGTAAAGAAGAGTATAATCCTACAATATTTTATCAGAATTTAGATCTTAAGTTAGCATAATCTTCTATATTAACAATTTGACTATTTTAGCCAACTTTTTTTCCTAGTTACTATTTTTGGCTTTTATGTCTTACAGTTGAACTATATTAATTGGTACTTAATTTTTATTGTGGATTAAAAAGAGTTGGAAAAACTTGTACACTTTTTTTCTCCAATAGTCAACATTTTTGAAAAACTTTGGTGTCTTATTGGCAAATCTAATTTTTCTAAGTAAAACATGAGATATTTTCCTATAAATTTAGCCCATGTATTCTAAGAGACAATTTTTATTTCTTAAAAGTTTCAAGCCATTTCCTCCCTACTCAATGGCAGTTTAATAAAATGTATTTTATATGTATGTTACACATGTATTATATACATTATGAATTGAATGTTTCTATCCTACACAGTTGTGACAGGTAAAGTGGAGTGTAAACTTGATTATCTTTGGGATCTACTCTAGATGATTGGTGGAGGGTCCTTACGGGTTTGTTGGGGTGGATTAAGAAGGCACGATACTGGGGTCAATATCTGACCCCTTACCATTTACTCTCTGTTACTATTCCTCTGCTCTAATTCCCAGCTGCCATAAACTAAATGTTTTGCTTTGTCACATTTCTCCAGCATGTTTCTGCTTTGGAGCCTGCTGACCATGGATTGAATCCCCTGAAACCATGAGTCTAATTAAATCTTTCTTTCTTTTTTTTTTTTGGTATAGGGTATTGAAATCATGACCTCACACCTGCCAGGCAGGTGCTTATGCTGCTAAGCTAAATCTCCAGCCCTATTTTTCCTTTAAATTGTGCATATTAGGTATTGGGTCCCAGTGACAGAAAAACTAACTAATACAACATGATATTTAGGCTACTAAAGAGGTAAAAGCCTAATCAATTTCACCATTTAACCTATGCCTTTATAAATAAAGCATAAAATAAATCATATTTTTATAGCAAATTCAAATTGCATTAGAGATTTATAGATGGAAGAAGTATTCTAATATTCTCAAATATTTTTAGAACTATTTAGTGTATATATGTGATTATAAAATATAATGTGACAGTAGCAATTGATTGAATCCTATATTTTTGCTATTTGTCCGTTCATTTCTAGCTTACTTCTTTATTGAGACCAAAAAGACCTTAGGAATTTAGCAGACTCTTACTAACTTTGAAGACCATAGCCTCAAAGCAACTGGCTTAGCAAGTAGTATCAGTGTTAAAGTTTAAAGACCACTAAAATGGTAAACAGGCAAAAGTATATTTGGTACTCTACTGTCTGTCACCTCTTTCTGCACATCTTCCTTCTCAGGTATGCAGGCTCCTAATTTACACTCTTACTGTCTCATGGGCATCTCTCTTGGGCATCACCCTGAAGTGAACCTAATCCTATCTTTCAACCAAAGTTGCCATATTTTGTTCCATTCTTTAGGCCCTATTGTTTTCAATAGGTGAAAGTTATTATAACATTTTAAAACATCTATTTCTGATAAATCACTAATGGTGGTAATGGATTTATCATAATATCTAGCACATGAATGTTCCCTGAGAATATAAAGAGTTGGTAATCTTTCTTGGGAGTGTGTAAATATTCTTAAGAGGGGCTACATAGATGCATTTCTTAAACAACAGAGACCAGCAGTACAATTTTAAAGTACTTATGAGCCTAGTCTTATGAGCTAATTGTGATACTGTATAGATTGCATTGAGCTCAAAGTACACTGTTGGAAATTTAAGGCTTGTCAGTGATGTTGATTGTTTCTGGGCACTGGTACAAGCCCCAGAGAGAAAGATTAGTTACATGTTTTCTTTAGTGATGACAGGACTTAAGTAATATACCCTCAGATTAAATTTGTCACCTATTCAACACAGAGTTCTTACAAAAGACCTCAGAGCAAATACAGTCTGTTAACTGTAGAAGCTGGAAAATGTTGACAGATGCCAAGCCCATGCAGTGTTTGTACATTTTACACTAAATATGTCAGTCAGTTTGACCTGCCTATGCTCCCTTCTTAGGAACCCGTTTCCATTGTTTCTGGTGAATGGGCAGCAAGCCATGTGACCCTACCCTCCTGATCAAACTGCTTGGACTCTGATGAAAGAGGTAGACAGAGAGAGAGAGAGAGAGAGAGAGAGAGAGAGAGAGAGAGAGAGAGAGAGAGAGAGAGAGAGAGAGAAGCTAAATAAAGCTAGTAGGTAGCAAAATGTATACCAGTGACTATGTAGTTCTAGTGAGTAAGGAGTAATGAAGGAAGGAAGCAAGAAAGCAAGCCAACATACAACATTTTTATTCCAGAGAGCTTCCCAATTTCTTTTACTAGTTCTGTGATATAATTCCTGCCTATGCAGCAGATAATCTGTATAATAAAAAGGTTAAGTTACATAGCAGCATAATCAAATACAGAATGCAAGCCACATATACAATTAAACATTTTCTAATAGCCCTGTTAAATACTAATCAATTTAACAGTATACATTTTATTTAGCTCAGTACTACTGCTATTTCGATAAGCAATAAGTACAAACATTATCATTGAGATATTTAGATTCTTATTTTTATGCCGAGTCATCAAATTCTGATGTGTACTGTATTTTACATTTATTTACAGCACATCTCAGTTTGGACAAGCTACATTCCAAGTGCCAGTAGACACATGTGGTTAGTTGCTGCCACAACATACAGTGCAGAAATAGAGCAGCCTCTAGAAAACAGCTCCTCTACCAGGGACTACATTTTCTAACTATCTTTCATCTGGGAATGCTAGTATGTCACTTCCAAAACAAAAGTGTTTAGGAATCAGATAAGGCTTTTTACTCTCCATTCCCTTCAACTAGGTTGGTGTGAAAGGCCATGCAACCATGTCCTTTCAAGCCACATTTTACAGTTGACGTCAGAAAAAGAAAGACATATCTCTGAAATGTTACTTTGAGAATAGGCTGCTAATTATTTTGTGTGTTAGGCAAGAAGTATATTTTTTGTTTGAACTTATTTGGTGTCTGTATTTTAGCAGCTACCCTATCCAATTTAATATATTTTCTTATTCCATTGTTAAAAGCCGTTTGTATTTGTAGTAGTGAAGTGAAACCCTAAAATGTATTACACCCACACACACATACACACATTTGGGTTTTGAAAACAGATAATACACCTGTATATATTTTACTTAAGATATGTTTAGGCTGAAGACTCTACCTAGAGTCTGCAAAAAAAAATTAAAAATAAAACTCTTAAACCAATAGAAAAATGTGAATAATCTATAAAACGCTTAGAAAAAAATAAGACCTTCTCAATACTGATT
This sequence comes from Cavia porcellus, assembly GCF_034190915.1. Lineage (NCBI taxonomy): Eukaryota > Metazoa > Chordata > Mammalia > Rodentia > Caviidae > Cavia > Cavia porcellus. The sequence goes on from NW_026947484.1 coordinate 19,871,956, forward strand.
TGGAAATAAATTCCTGGCTATGATACCAAAGGCATATAAAAAAGACAAACCGAAGTATATGAAAATGTTAATACTTTCTGCATCAATAACCCTTTTTACAGTTAAAATGCAACCCAAAGAATGGCAGAGAATATTTTAAGCTTATATAATTGATAAAAGATTAATATCTAAAATATAATAATTACTCCCAAAGTTAAACAACAACAGCAGTAACAAAATCTTGACAAGTCAAAAATGAGTAAAGGATTTAAATACACATTTATCCAGAGAAGATATACAAATGTTCAGTAAATATCTTTAGAGAAACTCCAATCAAATCCACAAGTACACACCATCTCACACAAATTAGGATGGCTACCATAAGCAAACAAATGAAACAGAAAATAGCTATTGGAAAAGATGTGAAAAAATTGTAATCTTTATACACTTCAGGTAAGAATATAAAATGGCATAGGCACTGTTCCTTAGGATTTCTGAATTTTTGCATTATTCACATTCTGAACTGCATATTCTTTGCTGTGCTTTGTAGGATGATTCTCTGCATCCCCAGTCTCTACTTGGTACAGGTCAGTAGCACCTGTCTTGTATCAGGTTGTGGTGAGAGATGTTGCCAAATATGCCTTTGGAGCAAAATCACTCTAAGTTAAAAACCACTACTCTTAATAGCTGCAGGTTCCTAGGTCTAAGCCTTTGTGTGAGGCAGTGACCAGAAAGGAGACTGTGAATACAGGTAGGCAAGTCATGATGTTAGCCAGGCAAACAATGATCAACCCAGCTGTCCAGCTGTCCAGCAAAAATAGGCAAAGCAAGGATAGGCAAAGCCCATCAAATACATAAGGTTATGTCTTCTCTTATGTGAGAAAACCAAAATAAAGTAAAGAGCAAAGTAAAAGATAGATAATAGGAAGTAGGAGACAGATCTTTCTCAAATGAGAAGAGAAACAAAAAATGCAGGGATGGGGAGAAAGGGACGGAAGGACGATGGGCAAAGGAATTAAGATGTGTTACATATGGACAACAACTCCACACCAGGAATGTAAACATCATGTTTGCACACATCTACTAATAAAAAATTTTTAAGTAAAAAATAAAATTTTAAAAAATAAAAGAAAACACAAGAGAGAAATAAGTATTTTGTTCACTACCTGTTAAGCATATTTTTTTTCAACTGAATGTTAGCGTTGCAAAGGCTTTGAACCCTATGCTTGGGAAACTTTCCCTAAACTTAGTTGTTAGATGCCTATAACAGTTACCAGAGTCTGCCTGGTGGTTGCCTATCCACCCAGACCCTCACACAGTCCAGATTATACAGGTCTGAGACCTGGGCTATTGGGCAGCATATGAAAGCAGTCGGCTTGGATACACAGTATTCTTGGCTGTAGAGTCCATAGTAGAACATCGAAGTGCATGTACTACCTGTATCTGTGAATAATCAAAATGTACTTTTAAGATTGAATTAGCCTGTTTCTTGCTTCAAACCAAATACTAATGGTAAGCTGAAAGATATTTTAGTGACAGATAATTAGTGAAAATGGTAATTATTGGCCTTTATGTAGTTGTTCGTCCAAAGAGATGGCAGAGAGCGTCAAAAAATGAAAGTTTTGGACTGCAGGTTCCACCTGATCCAAGCAGCTCAGGTGACTGCAGCGCAGGTAGACGGAGTGTGGAGCTGAGATGCTGCTGCCTGAGCATCTTCAGGGAGGGAAGCCTGCACAGCTGGGAAGCTCTGCCACAGCTGCCCTGGGACTTGGCCAAACTTTAATCATGGAACTAAATACACACCCAGCTTTGGCATTCTGGGCTTGCTTCTGTCCTCCTAGAGCTTGCAGTGTGAACGCTGCGTTCTTTGTTTAGGGGGTGGTATGGCCTTAACCTGTGATCCCTCCTCAGCTCTTCAGAATGGGTTCTACCCAACCCCTTATAACTTCACCTCCAGCAGGGTGCTTGCCCAGTCTGCACTCTCTCCATACCTTCCATCTCCAGTGTATTTGGATCGGAGAGTGACTCAGGCATCTCCTCTGCAAGTACCTAACCCGTCCTAGATGCACCACCAGTCATACCTCATGCCACTTTCCAGCTCTGTTCTGACACCAGGGATGGATCATCCCATTTCTCTCCAGCCAGCCTCCATGATGGGTCCCCTGACCCCACAACTAGGCCACCTCTCACTCAGCAGCACCGTCAAGGCACGTATATGCTGACAACTGCAGCTACACATGGAACTGAGTCTTCCAGTATGCACTTCTGCCTTCCTCCAGTGTTTCTATTGAGGAGAACAGTGGTCTGCAGAATCAGGTGGTGGTGGAGACGCCCTCAGAGCCCGGAGTCTATTCTTTCCAGTTCAGCAAGTAACAGCGGAAGGGTGAGGGCCGCAGCTCAGCCCTGCTTGGAGCCAGGCAGGTTCTCCTGTTCGCCATCCCTCCCACCCTCTCCAATTTGGGCCTGCTCTAGGATTTCCTCGCTCCAGGTTGGGTAGAAAGGAAGTTTTGGAGATGCCTCCTGATCCAAGCAGCTCAGCTCAGTGACAGACGTCTGAGAGCCCTACTGACCCTGGGGGAGGAGGCGCTACAAGCCTGCTCTCTGTTGCTTCTGAACCGGGGAAAGCTTCACTTTTTTTTTGTATGTGCTATGATGAAACATTTTTTTCCTTTGGCAAATAAAGTTTTTGCTTTGTTTTAAATTGTAGTATACTTTCCTCTTGCCTCAGACTTGGTGACTGGGTGCCTGGCCTGCTTTGTGAGCTATGTCCTGGTTGTTTGGGAAAACCTTAATACATTTCCTTAAGCCTTCTTTAAAAAGGAAAAGAGAAAAACTAGACCATTGGTGAAACAACCCCTACTTGGTGAATTTAGCTATGAAGTTTTAAAGCTATGTATGTATATGTTTCAAAAAACAAGTAGGTTTTTAAGATTTTTTTTTGTAAAGCTCTCAGTTCACACACCGCATCTCCTCTTCACACATTTGTCTTTTTTTCTCTCAAGATTGTTCCTTTTCTCTTTCCCGTACAGCTGAGCTTGCCTGCTTACCCTTTCCACAGTTTTTATTTTTGTGAATTTTTCTGAATGAAATTTCATTTGGAATTTGGGGGTGGTGCTAGGCAAGGAGCAAGGCCAAGCACTGAGGAGCAGCAGAAGTGGCTTTTGCTTTGCACTGAGGATAGCTGTGGGAAGCAGACCCACTGCAAGGCTCATTTCAGAGAGGACACCACAGCCTTTGGAAGTCACCTTTGAATCAAATGTGGCTGAAGACTAGGTCTTTCCCAACAAATTGCAGATGGAGTTACTGACTTGCTCTTACTGCTGCGAGGCCAGTGTCCTCTGTGGAAGCTGTGGCCTTTGGCTCCCTGCTTTGCAATCTCCACCTACCCTATGGCCATGGCCCTTCTCCCCGTACTGTATGGGCACCACTTGGCACAGGGCCTGTGACGCTGTGGCCTGGCCAAGTCCACTCAGGCTCCATCCAGACTAGAAAACTATGGACCTGTGGTTCTTACCCAAAGGTGGTTTTGTTCCCCAGGCCTGTGGTTGATAGCTGGTGACATTTCTGATGGCCATGCCTAGGTGTGGTGTGTATGGGCTATGGGCATCTGCATCTATTTGCTAGACCTAGGACACCAATGAGTACCCCACAGTGCACAAGACACATTATATCCCATCAAGAATTCTGGCCTAACGTGTCAGCAGTGCCAAGGTGGAGAAGATGTGATACAGACAGCACTGCCCTGCTTTCTGAGTGGAGTCAGTTCCCATCCCAGCCCGGGACACAGCACCTTTTGACACTCAGTGCAATTGGTTGGGCTGCAAGGATCCTGGGCTCCTAGAATTTTCCCAGACTTTGATCTTTGACACTGTCCTGGTTGGGGCTGGATGCTGCTGTTAATGCGGCAGGTGCATACACATTTCTCCGTGGCTGAGATGGGAATTGTATGTGTACTGCACGGGATAGGAATGAACAGAGCTCTCTAACATGGCACAGTGACTATCCTGTCCTGGCATTTGGGCCCCTTTCCTGGTGAACCAGGACCTCACAAATCATCTTCTTGAGCTGGCTGTGTTGACATATGCTATAATCCCAGCATTTGGGAGGCCGAGGCAAGAAGATTACAAATACATGGCCAGCATGGGCTACATTGTAAGATCTAGTTTGTCCCACAGAAAACAAAAGAGAGAATTTTCCTTTTTCTGAAGGACAACAGTGAGTGATGATAAAAAGGCATGGTATATCCCATGTCACAGTGTAGAAGGCTGGAGACCCTTAAACGCCTCTGTCTCATTCCACAGCTGTATTCTCCATAAGACCTGATTGCAATGGAGACAGGATGGAGAAATCCTGTGACTATCTGCTAGAATAGGAGATGATCCTGCTCCTGTCTCCTCTCCACAAAGAATCTGCTCCCTTGGAGCTAGGTTCATCTCCCCAGACACTGCCACAGTGGGATAAACTGGTGGCCAAAGGGAGCAACAGAGCTGAGGCCAGCATGGGGGGAAGTAGAAGGCAGAGGGGCGGGTGGCTGTGGCTCAGCAATAGCACCGATTTTCCTCCCACTCCAGAATTTAGAGTCCTTGTCCTCCCTTTCCTGTTTGTCCTTTTATACATCCTTTGGGTAAGGGAGAGAGATTGAGGCAATGAATAGGACTCAAAAACTAAGGAACAAAATCGCCCATTTTCCCATTGGTGCTTCCAACTTCAGGAAAAGCTTGTCCAGTATAAAAGCCCCACTCTCAGTACCTCTCTAGGGTTTGGCTAGACAAACAGTGCTTGGTTTTGAGTTTCTTACTGTCAGTAGAGGGAAGTATACAAAAGCAAAAACAAAACAAAACAAAACAAAATAAAGATTGCTTTAAGCAACAATTTCTCTCTCGTGTTAAATAAAAATTCCTCTAGGGTCAGCAGTGGTATATTGAACACACTGCAGTATGTTATCCATAACTAAATCATGGTTTCTGAGCAATTCAATTAGTCTGTTAATTTGCCTAGAAATTAGTGTTGAATGGATTTCTATCCTGAATGTTACAATTGTATGAATGCATGTACACTTTATTTATATTTCATATTTCTTTTATGTAACTTTTATAAGTCACTGTAGTTACCATCACGTGAATGATTTCCAGGGCACAGGAGGCTTGGGTATATTAGCCAGCCTCTGCCTCATGGCCCATGCAGCCCTCCGCCTACCTTCATCCCTGTGAACAAGGATCAGCTTCTGGGGGTCACCAGCATGAAGCCTGGCTTTATATCTCTAGATATTTCTAGATTTCAAGTACTCTATATTGGGATGTATTTTCTGGGAGTCTTTTTTTTTTACATGAAATCTTAAGACATTATATTTAAAAACTGTCAAGATGTATCATATATTTGAATTCTGAAAGGAAACACTGAGACTCTTACCTTCCTTCTACCTTTCCTTCTTCTACATCTTTCATTGAGAAATGACTTGAGCCTTGCATTATAGAATTCTTGATGATGTGCTCTGGAGAAAAGTCAGGACAATTCTTTCAAGGCATAGAAAGACTGGGATATTATTTTGTAAGAAATAAGCTTGGCATGAAGACACATGCCTGTAATACCAGCCTACCAGGAGGCTTAGGCAGGAGTACCACAAGTTCAAGGCCAGCCTGAAGTAACTTAGCAAGGCCATGCCATAAAATAATGATGACAATGACCATGCCAATGACAAATAATGATGATGAAAACAAAAGTCAGGTTTGTAGCTCAGTAATTCCTGGAATGAGTTCCTCGTACTGCAAAAATGAAAAGAAAAACAAAAGCACAGAGAGAATGAAAGTTAAACTTTTTAAATAAGAATAAGAATTTCTATGCTGAATCCCTGACAAAGTTTCAGGAGAAAAGTCTTTATTAGATGTTTGGTTCTGTAAAAGGGGTCCTGGAGAAGAAGGTGGAGGGATTATAACCCAGACAAAAGACTCCCATCTCCCACTTTCTCTGCCTGTATTCTTCCCCAGACTTTCTTTCCCAGTGTAGACTTTTGTAATGAGTCAGAGTCCAGCTCTGTCTTCTTTAGAGAAGGAGATTGTGGATAGTTGGGGGGAGAAAACAGGAAATAATGTGGCCATCAGTCTGCAAATAATGATAGTTTAACTTCTTCCTTTCCTATATTTATTCCTTTTATTTCCTTTCTCTTGTCTAGTTGCTCTGGCTAAAGTTTCTAGGTCTGTATTGAGTAAGAATGGATATCTTTGTCTTGTTCCAGATTTTAAGAGTGAAAAGTTTCAGATTTTGTCTATTTAGTATGATGTTGGCTGTTGGTTTGTCAATAGATAATAGATAGCCTTTATCAGATTGAGATAAAGACCATTCTTTCCAATTTTCTGTACAATTTTTTTTATCATGAATGGGTGCTGGAGTTTGTCAAGAGCTTTTTCTGCATCAAAAGCAAAAATCATATGATTTTTGTTCTCGGCTCTTTTAATATGATGTATTACATTTATGGATTTATGTATGTTGAACCATCCCTGCATTCTTGGGATGAATCCCACTTGATCATGGTATGCAATCTTTTTGATGATTTGCTGCAGTCTGTTTATCAGTATTTTATTGAGGATTTTTGAATCAATGTTCACTAGAGAGATTGGCCTTTAATTGTCTTTCTTAGAGTCCTTCTCTGGTTTTGGAATCAGAGTAATGCTTGCTTCCAGGAATGAGTTTGGGAGTATTTCTTCCCTTTTAATTTCATTAAAGAGTTTGAGAAGTAGCCATGTTAGGTCTTGACTAAATTTCTTGTAGAATTCAGCAGTGAATCCATCATGGCCTGGGCTTTTCTTTATTGATAGTTTTTAAATTACTACTTTGATTTCATGTATTGTTATTGAGTTATTTAGAATTTTTACATCTTTTTGATTCACCTTTGGTAATTCATATGTATCTAGGAATCTGTCCATTTCTTCTGTATTTTACATCTTATTAAAATACTTTTCCAAAGTAGGTACAGATGGCTTTCTGAATTTCTGTTGTATTTTTACCCTTTTCATTGCTAATTGCATAGATTTGAGTCTTTTCTTTCCTTTTTTTGATAAGATTGGCCAAGAGTTTATCAATTTTATTTAATCTTTCAAAGAACCAACTCTTTGATTTGTTGATTCTTTGTATTGTTATTTTCTAGTGTGTTAATTTCTGCTCTGATCTTTATAATTTTCCCCCTTGTGTGAGCTTTTGGTTTTGCCTGCTCTTCTTTTTCTAGAAGTTTGAAGTTCAACATTAAGTTGTTTATATGTGCATGCTCTGTTTTCCTGATATGATATAAATTTTCCTCTTAAGACTGCTTTTATTGTGTCCCATAAGTCCTGGTATGTTGTATTGTCATTATCATTCAACTGTAAAAAACTAATTTCTTTTTTTAATTTCATCTGAGACCGTTCATTGTTCAGTAGAGTACTATTTAATTCCATGTGTTGAGGAAGTTCTTGTGGTTTTCTTTGGCATGGATTTCCAATTTCATTGCACTGTGATGTGATAGTATGCATGGGATAATTTCAATTCCTACTAATTTTGTTTTGTATTTTTAATTTCAATTCCTTTATATCTACTTAAGCATTTCTATGAGCCAGTATATGGTCTATTTTGGAGAATGCCCCATGTGCAGCTGAGAGAATGTGTATTCTGATGTTATGGGGTAGAACATTCCATAGACATCTACTAAGTCCATTTGATCAATAATTTGATTTAGCTTTAATATTTCATTATTGATTTTTTTGTCTAATTGATTTGTCTTTTTGTGACAGTGATGTATTTAGGTCTCCCAATGCAATTGTCTTAAGGATTATTTGATTTTTCATATCCATTAATAATTGTTTTATACAACTGAGTGCACTGATATTTGTTGCATATATATTTATGATTGTTACCTCTTCCTCTTGGATTGTTCCCTTTTTTCAGGATATAGTGACCTTGTTTATCTCTCTTAATCAGTCTTGGGTTGATATTCATTTTATCTGCAAATGCGATATCCTTGAATTTTTTCTAAATTCATGTTGCATGGAATATTGTTTTCTATCCTTTGACTTTCAGTCTATGAATTTTTTTGAATTAAATGTGTTTCTTGTATACAGCATATTGATGGGTCTTGCTTTTTGATCCATTCTGCCAGTCTGTGTCTTTTGACTGGTGAATTGAGACCATTAACATTGATGATTAAAACTGATATGTACTGACTTATCCTTGTCATGTTATTTTCCTATTATTGGATTCCCTTTTTTTTTCCCATTTCCTTCTAATTGTTTGCCTGTCCTGGTGGATTCTTTCTAATGTCTGTGAATATATTTTTAATGTCATTTGTGGTATTTCTTGCTTGTTCATTCTTAAGCTATTCTTCTTTGTCTTACCTAGCAGCTGCTGGATTCGTTTCTCATGTTCCCTTGCTAGTTTTTTTTTTTTTTTTTTTTTTTATCAGTACCGGGGATCGAACTCATGACCGCTTGCTTGCAAGGCAGGTGCTTATGCCGCTGAGCTAAATCCCCAGCTCCCCCTTACTAGTTTTGAGAAATCTTTCTTTTCTTGGTTCCTAACTGCAAGCTCATCTTCAATATCTGAGATCCTGTCCTCACATTGGCCTAATCTGCTTTGAATACTTTTAATGGAGTTTTTATTCTCCTAGATACCTTCTTGAATCTGCTTTATGGATTTCATTTGTTTCCTGTGTTGTGCTTCTGTAATTTGCTTAAGCTCATCTATTTTTTTTGTCTATGTCTGCTCTAACATCACTAAGCATGGTATGTATTTTCGTATTTGAGAGATTATCCTGATTTCATTTTTTCATTCATGGTTATTTGAGAGATTATTTCTGATTTCATTTTTTCCAGAGTCTCATTCAATTGCTTTGTTACCACTTTGGAGATACCTGGTGGAGGGCTTTTGGATTTTCCAACCTCATTGCCCTCTAGGTTTACCTTTGGAGTTGCATCTTGTTTAAGTGACCTCTCATTTCTTTTCTTTTTTAGTTTAATTCCTGGAGTGATACTTGTAAGTCGCCTGTGGTGGATTGCTTTATTTGTGGTATTTAGGACACCCAGGTGATGATTACTTCTCTGAGGTACCTTCCAAATGTAGCTGGTTGTGTCTTCAGTTTGTTGGAAATGAGAAGGTGTTGTTCGCCTGGCTTAGTCCCTGTTTCTTTGGCACCATGCCAAAGTATTCTCTGTCAGTCTCAGTCATGGATTATCAAGGCCAACAGCTATTTAGAACAATTATGTCAAATTTGGCTGTAGTGGTACCAATAGCATCAAACACAGCCTATCAACAATAAACTGAGCCAAAGCCTAATTTGCAACTTTTAACCATATGAAATAAATTTGTGAGCATATGACAGAATGCAAAATGATTATATGTAATATACGTCTATAATGTGTCAATTCTGCCCTCAAAGGTTAAGATTCAAAATGGTTAAGGAGAAAGCAGAGAAGTGAGAAAAGAGAAAGAGATTAGAGTTAAGGTTGGAAGACAAAGATGGATCCCACCAACTTGGGGAAAATGACACAGAAAACTGAAGGAAAAGAGAGCTGGAAGAGATAAAAGGTAGAACAGAACAAAACCACACCCACAACGAGATTAGGAACCACATTCATAAAAAAGAAAACAATAAAAGAGAAAGAGAAATAAAAACCAAACTTAATAAAACAAATGACAAGCAAAGAAGAAGAAATAGAAGAAGAAAAAGAAGAAGAGGAAGAAGAAGAAGAAGAGGAAGAAGAAGAAGAGGAAGAAGAAGAAGAGGAAGAAGAAGAAGAAGAAGTAGAAGAAGAAGAAGAGAAGAAGGAGGAGGAGGAGGAGGAGGAGGGCAGGAGGAAGAAAGTCTAGGATTGTCTCTGGATTCACTAGTAGAGAGCTATGGAGACAGTGTCCTGAATCATGCCACTGTATCCCCACAAGTCAGCTGTTGCTTTATGATGCACAGTCATCCACATCTGCCACTCCTCTCCACTGCTGAGTCTCTCTGCAGAGGCCTCTGGGGTCACCAGCCACTATACTCACCGCGACTGCACATCCACAGGTTCCAACAGCTCCCCTCACTCAGTGAATCTGACTCTGGGTGAAGGTGCCACCAGATACAGCCTTCTTCTTTGTTGAAGTTTTTCTTTTTACTCTCTCTGTGGGTTTCAACTGACACTTCAGACTCTTCCTGGGTCCAGAAGACCCGCTTCCTTCCTTCTTGTTTTCCTCACCATGGTGTATTCCTGTGTCTATATGGTGAGTCTCAGAGAGGTTGTTTTCTCTGCTGTTTACCGGCCCATCACCTTCTCAGAAGTCCCCCATGGCTTTGGTTTTGTTTGAATGTTTTGGTTTATACCTTCAAACAGTCCTTCAAATGATCACTTCTGCTAAAGTTTCCAAGGCATTCTCTCTAATGGACATAGTTTTCAACTCTGTCTCCGGTCACTTCCTTTTCATTTCTGAGCTCCAACAGAAGCAACCTGCAAACTATGAATACCTCCAAGGGACAGACAGAGGGAGCTAGTCTACCCCATGGGTCACATAACAATTCACTGATATTTGGAATACAATTAATATTGTCTTAGAATTGTGTAGAAGCTAATAGTGACAACAATGAGTGGAACAGTGAAGAAAAACAGAACAGAAACACAGATAGGTGGAGATATATTTCCCTGATTTGGAGTCCTAGATTTGAAAGATACTGAAACTTCAAACTTCATACATTCTTGTTTGTAAATAGAGCATTTATTATTGCCTTGAGATGTATACGTCAAATGAAGCCATGTCTAGGAAATATTACTATGGCTGAGAAATTTTCCCCTGTTCGTTTACTTGCTTTTGTTCTCACTTTCTGCATATTTTCCCCTAGATTTTATCACCAAATTTTTAAAGTTTAGTTCTTTTTTTTTTAAATTAAGATAAAAGAGGACATAACAACACAGGTCAGAACAGAACAATTTAAGCAACATAGTGTTTCACCACAAGACAATCCGACATAACGGTAGCTACTATAGTGTCTCTTTCCTTGAAATATTTGAGTATACCTTCATACACTATTGTATCAAACATACCAAGACAATGTAAAACCATTCAAGAGATTGAAAGTATTACAGGGTATTCAGAACCAACTAACAGAAAATGAACAGTGGTTACTATATTATCTCCTTGTCTATAAAAATTTATTTATACTATCACATATAATAAAATCCAATAAGATAAAACATGATATAATCGATGGAGACAGAAGAACATAAGCTTGGTGGGACTTCAAAACAAGGTGATAATAAATCATCACTAGCCATTATAATGTCTTGTTTTAAAAGTTTAGTTCTTAATCTCTAAAAAAATTACTTATTTCCCAGATATTTTTTGATCCCTTTGGCTTCTCTTCTGAATGGCAAGATTAATTCCTTTTAAAAATTTCTTTATATTTTTTTACTTCAATTCCAGAAATGCCTGTATTTTCTGAGGTTTAATAAAAATTTTCCTATGTCAAGTGAAATTGAATTGATCAAAACAATTCCCAGGCCTGATTGATCTGCTGCAACTACTGCTTGGCTAGTATTCTTTTTATCTATGACTCACCTGCAAGAATATATTTATCATTCATCATTGTTGCAGGTAGCTATCATAGCTGAAAGGATATGCATTATAAGTTTGTCTTTTTGCATGGTGTAGCAAATCCATTTATTTATAATCTTTCAGATACCATTCACTTATGTCTGAATATACCAGATGGAAGGAGACAGAGTAAACCCTAGCTGCTAGTTTATATGCCAAATCGGAGATTCATTTAAGTTTATATGAAACAAAAGAGAAGCTAGCATATATTTCTTCAGTATTTCTAAGTCCTTTTACAAGTCTTGAGGCACTGATGTTAGGAGAGATTGCTTCTAAGATTTTTGAAAATATATGATCCTTCAAGGTTCTTAGCTTCTCTGGGATCATATTTCCTTGAATCCTATGTGTATATTAGACTTATTTAGAGAAATAAAATATGTGTATGTGTGTGTGTATGTATGTCTGCACACATACACATATGTAAACACACACCATTTCTAGAAATTTATGGTAAGGAACTGGCTTACGTGGTTTTGGAGATTGATAACTTCTCAGATCTGCAGGAATGAGTCTGAAACCTGGATCCAGAAGATGTAATATTGTTTTTTCAGCTCCAAGACCAATAGACTGGAGACCTGAGAATCAATGTTTTGGTTTGAGTGCAAGGCAGAAATAAATATGATGTTCCAGTTTAAAGTCAGGCAGGGGGAATTCTTTCTTATTCCAGAGAGGATCATTCTTTTTTGTAGGTAAGAATCACATGCAGTTACTATATTTGCCCACATGACAATCTGAACTTTACTTTTATACTTTCTGTGAAAATAGATTTTGCCCATGCAAATAATTGTATGAACAAAAATATTCTAGCTTCTTAAGAAAAAACCTGGAAATCATCTGCTGTTTGCATTCAATGTCCTAATTGCAAATTATTTTTTAAAATGTCATAAAATTGTAAAAAAAGAGCATTTCTCTAAAAGCATTCTATAATTTAGGTGGAGTCCCTAGTGAACACCAAAAATCTGAAAAAAGGAAAATCTAGTAAATAGTATAAGTGGCTTAACATTTTCTGTCTTTTAAGGACAGTTCCTTTGAACTGTCCTTGTTTTATGTATCACTAATATTAATCTTTCCGAAATCAGAGAAGCTGGCCTTAGAGAACAACTTTTTATAGAAGTGAATTAAAACAATGCCAGTGTTTTTATTTGCAGTTAACTTCTTTTCTCTCATTGTAAAGTTATGCCATCTTTGTTACAAGAAAGTCACAAAGCACCTGTGGACTCAGGGAGACTGGGCCCATCTGTCACACGTCTCACATCCTCTCAGAGACACGTATTTACAGCCCTTGGTGTCTTCTTCTTTTCCCACTTTCACACTAAAAGCAATGGATGCTTGTTGCTTCTTTAACCTGTTTTGCTTTCACATCGGTTCTTAAATGTGCTTTAATTATTTAAAGAATTCCTTATTCATCTATTATTCCATGCTATTCCTCTGGGTTAAAAGATAAAAATCAGTACTATGACACATTACAGGTAATTCCCCTGAAAGCTCATGTTGTGATTTTCACCATAAGTACTTTTTTGGTCTTATCTCTGTTCCTTATTTGTTCTTACAAAATGACCAAACTAAATAAAATTATATTTGTTTTTGTTTGGGAACAGTTTGTGACTAGGAAATAAATGCTGTGGCAGATTTGAGATGATGCTGTGATGTAATCTGACTGTACATTTCAATATTATATTTTTGGTCATTTTCTACTAATTGATATTTTAAAAAATACTTATTAAAATTTTTTAAAAATTAAGAAATACTCTAAAACATGTGAAGTGGTGAGAGCATGAGAAGTGTTAGTGGTAGCATGGGTCAAATTGTGCTTGATATCCACTTTTTCCATTTGTTGCAAGCACATGCACATCACACACACACACGCATGCGCACACACACACACACACACACACACACACACACACACTCACACACCCGGCTCCATCCAGGTAGAGCTGGCTCAAAATAAACACAAAGAGCTACTTTGAGCGAAAAGTGATGTGAAAATACAACTAATTCCCGAGAAGGGAGACTCCGTGTCTTCACAGCACTTGTTTTATAAATGAATTCCTGAGGTATTGTGTTTACAAAGCCCAGTGCCTTCGCTATCCCTGCTGTCTTTCAAGTGCTAGTTGTTTCCTCATCTATTTTCCAGAAGCTGGTACGGCACCTCTAAGTACCCAAGAGTTTTTCTTTTTGAAAAAAGAATTGTATCATATTCTGAGTGAAAAAAACCCTAACTTGGAAATCAACAGACTCATACATAATAAAAAAAAATTAAAGATTTGTATTTTGTATTTGTGTTACATAATTTAGGAACTTAATTTAAATGCATCTATTTATTCTGTAAAGTTCATGATTCAGTGGTGTCAAGTTGCATAGCTATGACCCCTGCGCTCCTTAGAAGTGACTTCCTGGTGTCCTCCCCTCAACTTCTGACAATTACAAATTTATTTTTTTCTGTATGGATTAACTTTCTCTGGAGTTTTTTTTTTGGTGCGGGTGGGTGGAGAGGGTTTGAGACAGGGTCTCACTATGGAGCTCAGGCTGATCTTGAACTTGTGGTGATCTTTCTGCCTCAGCCTCCTGAGTGTTGACATTACAGATATGAGCCACTACACTATGCTTGGAAATTTCATATAAGTAAAGCTACATTTCCTCATTTAGTGACCTACTCACTTAGAAACTGTTTAGACTTGGCATGTTGTTTGGATTTAAAATATGTTGATTACTTCCAACCTGTCCTTTAAAATTTTTTTGTACAGCTCATATATCTTGTTGATAGTTTCTGTCTTTTTGTACAGTACACCTTGTTCACAGAGTACGTAATTTTTGCTGGTTTTGTTGTATAGTACAGTCTTGTGGTTTATACTCTGTTAAACATTGCAGTACTACATGTAAGAGTTATGCAAGTAAAAGCAAAGTCATCAAGTTGAAGTGAGTTTTAACCATCTCTTTGTTCTCAATCTTGTATATACTGTATAAAATTCCTCATTTAGTGGCGAACTCATTTAATGATCTAGCTGAAGGAATGGAACTCAGTCACTAAATGAGGAGTCTCTGTGTATAAATGGGCTTTGGGGTCTAATTTCTTATAATGTTTTCAAGTTTTATCCATATAATAACATGTATCAGTCTTCATTACAGTTTTTAGTCAGATAATACTCCATTAAGTAGATGTACTGCACTTTGTTTACCCATGTATGAGTTAATAGACATTTGAAACTGTTTCTCTTTTTTTGGCTAGCATGAATCATGTTGCTGAGAACATCAATAGACAAGCTTCTATTTGCATATATTTTAGTATTTATGATGTACTTTCAGATGTGTTGTCTCATTGGACCTCACAAATAGTTTGTGAGATAAGGTAAATCTTAACTATTTCCATTTTACAGGAAGGGAGACAGGTTTTTAGAGATAATTACCTAATTCCTGGATTAGTATTCTCATCCAGTTCTATTTTTTACAATGGCTTGCAGGATGTCAAAAGGAATACATTATTCCTGAGGAAAGGTGAAATTTGTGTAGTTTTGGTTTGTAGATGTAAATATATTCACCCTTGCCTGTTATAAAGGCAGTGTCTAGACTAACCTACAGATTCCAGAAGAAAATGTTTTCATAAGAAGTAGTCAGAATTTCCTAAAACAGAGTTAAAACAGTATTATCCCTGGCCTGTTGAATAGGAGCAGGTATTTTTGTTCTTTGTTGTTTGACAATTTTACTTTCAAGGAAAATGCAAGGACAGATTATAGCTGTTCCCAATTCTAATTCTTCACAGAGAGAAATAGCTTCAGATTATTTTTTCTCCTAATTAGTATGCATTTCAGAGACATGTTTATGCCTATATTTAAATCTTAACATAGTCTATTAATATTTCAGTTTTGGCATCAGATACATCAAATAATATTATTCATGCAAACCTTGCCAAAAACATTCTAGTCAAAACTTGGCAAAATTAATATAGTCCTTTTTTGTTCATTTGAGTCATCATGTAGCAAGATTTCACAGCAGATTTTGGAAAAGATTTAATCCAAATCCTTACACAATACATACATTCTAGTTCATGAATTGAATGTTTCCTTCCAGTCTGCCCTCCTACGGACAGCAGAACTATCACTTACAATAAAAAACAGAAGCTTAACAATAAACAAAAAGATTTGTTCAAATTTTCCTTGCTGAGAATGTCTTTCTCCCATGTTATATTCCTGATAAACTCTGACTTACCTTTCTGTGACTTACAGTGTGAATGAATCTTCTCTGTATCAATGCTTATATTCCATTTATCACATTATTAAAATATCTGTGTTCTATCTTAGATGAATTCTGTATTTTCTTAATCTCTAATACCCAGTAGAATTCTTAGTACAGTAATAAAGATGTTGACTTGGCTTGACTTTCAAATAGTATCTCTAGAACTCTGATGTGTGACTTTCCTGATAGTGAAGTGCCTATCTACATTGCCATGTACTATTAACACTGAGCCTTCAATGCTAGAAGAATTAAATTGCACCTGTAAGATTTATAAACTACCTTGAACATGGTTGCAGTACTTAGGAAGTTAATGAACTCTATACAAAGTAGAAGTCAGTCCAGACACATGTAAATTCAATATCAATATTTAGCAAGAGTACCAATTTAGACACAAGTTATTAAGGGCCTATCAGTATGTGAGATATGTAAAAAGAGTAGAGCAAGTGAGATTGAGTCATATTATTGGCTACCTTCCCAATTCTTCCTTCAACATAAAATTGAGCAATTATTTTGAAGGTTGAGGCAACAGGACTTCCTGACTGGTTGGCTGTGGGTGTTAACACTAAAAGTTTTGGATGCCTCTAGTGTCTTGGGTCTATTGAAGGGTGAGGTTACCATCTGGTGGGTCAGTGTTGTGGGAACACTGGGCAATCATTCTGATTGACACAGACACGTGGGAGACTTTAGTGAGCAAAACAAAGTGAGGTCAGACTCCCACCATTACATTTTCACAGGGGGTACATGACAAAATTTTAACACGAAGGAAATATGTACAGATGTTAGAGGGAGTAAAAGCTAGGAGAAAGCATGAAGCAGGTGAGGGACATGGGGAAGCCTACTGGAGGTATCAGGATGAAGAGTGTTCTAAGCAGAGGATGTTTGAAGTTCAAATGCACAAAGCGTAGTACACTGTATATGTCAGATCCCTTGGGTAACACTGGGGAGTGCAGTGGCTAGAACACAGTAATGACACAGAGTAGGAGAAAGGATCTGTGGGCTAAAGGGCCAGCTCATGCAGGACCTGAAAGGCCATTGTAAGGACTTTAGCTTTTGCTACTTTGCATCAAAGAGCAGGCTTTGAAAAATTTCCCAAGGAGTGATGATGTGATCTGACTAATGTAGTCAAAGACTTACTTTTCTTGCTATGTGGAGAGAAGACTGAGAGGTAGAAGCAGAGAAACTTTATAGATGCCATTGTGGGAATCCAGGCAGGAGGTGGTAGTGGGTCATTGGGTAGAGTGAGGGAAACAAGAAGAGGCTTGTTTGGGGATAGACTTTAAAAATAGAAGCAGGCTTTGTGGTGCATCCTGGAGTCCCAGCACTGTGGAGGCTGTGGTAGAAGGAAGGATCACTGTGAGTTGAAGGCTGGGCTGAACTTCATAGTGAGCTCTTGCCTTAAAATACTAAAATAAAATAATAATGATAATATAAATATCAAAATAAAATTAAAAAATAAAAGTAGAGTCAGTGGGCTGGGGATTTAGCTCAGTAGCATAAACACCTGCCTTGCAAGCACATGGAGTCTGATTCCCAGTACCACAAAAAAAAAAAAAAAATAGAGCCAGTAGGATTTCCTAATAGGTCAAATGTAGGGTATGATGGAAAATGAAATCAAGAGTGATGCCAAGATTTTTGACCTGAATACTGAAAAGACAGAGCTGCCACCAATAAAATAGGGACAACTGTGATGAAGGAGTTTGAGTAGGGGAGAACAGGTATCCACTCAGAAATGTCACCTTGGAGATGCATGAGACATCCAAGTGATACAAGGGGTTGTGGGAGGAAAAAAAAGACCATTGACTGAGACTATTGGCTAAATTGCTGAAGGGAAAACAGCATCCTTAGGAAAGACCCAGGTTATATTTAGAGTAAGAAAAAGAAGGAAACCTTTAGAGACAGTGAGCATATAGGAGTTTTGCAAAGAATGGACCATGAATTGCAGAGGGCAGCAAAATATCTGTTCCAGGAGTTGGGGAGGAGTGGAAGATGAGGATGAGCAGGAGCTGTGAAGCACTTTATGGGAATGGAAATAAAGAAGATTCTAGATGATCTGAGAATCTGGGCCTTTTTAGGGTACCTGCTTTGTATGAAGATATGGAAGATAATGAGACTTGTCGTAGGGAATTCAAGGTAATGCTGGTGAGCCTTTGAATGCTGGGTGTTTTGGGTCAAGAGGTACCTTTGGGCTTTCTTTGGATCCTGTTGGAGGTGAATAAGTCAGGGGACAATGCTTTCATATGACTTCTACTATTGTGTTTAGGAACCTCTGGAGAAGATGGATGTGATGCCATGCAGGTACCTTCTGCTTACTCCCATTTATGTGGGGTGAAGCTCTACTCTGTTTGAGACTTTAAAGATTTAGCAATGAGAAGTCATGTGGGTATGGCCCTCAAAGATTTTAAAATTCTGAAATTAATTTGAAATAACAAATTAATCACAGTCTAAAATAATAAGGTAACAATCAGGGACAGAGATGAATTGCTCAGAGGGCACATTGTCAGTGGCCTTCAAGCCAATCAGAATTGGTATAAGAACTTATTTTTATAGGAACTAGTTGTTGGGAAATTTCAGTTCAAGTTCTAGTTTTGAACCAGCAAAGTGTGTTTTCATGGGTTTTGTACATTCAGTTTTTAATATTGACATGAGGAGACTAAGTTCACAGAAAAGTAAAAAATAAAATGCAATAATTCATGCAAAAAAGTAATAAAAACAAAAGTAACAGAAGTATAAGGTAGTATTTTCATGGTGAAAAATAGTGAACATTTTTTTCTATATATTTAAACTGTGATAGCTTTAAAAGTGTACTTTAAAATACTCAGTTGATTGTGGGGTCTATCCACAGTAGCTAGAAGAACCAGCTTTGTTATAGTATTTTGAACATGGTAATCTCTTCTTGGGTTCAGAATATGATAGAGACAAAAAATTTAAAAATATTCAAAAATAGAATTAGCAACATTTGCTTTATTTAGCAACACAGACTAATAAATGAATAAATTTAAAATATTTTCACCAAGATTAAAATTTGATATTGAGATATTTTCAAAGAAAAATAATAAACATTAAAATAATAATAAAAGCATTAAATTAATAAACATTAAATAATAAACATTACAAATAATAAACATTAAAAAATATAAAACAATGCTATATATGACAGGAAACCAGAGAGAAATAGCGACAACTCATCCAGCAGCTACAGATAGATTGGAAAGCTATGACACTTTTGCGCTGTGTAGAACTACACAGCTGGAAGGAAGGAAAACCTTGTGACTTTAGTAAGTAAAGGAGTACAGCTCAAGATCAAGCTCAGGGGTAAAAAGGTTTAGCAACACTCAGATAACAGGTTGGCCTCCTAATCTAAAAACTAAAAGAGCTAGCAGGACCCAAAATATACAAAGCACCCTGAGAAAGGGAAAAGGGAAGAACTGTCTAAAAAAAGAATGCAGAGGATATTTTTAATTGTGTATCAGGATTTAAAAGTGACAGTAGTCTTATCGCTCTGTTTAGTTTGATTATATTTTGTTCCGGTCTGTCTACTCATATTAGATTTGAGCACTCAGACAGCTAACCCAAAAATAGCAGGTTATACCATAGTAACTATCCTTAATTTCCTATTAACTTACACTGAAACCCTGTATTAGTTACATTGTCTTTCTATGACTGATCTTATTTGAAGCTAGTTTGTTAGACTGCTATTTAGCCTCGACTGATTTCATTCAAATTTGCTATGCTTGATAGTATCAAGTCTAAGAGTAGAGGCAACTACTCTGAAGATGACAAGATGACATTCTGGTTTTGATTATTAACTTTCAAGTTCTACAATATCTTCAAAGTTGTGTTTTTATTAAAATAGCTATGTAATGTTATGTTCACTTATATTATGCCTGATAATGTGGACAATTCTATTGAAAATAACAAGAGAAAGCATAGTAACTACTGTAGATCACCTAATATTGTGGTCCTATATGTCTTTTTTATTTCATGTTTTTCTAGGAATTTATTTTGTTGTCTTGTTTTGATCTGTTTTTCCCTGTAATACAGAAAGGATAGATATACATGTAGAGATTCACACATGGGAAGAATTTATAAACTACTTATGGGAACAGATTATATAATACATGAACAGATGCTCTGAAGAAGAGACACTAAGAAACCCAGTACTAATTCTGTAGCATTATGATATGAAATCTAGCAATACTATTACTCACTGTTCAGAGTGATATTAGTTTAGTCCCTTATGTTCAATTTCAGTTTATGGAAAGATAAAGATAGCTACTACGAAGAGACTGAGAAACATTATGGTAGACATTATTGACTTCCCCAAAATCAGGTCTTGAAGACCTAAAAAGCTTTCATCATCCTGTAATGATCTGATTACTTCTATAATGTTCAGTATATATTTAATGTGTGTGAAAATGGGGACAACTATTTGGAAGAAAACTAGAGAAAATAAGATAGACAGTGAAGATCTCCAGTGGACTTGCTTTGAAATCTATGTTTCTTTAAATTGTTTCCTTATAAACTGTTTTGTTATGTTTAATCTTACCCTCTTTAAGATAAAAAACAAGTGTGTAAGACTGATAACCACATTACTAAGTTCTTGTTGGATCGTTGAACAGAACTGTTTGCAGTCATTGTTTGAATATCACTTTGTATGCTTTAATTTTGTAACTGAAGCAACTATTTCTAAGATGACGGTATGTAACTTATCGACTGGTGATTTTTTACTGTTTATTTTTCTGAAATTCTGTATTGTTTATATCCTTTTTATCTGTTTTTTAAAATAAAAATAAAAACATTGAAATAATAAACATTACAAATAATAAACATTAAAAAATAATAAGCAATTAAAAATAAACACTAAACATAAAACCAATAAAACATTAAAAGTTCATGCTTACACACTTCAGAAATGTAAAGCAAAAGATTTGAGAGTGTTGGCATTTTAGTGTTCCATTTTATATATTGGCTCCACTCTTTTGATATTACATAATATAATTTGATCATTAAATAATGATCACCTGCAGTCATTCCAAAGTGTATGAACTCTGAATATGCTTTTGGGTATCTCAGATACCCTTATGTTTTCTTTTTTAGTGTAGGAACTTATGTAGCTGATGACAATAAAGGGTAAACAAGGTTAGAGATAGTGGGTAAGATGGGGTGCTTTCAATTAACCTTCCTGTTTTGTGGGCCAACATGGTAACACAATTTTTATAAATCCAGTTCCAGAATGTTCCCTTTGTTCCTTGGTCATTACCACTCTTTTTGAACCCAAGATGGTTTATGCACAGAATGAATGACATCCTTCGTGTCTATGATATTTGTCTGAGTGAAAAACCAAAGCCACTGCCAGGTCAAGGCCAGCAGACCCTCAGAGGTAGAATAGGTCATATAAGTGATGGCTGTCATTCCTCAACTGGGCTACTATACATGCTCTTTTTCATTCTTCACTATTTGCCTTTCTTCTGTTGAGGCCATCAATGAACAGAGTTCAGTTAACATTTTTTGTTATACCTGCTGTACAAACAGCCATGGTTCAGCAGCTGCCAGAGCTGAAACCTCTCTTGGAGCTTATCCACTATCTATTCATTGTCTATGCCCTTGCTTCAGCTTAACTGCTTTAAAGCCATGCCAGGTGAATACAACTAAATTGTAATGTTAAAGATATTTTACTAAGAAAAAGTTTTTAATGACTGAAAGTAGAACTACTGAAATGCTCACAGTTTTAAAAGCTTTCTTATGCCTAACTTAGATTTCTCAGGTTGCAATTTAAGTTAAATTAGGTGGGAGAAAGGAAAAGGATGCAGAAACCTCAGAGAGAGAGGGAGAGGGAGAGGGAGAGGGAGAGGGAGAGGGAGAGAGAGAGAGAGAGATAGAGAGAGAGAGAGAGAAGAGGACAAAGAAGGGAGAGGGGAGAGAGAGGAGAAAAAGTTCAATAATGTCAAAATTCTTTACTGAGCACAGCTAATCCCAATATCATCAAATGTTTATACTATAAATGTCACTATCATTTTTGAGAAAAAAATCCGTGCAAACCTTGGGTTTCTTGGTGGGAACAACTATTGATATAGGTGTGTTGGGCAATTTTGTTTGCCAGTGCAAGAAAATCCAAGTGAGAAATTCATTGTCTAGAAGCCCAGACACAGGCCAGCTTTTCAGTCATCTTCATTCATTCATTCTGGCTTCATTTCTCTGGTGCCCCTTAGAGCTAGCTCTTGTGTCTCTTCAAGAGATAGCTCCAGGCATCCTCAGGCTTGCACATGTTGCAGAGCCATAGTCCATAAACAACATCATCTGGAGAAAGAGAAAATGTCTGAAAAGTAAGGTGGAAATCCCTTGTATACCCATGACTCACTGCCAAAAATTTCACCTGCCCCGTCAGTAACACTAGGGATAGATTTGACCATGAGCTCAAATTCTGTTTGGAAGATCTTAGTGGGCGTGCATGTTAGATAGGCCATTAGCATTATCCATCTAATTTCTTTCTACTGGATTTTGCTGAGGGTGGGGTACCATGTTTGACACATTCAGTCTTTTATTTTTTAGTATCTAACATGGGTGCTGGTACATAGTGGGTGTGCAACAAATATCACTGATTAAATAAATTGAGAAATGAAAACTAGAAAGGAGGCAAGTCTGATCTGTGTTTGTCTTATATTTTTTTAAAAAGTCAGAATAATCTTTGTTCAATTTCTTGGAATTCAAAAGGAAAGCATTAGTAAAAGCATCTTCCCTGGGAAGTACAGAAGAAGATCCAGTAATGTAATCCAGAATCAAATTACATAAGATTTAATAGACTAAACATTAGTCATTTAAATTGTATTTGGCATAAATAGACCTAAATATATTTATTAATAAACAAGTTGGATCCTGAAATAAAATGAGTTTCTGAATTTCACACCATGGAGGTTTCCAGATTTTCATCTTCTATTAATAGATTTAGAATTATTTTCTTTGAAGACTGAGGAGTGAACTCTTGGGTTGTAGATTTGCAGGTATTTATTTCAAATTTTATGACTACTGGGATTTAAAAACCACAGTATTCCACAGAAACTCAACAGAAGCAAGCAGCCCCAGTTTTTAGGAACTGTTTCCAGGGGATGCAAATTTTCTTCTGCTTTTCTCACAGTTTCCCTAGGAAAATATCAAGGTTACAAATTACCAGCATTAGATGACTGTGAGTAGGAGGGAGCAGGATGTTAATGAATGGGTTGTGGCAGCTTTTAGATCTTAATGTACGGTTCTACTGCTGCTATTTTTCAGGGTTGTATCCTACTTCATTGCACCGGTGAGATCATGAGTTTCCCTGCCAAACTCTTTACAATGTAAACAGTGCAGCAAGTAGGTGTCTTTGGGAGGAGCCCTCTATCTTTCACACTTCAGGACTGCCTCATCCTGATTCAAAAGAAAACAAACAAGCCTGACCTCCACCTCACTGTACACCTGTGAAAGGTGAGTGCTGTTTTATGGAGGTGAGGCATCATTGTGCCATACCATTTTAATTCCCTGTATGCATTTAAACATTGTTTTACAATACAGGAATTCCTTAGGAAACTAATTCTTTATTTCTTCAGATCTGTTTTATTAGTACATGATAATTATGCAGCTTCATGGGTTTCACTTCGGGCAGATTCATATATACACATAGATTAATCATTCCCTCATTGTCTCCCCATTCCTCATCATCTTTCTTCATAGTTGTACAGTTGAGGGCGATTTCACTGTATATAATGTATTTTGATCATATTCACCCCCCAGTACTCAGACTTATACCTTCTTATTCTCTCCCTCTTATTTTCTTTTTTATTTTAAGGAACAACATAAAACAGAATTTTATAATAAGATGATAGGACAATAACAATAGTTAATACATCACATGTTATTACCTTTAAAGTAGTTACTTGGTACAAGATATGGGTATAAAAATTTCTACAATTTTTTTATGTAAAGTAAGGAACCTTTGTTTTCAGCAAACTAAAAGACACTACTAGGATAGCTACCTTGAATTTTTTTCTTTTCCCTTCTTTCCTTTCCCCGTTCCCTCATCCTCATTCCTTTATCCTTACAATTTCTTTCCATTTCACAATATCTAACATACACTTCAGACCTTATTTACTTTTTCAGTTTCTGACACCAGGGAGACAATACAGTGTTTACACATGTGAGTCTGATTTATTTCACTAATGAGTATAGTCTCAAGTTGCGCTCATTTATACTATAAAAGTCTCAAGTTTATCCTTCTTTATTGCTGAGTAGTATCCCATTGTATAAAATTATTACATCTTTTTTATACATTCCTCAGTTGATGGACATTTGGTTTGTTTCCAAGATTTAGCCATTACCAATTGTGTTCCTATAAACATGAATTCACATATATTGCTGTGGTATGATGTTTTTATTCTTCTGGTAAAATGTTCAGAAGAGCTGGGTCAAATGGGACCTCTAATCTTAGCTTTCTGAGGATTCTCCACACTGTGGAGATTGCACCACTCACAACAGTGGAGAAGGGTTCCTTTTTAACGTAGCACTGCCAGCATTTATTATTGGTTAATTTCTTGATAATAGCCATTCTTTCTGGAGTAAGATGGAATCTCAGTGTTGTTTTAATTTGCATCTCTTGAATGACTAATGACGCTGAACATTTTTTCATATATTTATTTGTCATTTGTATTTCTTCATTTGAGAAATGTGTATTCATTTGAGATGCCCATTTTCAGACTGAATCTTTGAATTTGGGGTTCTGATTTTTTTCAGTTCTTTATGTGTTCTAGGTATAAGTCCTTTGTCTGAGGGACAGTTGGCTAAAATTTTTTCCACTCCATGGGTTGCCTAGTCACTCTGTGGTGATTTATTCAATGTGTGAAAGCTTTTTAATAAGATGAGTTTCCTGTTGTTGATTCTTTGAAGTATTTCCTGTGCAGTTTGGCTTTGTTCAGAAACTCTCTGCCTTCACCTATGTCTTCAAGATTTCTACCTATGTGCTCTTCCAGAAGTTTGAGTGGTTTTGTTTCAATATTTAGATCTTTGATCCATTTTGATTTTAGTTTAATGTATAGTGATAGACATGGGTCTAGTATTAGTCTTCAGCACATAGAGAGCCAGTTTTTCCAGCACCACTCATTAAAGAGACTCTTTCCACTGAACATGTTTGGCACCGTTGTCAAAGATAAAGTGGCTGAGCGTGTTTGTAGTTGCGTCTGCATCTTCTAATCTGTTGCACTGATCCTCAGGTCTGCTTTTTTTTTCTTTTCTTTCTTTTTGCTAGTACCATGCTGATTTTATCACTGTACCTTTGTGGTATAATTTCAAGTTAAGGATTGTTATGCCTCCTGCTTTGCCTTTGTTACCCAGAATTAGTTTTGCTATTCTAGGTCTCTTCTGGTTCCAAATGAATTTTAAGAATATTTTCTCTAGTTTTGTGAGGTATGCTAAAGATATTTTGATTGGTATTGCATTAAAGTTGCATAACAGTTTTGGAAGGACAGTCATATTCACTATGGTTTTCCTATTCATGAGCAAGGGTTATATTTCCATTTTCTGATATCCTCTTCAATGTTCTTTTTCAGAGTACTGTAATTTTCAATGTGTATGTCTTTTACTTCCTCTGTTAGACTGATTCCTAAGTATTTCATTTTGGGGGCTGGTATTGTGAGATACATGGTTTCCCTAATTTCTCTGTCAATTAGTTCATTGTTTGTGTACAGGAATTATATTGATTTTTGAGTGTTGACTTTTTATCCAATTATGCTACTGAATTTGGTTATTAAATCTAGATGTTTTTTGGTGAAGTTTTTATGGTCTTCTATGTAAAGTTGATATCATCTGTGAATAATGATAGTTTAGTTTTTCCCCTATTATTATTCTTTTTATTCTTTCTCTCTTGTCTAATTGCTTTGGTTAATGTTTCCAGAATTATATTGACTAGGAGTTGTGATAGTGGACATTCTTTTCTTGTTCCTGATTTTAGAGTGCAAGTTTTCAGTTTTTTTCCATTTCCTATGGTGTTGGCTGTTGGTTTGTTATTGATGGCTCTTATTAGATTGAGATAAAGAGCATCTATTCCAATTTTCTGTAGAGTTCTTTTCATGAATGAGTGTTGGGCTTCATAAAAAACATTTTCTGTGTCTATTGAGATAATTGTGTGATTTTTGTGTTTGGCTTTGTTGATATGGTGTATTTTATTTATTTATTTGCATATATTGAATCATCTCTGCATTCCTGGGATAAATCCCACTTGGTCATGGTGTATAATCTTCTTGATGATTTGTTGCATTCTATTTGCTACTATTTTAGTGAAAAGTTTTGTATTTACGTTCACTAGAGAGATTATCCTGTAGTTTTCTTTTTTTGGTTGGGTTTTTCACTGGTTTTGGTATCAGGGTAATACTTGCCTTCAGGAATCAGCTAGGGATAATTACTTCCCTTTCAATTTTATTAAAGAGTTTATTGTTATCTTTAAATCTTCTCTAAATTTCTTATAGAATTCAACGGTGGATCCATCAGGACTGTGACTTTTTTTGTTGGTAAATTTTTAATTACATTTTTAATTTCATTGACTGATACTGGGCTATTCAGAATTTTTATATCTTCTTAATTCAACATTGATAATTCATATATACCTAGAAAGCTGTCCTTTTTTATGTGTTTTCCATCCTATAGGAGTAAAGATTTAAGTAACTATTGATGAGCTTCTGTATTTCCACAGGATCTGTAGTAATTTCATCTTTTTATTCCTCAGTGCAGGAATTTGAGGCTTTTTTTCCCTTTTTTGATAAGATTGGCTAATGGTTTTTCAATTTTATTTATTTTTTCAAAGCATCAATTCTTTATTTCATTAATTCTCTGTATTGTTTTCTTAGTCTCAACTGGGTTAATTTCTGCTCTGATCTTTATAATTTCCTCCCTCATATGGGCAAGGGTTATATTTACATTTTCTGATATCCTCGTCATGTTTTGTGTTTTGTGTTTGATTTGCTCTTCTTTTTCTAGAAGCCTCAGGTGCAATATTTTCTTAAAGTTTGTGCTCATTCTGTTTTTCTGATATGAGAATATATCACTATAAATTTTACTCTTTGAACTGCTTTTTCATTGTGTTTCTCAGATTCCAATATGTTGTATCTGTATTTTCATTTAACTGTAGATATTGTTGAATTTCTCCTTTAATTTCATTTGCAATCCATTAGTTGGTCAGGAGAATGTTATTTGATTTCCATATGTTTATGGAGTTTTGTAGTTTACTTTGCCATTAATTTCCAATTTCATGGCACTATGGTCAGATAATATGCATGAGATAATTTGAATTCCTTTGCATTTACTTAAGCATTTTTTGTGGGCTAGTAAATGGTTTATTTTAATTTTTTTAAAGTTTTATTTTAAAGAGAATGAAACCAAGGAAGATAAAACAGAATAAAGCCAATGAAAACAAGATTGTAAGTGATACAGGATTTTAAAACAAGGTAACAGGAAATCAACAGTTGTTACCATAATGTGACTTATTTTCTTCAAAATAGCTGCTCATACATTCAGGCATAGTAAAATCAAACAAAGCAGAAACAGAATAGAACCAATAAAAATCAAAATAATGAATACAATAAAGGACTTCATAATAGGATAATAGTAAATCAAAAATGGCTATCATAATATACATTATTATCTATGAAATAGCTGCCCATGCCATCAGATACAACAAAATCAAACAGGATAAAACAAAATAAAACCCAACCAAACAAAACAATGAGAATGATACAGGATTTCAAAACAAGCTAATAGGAAATTAACAATGGCCACCACTTTCAGAAGGAGATTTCCCATAGGTTCTACATTGTGTATTGTTATCCTCTGAATAGATGATCAGACTACCAGCTTTAGGCCTGCCAATCAGCAAAACACTGAACACTACGAGCATTAAATTGTACTTAGCTATCATTGCAACCTGTGTTTTTCTGGATCAACTGGGCTGCTTATGAGGGTTGGGGGGAGGAACGCTGGCTCTTCTTTTTTCCCAGCCTGTCCACTGGGAGAGCCTAGCATTTGGCTCTCCCCCAGTCATCCCACACAAGATGCCAATTCACAGGAGGTCTTAGTTTCTCATTGACTTTTTGCTGTCCTTGCCTGAAGTCTGTGAATGGCACAGACTCACAGGAGAGGGCTGGAATATATAGTCTGTTTTAGAGAATGTCCCATGTGCAACTGAGAAGAATGTATATTTCCATGGGTGGAACATTCTGTAAACATCTACTAAGTCCATCTGTTCACAGGATTGGCTCAGTTTTGATATTTCTTTGCTTATTTTTTGTATAGTTGATTTATGTCTTTGTGACAATGAGCTATTAAGGTTCTCTATTACAATTGTGATATTGCTTATTTTATTTTTCATGTCTGTTAATATTTGACTTAAATAGCTGAATGCTCCCGTATTTGGTGTATACATATTAATAATTATTATCTCTTCCTCTTAAAATTTTCTCCTAACAAGTATCTAGTGATCTTCTTGATCTCTTTTGATAACTCTTGGTTTGAAGTTTGCATTGCTTACTAACAGACTAGCTACCCCTGATTTTTTCTTTCTCTTTCTTTCTTTCTTTCTTTCTTTCTTTCTTTCTTTCTTTCTTTCTTTCTTTCTTTCTTTCTTTTTTTCATCTTTTTGAGAAAAGATCTCACTATGCAGTTCACACTGGCCTTTAGCTCACTGCGTAGCCCAGGTTATCTCAACCTTGAAATAATCCTGCTTCAGTCTCCTGAATGCTGAGATTACAGGCATGTGCCATCACACTCAGCTTCCTTGCTTTTTTCTAGGTTCCTGTTGCATGATGTATTGTTTTCCATCCTTTGACTTTCAGTCTATGAATTTCCTTTAGAGTTAAATGTGGTTTTTGTATATAGTATATTGTTGGATTTTGTTTCCAAATCCCTTATGCCAGTCTGTTTCTTTTGACTGGTGAACCACTTAGATTGATGGTTATAACTGGTATGTGTTGACTCATCTTTGTCATGTTCTTGTTCCAGTGCTGTTTCTCTGCTTTTCCTCCTCTGTTTAATTGCTTGTCCTCCTGTGAATTGGCACCTTGTGTGGTTTCTTTCCATTGTTATTCTTGGAATTGTGGTCACTTTTGTCTCTATCTAGGATATCTTTAAGTACTCTTTGTAGTTTAGTTTGGTGGT
This sequence comes from Cavia porcellus, assembly GCF_034190915.1. Classification (NCBI taxonomy): domain Eukaryota; kingdom Metazoa; phylum Chordata; class Mammalia; order Rodentia; family Caviidae; genus Cavia; species Cavia porcellus. The sequence continues at coordinate 19,900,918 of NW_026947484.1, forward strand.
CATGAATTTTGTCAGTTGTTCTTTGCCATGGAAGTATCTTATTTCTCCATTAATTTTAAAAGATAGGTTTGCATATGTGCACCCATGTTTATAGCAGCACAATTTGTAATAGCCAGATCTTGGAAACAGCCTAAGTGTCCATCAACTGAGGAATGAATAAAAAAGTTGTGGTATTTTTATACAATGGAGTACTACTCAGCTATAATGAATGATCACATTGAGATATTTATAAATAAATGGACACAACTTGAGATCATACTCATAAGCAAAATAAATCAAATTCACATGTATAAATACCGTATAGTTTCCCTAGTATAAGAAATGGTAAGAGTGCATAAGAGTTTATGGTAATCATGATTCCCCATTACATTGTTTTCAAGCCTTATAATGTTTTCATTCATTAGTTGGAATGATTTTATACTGGTTTGTTTGATTTTATTGTCTGTAATAGTATGAACAGCTGCTTTGAAGAAAATAAGATATTATAATAGCCAGTGCTGATTTAATATCATCTTACTTTGAAGTCCTACTATGCTTTTGTTCTTCTGTTTTGATTGGTTCTATCATATTGTATCTTATTGGATTTTATTATGTGTAATATTATAAACAAATTTTCTATGGAAACTGAGATAATACAGTAGCCATTGTTTGTCCTCTGTTATTTGGTTCTGAATAACCTGTAATACTTTCATTCTCTTGAATGGTTTTATACTATTTTGTTATGTTTGATACTATTGTATATGAAGTTATCCTCAACTATTTCAAAGAAAGAGACATTATGGGCATTACTGTTAATTACAAGTTATCTTGTGGTAAAATACTGTGTTGCTTACATTGTTTTGATCTGCTTTGTTATGGCCTCTTTTGTCTTAATCTCTTTAAAATAAAAAAAAATTTAAAAGATAGTTTTCCAGAGTTCATCAGTCTTGTTCAGAAGTTGCTTTCTTTTTTAAAAAAATTTCTTTTAAAGAGGACGAAACAGAATAAAACCAAAAAAAAAAAAAAAAAAAAGCAGTGTAAGAGATACAGGACTTCAAAACATTACAAAATCAACAATAGTTACCATAATGCCTTTTGATATTTTCAAAATAGCCACAGATAACTTTGGGCACAGTAAAAATCAAATAGAACAGAATAGAATAGAAACAATAAAAACAAAACAGTTAATGCAATAAAGGATTTCAAAACAAGCCAATAGTAAATCCTAAATTGCTACCATGATATATCTTGCTATCTTTGAGATAGCTGCTCCTGCCATTGGATTTAATATAATCAAACAAAACAAAAGAGAATAAAACCCAACCCAATAAAACAATGGAAATGGTATAGGATTTCCAAAACAAGACCATAGGGAATCAACAATGGCTGCAATCCTCAGAAGGAGATTCCCTCTATAGATATCCCACTGTGTACTACTATCCTCTGAGCCTATGATCTGACCACTGGCCTTAGACCTGCAATGTTAGTGAAACAACAAAGCATCACAGGCATCCAATTGGATTTCACCTCAATAGCTGTCATCATAGCCTGTGTTTCTTCAGATAAGTTAGCTGCTTACACTAGTGGTGGGGGGGGGGTTGGTACTTGTTTGCCAGCCTGTGTGCTGGAAGGGGCTGGAGTCTTGTCTCTTCCAGTCCACTGGCAGCCTGTGTATGGTGCTAGTTCCCAGACTGGACTTGCTTGCTGGTATAGCCTTGTTGTCTCTACCCCTCATCCACAAATAGTGCTGACTCATGGGGAGAGGCTGGGGTTGGTCTGTTCCAGTTCAGTGGTGGCCCATGCATAGCACTGGTTCCCAGACTGGCTTGTTTGCTGGTATGGCCTTGTTCTCTCTACTCTATACCTGTGAATGACACTGACTCATGGTGAGAGGTTGGGGTCTGTTTCAGTCTAGTGACAACCTGTGCATGGTGTTGGTTCCCAAACTGGACTTGTTTGCTGGTGTGGCCTTGTTCTCTCTACTCCCAGTCAGTGAATATCACTGATTCCTGGAAGATGTTTTCTTTTAGAACTTTAAATACTTCACTCCAAATTCTCTATTACTTGAGGATTTGTATTAAGAAGTCTGTCATGATTCTGATGGGCACCCTTTGTAGGTGACCTGTTTCTTTTCTCTCACAGCTTGTAATATTCTGTTCTTGTGCTGAATTTCTGGAATCTTCATTAGTATGTCTGAGTATACATTTATGTTAGTTATGGCTGTTTAAGAGTTCTATATGTATCACTTATCTCTATGTCAGATTCTGTTTTCATGTTTCAGAAACATGACTTCAGCAAAGTCTTTGTGTCATTTGGTTGACTTCTGCTTTTTCATTGACACATAAGTTTTATATTGTTTTATTTGTATCACCTTTCAGCTGTTTAATTGCTTTTTCTTGATCCCTTACTTTACTTTAAAAAGAAAAATGTCAGAAAAGAAAAACAAAATGTAAAAGAGATAAACAACAACAACAAACCCAAAACAACAATAACATAGGTTTTCAAAACAGAATGAAAGAAATTTAACAGTGGTTGTTATATTGCATATTGTTCTTTTTTCAAAGAAAGAAAAGAAAATTTTAAAAAATACCAAAACAGAAAAAAAGGCAGAACAATACCAAATTCAAAAAAATTAACATCATAAAATTCCCTGCTGATACATTACACATTATCATCTTAAAAATAGTTGCCAATGTCACAAAATCAAAGCATAAAAAGTGGCTAGACACTCAAACATTGAGGGGCAAACCCTTCTGTTCAATGTTCCAATAGAAATTCAGTAATATGGTCATCTATCTTATACACTATACATACCATTGTACCCTTTAGAGCACTTTCCTTCCCTTTCACTTTCACAATGTTTTTTACACTTTTTGGATCACATTATTCAGTCAGTTCTTATTATTTTTGCACTAGAGAGAATGTGATATTTACCAATGTGAATCTTGTTTATTTCACTAATGAGAATATTCTCAAGTTGCCTCCATTAACCTATAAAGGCCTCAAGATCATCCTTTTTATAGCTTAGCAGTATTCCATTGTACAGAAATACCACATTTTTAAATCCACGCTGTGGTTTATGGGCAATTTGGTTGTTTCCAAGATTTAGCTATCACAAACTGTGTTGCTATGAACATGAGTGCACATGTACCACTGAGACATGACCTTTTCAGTTTTTCTGGGAAAATACTGGGAATAGCTGGATTGAAAAGAACCTCTAGATTTTTGAGGAATCTCCATACTGATTTCCAGAGTGGACTAGTCTGCACTCCCACCAATAGTGGAGAAGTGTTCCTTTTCCCCTGCATCTTTGCCAATGTTTGCTATCAGCTGATTTCTTGATGGCAGCCATTCTTTCCAAGGTGAGATGAATCTCAATGCTGTTTTAATTTGCATTTCTCAAATGACCAGTGATGGTAAACATTTCTTCATGTATTTATTTGCCATTTAAGTAGCTTCATCTGAGAACTATGTGTTCATTTCTGATGCCCATTTTTGGAGAGGGTCTTTGAATTTGAGGGTTTGATGTTTTTCAGTTCTTTATATGTTCTGGATATAAGTCCTTTGTCATGGAATTGTTGTCTAAAATTTTTTCCTATTCTGTGGGTTTTCTTTTCACTTTGTTGGTGATTTCTTTTAAAGTGCAAAGACTCTTTAGTAATATGAGATCCCAGTTGTTGATTCTTTGAAGTATTTCCTGTGCAGTTTGCCTTTTATTGATGAATTCTCTGCCTACCCATATGTCTCCAAGATTTCTACCTACCTGGTCTTCCAGAAGATTTAGTGTTTCTGTTTTAATGTTTACATCCTTAATCCATTTTGACTTTTGTTTAGTGTATGGTGATAGGCATGGATCTATTTTCAGTCTTCAGCATGTGGAAAGCCAGTTTCTCCAACACCATTTATTAAAGAGGTTATCTTTTTTCCAGTGAACATGTTTAGCCCCTTTGTCAAATACTATGTGGCTGCATGTCTTTGTAATAGTGTTTGCATCTTCTAATCTGTTCCATTGATCCTCAGGACTATTTCCTTACCAATATCATGCTGATTTTATCACTGTATCTTTGTAGTATAATTTCAAGTCACTAATTGAGATATATCCTGTCTTTCCTTTATTGCTCAGAATCATCTTTGCTAATCTAGGTTTCTTCTGTTTCCAAATGAATTTTAGGAATATTTTCTCTAGATCTGTAACGTATGTTAATGGTATTTTGATTGGGATTACATTAAATCTGTATAACATTTTGGAAGTATGACCATTTTCACAATGTTGGTTCTTCCTAATCAAGAGCAAGGAATATCCTTCCATATTCTAATATCCTCTTCAGTCTTCTTTTTTAGAATGGTATAATTTTCAGCATATAGGTCTTTTACACTCTTGGTTATGTTGATTCCTAAGTATCTGATTTTTTTTAGATGCTATTGTGAAAGGTGATATTTCCATAATTTCTCTCTCATGCAGTTTTTTGTTTTTGCACAGGAATGCTATTGATTTTTGAGTGTTGGCTTTATATCCAACTGAAGTGCTGAATTTGTTTATTACCTCTCATAGTCTTTTAGTGGAGTTTTTGGGTCTTCTATGCAGAGTATCATGTCGTCTGCAAATAGTCGTAATTTAACTTCTTCTTTTCCTATTCTTATTCTTTTTATTTTGCTCTCTTGCCTGATTGCTCTGGCTAATATTTCTAGAACTACATTGAATAGGAGTGCTGATAGTGGACATCCTTGTCTTGTTCCTGCTTTAAGAGTGAAGGCTTTCAATTTTTGTCCATTTAGTAGAATGTTGGCTGTTGTTTGTCATAGATGACCTTTATGAGATTGAGGTATATACCATCTATTTTGAGTTTCTATAGTGTTTTTTAAATCATGAAAGATGTTGGACTTTATCAAAAGCTTTTTCTTCATCTATTGAGATGATCATGTGATTTTTATTTTTGGCTCTGTTGATGTGGTGTATTACAATTATTGATTTGCATAAGTTGAACCATCCCTGCATTCTTGGAATAAATCCCACTTGATCGTGATGTATAATCTTCTTGATGATTCACTGCATTCTATTTTCCAGTATTTTATGGAGAATCTTTGCATCAATCTGAGTGATATTGGTCTACAGTTCTCCTTTTTGGTTGAGTCTTTCTCTGGTTTTGGTATCAGAGTGATACTTTTCTCCAAGAATGATTATGGAGGACTGCTTCTCTTTCAGTTTCATTGAAGAGTTTAAGGAATATTGGTGTTAAATCTTCTCCAAATTTCTTATAGCATTCAGCTGTGAATCCATCAGGACCTTGGCTTTTTTCTTTGTTGGTAAGTTTTTAATCACATTTTCAATTTCAGTAGCTGATAATTGGGCTATTCAAAATTGCTGTATCTTCTTGATTGAGCTTTGGTAGTTCATATGTTTCTAGAAATCTGTCCATTTCCTCTCTGTGTTCTAACCTATGTGAGCAGAAATTTTCAAAGTAGGTGTTCATGATTTTTTGAATTTCCATGGGATATGTAGTGATATCCCTCTTTTCAGTCCTTATTGCGTGGATTTGAGTTTTTTCTTTCTTTTTCTTGATGAGGTTGTTTATCTATTTTGTTTGTTGTTTCAAAAAAAACCCAGCTCTTTGATTCATTAATTCTTTGTATTGTTTATTTTTTGGTTTCATTTGCATTAATTTCTGCTCTGATCTTTATAATTTCCTCTCTTCTATGAGCTTTGGGTTTGACTTGCTCTTCCTTTTCTAGAATCTTGAGAAGTAGCATTGGATTATTTATTTGTGCTCATTCCGTTTTCTTGATATGACTATTTATTGCTATATATTTTCTCTTAGGACTGCTTTCATTGTGTCTTATAGGTTACAGTACGTTGTATCTGCATTTTCATTGTATTGTAGGTATTGTTTTATTTCTTCTTTGATTTCATCTGCAACCCACTGGTTGTTCAGAAGGTTGTTATTTAATTTCCATATATTTATGCAGATTTTGCAGGGGTTTTTTTTGCCATTGAGTTCTGGTTTTAGTGCACTATGGTCAGATATTATGCATAGGATAATTCCAATCCTTTTGCATTTACTTAAGAATGTTTTATGAGTTAATATATGGTCTATTTTGGAGAATGTTCCATGTGCAGCTTAGAAGAAGGTATATTCTAATGTGGTTGGGTGGAACACTCTGTAAACATCCACTAAGTCCATTTGTTCGCACGTGTGATTTAGTTCTGTTATTTCTTTGCTGACTTTTTGTTTAGTTGATCTATCTCTTTGTGACAGTGGGGTGTTAAGGTCTCCTATCAATTGTTTGCTTGTGTATTTGTTTTTTTATGTCCATAAGTGTTTGTCTTATATAGTTGAGTGCTCCTGTATTTGGTTCATATATATTTATAATTGTTAGTTTTTCCTCTTGTAGTTTTCAGCTTACAAGTATGTAGTGGCCTTCTTTATCTCTTTTAATCATTTTTGGCTTGAAGTTCACCTTGTCTGAAAACAGAATAGCTAATACCCTGCTTTTTTCTGGGTTCCTGTTGCATGGAATACTGTTTTCTATCCTTTGGCTTTTAGTCTATGAGTTTCTTTTTTGAGTCAGATGTGTTTCTTGTGTACAGCATATTTTGGGTCCAGTGTCTTGATCCATTCTATCAACCTGTTTCTTTTGACAGATGAATTGAGCCCATTTACATTTATAAACATTACTGATATGTACTGGCTTGGCTTTGCCATTTGGATTCCTGTTTTTGGTTTCCCACTTTCCTCCCTTTTTAATTTCTTGTCCAGCCTGGTGGTTTCTTTCTGTTGTTGTTCTAGATATTGTGGTCATTTTTATCTCTAGCATGTCTTTCAATACTCTTTCTAGGTTGGTTTGATAGATAAGAATTTCTTCATTTGTTCTTTGCCATGGAAGTATCTTGTTTCTTCATTAAATTTGAAATACAGTTTTTCTAGGTACATCAGTCTGGGTTGAAAGTTGTTTCTTTTAGGGCTTGAAATACTTTACTCCAAGCTTGTCTTAACCTGAAGGTTCATACTGAGAAGTTTGCAGTGATTCTAATCCTTGATAGGTGAGTTGTATCTTTTCTCTGACAACTTTTAATATTCTGTTTTTATGCTGTATGTCTGGGATCTTAATTATTATATGCCTGGGTGTAGATTTATGTTGGGTATGATTGTTTGGCATTCTATATGCCTCACTTATTTGTATATCAGATTTTCCCCCATGTTTGGGAAATTTTCTGCTATTATTTCTATTAATAGCTTAGTAATGTCCTTTACATTGTCTCCTGCGTCCTCACTGATGCTATTAGTCTTACATTGTTTCTCTTGAAGCTGCTGGATTGTCATTTCATGCTGTCTTGTTGTTTTTATAAGTTCTATCCTTTCATGGTCACTATCTGCATTCTCGTCCTCTAGGTCTGAAATTCTACCCTCAACTTCATTAAACGGTTTTGCCAGCTTTCAGTAGAATTTTTTGTTTCTTGGATAGCTCTTTGAATCTTTTCATGGGTTCTGCTTATTGTCTACATTGTTCATTCAAAGTTTCAATCAATTTCCCATGTTCCTATATTTTTTTAATCTATTTTTTCCCTAGCTATGTTGAGCAAGTTCTTTACTAAGGTTATTACGTCTATCTTAATGTAAGATATTACTTCTAATTTGACTTCCTCTATAACCTCATGGATTTGCTTCTTTACTTAATTTGCTATCTTTTCAGAGATTTCTTGTGTATGACTTTTGAAGTCCTCTGTTTCACTGTTGCTTGTTCTTGCACCTGATGGACTAGATGTTTGAGGTTGCATTTTGGTTTTTCATTTTGTCATTTTCACCTTCTGGGCTAATATCTGGTTACTTAATCCCTGTTGGAGATACACTGTTGGCAGTATATCTCCTAGGGTCCTACTGTGTGGTTGATGTTCACCCGATTGTTGGATGCACAGTGACTGGAAACTTTCAGGGTCCTCTATATGGTTGAGAGGCCACCAAGTCTTCTGTCAATGCAGCACTGCCAGTACACTGCAGTTCAAGCTTCTGTGAGGGAGAGTAGGAGCCAAAATTCACAGCAGTGCTTGGTCTTAAAGATTGGGAGGGTAGCCAAGGGCAGCAGGCTGAGCCATGGTGGGTGCAGTGATCCTTTGGGTCAGGACATGGGAGGTGCATGCTGGATCACAGGTACAGCTCAGCAGCTGGAGCTGAAATGGAGTGCAGCCATCACCCTTGGGCTGGGAGCAGTGGGAGGGTGCCAAGAGGCATAGAAGCTGTTCAGAAGACCAAGCTGTAGTGTAGCGCGGTGGTCGTCCTCTGTGTCCAGGCTGGTGGGAAGGACCCTTCCTTATTTATAAGAGATTTTTCCTTTCATGATTGCTAGTCATGATCCTGACTTCAAGATTTGTAAGTTTGTCTTCAGTCTTTTTCAAGTGATTTTACCAGGTTTCAATGGAGTTTTTAATTTCCTGGATGTCTGTTTCATGCATTGTGTTTCTTTCCTATATCAATCATTCACAGTTTCCATCATTTTCCTATCATCATCTATTTTTAATCAGTCTCTACTACAGATTTACTGAGCAATTCCTTTATGAACTTTGATATTTCCTCTTCTTTATTTATTTTTTAAAAAAGATTAAGATAAAAGAGGACATAACAACACAGGTCAGAACAGAACAATTTAAGCAACATAGTGTTTTACCACAAGACAACCCGACATAACAGTAGCTACCATAGTGTCTCTTTCTTTGAAATATTTGAGTATACCTTCATATACTATAGTGTCAAACATACCAAGACAGTGTAAAACCATTCAAGAGAATGAAAATATTACAGAATATTCAGAACCAACTAACAGAAAATGAACAATGTTTCTATATTATCTCCTTGTCTATAAAAATTTTTGTTTATACTATCACATATAATAAAATCCAGTAAGATACAACATGATAAAACCAATGGAGACAGAAGAACAAAAGCTTTTTCTACCTGAGAGATTATTTTTTATTTTATTTCCTGTGTTGCCTGATGAATTTGTTTCTTTACCTCTGTTGATATTTTTTCAGAAATTCCACATGTGTGTCCTTCATTTTCCTCTATCTTATTGTCTCCTGGACTTTGGGAGAGTTGGAGGTCTTAGATTGCATTTGCTTCTTCAGCTTGTTATTTTCTAATTCAAAAATTTTTATTTTGCTTTCTGTATTGATCCTTGTAAGTTTTTGGAGCAGGTAGCTATATCATTAGTATCAGGTCCTCTCTAAGAATAATGTACTCCTCAGGGATGACCTCTGTTTGTAGGAAGTTCTTGGTTGTGTGTGTTCTAGGATCCTACCTTCCCAGTTATTTAAGAGTGAGGTATTGGAAAAGTCGTAGGAGGGAGGAGCAAAGATGGTGGATAGGTAACAACTGGCTACAGAAGCTCCCTGAGATAGTCAACTTAGAATTCAACATAATGCCAAGCGGGGAGCCCCAAACAGAGGGAGATGAATTCTCTCATCCTAAGAAGAAATTAAGGTGACTTGCTGACCATCTGAAGTCCCACTGTAACTGGCCAAGGTCCTGCCATGACTTGCTGAGGTCCTAGCGTGACTTGCTTGGGTCCCACAGCAACTTGCTGGGGTCCTGCCATGATTTGGTGAGGTCCCGCGGTGAATTACCGAGCCATCCAAGGTCCTGCCGCTTCAACTCACTGGAGGTGCAGTTACATTGAGCTCAGGGGTCAGTGAGCCGAACAGAGGGCTGAGTTGGCAGGATGCCTACATCGACCTGTGGTGAGTGACAGGAGTGGAGCCATTCCATAAATAGGTGGACTCTGGCGGATGACATTCTGGGACTGGGCAGGACTGGCAAGTACAAGGGGCAGAAGTGACTTCAGTCAGTTACTCCCTTCCCAAATGAGATTGGTGGAATGAACTAGGCCTGGGTCATGTGACCTGGCTCAGACCCAATAGATTATCTGAGGTCAAGTCCCTGCAGTGGTGGCACACACTAACCACACTGGCCCAGTGGGGCCTCCAAAGTTTGGCTGGTCTGGAGGGGAGGCAGTGCAAAGTAATACAGTAGTGTAGGCCAGAGCAGCTTGACTGATCCAGAGTGGAGGGGCCAGTGTATGCTGTCCCTGTCTGCAACTCACTAGGATACTGCAGTGGGAAGGGTCACCTGGCCAGCATGCTTCAGAATTGTACCCAAAGAAGAAAGAAACTGGGGCCTCCTAGAAGAAACAAAAGAGATGTAAAGAGAAAGCAACAACAAAAAGTCCCCAGGCCCCAACTCTGAGAACATTGACCCAGGACAGGTAAATACAAAGGAGAATGAGAACAGCAAGCATGCAATATCAGACACAGTGCCAGTATACATAAAGAGATATATTTGGGACCTCATAGATGAGTTCAAAAGTGAAATATTTAGCCAAATTAAGCAAGATATAACAAGACTAATAAAAGAGGTACTAAGCACCCCTCAAGCAGACACAAATAGAAGAAGGGAGGAACTCAAACAAAGGAGAGAACCATTTGGTGACGAATATAAAAAAAAAAAAAAATAGAATACATGAAAAGATTCAAAGAATCACCAGGAAATTAAAAACTCTATGGAAAGATGGCAAATCAGCTTGAAAGAAACTAAGGATAGATTATGCAAACTGGAGGACAATTTTGCAATGTGGGAGTATGAAAGGGAAAACTTTTAAAAAATAACAAGGAAACAAGCAGTAACAATACAAAGGCTAGAAGGTGACAAACGGATATATAACTTGAGAATAAAGAATGTGAATGAAGAAGCTGGGATGCAAACAACGGAACTACAAAGGTTATTAACAGAAATAATTAAGGAAAACTTCCCAAACATAGGAAAAGGAAATGATATTCTGATATATGAGGCATACAGAACTCCAGCTACTTACAGCCAAAACAGAACCACACCTGGGCATATAATAATCAAGATCTCAGAAATTTAATATAAGAACAGAATATTAAAAGCTGTTAGAGACAAGAAACAGATAACCTACAGAGGAAGGCCCATCAGAATAATGGCAGACTTCTTGACAAAAACCATCAAGCAAGAAGACCCTGGAGTGAAATATTCCAAGCCCTGAAAGAAAATAACCTTCATCCCACATTGATATACCCTGCTAAATTGTCTCTAGAAATTAATGGAGAAACAAGATGCTTCCAAGATAAAGAGGAACTTGAGAAATTTGCAACCACCAATCCAACTCTACAGAGAATGCAGGGTATTCTAGAGAGAGAGAAAAGTACTAGGATTCCAGGAACAGTGTCAGAGAGGCCTCAATGAATAGAGAAGAAAACAGAATGAAGAAGATAAGCAGACAACTGATGACAAAAAAGAGCATAACAGAACTGAGGCCGAGAAGATTTTATTCAAAACTGATATGATTGATAGTATCAAGTCTGAGAGTATAGGCAACTACACTGAAGATGACAAGACTCTACGGTACACGTGCCAGTTTTTAAAGTTCTATACTATATACAAAGTTGTGTTTTTATTAATACTGTTATGTACTGACATATTCAATTATACTATGTCTGATGATATATCCAATTCTATTGGAGATAAAAAGAGACAACACAGGAACCATAGTAGAACTCTTTGTACAATGGTCTTATATGTTTATTTCATTTCATGTGTTTATAGGAATATGTTTTGTTTTGCCTTGCTTTGTTTTGTTTCTCTTTCTAATATAGAAAGGATAGAAATACATGTTAAGACTCATGCATTTGTAGAATCTATAAACAGTTTTTGAGAACTGATCTTAAGACACATGATGAAATGAACAGATACTTTGAAGAAAAAGAGACACTAAAATACCCAGTGCTGATCCTGGAGTGTCATAATGTGAAACCCAGCAATAGTATTATTCTTTGTGCAGAGAGATTTTAGCCTGCTTGGGTTTATTCAATCTCAACATAATTGAAGATGGATAACCGCATATATGTTTAAGTGTATGGGGATTGATAACCATATTTCCAAGTTTTTGTTGGATAGTTGAACAGAACTGGTTGCAATCTCACTGTTTGAATCCCCATTTTATATGCTCCACTTTAGTATCTTGAATAACTATTTGTAAGAAGACAATCTGTAATCATCAACTAGTGATTTCTTACTGTGTATTTTTTTCTTTGAAATTATGTATTATTTCTACCCATTTTCTGTTTTGTTTAGTCTTTCTTTAAATTAAATTTAAAAAAAAAGACACCATAGTACACACCATAGTACCCAATGCTGATCGTGGAGTGTCATGATGTGAAATCCAGCAATACTATTATCTTTGTTCAGAATGATTTTAACCTGGGGTTTAGTTTGTTTAATCTGAATATATAAATGAAGATAAGGATAACTGCATGTATAAGTGTATAGGATTGACAACCATGTTACTAAGGTTTTGTTGGACAGAACTGTTTGCGGTCTCACTGTTTGAATTCCCACTTTACATGTTCCAGTTTTGTATCTCAAACAACTATTTTTAAAATGACAATATGTAAACATCAACTAGTGATTTCTGTTTATTTTTTTCTCTGAATGTATATATTATTTCTACCTATTTTCTGTTTAGTCTCTCTTTAAATAAAATTTTTAAAAAAGTCTTAAGAGTGAAGTATTGGTATCTGTTTGGCTCATTCCTCAGTTCTTTGGTGCTGGACTGTGGTGAAGTTATTATCCCAGAGCTTTTCAGTATTGTTATAGAACAGAGAACAACTGATTGCAGCAGATATGACCTCCCAGTTAACATACTACAATTAGCAATAACAATAGCATCAAGTACAGTGTAGAACTGATAAATTGTGATATCAATTAATTTTGTACCTTAAAACTATAGGAGAAAGATCTATAGTTATATAACAGAACTGATTTAAAATTGAGAGTTTATATTCAAAGTATTTTTCTTTGGTACAGTTGTTTTACCATGTGGTGGAGAGATTTAAGAAAGATAGCAGATAAAACAAAGATAACCAAAAAAATGTAGAAAGAAGGCTTGAGGACAAATGATCACACGAAAACTTTGCGAAACTAGAGAAAAGGGCAGAAAAGAAAGAATGAGGGAATAACTAAGAGATTATCTGAGTCTGTTCTCTGGGTTTGGGATGTGGGATTAGTTTTCTGAGTCTGGAATTCTCCCCATCCATTTAGAAAATAGAAAAAAATAAGAAAAAGAAAGAGAATGGAGACAATCGTACTTTGCTTGCTTCTACTCTATGTGTCTTTGTCTCCAAGCCCAATGCTGGTTCACCTAACTTACTGCCTATTGACTTGTACTGTTATTGTTGCTTTGGACTTTTCCATGCCATTAATCTCTCACCTGCCATCTTGTGTACCCTAGTTCAGACCTTACTGTGTTGCCAGCATTTTCTCTGGTCTCTGGGCCTTCCTGTGCTGTTCACCTCAGTCATGGTGTCAGTGAGAGGAGGGATCCTTCTTGAATATTTTTTTCATAACTTTTTATTTTTAAAAATTAGTGTCTGTGTGAAATAATTCCTCAACTATATCTTCGAGCCTTGAAATTCTGTCTTCTGAATGGTCCTGTCTGCTTGTGAAATTTTCCAATGTGTTTTTTATTTGACTTTTTTCAATTTTATTTCCAGAAGTTCTGTTTAGTTATTCATAATAACCTGTATCTTTTTGTTGAGTTGGTTACTCATATTCTGCATTTGTCTCCTATTGTTTCTATCTAAGAGAGAGAGAGACAGAGAGACAGAGAGACAGAGACAGAGACAGACAGAGAGACAGACAAACAGGTAGACAGAAGGGGTCACAAGTGGATTGCCAAAGACTGGTTTTTTTTAGGAAATTTTATATAGAGCAAAACCATGAGGTGAGTCAGGTCCATGAGGGGATAAACATGGAAATTCACAAGGCAGGTGGGAATGAGGCGAGACAGAACTATGGGTCAACCAATAAGATTAATGGTTCAGGTAAAACTGGGGACAAATTGGGAAGTGAGTCACATAGCAAGTAGGCATGCCTAAAGAACGGTGACTCTTTTGGTAGGGTGTTTGGATGGTGACTCCTGGCTTCCTCAAGTTCATCCATACCTGTTTAGACTATCAATCCCTGACGTTTATACTTAGGGTGTGGTTGCATTTGTTTTGTATTTTGACCAGAGGTGTGGCCCAAAGCGGAGGTGTCTGTCTCCTACAAGTTTGCAAGGTATCTGGTCTTTTGTACCAGCTGCTTTGACAGCCCTAGTCCTGTCTGACTACCTATAACATTTCTAACTAACTCAGATGCTTATAACATGTTTCCATAGTGACATTTATGTACAAGTTGGGATGAATATCTGTTTAACTTTTTTCTGAGGTTCTTCATAGTGTCTGTCCTTGTTTCGAAGTTTTGATCCCAGAACCACTCAGAAAATTAACTGCAATAATGTTGACAACATAAGAACAAACCAGATACTGACTTATAGGAAAGATGAATTAAAACCAACAACTATACTACAATTAATGATAGAAAGGAAATGAGCAATAATAACAGAGTAAGCTAAAAGGTTAAAAATTAATAAAAGTTGGGGCTGGGGCTTTAGCTCAGCGGCATAAGCACCTGCCTTGCAAGCAGGCTGTCGTGAGTTTGATCCCCGGTACCAATAAAAATGAAAACGACAAAAAAAAAATTAATGAAAGTTAACAATAATAAGGGTGGAAGGGGTAGGAAAAGGGGAAATGGAAGAAGTAAAATTTACAAAGAGAAAGGAAATAAGAGGGGGAAAGAAAGAATGGTGACCCCAAAGATCTGATTAAATACTTCTTAAAAACTAGAATCAGGCAAAAGTAACAGAAAAAGACAAAAAAAAAAAAAAAAAAAAAAAAAAAACCCTCACAAAAACAAGATAAAACAAAGAAAGAAAAATGAGGCCCAAAACTTCTTACAGATCAAGTTTCTTTCCAAGACTTGTAGTAATGAAATCCACCAGATATGGGGGGGGGATGGTGAGTCACCTCTGGGCCCTGCTGTGTTTCCACACCCACTTTTTGCTGTGTGAATGCTGGATCTTGCCCCACTTTCCCTTTGGGCAGGATCAGTCTGGTTTGTTGTCTGGCTCAGGACTCTGTTCACTCCATTAAACTCTTAATGTTTGCTTCTGTTCTTTGGGCCCCAAACCATCCTGCCATCCTCAACTAACTTTGTTGCCGTGGGTTTGAGTGCCCTACTTCCTCTACTGCCCCACTCCCGGCCCCATCCAGCCTCTACCTGGATGTAACAAACCTCCACGCCAAAGCACAACCCTGATCACATTTGCAGCTGGGGAAAGGAAACTGCCCTGAGTTCTCTGCTGGAAACAGGAAGTGAGAAGAGCTAAGCTGTCCACTGGACTCAGTTCTACTACTTTCAGACCCAGCCCGCCAGAAAACCTGGCTTCTTGCAGGGGGCAGAGTTATCATGTCCTTCAGCATCTCACAGCCCAGCTGCTTAAATTTCTCACTAGAGAAATTAAGCCCTCTGCCTTGCCACAACTTGTCCTGAAGGTGCTTTCCACCGAGTCATTGTAGTAGATTATCGCAGGTACTCTAAGATGTGGTAGTTTTGTGATTTCGGATTCCTAGAGTAGGAATCTGATTCCTAGAGTAGGAATCAATCTGAATCAATAAACTCAAAATGACTCCTAAATATGGTGGATCCTGTGGTGGATTTGTTCTCCAAAGCTAGCCTGCAAGGCAGACAGAGCCACTTTCAGAGTAAACACCCCTGGTCTCCTACCTGCACTATATTTTCAGCTTCTAATAACCATGGATTTTACTGGGAATGATGCTAGCACTACATATCTGTGGGTCTTCCAACCCTTCCAGGCTTACCTTACATTCAGAGAGTTAGCTCTAGGCTCCCTCCTCCTCCTACCCACAGGAGCTGGGCTTGGCATTTTAGACTGCTTTGTTCTTTTCTTTTTGTTACTGTTTCTCCATGATTTTTGGCTTTCCTGTTGGGTCTTTCTACATTCCTGGAGCTCATCTTTTTGCTAAGTATTTTCCAGGTGTCTGGATTCCAAGTCCCAGAGAGGCAATGATTTGCTGCTGGCTTCTACTCCATCATCTTGAAGCTCTCAAGACATTAATTCCTGATAAAGTGTTCTCAAGTGGGAAAAGTCAGTTTGTGAATATATTTGTTATTCTCCCTGACCACATTATGCTCCTTTTGCAAGTACATCATACCTGATAGGCTTATGGTTCATCAGCAAATATAGAAATTATGTTGGAAGGAGATGAGCACGATTAGGCACATTGATCAGCAAGCCTTCAGGTATTTACTTAATTTTATTAACATGGACATAATTTATCCCAGTATTCCAGATAATCATGAATCACTTTGTTGTCAAAGAGTGTTCATCTTCCAATATGCTGTAACATTTTTTTAATCATTAAAATGAATGACATAACTGTAGAATTTTCTAGATCTTGGCTATTATGTGATCCTTGAAATTTTTTTTAGCATTATCTTCTTGTTTTGGCTACATTTCTATGATTTAGGAGGAAAGTTCTTTTCAGCTCCAACTTTTGAAAAGAGAACAGGCAAAGACATAAAGTCACACAGTGCATCTTAGAGATAATAATAGCCAAAGTCACCAAGTAATGAGAAGGGAAATGTCTCACTTCTACAACTTTCCAATTATTTGACCAGCTCTCATTACTTAGCATCTTTCAGCCTTAGCTTCCTTTTCTGTAAAATGAGAGCAATAGAGTCTACCTTATAGGATCCATGGGAAAATTAAGTGCAATTGTTCATGTAAGTCAGTGGGTATACATGATAAACAACCATAGCTACTACTTTTTTTTTTACAAATCTTACATTTGAGAATTCTCACATGTAAGAATTCTTACAATTCTTACATGTAAGAATTCTTACAATTCTTACATTTTTACATTGTGCTTAGGTGTAGGTACTTAAAAAACATAACTATTGTCATGACTATTATTTTGTTTTCTTCCATGTTGTCTTTTTACTTTCTTTTCATTTCCCCAAAGTTAGAAAGAATTAAAGATACAAAACACACAACCTGCAGAGGTCTATGTTCTTTTGAAGGTTATACTTTAGCAGATGAAGACCAATAAGAAACTTGTAAGCAGATACATGTATGAAAGAATTTCAAACATTCTAGACAGGAGAGCAGGCTAGAAGGAAATGTGAAGAGGGAGAAAGATGAGGAGGAAGACAAGGGGAAGGAGAGGAGACCACTGAATAGGGCTATTTTAGAAATACTGGTCACAGTCCAAAAGTGGGCATCTGAGACATATGCACGCTTCTCAGATGAAGAAATACAAATGGAAAATAATTACATGAAAAAATGTTCAAAATCATTGGTTGTTCAGTAGAAGCTAAGTGCTAAGATTGTATCTCACTCTAGAAAGAATGGCTATCATGAGAAATCAACCAATAACAAATGCTAGTGGAGCTGCAGGGAAAAATGAACCTTTCTCCACTGTTGGTGGGAATGTAGACTGGTACAACCCCTGGGGAAATCAGTGTGGAGATTCCTCAAAAAACTAGGGTTGGAGATCCCATTTAATTCAGCTATTCCCCTACTGGATATTTTCCCAGAAGAATTAAAAAATCATACCACAGAATCATACCACAGTAATATATGTGCACCCATGTGTACAGCAGCAACATTCATAATAGCTAAATCTTGGAAACAACCAAATGCCCATCAACCAAGGAATGGATAAAAATCATGTGGTATTTTTGTGTAATGGAGTACTACTTACCTATAAAGAAAGATAAACTCAAGATTTTTATAGGGAAATGAATGCAACTAGAGACCATATCCATAGGTGAAATAAATCAGGTGCATATGTATAAACACCTAAGGTAAGAAACTCAGAGTTAATAATATCCAAAATGTACAATAGATATTGTCAAAAGGGAAGAAATTGCTCAAAAAGGAAAGAATGATTTGCATAGGGGAAAGGAGAAAGGAAGAGAAAGGAAAAATAATGATATATACACATATATGTGTATATATATACACAAGATAGCTAAAATAGTCATACTACTAATTTGTTTTAGTTCATTGAAAGAATGATTTATGCTAATATTGCTTGATCAATTTTGCATGCCTGTGTTTTGTAATTTGAGCAACTGCTCTGAGGATAACAATATACAATATATTAACCATTGCTAATTTCTTTATGATCTTGTTTTGAAATTCTGTATCATTTTTTATTGTTTTTTTCTCTTTAAAATGAAATTCAAAAGAAAGAACAAACAAATGAGTAAAAGAAAAAGAAAGAAAGAAAGAAACTAACTAACTCCTGGTCAAAAAAGCAAACTCCAAAGAGGTGGCCTTAGAAAAGAAATCAGAAGGAAGTGAAGAAAGAGCACAAGAAAGGTGCAGGACAAGAGGGACAGAGGCAGAGGGTGCAGTAAGAGGAGAGGAGAAGGAAAAGGTCACGCAGGGTTCCTAGCACTTTACAAATGACAGGGAGCGTGGAGGACATGAGATGGACACAACAATAAGGTTGGGCTTTATTCTAAAT
Source organism: Cavia porcellus (assembly GCF_034190915.1). NCBI lineage: Eukaryota > Metazoa > Chordata > Mammalia > Rodentia > Caviidae > Cavia > Cavia porcellus. The sequence continues at coordinate 19,919,336 of NW_026947484.1, forward strand.
TTTATGGGAGGATTTTGAATGTTGGAGTCATGTTTGGTGTATGTTTTATAGGGAGTATTTATTCTGCTGCTTGGAAAACAGATTGCAGGGGTTGCAGAGGCAATGGTACACGTCAAGGAAGCGTTAGGTGGCAATGTCAGTGACTCAGATAAGAATATGCTGGTTTGTCTAAGGATTTGATTGCTGAGATGGAAAGAGGAGGATAGGCCTGGATGAAATTTGTAAGAACTGACTGGAACTAATTCAGTGGAGACAACATGGGAAATGGAATAAATAGGAGTGAAGGATCACCCCTAAATGTCTAGCCAAGCTTTTCTTGGTGGGGAAATCCAGGGCTGTCTGTTCCTCTCTTGTACGTTTTGGTTTTTTTTGTACTGGGGATTGAACTCACAATCTTGTGCCTATGGGGAAGTGCTCGAGCACTTCTTCCGTGTGTTTTTATAGGGAGCAGAGACTGTGCTGCGCAGACAAGCTCCATCAGGTTCACACATGCCATTGTCAAGACAGGACTATGGATTTAATGGAACGTGAGGAGACATCACTTCCTGGTTCCTTCAGTGTTGGTTCTTTCTGTGTATCAATTCCAGGTGAATTTGTAACTTTTGCTTCAGTTGTCCTTCAATGGTTCTAATTTGCTATTTTACCTACACCTGCTTCTGCTTCCTCTGCACCTGGGCATCACAGAGCACAGTGAATTTATCCAACTCAGCTCTGCTCCTTGAGCACAGTGAATTTATCAGACTCAGCTCTGCTCCTTGGGCTATATGGGCTCCTGGTGAATACAAAGTGCCTCATTGTCTGTACTGATCTTGAATGGGGCTTTGGGCTTGAGTAGAGCAGGTGGCTTCTTTGATTTGGGGTCTTGTGGTAAGAGGGCCTGAACTCTGGAGCAGTTCGGGGTACTGGGATCCTAATCCTGCTGCTTTGGGCTTACTCTGTGTAAAGCTAGAGGAGACTATAGCCTGTTTCTCACAGGCAGTACTTCTGGGAGAGTTTCTTCACCTCTCTAAGCCTCAATTCCCTACTCTGTAGATAGGGGTCAAAATACTTATTGCTTCTCAGAGTTATTTGAGAACTGAGAACTTGGAGAAGTGGTGAAGAGCTCAGGGAAGTCTGGCTTGGAGTCAGGACTCCCAAGCTTCTTTCTAATTCCTTTCTATTTGCTTGTGGGACACTGGAGCCACTTTCTTAACTTCTATGTGCTCCAGATTTCTTACTCCCAGCACAAAAATAATCATGGTATCTATTTCACATAGTTGTTGTGACAAGTAGATGAATCAATTCACGTATAGTGCTTCAAACTATGACTGACATTTGACTACAACACTGAGAAACAGACCTGGGTTAGAGGCACTTGACCTACGTCTATTATGAAAACCCAATTTCTATGGAAAATGCTCTGTGGGGTGAGGCGGGTTGCACAGATAAATGAAGGCAGCTCTGTGACAAAGCTGCAAGCACACAAGCTGATCTGTCTGACAGGTTGATATGTCTTTACTGAAACTGAATGCTTCTGTGCTAATAGGGTCGCAAGCAAATTCCTTAAGAGAGGCTGGAAATCTGGATTAGCTAGAAAAAAAATTCAGAGGTTATAAATATTGGCATTTATACTATAGAGTTTCAAAACAACTTATTAAAGAAACACATGTTTTAGGAAGGTGGACATGATCCTGGATAACTGAATTAGAAATGACAATCTAGAATACTGCAGGTTCATTGTAAGATCACCAGATAGAAGATCCAAGAAAGGACAGTTTAGGCTCTCAAGAAGACCAGGTACAGATGAGACCATGGAAATGATGGCCAGAAGCTGTTTTGACGCAGGAGAAAGACGAGTTAGAGCAAGCAGGATGCTAAACAGATGAAGCATGTGACCCAAGGTAACCCAAACATACTTTACAACCTGATCTGGGGCTGGCCCCAATGCCTTAGATGTCTGTACTTTGAATATACAGGTTGTTTTTATTTCCTTAGCAATCAGGTTACACAGAGGCAGTATTGTTTAATTTCCACTGTTTCCTGGACCTGAATTGCACCTGTTATGAACAGGGATGGCATCACCCATAGTAAGCAGCTACCTTTGTTTTGAGGCTGCTATGAGCCTTACTTGATGCAGGCATTTTGAAGGAAGCAAAAGAGGAAAAGACTTTGCGAGGGTCAGATAAGCCAGTTCATTAAACCAAATGATAGAACAGGTGTTTAGACAATGGTATAGCTCATTAATGGATTACCGGCATTAGCACAGCTCTTTGGTTGTAGTTTTCATAATTCTAAACAGCTTAAGGATTCATGATATTTATATAAATGTCTTCTTCCCACTAGCAGATAAAAAAGTCCAGAATCAGAGGGAGAACCTCACATTTATTGCTAATATTCAGAGTGAAAATCAAACATTGAATGTCATGTAAAGGTTATAGGACAATACTACTAGTTGATGCATAGCTTTTAACAAGGGCTCATTTTGTTCTCCCAGGAGACACTTAGCAACGTTGGAGACCATGTCAATTATCACAGCTGAGTGAGGGATTTGCTACTGGCATCTAGTATTAGAGGCCAGGGATACTTCAAAACATCCTAGTGGCACAGGGCAACCTCATATAACAAGAATTACCAGGCCTGGTATGACAACAGTGACTAAGCTGAGAAATCTGCCATAGCTTCAAAGATAAAAATTCATGTAAGTGTCAACATGAAAAGGTAACTTTAGAAATTACATTAGTAGCATTATGTTAGGGGCATAAGTTAAAGACGGTCATGCATATGCACTGGTCTACAGTTAGACATATGTGTGATTACTGCAAATTGCCACCTATTTGTGAAATCTTAGATGGAGCAATTAAACCAATTATATATGCAGGAAGCAATCAACCTACTATTATGCTATTATGCTAAGAGATATTTTTACTATAAGGGGACTGTACATGAAAGTCCCTGTCTCAACACCCAAAGAGGAGCATGATGAGCTGCAGAGAAATGATCATGCAACTAAATAGAACTTGAACAGTAAAACTGAAGGGCCATGGTCTTTCCTGAAGGATCCTCCAATTATGTCTTCACCTCCAACTGCTCCTAGTAAGTGATAGCCCTGATCTCCTTTGACATCTTGTTTTACTTGTAGGTGCTCTAAAACAAAGGCAACTTAAAAAGCACATTAAATAGAAGCTGAAGAGTTCATACAATAGCCTGAAGTGGGCTCATTACTTGTCCAGTGCAATGTTTCCTAGGAGACGCCCCAATCTGAAGATGATTTCCAAAGCAGAGGCTTTACACTGAGTAAACACCATTGCTGCTGAGGACAGAGTAATGTACAGTGGCTGATAAATTGGAGATATTGAGAGGGAACCACTGAATTTCATGAAATGTCTATTAGGAAGAAAGCATGATAGGTATGATAGATTTCTTCCTCTTTTTTCTCAAAATAGTTATGGTTTTTGAAATAATAATTTTAAAGAAAAAGACATTTTAATTTCACTCCAAGGGGACAAGAGTGGGATCTGGCTTTTGAATAAAATCTGTACATAACTAAGCAAACTACTAAGACTTCCTTATCTATAAACAATCTCATTATACACCCATGGAAGTCTTATGTTCCAGAAGAACCCAACAGAAACCAAAATTCAAAATACATATTTTTAAAGAGATCTTTAAAAAATATTAATTGTTGAAAACTCATGCCCACGATGTCTTATTCTTCTCAAGTGGGTGTTATTTCTTAATTTACATTACATCTCTTTCATTTGGCCTCAAACAAAACAGGAAGAATTTGTATTTATTCAGTCCTTGCCAAATGCAGTGCACATTTCATATGTAGAGGCCCAAGGAAGTTAAATAATTTGTTAAAAGTGATTGACCTAGAAAGCAAGGAACTGGGATTTTATCCTAGATAATTTGGTTCCAGAACATGTAATGTAAACATTACTCAATACTGTCTAGGCCCTGGACTTGGTCTGAATTAGGATTTAGTTTTTCAAAGCCATCTGCATCAGTTTTGCCATGGGGAATACTGAAGAAATTGACTTGTTTTTCTGAGACTACTTTGAATTCTTCTTATCGTCCTGAGACATCTTTGAATTCTTCTTATTGTCTACTGATATGGAGGCATTTTAGGCCAGTCTTCAGAGACTGATGAAGTGGAATTCTGTAAAAAAAATAGACTCTGTTGGAAGTGATTCAATTGCTAGTTAAACCTACTAGCTCAGGAATATTTGGCAACCAACTTAATACTTCTGTCACGCTCCTCATCTGCAAAGTGATTACTAGCTCTTCCTTGAATTGTTGTAAGGATTAAACACTATAACCCAGGTAAAGTGCCACATAGTGCCCAGCACATGGAAGGTACTCAGTGTGGATAAATAATTGGATATTGCACACTATGGAAGGAAAAAGCAGCTAAATTTAATGAAGTTTAAAAGAAGGTGCGCTCAGGGAGAGTGGGCTTGTGTGGCAGACAGGGGTGGAATACACTGGGCTAAAGGGTTTTAAATGTGTGGCTGGCCCATGGTACCTCCCGTTGGGTCTTTCATGGCAGAATTGCCAGGGTGCTGAGTCATGTCAGCTGCATGTAATGCACGTCTTTTTCCACAATTCACTCTTAGATTGGATGTATGAGATGCAGTCCATATGTATGAACCTTTAGTGAATTTCAGAGGAAGAAAGTTATCATAGATCATGCCAAAAGGTGTGGCATACATGTGTCGGGAATTTCAGGAATTTCCAAGAGTCTATTATTTCTATCCCAGTGGGCAAGTTGGCCAGGGGCGTTGCCCCAGGTTCAAGTGGATGGAGAGCATGGGTCTTGTAGCCCCTAATTGTACTGTATTATATTGGAATTACCAGACACATGTCTGATAAATACCTTGTATTTATTTATTTACTTATTTTTGTGGTGCTGGAGATGGAATGCAGGAAGCTATGAACTATGTCACAGCCCTTTTTGTTTACTTATTTTATTTTGTGACAGTCTTATTAAGCAGCGCATACTGGCCTCAGCTTCCCAGTATCTGGGATTAGAGGTGTACATGCTCACTCCCAGCATCTGATAAACATTTTAAAATTGTTAAACAAAATTCTGTGTCTGCCAAGGGGAATTAAGGTTTCCCTCGAAAAGTGCTGTAACATTTTGTAAATTTGATTTATAAAGGACAGGTGTTATGTATTGTACAAGCCCACAGTATATGGCTATCATTAATATTTGTTAGATGTCATTTCTCACTAGTAATCTTTTTCTTTTCCCAAGTAATAAACTTTCTGAACTTCAAAACAAGAACAAACAAACAAACAAAAGGCAAGAAAAGGAGGCTAAAGACAAGACATCTAATGAGTTAAATTTTGTTGTAAAACAAACCACATTTTCTATTTTGAAGGTGATAGGATCCTGTGTACAGTTGGAGGAACTATTAGGAATTTCTTAAATTTCTTGATGCCAAGCAATTTAAGGTATTCCAACATTTTATAAATAAAGGAATGAAAAGTAAAATAGTGTAGTGTTGAGAAATGAAGACTGGGTGATTTCTGTGTCTCAACAAACTTGGAAAATAGTAGACTTGGAAGGAGAAAAACTCAAGATTCTTCAGTTTAGAATCTTAGCGAGCCCCTCAGCTCCTACCTTGGGATCCTACTAAAAATGAGGAAGCATCGCCCTCTACAGGTCAAAAACAGCGTAATTGTAGACTGGATTAGAGTTCTGCAGATGAGATTCTCTTTCATCAGGATTTTGGAGTTGACAGAAACACTCTTGGAGAGACATAAATTTAAAAGGTTTGGCAAAGAAAAGCATTTTACCACGTGGTGATAATTAATATAATTCAGGTAATAGGATAATCCAGTGTATCTTTCTTCTGAGGCTCTGGCATCATACTAATTAAATAAAGCAGCAAATCTTTAATAACAAATCCTTTTCATAAGCAGGAAATTTAAGAACTATAAATGAAAGAAACAGCAGTTAATTAGCAACTGGTGGCTCATTACTATTTATTCACTCCTATCCCTGCTAAGAGAGTGACAGCTTTAAGTTCATCTCTATAATGTGATTAATTTGTTAACACTGGACAGAATATATTGAAATATAAGGCTTTGCTTGTAGTCATCTTATACTGTTGATTATGAAAGTTCTGAAGTCAATTGATGGGGTGCATGTGGTTAGGGATGAAAGAGTAAATCACCACTTGGAGGACTAAAAGAGTATAAAAATTTCTTTGAAGACACAATATTAGCAGTAATTAATAAAGCATACTTATGAATGCCTCGACAGAGTTAGGACTGGCAGCCATGTTTAAGCAGGGTATTTTCATTCATACTTTGCTTCACTATGAAATGGCTCATACCAAAGATATTTGCATACATCCACATTGATAACTAAAGAGTCATTGTGTTTATTTCAATGTTTTCAGAATATTACAACTTTTAAAAACTTTTTTAATTTTAAAGAGGGTAAAACAAAGCAATAGCAGAACTTGAGATGATTCTCAGTGAAATAAATCAAACTCACATGTGTAAATACTGTATTGTCTCCCTAGTGTAAGAAATGGCAAGAGTACATACGATACAAAACCCTCAATAAATACTGTGAAAGAGTAAGAATCTACTCAAAGGCAAAAAAATAATATCCCAGGGATAAAGAGGGGGAAAAAAGGAAGGGAAAAGAAAAATATGTAAATTTGTATAAACGCACAATGATCTCAAACAAAATATAGCAGAACAAAGCAATCAGAAGAAAACAATGTGACAGAGACTTCAAAGCAAGACAATAGGAAATCAACATTGGCTACTATAATGTCTCCTATTTTCTTCTAAATAATTGTCTATATGTTCACTCACAATGAATTCATATAAAACAAAACAGTATAAAACTGATCAAAACAAAATAATGAAGGCATTACAGGCCTTCAAAACCAGACAATGGAAAAATCAACAATGGCTACCATAATGTCTTGTTTTCTTCAAATTAGCTGTCCATAAATTCATGTATGTTGAAACTAAATAATAGAAAACAGACTAAAACCACTATAAACAAAGAATAAAACCATTATTAGATTTAACAGCATGACAATAGGAAATCAGCAATGGATACCATAATGTCTCTTTTGCTTCGAAGTAGCTGTTCATATCATCATGTGTAATATAATCAAATTTGTAAACTGTTTAGGAGAAGTTCTAGGCATATATGAGCCTCTACATGTACATCTATTCTTTCTTCATTAGCAGGGAAATGCAAAACAAAAGGAAACAAATTACTAGAAAAACAAGAAACAAAAAAAGACAAATAAATAACAATAGCAAGCAGCCTAAAAAACAATGATGACATAGGCCTTCAAAATAAGGTGGTAGGAATGTAACTAAGGTTGTTATTTTACATAGGATCTTCAAAAGAGTTTCTCAGATCATCAAACACAAACATACAAAATTGATCCAATCCTATGAATGTTAACTATTTTGTTTCAGGAACTAATAGAATTTGTAGCACAATCATCTTAGCTATCGTGCGTTTATACAAATTTACATATTTTTCTTTTCCCTTCCATTTTTCCCCCTCTTTATCCCTGGGATATTATTTTTTTGCCTTTGAGTAGATTCTTACTCTTTCACAGTATTTATTGAGGGTTTTGTATCTTATGTACTCTTGCCATTTCTTATACTAGGGAGACAATACAGTATTTACACATGTGAGTTTGATTTATTTCACTGAGAATGATCTCAAGTCACATCCATCTACCTATAAACATCTCATTGTGATCATTCTTTTAGCTGAGTAGTATTCCTTTGTATAAAAGTGTCACATCTTTTTTATACATTCCTCAGTTGATGGACATTTATATCATTATGATTCAGTTTTTCTGGGGCTATGTCCAGAAATGGAATAGCTGGGTCAAATGGGACTTCCAATCCCAGCTTTTTGAGGAACCTCCAGACTGACCTCCAAGTGATTTCACCAGGCTACACTTCCAGCAACAGTGCAGAAATGTTCCTTTTCCCCACAGCCTCTCCAGCATTTGTTATTGGTAGTTTTCTTGATCCTGACCATTCTTTCAGGAGTGAGACGGAGTCTCAGTGTGGTTTTAATTTGCATTTCTGTAATGACCAATGATGATGAACATTTTTTTTTCATGTATTTATTTGCCATTTGTATATCTTCATCTGAAAACTGTGTATTCATCTTAGATGCCCATTTTTGGATTGAGTCTTTGAATTTCAGGGGTCTGATTTTTAAAAATTTTTATATGTTCTAGACAGAAGTCCTTTGTTTGAGGGACAGTTGACTAAGGTTTTTCAAAATCCATTGGAAATTTGTTTTAACATGCAAAAAAATTTTAATAAGGCAAGATCCCAGTTATTGATTTTGGGAAGTATTTCTCATATGGTTTGATTTTTGTTCATGAATTCTCTGCTTACTCCTATGTCTTCGAGCTTTCTACTTACTTTATCTTCCAGCAGATTTAGCTTTTCTGTTTTATTACTTCAATGTTTGATCTATTTAGATTTTAGTTTAGTGCATGGTGATAGGCATGAGTCTAGTTTTAGTTTTTGGCATATGGGGAGCCAATTTTTCCAGCACCACTTATTAAAGAGGCCATTTTTCTTCCTGAGAATATGTTGTGCCCCTTTGTGAAAGACAAGGTGGTTGACTGTGTTTGTAGTTGTGGTTGTATCTTCTAATCTATTCCACTGATTTTCAGGCCTGTTTTTATTCTGATATCATGCTGATTTTATTACAGTAGCTTTGTAGTATAATTTCAGTCAGGGATTGTGATGCTTGCTATCTTGCCTTTGTTGCCCAGAATTGTCTTTGCTATTCTAGGGCCTTTCTGGCTTCAGATGAATTTTAGGAATGATTTCACTTGATCTGTGAAATATACTAGTGGTATTTTGAATGAAATTGCATTAAATCTATATAACTATTTGGGGGGAATGGCCATTTTCACAATATTTGTTCTTCCTATCCATGAACATAGATTGTCTTTCCATTTTTGAGATCTTCTTCAATTTCTTTTTTCAGAGTAGTATAAATTTGCTGCATAGATTTTTACTTCTTTTGTTAGATTGATTCCTATATATTTCACTTTTTTGAGTGCTAGTGTGAAGGGTGTGGCTTCTCTTATTTCTCTCTCAGTGATTTTGTTGTTAGTGTATAGGACTGCTATTGATTTTTGAGTATTGACTTTGTATCCAGCTATATTACTGAATTTACTTATTATACCTAGGAGTCTTTCAGTGGAGTTTTGGGGGTCTTCTATGTAGAGTATCATGTCATCTGCAAATAATGATAATTTAACTTCTTTTCCTATCCCTCCTTTTGTTTCTCTCTCTTGTCTAATTGCTCTGGTTAGTATTTCCAGTACTATGTTGAATAGGAGAGTGATAAGGGACATCCTTGTCTTTTGCCTGATTTTAAGGTAAAGGCCATTTATGGACATTTAATATGATGCTGGCTGTTGGTTTGTCATAGATGGCCTTTATCATATTGAGGTAAAGATCATCTATTCCAATTTTCTGTAAGGTTCTTATCATGAATGAGTGTTGGACCTTATCAAAGGCTTTTTCTGCATCTATAGAAATGATCATGTGATTCTTACTTTTGACTCTATTGATATGGTGGATTACATTTATTGATTTATGTATGTTGAACCATCCATGCATGCCTGGGATGAATCCCAGTTGGTCCTGGTATATAACCTCCTTTGTTGCATACTGTTTGCCAATATTTTGTTGAGGATTTTTGCATCTATGTTCATAGGGAGACTGGCCTGTAGTTCTCTTTTTCAGTTGGGTCTTTTTCAGGTTTTGGTACTAGAGTAATATTTGCTTCCAGGAATGACTTAGGAAGAATTGCTTCCCTTTTGATTTCATTGAAGATTTTGAGGAGTGTCGGCATTAAGTCTTCTTTGTATTTCTTATAGAATTCCGCAGTGAATCTGTCTGGCCCGAGCTCTTCTTTGTACATATGGACTTAATTACATTTTCAATTTCATTAATAGAATTCATCAATTTCATTAATAGAAATTGGGTTATTCAGTAGTTTTACATCTTCTTAACCCAGCTTTCGTAGTTCATATGTTTCTAGGAATGTGTCCATTTCTTCTGTGTCATTGAACCTATGAGAATAGAGGTTTTTGAAAAAGATGTTGATGATCTTCTGTATTTCCACAGAGTGTGTAGTGATTTTACTCTTTTCATTCCTTATTGCATGAATTTGAGTTTTTTCTTTCTTTTTTAAAATAAGGTTTGCTAGGGGCTTATCAAATTTATTTATTCTTTTAAAGAACCAACTCTTTGATTCATTGATTCTTTATATTGTTTTATTAGTCTCTATTGCATTGATTTCTGCTCTGATATTTTAAATTTCATTCCTTGTTTTGGCTTTGGGTTTGATTTGTTCTTCATTTTCTAGATGTTTGAGGAGTAGGATTAGGTTATTTATCTGTGTTGATTCTGTTTTCCTGATGTGGGAATACACCACAATAGTTTTCTCTGAGGACTGTTTTCATTGCATCCTACAGCTTCTGGTAAGTTGTATTTTTATTTGCTTGTAGATATTGTTTAATTTCTTCTTTAATTTCCTCTGTGACCCAATTATTGCTCAGGAGTGTATTATTTAATTTACATATGTTTGTGGAGTTTTTGCAGTTTCTTTTGTCATTAACTTCTAGTTTCATGGTACTATGATCCAATAATATTCAAGGGATAATTTCAACTCTTTTGAATTTTCTTAAGCATGTTCTGTGGGCTAGTATATTGTCTGTTTTAGAGAATGTCTCATGTGGTGCTGAGAAGAATGTATATTCTTATGTTGTTTGGTGGAACACTCTGTAGATATGCACTAAGCCCATTTGTTCACAGGTGTGATTCAGTTCTGTTATTTTTTGATTTGATTTTGTTTTTAATTAAGTATTATGGTCACACACAAATTTGTGCTCATGTTGTACTTTATCCACTTTAAGTCTTCTAATGAGCTGACAGGAAGCACCACTACCAATCGCACATACAACAGTAGTTTCAGTCTTGTATTTTTAAATAGCTGTTTAAATACCATCCTGAATAATAACTCAGTCTGACCTAACAAATTCAAAAGTCAAGTCTAACTTGCTATTATATCATGCTAACTTTTAAAAGGACCTCAACTTATAGATCAAGTAGAAAAAGGTGAGAAATGTTAAATATTCTTTATTTGGTATTATACATACACCACGGTAAAATGCCTTTCAGTAAGTAAAAGGCAGCACTTTCTAGATACAGGGAATTCTAATTAAATTGGCATAGTCGATACCAAAAATATAGACATTGCTCCTTGTCTTCAACCACTCCCTTTAACAGGCTAATAAGCACAAATTGAAACAAGGGAGTCTTGCTTGGTTTTGAGAATAAAGGGTTTCCCCAGTATTTAATCAGTTAAATAAATCTAAATATAAAATCAATCTTCAGTAGGTTTTGAGATGACATTCTTAAGTTTTGTGAAAAGTCAAATATTACTAATCAAGTGCAACAATGTATTTAGAAAGGAAAAACAGTGATAGTATTTACTGAACTGGAATTACTATCAATGCTTGAAAAAAATATCCATTTAACTACAAGCCAATTTTACTTAAATCAGGACCGTCAAACAAAAATATTCTGCCAGCCACTCACAACCTGAATTCTGGTGTATGAGACCTATTAAATTATAGTACACATAAAAAAGCCATAAGACATTTCTGTTCTGTAATAAACAAGACAGTGACTGTTATTAGTAACCTTTTCGAGATAAGCTATTAAGTCGGCCCTTTCTCCCCTCTTCTTGATGCCAGTGAAATCATTTTTGTTTCAGGGATGTATTTCTTGGGATTCTCCAAATCCTCCATCAGTGTATCCTCTCCCCAGGTGATGCCTTTGTTCTTGTTGGTATCTGTGTAAGAGAATCTAGGAGACTGACCTGTCTTCCTCCCAAACAGACCATGGAGATTTGGTCTGGTCTTGTGCTTGCCTCCTTTCTCTACAGTGTGGCACTGTGCACACTTCTGTACAAAAATATTCTTGCCTTTCTCAACATCAGCCATTTTTAAATGTGCTGTGGCTTCCATGTCAAGTGGTCATTGCTCTTTCCTAGTTACTATGAGGAAGGTTCCAGTTTAGAAGCCAGGTGTCCCCCTCTCTCCAGTTCTGTATTTTTGCTGCTTTTCGGTCTAGTTGATCTTTCTCTTTGTATCAATGGGTGTTAAGGTCTCCTATTATGACTGTGTTATTGTTTATTGATTTTTTATTTCTATTAATACTTGTTTTGTATAGCTGGGTACTCCCAAATTTGGTGCATATATGTTTAAGATTGTTATTTCTTCCTCTTGAAGTTTTCCCCTAACTACTATGTAGTAACCTTCTTTATCTCTTCAGATCATTCTTGGTTTGAAGTTCACATTATCTGGAAACACATTAGCTAACCCTGCTTTTTTTGGGTTTCCTGTTGTGTAAAGTATTGTTTTCCCTCCTTTGACGTTCAGTTTCCTTTTAGGTTAGATCAGTTTTCTGTATACAGCATATGGTTGGATGTTGTATCTTGATCCATTCTGCCAGTCTGTTTCTTTTAATTGGTGAACTGAGGCCATTTACATTAATGGTTATAACTGATAATGTATTCACTTATTTTTGTCATGTTATTTTCTGCTGTTGGTTATTTACCTTTCTGTTTAATTGTTTGCCTTGCTTAGTGGTTTTTTCCTATGCCTATCTAGAATGTCTTTCAGTATTCTTTGCTGGGTTGGTTTGATGGTCAAGAAGTTCTTTTGCTGGTATTTGTCATGGAAATATCTTATTTCAACATCAGTTTTGAAGGACAGTTTTTCAGGATACATCAGTCTGGGTGGGAAATTGTTTTCCGTTAAGATCAGAAATACTTCACTCCATGCTATTCTTGACTTCATTGTTTGTGTTGAGATGTCTGCTGTGATTCTGATAAGTTTTCCTTTATAGATGATCTGTCTTTTCTTTTCAACAGCTTTTAATATTCTGTTCTTATGTTGAATTTCTGGGATATTGATTATTATATGTTTGGTTGTAATTTTATTTTGGTTATGGCTATTTGGAGTTCTATATACTTCACTAATCAATATGTCAGTTTCCATTCTCATGTTTGGGAAACTTTCAGCTATTACTTCCGTAAATAGCCTCTTGAATATCATATGTGTTATCCCCTTCTTTGTCATTTATCCCTATCAATCTTATATTGTTTTTCTTTGAATCATCTTGCAGCTGTTGAATTGTTATTTTCTGATTTCTTGTTATTTTTAAAAGATGTTTCCTTTCCTGTTCACTAGCTGCAATCTTGTCTTTGAGGTCTAAAAATCTTTCTTTATGTTCTTTGAAGCAGTTTTGCCAACTTTTGATGGAATTTTTGATTTCCTGGATATTTCTTTGAATCTGTTTCATGCATTCTGTTTGTTTGTTATTTTTCATTCAAGTGTATTGTTCGTTCAAGGTTTCTAGCTTTTTGCAGTGTCCCTCTAATTTTTTTAACAATGTCATCTTTAGATGTGTTTAGCATTTCTTTCATTAGATTTATTATTTTTTCCTTTTACCTGGGAAATTACTTCTGATCTGAGTTTTTTACAGCTTTTTCAAGTTTTTTCTTTATTCCAGTTGCTATCATTTCAGGGGTTTCAGGTGTATTCTTTATTCCAGTTGCTATCATTTCAGGGGTTTCAGGTATTTTTCTATGTCCATGTCTCCTAGGCTTGCTTAGGATGGGCTGGAGGTCTAGGATTGCATTTTGCTCTTTCACTTTATCATTTTCCTATATTCCTTTAGGGAAGCTGAAAGGAAGGTCTCAGTTGTTTCTTGAATATCTATCCCTACTGCAGGGAGTTTCCCCAGTTGAGTGGAGGTCATTAGGCTTCACCAGGTGACTCCAAGACACTTAGGGTTGCTGGGTGGGCCCAACTAGGCCAAGAGGGACCTTTCTGGTGGTCCTCTGGTGATGAGGATGCTGGGAGAGGCCCTACAGGGTTCCAAGAAATGTTCTGATGCCCCACTGTGAGATGGAATTTGATGTGTGCACTTTCAGCTCCTGAGGCCCTGACACCCAGCAGGTCAGCTCCCTGCCTTTGATTGGCTCACTGCACCATCATTTAGACACAACAAGATTTGGGTCAGTGAGACCAGAAGGCACTGGGGGCAGTGTAGTGGGAGTGGGACTGGAGGATGAGGTGGTGGAGGAAGGTGGTCAGGCTCAGTGTCTGGTTTAGGAAAGTTTCCATTGCCAATGATGGACTCAGAAGGCACAAGGCCCAGTGTAGCTCCTGGCCCGTGGAAATGGCTCAGGCCTCAAGTCCCACCTCTTAGTCCCACAGGCCCTGGAAACCACGGGGAGATGGGGAAATGGGAGGAACCAGCTAACCAGGGATGACCCACCCCTGATCTCAGAAGAGGCACCTTCTGGCAGAATAATATAACTTTTTCAGAATAATAATAACTTACATTCAATAAAGAGACTGGTATGCAAATGTTGTACTAATTTGCTCTTTTTATCTATGCAACATTTAATAATTTGGTAATAGATAAGTAATGGAGTTGTGACGGCCATGTTGCTTAGTTCTGTGCTAGTTATCAGAAGTATGTTTAGAGGAGGGGGAAACTCATCTTTGTTTTAGGTTGTCATATTTCTGAATGGTGATTTGGCTCCTCACTGAGAGTGAGCTGAAAGTGAAGTAGATTTCAGCTGATAATTTTTACAAGATCATAAATTCTTGGATTCAGGCATAAAATCAGTAGAGTTATAGTATCAGAGAAGTGTAAGTATGAGAGATAAAAGGCAGAATTTAAAATAGACTTGAAAGATACAGCACTTTTAAAACTCAGGACACAGATATAAGCAACTAGTAAGAAAAGTCTTCATGGGCTACACCCAGAATTACTGAACCACTGGCTTGAATTTAACATGATGCATTGATATTAGTTTTTCACATCAAGGATCTGGACCTGTGAATACTTTTAGGTGAATTAGATGTCATTGTAGCTCAAATAACTGGTTGACAAACATTTTCTCCCTTTAAAATCATTAAAAGACTTCAAATGATGGAAAATATCACTCAAAAATGACCTGAAGTTTTCTCTGTTGATCCTAAAGAATATTTGATGAAATGATTATTAACCTGAAATGTGTAAATATTATCTTTTTGAGATAAAATTATTTAGCACTTATCATTAAAGCATTAAAATTATTAAAATATAATAGATTGTGTTTGATATAATTTCTTTTTAGAAAAGTAAGGATAGACCATTTAGTGTTTATGAGAAGACTAACACATATTTTGATAACTCAAGCCTAAGAATCATTCTCTCTCTCAGCACACCCCTTCATGTAGTATACTGCACATTATTTTTCTCTATAACTAACTCAACTAATCTAAGTAGCATGTGTGAAATTGATGGTTCAATTAAGCAATGGCTTAATATAAAATATATGATGTCATAAGTGTATACCCTCCAAAATTCTTGTATTTTTACTTTGTTCTATGGGAGTACACCCTTGGAAGTACTATATGGCTCTGAAATAAATAACAACTAAGCACATTCTTCAGGCTAAAGGAATACCCTACATAATGGAGACTAGTGTTTGCTTTAATCTAGGATGTTTGTTTTGCCAAGACCTTTGTCTCACAGGGCAGAGTAGGGTTAGACCCAAAGTTTTGTTGAATATGTTCTCTGCTTCTGGCATTGAGCCCAGTGATCCACCAGCTGCATTTTCTTTTCCCTATGAGGTTTACTGTCTGGTGCAGTTTGGCTGGAAACTTTTTTCCTTGTGGGTGTGGATTTAGATGACATTTGCAAGAGCAACCCAGTAGCTGTGCACTTGAGTATACTGCTATATACTCACAATATAAGGTATGGATGTAGTTCTCTTGATGATGAGTCAATCAGTTCAGCACCTGAATCAGAATGGCTCTTCAAGGGCTCCAGGGCGATGGAAGTATTCTGCTTAACCTGCACCAAAAAAGCCTATGGAAACCTGGTGACATTTCACTCTGGGCAGTAAGAAGAGGGATAGATATATACATAGTATAAAATTATATATCTGCATGTTATATATAAGTGTATATGTATAATATTGTACCACAAAAATATACTTTAATATAAAATTATATATACAATCATAAATATTGTATATCACAAACATGTATATTGTAGTTTATCTAAATTATAACACATTTTTATATTATGATTATGATAATATAAAATTATGTCACAGCATGTTATTTTATTTTTTGTATAGCAAGAATGTAAAGCAAACATTTAAAATTTCTCCCGAGTACTGAAGCCTGTTGGTTTTGCTCAATTGTGAGAGTAGAGGGGTAGGGTGGAGGAGTTAATGAGGACTAAAAAAAATCAGGAATCCTAGGCAAGTCTGAATTTTGTTTGGATGTGAGTGGAACTGGCATGGTTATTTCCTGGCATTTTTGTTAATATAGTTTAGGTCCTATTAGGGGAGAATGCCCACTTGTTATTCCTATGATGCTGAAATGTCATGATAACACAATTGTACTGTAATGTGGACATAAAGAAAAGTGTTGAGCATGCAGAAGAGGAAGTAAGAGAGAAATAATTTTAGTGCTTAGAGAATAACATGACTTTCTTTTTGCCAGAAGAAAATTCCCTTAAATTCTTCTGTAAGTACTGAAAGATGGTCAGTTGATTCCAAGTTATTTTCAAACAGGATTAATTTCTATTGTCAACCTGACAGTTCTTAGATATGGTTGTGATTTTACTATAACCACCTGTCCAAAAGGCAAGAGTGGCATCAGATGACATAACTTGATGTTGGCTTGACACCTCTGCAAATATCTTTCCTTTTTCCACTGTCAGGACACAGGATCATCAATGTGCATTAACTATCCTTTATTCAAACAAGACTTACCTAGAAAAAAATTTTTGAAAGAAGACATGATAATTTCTGTGTTTTCCCTCTCCTTACTCTACCCCTATGCTTTTTCTGGTTCTCTCAGGATAGAATATAATGGCTTCAAGCTGGCTTTTCACTCAAGTACAAAGATGTGTTCTTCAGGAAAATGGTCTTTGATCTAGGCAGTTGTATGTGTGAATACATAAATATATATGTTATACATGTTTATCATATTTTCAAGTACGACTAGATTTAAAAATCTAATCATATTTCTTGTACACAACTATACAATATACTGTAAAAGTGTAAAATATATTTTTTCACATCTGCAAATGAATTGAAAATTCTCAGATCGCACAACATTATAGACAGGGAGATCTGGTGACCTGCAATAACCTAGGACATAGTAACAGCAGGAACTAAGAGTTGATCTACATCAATACTTCTAGGCTAGTTAACCCAGAAAGAATATAGGACTCACCCAACAGGCCCTGCAGGAGAAATTCAGGTGACTGGTTCTCCTCTTCACTGTGATACCCAGAAACTGGACAAACATCAATCACACAGTAGCATTCCTGTACAAACAAAAAACTTCATGAGAGAGAAATTATGGAAATATTGACTTTCACAATAGCATCTTACAAAATGATATACCTAGAAATCAACCTAACCAATAATGTAAAAGATCTATATACTGAAAATTATACTACTCTAAAAAAGGAGATTGAAGAGGATATTGGAACATGGAAGGGACCAACATTATGAAAATGGCCATACTCCAAAACTGTTATACAGATTCAATGCAATCTCAATCAAAATACCATCAACATACCTTACAAATCTAGAGAAAATATTCCTAAAATTCATCTGGAAACAG
Source organism: Cavia porcellus (assembly GCF_034190915.1). Classification (NCBI taxonomy): domain Eukaryota; kingdom Metazoa; phylum Chordata; class Mammalia; order Rodentia; family Caviidae; genus Cavia; species Cavia porcellus. The sequence continues at coordinate 19,937,071 of NW_026947484.1, forward strand.
AAGAAACCGAGAATATCAAAGGAAGTTTTGGGCAACAAAGGCAAGACAGGACACATCTCAAGCCCTGACTTGAAACTATACTAGAAAGCCACAGTAATAAAATCAGCATAGTACTGACAAATAGACAAGAGGATCAATGGGATAGATTAGAAGATGTAAACACTGCTACAAAGATATTCAGCCACTTTGTACTTGACAAAGGGCTAAACAATTTCACTGGAAAAAGATAGATTCTTTCTTTCTTTTTAAAAAATTTTATTTAAAGAGAAAAACAAAACAGAAATAGAGTACAAGTAATGCAAAATTTCAGAAAACATAAACTAAAAAATCACTAGTTAATAGATTACATATTGTCATCTTAGAAATAGTTGTTCAAGTTACAAAATTAAAGCATACAAAATGTACATTGAAACAATGAGACTGAAAACAGTTCTGTTCAATGATCCAACAAAACCTTAGTAATATGGTTATCTATCTTACACACTTAAATATGCGTGCAGTTATATCCTTTAGAGCACTTTATTTTCCTCTCTTTCTTACAATAACAATTACAAATTTTGGGTTTTATTACTCCCACAGTTCTTATTACGTTTTTTTAATAGAATAAAACCAAATGTGACAAAAAAAAAAAAAACAGAGTTACTCAAAACAAGGATGGACATAGTACATGATGTAAAAGCAGAATACAAGGTGATCAAGAGTGATTACCATAATGCCTCTTGCTATCTTAAAAAAATTGCCCATATTATCAGGTATAATAAAAATGAACAAAATAATAAAGAACCAATAAAACTATATATAATATCCTGCTTTTTTATTTTCAGTTAATTAAAAAAGAGAGATTGAGATAAAAGAGGACATAACAACATAACAACACAGATCATGACAGAACAATTTAAGAAACATAGTGTTTCATCACAAGATAAGTCAACATAACACTAGTTACCATAGTGTCTCTTTCCTTGAAATATTTGAGTATAACTTTGTAAACTATAGCATCAAATATATCAAGGCAGTGTAAAACCATTCAAGAGAATGAAAGTATTACAGGGTATTTAGGACTAACAGAAAACAAACAATGGTTTCTCTATTATCTCCTTGTCTATAAAATTTTTTGTTTATACTATCACATATAGTAAAATCCAAAAAGATACAAAATGATAAAACCGATGGAGACAGAAGAACAAAAACTTGATGGGACTTCAAAACAAGAAGATATTAAATGAGCACTAGCTATTATGATGTCTTGTTTTCTTCAAAATATCTGTTCATACCATTATAGATAAAACAATCAAACAACCCAGAATAAAACTATTCCAATTAATGAATGAAAACATTATAAGGCTTCAAAGCAATATAATAGGGAATCATGATTACCTCATACTTGTATGTATTCTTACCATTTCTTACACTACGGAAACTATTTGGTATTTATACATGTGAGTTTGATTTATTTCACTTATGAGAATGGTCTCAAGCTGCACTCATTTATTTATATCTCAATGTGATCATTCTTTATAGCTGAGTAGTACCCCATTGTATAAAAATAACACAACTTTTTTTATCCATTCCTCAGTTGATGGACACTTAGGTTGTTTCCAAGATCTGGCTATTACAAATTGTGGTGCTATAAACATGTGTGCACATATATCACTGTGGTAGGACGCTTTCAGTTCTTCTAGGAATATGCCTAGCAGTGGAATAGCTGGAACAAATGGGGCTTCCAATCCCAGCTTTTGGAAAAATCTCCAGACTGACCTCCACAATGGTGCACCAGTCCACACACTCACCAACAGAGCAAGAGAGTTCCTTTTTCCCCACAGCTCTTCAGCATTGTTGTTGGCAGTTTTCTTTATCCTGGCCATTCTTTCAGGAGTGAGATGGAATTTCAGTATGGTTTTAATTTGCATTTCTCTAATGACTAATGATGAACATTTTTTCATGTATTTATTTGCCATTTGTATTTCTTCATCTGAGAATTGTGTATTTATCTCAGATGCCCATTTTTTGGATTGGATCTTTGAATTTTGGGGGTCTGATTTTTTAAAAATTCTTTATATGTTTTAGACAGAAGTCCTTTGTCTGAGGGACAGTTTCACTAAAGTTTTTTCCCAGTTTGTGGGTTTTCTTTTTACTATGCTGGAGATTTCTTTTGACATGCAGAAACTTTTTAATAAGAGATAGTCCCAGGTATTGATTCTGGGAAGTATTTCCCGTGCAGTTGGATTCCTGTTCATGATTTCTCTACCTACCCCTTTGTCTTCAAGGTTTTATCCAATTTGTCTTCCAATAGATTTAGTGTTTCTATTTTAATTTTCAGATTTTTGATGCATTTGATTTTAATTTAGTATATGGTGATAGACATGGATCTAGTTTTAGTTTTTGGCATATGGAGAGCCAGGTTTTCCAAAACATTTATTAAAGAGACAGTCCTTCCAATGAAAATGTTTGGCTCCTTATCAAAGATAAGGTGGTTGAATGTGTTTGTAGTTGTGGTTGTATCTTCTAATCTATTCCATTGATGTTCAGCTCTGTTTTGATTTCAATACCATGTTGATTTTACTATGGTTGCTTTATAGTATAACTCCAAGTCAGGGAGTGTGATGCCTCCTGTCTTGCCTTTGATGCTTAGAACTGTCTTTGCTATGCTAGGTCTCTTCTCACTCCAGATGATTTTTAAAGAATGATTTCTCGAGATCTATGAGGTATGTTGATGGTATTTTTATTGGGATTGCATTGAATCTGTATAAGAGTTTTGGGAGAATGGCCATTTTCACAATATTCTTCCTATCCTTGAGCAGGGGATGTCTTTCCACTTTCTGAGATCCTCTTCAATTTTTTTGAGTGTACTATAACTTTCCCTGTATAGATCTTTCACTTCTTTTGTGAGAGTAATTCCTAAATATTTCATTTTTTTTGGTTGCTAGTGCGAAGGGTGTGGCTTCTCTTATTTCTCTGTCAGTAATTTTGTTGTCAGTGTATAGGAATGCTATTGATTTTTGAGCATTGATTTTGTATCCAGCTATATTACTGAATTTATTTATTATATCTAAGAGTCTTTCAATGGAGTTTTGGGTCTTCTATGTAGAGTATCATGTCATCTGAAATAATGATAGTTTAGTTTCTTCTTTTCCTATCTTTACCTCTTTTACTTCTCTCTTGTCTAATTGCTTTGGCTAGTATTGCTAGTACTATATTAAATAGAAGCAGTAATAAGGGACATCCTTGTCTTGTGCCTGATTTTAAAGTAAAGGCCTTCGAATTTTGGCCATTTAGTAGGATACTGGCTGTTGCTTTATCATAGATGGCTTTTATTATATTGAGATAAAGACCATCTATTCCAATTTTTGTAAGGTTCTTATCATAAATGAATATTGGACCTTATCAAAAGCTTTTTCTCTTTCTATAGGAATGATCATGTGATTGTTACTTTTGACTTTATTTATATAGTGGATTACATTTATTGATTTACATATGTTGAACCATCCTTGCATTCCTGGGATGAATCCCACTTTGTCATGGTGTATAACCTTGATGATTTGCTGCATCCTATTTGCCAGTATTTTACTGAGGATTTTTGCATCTGTGTTCATTAGGGAGACTGGCCGGTAATTCTCTTTTTTAGTTGAGTCTTTCTCAGGTTTTGGTATGAGAGTAATATTTGCTTCCAAGAATGACTTAGGAAGGATTCCCTTTCAGTTTCATTGAAGAGTTTGAAGAGTGTCAGCATTAAGTCTTCTTTGTATTTCTTGTAGAATCCACAGTGAATCCGTCTGAGCCAGGCTCTTCTTTGTAAGTGAGGACTTAATTACATTGTCAATTTCATTAATAGAAATTGGGTTATTCAGCAGTTTTACATCATCTTGACCTAGCTTTGGTACTGAAGTATGTTTCTAGGAATCTGTCTATTTCTTCTATGTTATCAAACCTTTGAGAGTAGAGGTCTTTGAAATAGATGTTGATGATCTTCTTTATTTCTAAGAAGCCTGTAGTGATTTCACGTTTTTGATTCCTTATTGCACAAATTTGAGCATTTTATTTCCTTTTTAAAATAAGGTTTTCCAGCGTCTTATCAATTTTATTTATTCTTTCAAAGAACCAACTCTTTGATTCATTGTTTCTTTGGATTGTTTTTGTAGTTTCTATTGCATTAATTTCTGCTCTGATTTTTATAATTTCCTCCCTTCTTTTGGCTTTGGGCTTGACTTGCTCTTCTTTTTCTAGATGTCTGAGGAGCTGCATCAGTTTGTTTATTTGTATTCATTCTGTTTTCCAGATTTGGGAACTCAGAGCAATAAATTTTCCTCTGAGGACTGCTTTCATTGTATCCCACAGATTCTGGTAAGTTGTATTTGTGTTTTCATTTGCTTGTATGTATTGTTTAATTTCTTCTTTAATTTCCCCTGTGACCCATTGATTACTGAAGAGTGTGTTATTCAGTTTGCCTGTGTTTGTGGGTTTTTTTGCAGTATTTTTTATTTATCAATCTCTAATTTCATGGTGCTATCATCTGATAACATGCATGGAATAATTTCCACTCTTTTGCATTTATTTAGATATGTTCTGTGGGCTAGTATATGGTGTATTTTGGGGAATGTCCCGTGTAAGACTAAGAAGAATGTTTATTCTGATGTTGTTTCATGGAACACTTTGTATATGTCTATCAAGTGCATTTGTTCACAGTTGTGATTCAGTTCTGTTATTTCTTTGCTGATTTTCTGTCTGGTTGATCTGTCCCGTGGTGTCAATGGTCTGTTAAGGTCTCCTGTTATAATTGTGTTACTGCTAATTTGGTTTTTCATTTCTGTTAATACTTGCTTTATATAACTAGGTGCTCTGGAATTTGGTGCATATATATTTAAGATTGTTATCTCTTCCTCTTGAAATTTTCTGATAACCAGTATGTAATGACCTTCTTTATCTCTTCTGATCATTGGTTTAAAGTTCACATTGTCTGCAAACAGAATAGCTACCCCTGCTTTTTTTGGGTTCCTATTGCATGAAGTATTGTTTTCCATCCTTTGACTTTCAGTCTGTGAGTATCCTTTTGAATTAGGTGGGTTTCTGTAGACAGTATATGGTTGGATGTTGTTTCTGGATCCATTCTGCCAGTCTGTTTCTTTTAATTGGTGCATTGAGACCATTTACATTAATGGTTATAACTGTTATATGTTTGTTTATTGTTGACATGTTATCTTAATGGTGTTGCATCTTTATCTTTGTGTTTTGTTTAATTGTCTGCTTTGCTTGGTGTTTTTTTCCTAAATGTATCTAAACTGTCTTTCAGTATTCTTTGCAGGGTTGTCTTGGTGATCATGAGGTTCTTCAGCTGTTTTTGTCATGGAAGTATCTTATTTCTCCATCGATTTTGAAGGACAATTTTGCAGGGTACACCAGTCTAGGTTGTAAATCATTTTCCTTTAGGATCTGAAATACTTCACTCCATGCTCTTCTTGACTTCATTGTTTGTGATGAGAAGTCTACAGTGATTCTGATAGATTTTCTTTTATAGGTGATCTGTCTTTTCTCTCTGACAGCTTTTATTATTCTATTCTTATGTTGAATTTCTGGGTTGTTGATTGTTATATGTCTCGGTGAAGTTTTACTTTGGTTATGGCTATTTGGAGTTGTATATGCTTCACTGATCCTGATGTCAGTTACCATTCTCATGTTTGGGAAATTTTCAACTATTACTGCTCTAAATATCCTCTTGACATCCTTTATGTTGTCCCCTTCTTTTTCCTTTATCCCTATCAATCATATGTTGTTTTTCTTTGAGCTGTTGAAGCTGTTGAATTGTTATTTCCTGATTCCTTGTTATTTTTAAAAGATCCTTCCTTTCCTGCTCACTAGCTGCAGTCTTGTCTTCGAGGTCTGAAATTCTAACTTCACTTTCATTGAGGTGGTTTTTACAACTTTCAATGGAATTCTTGATTTCCTGGATATCTCTGCATCTGCTTTATGTATCTGCTTTTTTCTTATATTTTTCATCCAGGGATTCTACCTTTTGTTTATTTCCTCCAATTTTTTAACTGTGTCTTCTTTAGATATGTTCAGCATCTCTTTTATTTCTTTTATCATTTCTTTTCCTTGGGAGATTATTTCTAGTTTCAATTCCTTTAAAGCTTCCTGGAGTTGCTTCTTTATTTCAATTGCTATTATGTCAGGTATTTCAGGTGTATGGCATATATTTCATAGCTCCCAATGTTTCATGGGATGGGCTGGAGTTGTGAGATTGTATTTTGGTCTTTTGTTTTGTCATTGTCCTATATTTCTGTGTTTCAAGTGTTATTCCAAGGCTTCCCCAGGGCCTGTCAGAAATCCTTTTCTATGCCCTCAGCTCCTGGAACTGTGGCCGCCCAGTTCCCAAGATTGAGAGAGGGTCATTGGGGATAAGGCAGGCAGGCCCCAGCCCTATGGTTCAGGTTGAGTGTGGCAGGAAGCTGTTAAGTTCCTTGGCTGCTGGGAGCAATGATCCCAAACTCCCTGGTTCCAGCTGGTGCAGGGACACTCACTTTAGGCTGCCCAGTTTCCAGAATTTAGGACACTAGCAGTCCCAAAACCCCAGAGTCTGCCAAGCAGGGCATGAAGTGGGGCAATTGGTGTAGGTGGCCTCAAGACCCACTGAGCTGGTCCAGTGCAGCAGGAAGCTGTGAAGTTCCCTGGCCAGGGCTGAAGGCAGGATCTCAAACTCCCAAAGCTCGGGGGATGGTGTAGGGATACTCACTGCAGGCTGCCCAGCCTCTGGAACTGAGGGCTCCAGCAGGCCCAGGACCCCAGAGTCCACCAAGCATGGGAGGAAGCGGGGAAGTTGGTGCAGGCAGGCTCAAGACCCACTGAGCTCTATATACTGTTTTTATTCAAGTTATATGGCTTTGAGATAGTTTGTTATGTAACAATAGATAACTGAGACATAATCTTTTTAAAAATTGTGGTAAAAAACATAAAATTTAGCATCAGGGGCCAGGGATTTAGCTCAGTGGTGTAAGCGCCTGTCTTGCAAGCATGCAGTTATGAGTTTGATCCTCGGTACAAAAATAATTCAGCATCTGAACTGTTTTTAATTGTACAGTTTGGTATCTCTAGAACTTTTTCATCCTGTAGAATTAAAACTTTACATGCATCAAATCAGTGATGGCCAACCTTTTGGGTACCAGGGCCTGGTACCCAGGATATTTTTTTTCCACAGATTGAGTAGGGGTCATCTTCAGAATGATTCACATACATTGCATTTATTGTGTACTTAATATATATTATTATTATACCATACATTTTATTTCTATTACTGATTCTTATAAGGCAGACACAACCTAGATACCTCACATGCACAGTTCACATATGATTTGTGCTCCTATAAGAATCTAATGCTGCCCCTGATCTGATAGGAGGCAGAACTCAATGGCAATGCAAGTGATGGAGAGCAGCTATGAAGACATATGAAGCTTCACTTGCTTACCTTCCACTCACATTTTGCTGTTCAGTTTGGTCCCTAACATGCCATATACTGTCCTGAGGTTTGAGGATCTCTGCTTTAAACAAATCTTCTTTACCTTCTCCCCCAGTCCATCTCCCAGTAGCTACCATTCTGGCTTCTCTGTCCATGACTGCTTTAGATATCTCATATAAGTGGAATCATGTACTGTTTGTCCTTTTGTGATTAATTTTTAATTAGCATAAGGTCTTCGAGGTTCATCCACATAATAGCATGTGATTGGATTCTTTTCTTTTTCTTTTCTAGGACTGAATAATATGAGGATCGGCCTCTACCTGCTGGATGCCAACACTGGAATGCCCTTTCCTCTCAGTGTGGGCAGAGAGAGAGCCAGAGGATCTTCCTCTGCCTGCCAGATGCCACCACCAGAAGGCCCTTTCTTTCACGTGCCCAGCATGAGCAAAGAGAGCCAAAAGAGCCACCTCTGCCTGCTGTGCACTGCCACCTAAAGGCCGCAGCCTGCAGGTCACCAATGTGGGTAGAGAGAACCAACAGATCCAACTTCACCTTCAGGGAGTTTCCACCAGAAGGCTCCTTCCTACAGGCAGCCAGTAGACACATAGCCTGGTAAGCCCTTTGCATCTGTAGGTCACCATTTGAGGCCCTTGGTTCCCTCAGACAGCCATCATCCAATAGCAGAATCAGACAAACATACCTTTATATATCTGCCATCATTGTGGGAGTGCCAGTGTAGACACAAAGGCTGAGAGAAGCAGCCCCACCTGTATGCAACCCTGATCATCAGCAAAGCTCCAGTGTAGCTGCATAGCTCTGGAGAAGCCTGCTTCACACTATGCTACCTCCCTATAAATCTGGAATTAGAGGAACCCAAGTACCTGTCTCATCCACCTACACTGCCTAGGTGTAGCCAAGGCAGAAAGCGCCTGGGGCCCCACAACTAGCTTGTTGGGAGGAACTCAGGAGAATGTCAAGATGAAGGAGTAAAAGGGAAACTCAGCTAGTCCACACACAGTAATTCTGGGAGATACATTCATGGAAGAGAACAGAAGTCACACACCTGGAATCTCTGAGAGGCTACCAATAGGAAACAATTTCAAGAGATTGTAAAAGCAGTCAAATCAGAAATAATGTCTCAGGTAAAAGAAGAAATCACAAACATACTGAAAGAATTGTTCAGCAGATCTAAAGAAGATGTAGACAAAAAAGACGAGCATAGGAAAATGATGGAAACCTTGAATGAGTGTAGAAAAGAATTACAATTTATGAAACAGATTGGAAGAGAGATCCAGAAAATTAAAAACTCAATTGAAAGCTGGCAAAACTGCTTGAAAGAGATGAAGATAGACTTTCAAACCTTGAAGACAGAATTGTAGCTAGTGATCGTGAAAGGAAAGAACTCTTAAAAATAACACAGAATCAGGAAATAACAACAGTTGCAAGATGGTGCAAGGAAGCATAATTTAAGAATGATAGGTGTCGGTGAAGAAGCAGGGGTCAAAACAAAGGAAATTCATAGAAGTAATAGAAGAAAACTTTCCAAACATGGGAAACGGATCTGGCATGCAGATAAGTGAGGCATATAGGACTTCAACTAGCCATATGAAAGTAAATCTACAAAGTAAATCAAGATCCCAGAAATTCAGCACAAGAACAGAATATTAAAAGCTGTCAGAAAAAGACACAGATTGCCTATAAAGGAAAACCAATCCGAATCACAGCAGACTTATGAACACAAATCATCAAATCAAGAAGAGTTTGGAGTGAAGTGTTTCAAACTCTGAAAGAAAGCAACCTCCAACCCAGATTGATCTACCCAGAAAAGCTCTCTTTCAAAATAAGATACTTCCATTGTAAAGAACAACTGAAGGAATTCATGACTACCAAACCAACACTACAGAGAGTGCTAAAGGATATTCTAGAGAGAGATAAAGATGAACATGGTTTCAGGAACAGCAGTAGAGGAGGATTGCCAAATAAGACAGGCAATTGAATGAAGGGGAAAAGTGGAGGCCCAGCAACAGGAGGATAGCAGGGTAGAGACAAACCAATGTGTGCTGTTTGTAACCATTAATGTAGATGGCCACAGGTTAGCAATAAAAAGAAGCACAGGGATAGTGGATCAAGAAGCAAGATCCATCAATATATTGTATACAAGAAACATACCTAATTGGAAAGGATATTCATAGACTGAAAATTAAAGGAGAGAAAACAATTGTTCTATGTGATATGAGACAAAAAAAAAAAGCAAGAGTAACTTGCCCACCAACTACAGAATGGATAAGAAAGATACGGTATTTTCATGAAGTGGAAAGCTACCAGGCTATAAAATAGTGCTGTGTTGCTTGCATTGTCCATTTCTGATTTGATTTGTTCTGTTCTCTGTTTTCTTCTCTTTAAAGTAAAATAAAATAAAATAATTCACAAGTAAGATTGAATAATTTACAGTAATGAATAAAAAGAACAGGAAAAAGAGAAAAAACAGGGGAAATGTATTTATTGTGGCATTCTTTCCTTTATTGTAGTATCATTCTTTCCTTTAAAAGAAAATCAGAAGTATCTTCTACATCACATTATCACATTGGAAAGACATTGAATTATTCTCTTTTCATTATACTTCATTATGAAACCAATGTAGTTTATGTTTCATTTAACACTCTAGATATTTAACATATTAGAAAGTTGGAATTGAAAGAGAAGCTAGAGATTACTTTTCTTAGAAGTGTAATTTGGCAGGTTAAAAAGCAGAAACCTCAGAGGCTAGCTAACTTAATGGGGAAGTTGAACTGTTGGCAGTAGAGTTCAGAAATCTGAGCCATCTGTGAAGTTTGAGAAACTGCATTCAGCTGGGAGCTCAGTTGGACCTTGAGTGTCCAACATGCTGTCCTTTCCTGTATGACCCCTTTACATGTGGTGTCTTATGATTCAACAGTCTAGTCTGCATTTTTTAGCAGCATGGTGATGCATAAATCTTAGGAGGTTTTGAAACTTCTTTGCTACTTTGTCCTGTTGGTCCATTTTCAATGAAGAATAATCTAAAGGTTCAAGCTCCAGCATCCAACCAGTTATCAAACTGCTTTTAGAATCCTTGATAATTGCTTACTGGGAAGTTGTATGATCAAGGCTGTTTTGAATGAATGCATGGAGGAAATTTGGCACAAAATAAGAATAAGAAAAATGCACTCACAACTTAATAGATTTTTTCATCAATCCATAAAAGTATATGAAAAGCAATAGACTAAATACCAAGTTAATTCTTTCTCTTGTTGGATGGTAACAAACTCCCATTGTGGAAATCATGCATCCTTCATCCATCTAGTGCTACTACATCCCAGGAAACAGAAACAGAGGAGAACAAGATGGACATAGAGCTTGCGCTTATGTCGGTTTGGATCATTATTGTGAAGGCAGATAAACACAAGTGAACAGACCAAGTGACTATAAAGTAGGATAATTGTTATGAAATAAAGAGTGGATACTATTACTGAGAAGTTTGTACCTTATATCGAGTGGTCAAACCAAATATGTTTGATTGAGTGGTTTCTAGCATAGATTTAAACAAAAAATAAGCTACACCCAGTGTGGAGGAAGCTAATATTAAGTGGAAGAAAAAGTACGTGAGGACTATAAGATGAGAATAAACTTGGCAGGCCAGTTAAAAACATGCCTCTGTCTTTCATTAGGTATGTCCCCTCCTGGTGAGTTTCTTAACCTTTTGTGCCTCACTTTGCTTATGTATCAATAGTGTACTACATAGAATTGAGAGGGAGAAGAGGTTGTATCTTACATAGGTAGGACTTTATATACCATAGGTTATATATTACATAGAACAGGGAATTGGAGATTTTAATCTCCTAAAGAGTAATGAGAAGATGCTCAAGGACTTTTAGGAGAATAATATTTGCTTTATATTTGGGAGATCATTTTTTCCTTCTTATTCTTTATAGTAAAGAATAGAAAGAGGCAAGAATAGTAGGTAGATTTGGACACTCCATTGACAAGATGTGTCAATAGCTAGTAGCTACAGGAGAGAAGCAAGACAACCATAATCACTGCTAGGTTTCTAGATTTAACAACTGGATGAATGTGGTTTAGGGATCGTGGGGCCAGATATCCTAGTCTGGGTCCTCTAGGGTGCCTCAGACCTATACCTTGTGTCCCAGATTGCACTCTTAAAACTCTAGTAATTGTTTAATTCTTTTTAATATATTAAAAATAAATAATACTTTGATATTACTCACAGTGGTCCATCATCCTGCTGGTGATAGTAGGAGGTGGAGAATGTCATAGTCTTATTTATGCTGCTAAAAATCATACATAAAAAGTAACTATTTTTAATTAACAAAAATTTATTCCTTACAGTTTTACAGCTGGGAGGTTCAAGACCAAGAATTTGGTATCTGCTAATGGACTTTTTCTTATCAATATCCTATAACGGAGGGTGGAAGGATCAAGAAACAGTAGGAGAATAGAGTGTATTGGCATATTCCTGTCATTCCAGCACTGGGAGACTGAGGCAGGTGAGCTGAAAGTTCCAGCCCAGCCTGAGCAACTTGGGACTTAGTGAAATTCTGGCTCAAAATAAAAAAGCAATGAATGACTAGGGATATAGCTCAGGTCAAAGGCTCTGGGTTGAATTTCCAGTACCAAAATTGGGGGACAAAATAGGGAGAAGCAAACTCATCCTTTTATAAGAAACTCATTATTCATTTCATTTTAAATCACCTCTTAGAGGTTCTACCTCTTAATACTGTGACAATGAAAATTAATTTTCAATGTGAGTTTGGGAAAGACACATTTGAACTATAGCATGGCGTCTTTGAGGTGACTGGGTAGTTCACGAGTGTAGAATTGTCTGGATAGGGACTGTGCCTTTAGAAAAGAGATCACAGAGAGATCCTGGCTCTGCTGCCATGTGAGGGCCCAGCAGGAAAGCCTGATGGTGAATCCTTTCCAAACCTTGAACTTACATTGATCTTGAGGTTTCCAGTCTCCAAAACTAAGGGAAATAATTTTCTGTTTTTTTATTGGTCACTCAACTTGTATTTTTTTAGTTGTAGCTCAAACAGACTAAGACACTAACTTCTTACCTGAAAGATTTCCTACCATTATTGGTGCCTGAATTTTTATCTTCTGAGGCTAAATTCCATATCCATCAAAATTCCTTTGCCCACACTTTTGAGACCAAAGAACATTTGCATGCTTAGATAAGGTTTAGAAGTTGCTACAGGTGAATATTCTCCTTACCTGGAGAATCTGAGTGTTTTGATTTCATGTTATTTATAGTTGACAAATATAAGCAACACTGCTTCTAGTGAAGGATATTTGGCATAGCATGCAGGCCCAGAGCCTATGATCCATGATGGCCCGAGCTCTTGCAGGAAAGCAGGTGCATTTGCAGGTAAGCAAGATAAGGTTGGAGAAGGGCCAGAATTGTGACTTTCATGTTATGTTATCTGTAAAGCTTAAAGCACAGAGTTATTTTCCTCAAGGAAAAATGTTGTCAAAATAGTACAAATATAGGGGCTGGGGATTTAGCTCAGCGGCATAAGCACCTGCCTTGCAAGCAGGCATTTTGAGTTCCATCCCCAGTACTCATAAAAAGGAAAAAGACAAAAAAAAAAAGAAAGAAAAAAAATAGTACAAATATAACTGACACCATATGACGGAGTATTTATTTTCTTGTTAAGCAAATACTATTCACTTGCATATAAGTATCTATTGTTTTGTATTTTAATGTGAACAAGGGTATAGCTAAGCTAACTTTAAAAAAAATAAGGCTGATATAGTTTTTTTGCATCTGTCTGCATTAAGAAAATTTAAATTTCACAAAATTCTTAATTTAATTGCAAATTTCAGTAGGAAGTTCAAAATAAAATTCTTTATGATTGGGATGATGATTTATCTTTTGGCTTATTTATTCAGTTGAAGTGTAGTACAGAGTAAGTGATCCATATTATCAAATAATAATAAGCAGTATTTCAGGGAGGTAGCATTACATAAAGGGCATGAAACAAACATGGATGATTGTTCTTAAACTTCATCACATTTTTACATACTGTATTATGCTAGATGTAGATTTTCCATGATACCTTTTGACTAAATCAAAACCTAAGTTTGGATATTTGGTTTACTACTAAATTTGAGCTGATTATTTACATTAAACTAACAAGTGAGCAATTAATTATCTTTTATTGGTTTCAATTCTTACTAAATTTATTTTATTTTATTGAATTTCATAACAAGACAATAGGAGAAAAGCAATAGTTAGTATATTGCATATTGTCATCTTCAAAGTGGTTACACAGAGTATAAGATATAGGTATAAAAATTTCTACAGTTGATATTAGTATGAGCTTTCCTTTTCAGCCTCCTAGTTTCTTTGTCCTTTTAAACAATTTCTTCCCATTTCACAATATCTTTTGTATATTCTAGACCAATCATAATAGTTTTATTTTGACCTTACTCTTTCAATTTCTCACGCCAGAGAGACAAAACAATGTTTATGCGAGATGTGAGTCTGATTTATTTCACTTATGAACATGGTCTCAAATTGCATCCATTTACCTATAAAGGTCTACCTATAAAAGTCTCAGGGTGCTAAATTTTGATAAACTGCTTCACAAATCTTGTTATTCTCTGAGCTCTTTCCATATATATATATATATATATATATATATATATATATATGATTCTTTTTTTATTTTGAAGGTAGTAAAATACAACAGAACAAGACAGAACAAAGTCAATCGAGACAATGCAGTGAAATTGGTACAAAACTTCACAGCAGGTTACTGGGATACCATAGTATATCTCATTATCTTCACAATAGTTGTCCTTTCAATCAAGTATAGCAAAATCAAACCAAATATAGAATATCATAAAACCTATCAAAACAGAGTATTGAATAGAGCAATCCAATTAATCATAACAAAACAATGTGTATATATATATGGTTTACATGTATTATTTCATATATATGTATATTATAGCTTTTTAATTCTTGAAAAGATTTATTTATTGAGGTATAATTTATATAATATAGCAAAGGCATGCACAACTTAAAGTACTATGGTAGACAGTTTACTCCCAAAGATGTCCACATCCCAAACTGCAACCTATAAATATGCTACATTGATTGATGAAAAGAATTTTTCATATGTGCTTATTTGAAAGACCTTAACATGTGGAGATGATTCTGGATTACTTTCATGTGGACACATGTGGTTACAAATGTTCTTAAAAGAAGTGGAGACAATATGAAAACTCCACTTCTGTTACAGGCTTTGAATATGGAGGAAGGAGGTCATGAATCAAGAGATGTGAGTGACTTCTGGACTTTGGATAAAGCAAGAAAATACACTCTCTCCTAAAGCTGTCAGAAAGGAATACTATCTTGCTAAATCCCTTATTCTAGCCCAAGAAGGCCTGTGTTATTTCTCAAGCCTACAGAACAGTGAAAAAATAAATTTTTATTGCTTTAAGCAAGTAAGTTTGTGGTAATTTGTTATGACAACAAAAGAAACCAAATGCAATAGCTAGATATATTTGTATACATGTATAAATCTGTATGACCATTATCAAAACAAGATATAGGACATTTCTACTGTCCTAGAAAATTGTGTTATTCCTTTTCTCAGTCAATAGCCCCATCAGAAGTAACTACCAATCTAACTTTTACCTTAATTGATTAATTTTGTATATCTTGTTCTTATAGATACAATCATACAATATACTCTTTTTTTTGGCTTCTTTTTTTAAACACAATTTTGTGACGTTCATCTGTGAATACCATTTGATTTTATTGCTATGTGGTATTCCATTGTACAAATATATAGTAATTCATTCATTTACTCTTTTTTATTTCTAGTTTTCACCTCTTAATAAGAATATTCAGAACATTCCTATATATGTTTTATGGACATATGCACTTATTTTTCTTGAAAATGTACTAGCAGTAGAACTACTGGCCATAGATAGGTGTATAACTCTAGTAAAAATGGCCAACAGTTCTCCTAAGTGGCTATACTATTGCAATATATTTTTGCAAAAATTTGAAGCAGATGTACAAAATCGTTTTGGAGGGACATATAAAAATGCTAGGCTGTAGAAGACCACCTGGATGGCTCTCCTTGAATACAGAGCAGTTGCCTATATTTTGGCTGAACCTGGCCCTATGTCCATGTATTGATATGTACAGAGCTGGCTAAGCTATTTTCTTTTCCCTTCAATTGGCTCTAAGCAATGCAATCAGGGCCACCTGAAGTACTGATGTGTAGTCTTTGAAGCCAGACAATAGTCGCTGTTTCCCTGCCTTAGTGTCTCCTAAAATGGTTGAGCCCAGAGTGATACATAGCCAGTGCTCCAGGGCTGTCAAATGGATCAAGCCACAAGATAAGAGTCTGTGACTTCCCAGGGCAGAAAAGATTTGCACAACAGAACCAAAACATTGCTACCTAAACATTAAATGCTACCTTAAGTGTGTGATATAGATTGATCTTTCTGCATATCCTTCTCTCTGCATATTGCAGAGATGATTTCTGGCCTCCTAGCTAGCCCCAGCTCACAGTACTCACATAATTCCAGCATTTCTGACAGTCATTTGTCCTCCACCCACTCTCTTCTTCATGAATTAATAAATTCTGGGTGAGGCCCAGGATCAAGGCCTTTGTTCTGACAAATCTTCACCCCCTTGGCCACCCATAATTATAAATGTATCTTAGTGTCTTTATTCTTGTCTTGAGTTGCACTGGAAGTGGTCAATTAGAATTAACTTGCTGAAATTCCAATAACGTTTCCATGGGATTACAAATATAAACTTCCCAGACCGTGACGAGAAAAGGGACATGTATAACAGACTTCCTTTTTCTCATAGTTATTGATGAAGAGTACATAGTTTTTTGCTTTGCTTGTTTTTGTTGTTTTGTTTTGTTTTTGCACCACATTGTTTAGAGCTCAGGACTAAGTATATGGAAGCAAAGGCAGAGTTAGCTGGAAAGGGAGCCAGAACTCTGTGCTTTAGACTTTAACCTGCCACTTCAAACAGAGGAGTATTCATCAGAATCAAAACTGATAGATAATGTGAAAACTAACAGCACTAAAAGTATGAATCATTATTTGGGAAAAAATTGAATGGCAGGTGTGAAAAAAAAACAAAGAAGCAAAGAAAAAATACAGAAAGAATAAGGGTTGGGATTCTGCAAAATTATTTTGCAGCGTAGAATAAAAAGGAAATGGTGGTCTCCAGAGTCAGATGCTACATCTTAGTGTCCCGGTAGAAATCCCAGCACCACCTTTTGGAGACACCGAGAAAGCATCTACTTTTCGAAAATGTACCCATTCATGAAGACGTTGGTGCTCCCTCCTTCCACTATACTTCCCGTCTTATTTTTCTGTTGAGGATGAGGTGAAAAACAAAATTGATCATCACAATTTACAGCTTCTGGAATTACAGATTTACATCCTCACAAAAAATTGTTGCTAATTTCAGAATCAATACTTGCTGCACTTTTACGTCATTTATAAATAAATGCAGAATAGTAGCCAAAAATCAAGCTGCTCAAGTACAAGTCCTGTGTTCTTAGCTGAGGCTGAATATGCTGATGTTCTGCTTTCTCCTTTCTCTTGCCACCATCCTTCCTCTCTTCTTTCTTTTTTTTTTTGCTATATGAATTCATTCATTTAAATTTTCATTAACTTCTCTCAGCAAGGTGTCTAGTGTTTATTGCTTATATTTTTCCTAAAATTTTATGTTGACAAAAATTGTATAGGTTTATGGAGTACAACATGATGTTTAGATACACAGTACGCGTTCACTGGGGAATGCCCAAGGCATACTAAATGCACTGCCTTATATACACATCAATTTTTTTTGTGTGTACATGGTAACAATACTTAACTCTCATGTTATAAAACAAGTATCTATTGGTGTCATGGTTTCCACTTTTTTCTTTTCTAGTAGTGATTTTGCTGTTTAAAATGTCCTCAGTTCTTGAACTGAAGTGTTGTCTAGTGTTGCCAAACGCAGCAAGGCTGCCACATGTCTTTTGGAGAAAATATATTTGATAAGCTTCTTTTGACAAGAGTTAGAGAGCTTCTGTCTATGAGTTCAATGTTAGAAAGTCCCAAATATATTAAATAAAGCATCTTTAAACAGAAATGCACAAAGCAAGCTTATAGGTAGATTAATGGACATGTTGTTGAGACAAAGACCCTAGCCCTCAGTTTTCCCCAAATGATTATTCAAAATTCACTAGTACAGTGTTTGTAGTGACTTTATAGAACATAACCACCTTAGATAATGAGAATCAGTTGTCTACAGAACACAGTTCCTTTGTTCCACTGACATTTCTGAGAAATTCCCATTGAAAACGTACAGCCAACAAACAGGATATCAGGAAGATAATGCAGAGTTCCTAGTGATCTCCTAAGTTAGCTGCTCTAGTTTATAGTTGAATATCATTCATATTGGCTATCTAGATCTCTTTTAGTTTCCAAACATATAGCTTACTCATATATCTGTTTTTCCTGCCTAAAATATGTATGAGTTTTGGCAGTGTTCACAGAATCATAGAATGTCAGTGGTGAGAAGACTCTAATGTAGCAATCTAAATTCTTTTATAGACAAGAAATTTTAGGCCCAGCTAGGTGGAAAAATTGCTTTGATTTGGAGTCCTATTCATTTTGATACCTCCAATTTAACAAATATGAGATAATCTGAAGAAAGAAGACAATGACAATAAAATACATGGCACTTGTTTAAAAATATATAGTCCCAGGACTGAAGGAGCCTGAGGCAGGAGGATCATAAGTTTAAGTCCCATCTGGAAAATTTAGTGAGCCCCTATCTCAAAATGAATAAACAAGACTATATGGATGTATCTCAGTGGAAGAACACTCTGGATTTTGATCCTCAGTACTGCCAAAAATATCAATATGTTAGGAATAACTTTTATATTTTCAGCATTGTATGGTCTTAGTGTTGGCCCATAAGTAGAGGATTAGCTTCTCTGATAGTTTAGACCTCTGTTATTACAAACCAGTTCCAAGAGACATTAGCAATGACACACTGCAGAGAAATTTTTCAGCCAGAAGGTTGTCAAGTCACTATGTCTCTGTGAAGTGGAATGTTTTGCCTTTTTTAACTTTAAAGAGAAAAAAGCAAAAAACAGATAAATCAAGACGCAAACAAACCTAAAAAGCAACAACAACAAAAGCAAAAAGAACAACAACAAAAACCCCAGCTACATAGGTTTTTAAAACAAGATGACAGGAATTAACAATTGCTGTGTTACTGCACATTGTTATCTTCAAAATAGTTGCTCAAGTTATCAGACATAGGAACAAAACAAAACAGTAAAATGAAACAAAACACTGGATTTCCAAAATAAGACAGGATTGTTTCCAAGATTTAGCTATTACAAATTGTGCTGCTTTAAACATGGGTGCACATATATCACAGTGGTATAATGTTTTCAATTCTTCTGGAAAAATATCCAGAAGAGGAATAGCTGAATTAAATGGGCCCACTAAGCCTAGTTTTTTGAATAATTTTCACACTGATTTCTACAGTGGTTATACCAATGTATACTCAAATCAACAGTGGAGCAGCATTGAACAACTACTTCTGAGATAACAATATGCAATGTATTAGCTAGTGTTAATTTCCCACTATTTTTTGAAATTCTGTATCATTTCTATCATTTAGTTAAAAAAAAAAAAAAAACAAGACAGGAGGAAATCCCCCAGAGTTACCACAGTGCACACTGCCATCCTCTGGGTGCCCAGACCACAAGCCCCAGGCCTGAAAAGTCAACAAAACAATGCAAGAATCAAGCTATTCCTTTCATCTAAGTTTCTATCATCTCATCCTGAGTCCTCTGAATAACGAGTTGCTTATAGAATGGGGGATGCTCCTCTGGTTTCCCAGTCCTGTACCAGCTGGCTTGCCAGAAGGCATGCTTTGTCTTCTGGATGAGTCTCTTCCCAATGCACATGGTGGGGTGCTTTGCCTTTTTGAAGAGTCATTTTACCCAATTTAGCTACAGGAACATTTGTGAGAATGTACCGACTTCATGAGATTGAATTCTTCATCTTTTAAAATAAGCAGACATTATGAAGTCATTTATAGTATCTCCTTTATCCAGATGCTTAAGTTTTTAGTTTTATTATACATGATAAAATCATACACAGGTTTATTTTATTTTACTCTTTTTTTTTTTTTTTTTTTTTTGGTCTTTTGAGACAAGGTCTCCCTATGTAGTTTAGACTGGATTGGAGCTCATTTTGTAGCCTATACTGGTCCTGAACTTGCAACAATCCTCCTGCTTTGGCCTCCTGAGTGCTGGGATTACAGATGTGAACCATCACACTCTGCTATTTTACCCTTTTTGACTGAGAGGGTATTCATACTTGAAGATGGTACCACTAGCTTCCCCTGTCAATACCTCATAACCAACAAGCAGTTTTTCAATATAATCAATTGATTATAAATTTCACTATAGTGTTTGGAAAGTAAGGAAAAGAGTGAGGAAGAAAAAAATTTTCTTATAATTCTAAAGCTCAGAGAGGAGCACTTCAGGGCTTAGATGTCTTTTATTCTCTGTGAGTAAAATCTCACAGACATTGTTTTGTTGGTAGTCAAATAACAACAAATGGGATTATATACTTTTTTGTCTTTTTGAAAGAGGATTTCACTATGCAGTTCAGGTTGGTCTTGAATTCACTTTGTAGCCCAGATTAGCCTTGAATTTATGGCGATCCTCTTTCCTCAGTCTCCCCTGTGCTGGGATTACAGGCATGCCTCACCACACCTGACCTCTTTATATAAAACCAATATATTATGTGTATATTCTCTTGTCATGAAATGTTTTCTAACATCTATAAATTCATACTTTGAATTTACTGAACAATTCCCAATGAAAGATAGATAGATAGATAGATAGACAGATAGATATATCGCACAGTGCATATATTGAATTTTTGTTTGTTTTATTTTGCATAGCTCTGACCATCTCCTTGTGTAATGACCTTGTTAAGAAGCATGGGGGAATTTTCTTAGTATCAGCACAGGTTCTCCGAATCCATTATAATGGTAGATCTTTTGACAAGGATCACCACAGGAGAAGGAGCTTGTTCTATAGTGGTAGTTCCCTTTTATGGGCTCCAAATCTCTTTTTGAGTACACTCCCTGTTTTGACATTCTATCTTCCTTTTCTAACCACTTTCCTTCCCTCTCTAAACACTTTACCTGTTATTAAAGGCTGAATTTGCAAATCGTGATTTTCTTATGGCCGAAGTTGATATGTTGGTGGAAAAAAATTGACATTTTACAGAAAATTCATCTGACTAAAAGGAGGACATACTTTTTGAGATTATTACCCTTTTTTGAAATTTTCTTGAAGCCAAAACTCTCCAGCATATAGAAGACTTGGCTCCATTTCCTTTTAGGATATTCTTAACCGAAGTTACCAGAAGATTAAGAACATTAATCTTAGAGCGTTCCACTGTTTGATAAACAGCTGTGGCCTTCTTATGATAGTTTAAATTTACCACAAACTATATGTATTCTTAAAATTATTTCCATTCTATTTTTTAGACATGTCCAGTCTCTTTTAGTACTTTAAAAAATAGCTCAACTGAGATTTTTCTCACAAGAGAGATTCCTGTATGCTCTGTAAACAGCCATTTCTCACAAGGCACTATATTTTTATTTTCTTGTTTTTAAGCAGAATGCTAATATCACCCATATATCCTTCTCTTCATTTCCTTTATATTCATCTTCCCTGAGTTCTTGGTTGTGGAGTAAGAGCTCCCCAGAGTGACAAAATTCAAGCAGAACCTTCTGAAACCACCTTTCAATCCTAGGACAGGGTGCCTCAAAAGAGGCATAAAGAGACTGAGCTTCTCCTGAGACTGCGAGAGATACAGATCTGGTGGACTCATCATGACTCCACTTCATTACGTGTTATGGGGCCCACAGAAAGCTGGTGAATCATGGAGAATGGCTGTATATGAGAGAAAAGAAGATAATATCATTACTAGAACAGATTAAGGTAACTTCAGGTGTATAGTGGGTAGTCATGGATTTGGTAAATGCATTCTTTTGTAACCAAATAGGAAAAAAATTCATGTGGAAGAGACAGCATGAATTTATTTTATTTTGTTGCCTCATGGTAATGTCAAATCTTTTGTTCTTAGTCATAATATAGTCTGAGGAAACTTGTCCTGTCTCCATAAACGTGAGATGCTGAGTCTTACCTTACATGCAAAAGAATTTTGCAGATGTTGATCTGATAAAGGAGCTTGAGATAGAAAGATTGTTTGGATAATCTAGGGTAGTCTGATGTTATTATGAGTGCCTTTGTAAGTAAAAGGGCATGAAGAGATTCAGAGTCAGAAAAGGAAATATAATAATGGAAGGAAGTGAGAGAGAGAGAGAGAGAGAGAGAGAGAGAGAGAGAGGCAGAAGAAAGAGAGACAGAAGAGGATAAAAGAGGAGGGAGAGGAGAGAAGAGGAGGGACTGAAATTTGATGATGCTATATTGCTGATCTGGTGATAAGAGAGAGGATCGAGAGCCAGGAAATGAAGACTTCATCTAGAAGCAGTGAAAGGAAACAGATTCTTCTCTAGAGTTTTCCAGAAGCAGATAAAACACAGCTTTGCTACACTGATTTTTAGGACACTTGAACTTCAGAAATGTAAAATATAACCTTATAGTTAGCTTTAAGCCACTAAGTTTGTGGCAATTTATTATAACAACAGTATGAAACTAATGTCCATTTCTCAGAGAATTGGAGAGATGGCATGGAATAAAAGGTTTTAGTGGCTTCATGACATAACCAAAGTTCCAAATTCTTTATGAATTTGCCCTCTGACATGTCACTGTGGATTTTGCTTTTTTTTCCTTCTAGGTTAGTCTCCTAGGGTGACAAGATTACTGTTTTTGTTCTAAGACAAACATCTCTCATCATTAGACAAGAAGAGAGAGTAAGCGTTGTGTTTGTTTTTACACAAGGACAATACTTTCTCGAATATAAGAATAATGTTATAATATTACTTAGCCTGGATGTCCATCTTTCTTTCCCTTGGTCTTTTAGTTGTGATAGCTAAAGGGTGTATTGCAAAGAGTTGTGTAGATGTTGTTGAGCAGGTAAGGGGACCTTTGGATTTCTGAATTTTTTGTCATGTTGATAATGATGAGAGTTGACATACTGATTGGGGTAACTTATCCTAAGAGAAGTCTTTGTGGAGAAGATGTTTGTTTATTGGATATTTGAGACACAGGTAATGATGATTCTTTTTATTATTAAAGAATTTTTAAAAAGGAAATTAAGATAAAAGAGGACATAACAACATAACAACACAGGTCCGAACAGAACAATTTAAGCAACATAGTGTTTCACTACAAGATAACCAGGCATAACAGTAGTTACTATAATGTCTCTTTCCTTGAAATATTTGAGTATAACTTCATATACTATAGCATCAAACATAATATGACAGTGTAAAACCATTCAAGAGAAAGAATTACAGGGTATTTCGAACCGACTAACAGAAAACAAACATTGGTTTCTATATTATCTTTGTCTATAAAAATTTTGTTTATACTATCATATCTAATAAAATCCAATAAGATATAGCTTGACAAACTGATGGAGACAGGAGAACAAAAGCTTGATGAGACTTCAAAACAAGATGATATTAAGCATTAGCTATTATATTGTCTTGTTTTCTTCAAAATAACTGTACATACCATCACAGACAATAAAATCAAACCCAGAATAAAACCATTCCAATTAATGAATGAAAACATTATAAGGCTTCAAAGCAATATAATGGGGAATCATGATTACCATATACTTTTATGTATTCTTACCATTTCTTACACTAGGGAAACTATTCGCTATTCATACATGTGAGTTTGATTTATTTCGCTTATGAGTATGGTCTCAAGCTGCGTCCATTTATTTATAAATATCTCAATGTGATCATTCTTTATAGCTCAGTACTACTCCACTGTATAAAAACAGCACAACTTTTTTTTTTTATCAATTCCTCAGTTGATAGACCCTTAGGTTGTTTCCAAGATCTGGCTATTAAAAATTGTGCTGCTATAAACATGGGTGCACATATATCACTGTGGTATGATGTTTTCAGTTCTTCTGGGAATAGGCCTAGAAGTGGAATAGCTGGAACAAATGGGACTTCTAATCCCAGCTTTTAGAGGAATCACCAGACTGACCTCCACAATGTTTGCACCAGTCTACACTGCCACCAGCAGTGCAGGAGAGTTCCTTTTTACCCACAGCCTCTCCAGCATTTATTGTTGGTGGCTTTCTTGATCCTGACCATTCTTTCAGGAGTGAGATGGAATTTCAGTGTGGTTTTAGTTGTATTTCTCTAATGAGTAATGATGATGAACATTTTTTATGTATTTATTTGCCATTTGTATTTCTTCATCTGAGAATTGTGTATTCATCTCAGATGTCCATTTTTGGGTTGGATCCTTGAATTTTGCGGGTATGACTTTTAAAAATTCCTTATGTGTTTTAGACAGAGTCCTTTGTCTGAGTCCTTTTTCTATCCTTTGTTCACTGAGTTTGTTTCCCAGATTCCTTTCCTATGCTAGAGATTTCTTTTGACATGCAGAAACTTTTTAAAAAGACATGATCTCAGTTGTTGATTCTAGGAAGTACTTCCCATGCAGTTTGATTCCTGTTCATGAATTCTCTACCTACTCCTATGTCTTCAAGGTTTTTACCCACTTTATCTTCCAATAGATTTAGTTGTTTCTGGTTTTTTTTTTTTTTTTGTCTTTTTCCTTTTTATCGGTACCAGGGATCGAACTCATGACTGCCTGCTTGAAAGGCAGGCGCTTTGCCGCTGAGCTAAATCCCCAGCCCCTACTGTTTCTGTTTTAATATTCAGATCTTTGATCCACTTAGATTTTAATTTAGTACATGGTGATAGACATGGGTCTAGTCTTTGTTTTCAGCACATGGAGATCCAGTTTTTCCAACACCATTTATTAAAGAGACTGTCCTTCTTCCAGTGAACATGTTTGGCCCCTTTATCAAAGATAAGGTGGTTGAGTGTGTTTGCAGTTGTGGTTGTGTCTTCTAATGTATTCCATTGATCTTTGCTTCTGTTTTCATTCCAGTACCATGTTGATTTTACTACAGCTGCTTTGTAGTATAATCTCAAGTCAGAGAATGTGATGCCTCCTGCCTTGCCTTTGCTGGTTAGAATTGTCTTTGTTATTCTAGGTTTCTCTGGTTCCAGATGTATTTTAGGAGTGATTTCTCCAGCTCTATGAGGTATGTTGACGGTATTTTTATTGGGATTGCGTTGACTCTGTATAACAGTTTTCGTAGAATGGCCATTTTACAATATTTATTCTTCTGATTCATGAGCAAGTTATGTCTTTCCACTTTCTGAGATTCTCTTCAATTTCTTTTTTCAGTGTATTATAATTTTCCCTGCATAGGTCTTTCACTTCTTTCATGAAATTAATTCCTAAATATTTCATTTTTTTGGTTGCTAGTGCGAAGGGTGTGGCTTCTCTCTCTGTGATCTTGTTGTTAGTGTATAGAAATGCTATTGATTTTTGAATATTGATTTTGTATCCAGCTACACTGCTGAATTTATTTATTATATCTTGGAGTCTTTCAATGGAGTTTTGGTGGTCTTTGTAAAATATCATGTTATCTGCAAATACCCTTTTATTTCTCTCTCTTATCTAATTGCTCTGGCTAGTATTTCCAGTGCTGTATTAAATAGGAGTGTGATAAGGGGCATCCTTGCTTTGTGCCTGATTTCAAGGTAAAAGCCTTCAGTTTTTGGCCACTAAGCATGATACTAACTGTTGGTTTGTCATAGATGGCCTGTCTCATATTGAGGTAAAGACCATGTAATCCAATTTTCTGTAAGTTTATTATCATGAATGAATGTTGGACCTTATCAAAAGCTTTTTCTGCATCTATAGAAATGGTCATGTGATTCTCACTTTTGGCTTTATTGATATGGTGGATTACATTTACTGATTTGTTGAATCATCCCTGCATGCCTGGGATGAATCCCACGTGGTGATGGTGTATACTCTTCTTGATGATTTGCTGCATCCTATTTGCCAATATTTTATTGAGGATTTTTGTATCTGTGTTCATTAGGGAGATTGGCCTATAGTACTCTTTTTTAGTTGTGTCTTTTTCAGGTTTTGTTACTAGAGTAATATTTGCTTCCAGGTATGACTTAGGATGGATTGCTTCCCTTTCAATTTCATTTGAATTTCATTGAAGACCTCAGCATTAAGTCTTCTGTGTATTCCTTATAGAATTCTGCAGTGAATCCATCTGGGTCTGGGCTCTTCTCTGTAGGTAAGGACTTAATTATGTTTTCAATTTCATTGATAGAAATTGAGTTGTTCAGCAGCTTCACGTCTGCTTGACCTAGCTTTGGTACTTCCTATGTTTCTAGGAATCTGTGTAGTTCTTCTGTGTTATCAAACCTATGAAAGTAGAGGTTTTCAAAATAGGTTTTGCTTAACCTTTGTATTTCTACAGAGTCTGTAGTGATTTTGCCTTTTTCATTCCTTATTGCATGAATTTGAGCGTTTTCTTCCCCTTTTTTAAAATAAAGTTGGCCAGGGGTGTATCAACTTTATTTATTCTTTCAAAGAACTAACTCTGTGATTCCTTGATTCTTTGGATTGTTTACTTAGTCTCTATTGCATTAATTTCAGTTCTGATATTCATAAATTTCTTCCTTCTTTAGGTTTTGGGCTTGACTTGCTCTCATTTCTCTAGATGTTTAAGGTGTAGCATCAGGTTATTTATTTGTATTCATTCTGTTTTCCTGATGTGGGAACTCAGTGAAATAAATTTCCCTCTGAGGATAGCTTTCATTGCTTCCCACAGATTCCAGTAAGTTGTATGTGTATTTTCATTTGCTTGTAGGCATTGTTTAATTTCTTCTTTAATTTCCCCTGTGACCCCCTGATTACTCAACAATAGGCTATTCAGTTTCCATGTGTTTGTGGGATTGTTGCAGTATCTTTTATCATTAATTTCTAATTTCATGACACTATGATCTGATAACATGCATGGGATAATTACAACTCTTTTGCATTTATTTAAATATGTTCTGTGGGCTAATATATGGTCTATTTTAGAGAATTTCTCATGGACTGCTGAGAAGAGTGTGTATTCTGATGTTTTTGGATGGAACACTCTGTATATGTCTATCAAGTCCATTTGTTCACATGTGTGATTCAGTTCTGTTATTTCTTTGCTGATTTTCTGTCTGGTTGATCTCTCCCTGGGTGTCAATGGTGTGGTAAGTTCTTCTGTTATAATTGTTTTATTGCTCATTTGGTTTTTCATTTCTGTTAATACTTGCTTTATATAACTGGGTGCTCTGGAATTTGGTGCATATATATTTAAGATAGTTATCTCTTCCTCCTGGAGTTTACTAATGTAAATTAGTGAGCTCAGTAAATCTCTGCAAGCAAGAGAATGTCAGTGTATCTCCACTTTATAGATGAATGAACTGAGGCTTAAAGGGACCTAGTAACCTTGCCTGAGATCTTATGGGTGTGCAACAGTTAGAGCCAGGATGTGTGATTTCAAGCCTGTGCACTTTCCACTTTAAGATTGATGAAAAACAGAGATGGTCCCAGCAATATCTCACCCTTTACAAACAGTGTTACCAAGTTGTTTGGCAACACAAAGAGGTGGATCTCAAGTGCCAAGGTAAAAGTAAATGCCAAGGTCCACTTCTGGAGAGGCTATTGGGATATGTCTTGAGTGTGGCCTAGGCAATAAGATTTTTAAATGCTCCCCAGTGCATTTCATTTTGCATCCAGGATTCTGAACTTCTGCTTTCTATGAGGTCACAGAGATTGATAGATTAAGACTGGGAGAATTAAGATACTTTCTGGTCCTGATGCTACAAAATCCAAAGAAATGGCTTTTCCTGAAATACTCTTCCTCTGAAAGAATTCTCTTAGATGCTAAGTTCCTGGTACATGACTAAGATCCAGCATAGCCCTGGCAATGTAAAACAGAAATGGAGGGAAAGGAGCCAGTATTTGGGAGGAGACTTAAATGAACTGGTTTAGAATAGGTATATTTGAGTCAGAGGGATCTATTGTTTTGAGAGACAAAGAGGATTCTGTGTCTGATAATATAGAGACAGATTGCCACACAATCAGTCCAAATAGGACTGCGACCAAAGGTCATGACTGAATGAAAAAGGCCACAGGTTTGGTGCACAATATGAAATTATGCACGTAAGAGCTAAGGTGACAGAGATAGAGAAAGAGAAATAGGCTCTCTTATTGGGTGTATACTTAGCTGTCACATGCAACTGTGGGTCGTTTAGTGATTTACTTCTACTACATTAAATATGCAGCAAGTGAACCAAAGAGGGTATAGTTTCTGAGTACTGCATCCCCTCTTCTGCTCCTCAGTGCCGAATGCTTTCATTATATTGCAGAATGAGGTTTGTTGGGTTAAATGGCATTTCAAATAAAAATCAGTATCTTCTATTTTAGAGAGAGATGTTTTCTCCTACATAGACAGTCTTGCTTATTCCTCCATTAACTCCATCAGAAGCGTATTCCTGTTTTTGGTATAACTTGCATTAAGTAAACATCCTCAAGGAAAAATGAAAAAAAAAAGGAGGAAAAGTGTGGCCTGTGAATTAATTCTGCATGGAGTTGGGGATAATTTTCAGGAAGAAGTAATATTGAGACTGATCATCATACTGTGAGAAATATAAGCTTGATTTATGTCTTGGAACACTTAACAAAGATAAGTGTCTATGTGATTTTCAAAAAGTGATACTGAATAGATAACAATGAATTTTAAAAATCATTGTTAGGAAATGACTTTTAATTAGTATTCTGATTTATACATTTTGAGTGTAAGAATTCTGAAATGATTGGAAGGAGAAATTCTAATGGAAGGAAGAGGGAAAATGAGAAAATTTGAAAAATTGAGTTCCATGGAGAGTAATTTTAAGCAACAACTGGACAGGAATGAGTTTACTTTTTTTCTCTGAGTTCATGGTGAATGGTGCTTTGAATTCAGTTTTCCAAGGTAGTTTTAAATAGTTTTAATATCAAATTATTAAATATAGGTATATATGCAGAAAGTCTTCTATTTAACATTTGAGTTGTGAACTTTCACAGATGCAAATGAACCTCACGTTATGAATATCTATAGATGCAAACAAACTGCAGAAGTAGCTCAGGTGTCTGTCAGGCATTGCCACAGCTGTGCTGGTGTGTGCTTACTGTACAGTGTGATAGTTCACAGCAGTACAGTGTACAATCAGAGGTCAAGATGTCTAAAAACCAGAGGAAAAGCAGTGGTCATGAGAAGGCTGACAGGAAGCACTATACATTTCAGCTTTGTGTCAGGCTCTAGGGCTCCAACTGATCTCATAGAAGACATTGCCATGGGCTACAGGTCTTTGGCTGGACTCATTAAGGATATTTCCATGAGCTCTAGGCCCTCAGCTAGATCTTTTGGGTCTCTGGTGTGTGGACAGATCACACACTCTTCTGCATTTGACTCTTGGGGTTATAAAGTAAGCTTATAAATTATGTGTCCTGTATTAAAGCTATTCCCTTGCAAACCCTACAACACCTTTGAAACTAGAATGAACTTCACCAGGTAGCCAAGGATAGGGACAATGAAACTCCATGGAGTCCATTTTATTCCTTAGGCCAAAGTCTGATTTATCCTCCAGGAAGCAGATTTTAGAAACTGATAGGAATCCTTTTAGGCAGAAGCATGGTGGTTGATAGTTTTTGCTGCCAAAAAAAATTCATAATTTGATGGAATTATTGGAAAGGTATGGAAACTTAGAAGCTGGGGCCTACTTTAAGCAAGTAGATCATAGAGCGGTATCCTCTGGGGACCAAATCCTGGCGCTGGCCCCTTCCTCTCTGTTCCCTGTTTTTTCTCTCTCCCTACTCCTCTCTCCTTCCTGGCTGCCTTGAGGCAAGCAGCTTTCCTCTGTCACACACTGCCACCATGAGCTTTCTACTTTGCCTTAGATCTTCAAGTAACAGAGATTCCAGTCAACTATGGAATCTCTAAAACCATGAGCCAAAATAAATCTGTACTAAACCAGCAGGATCATGTCCTCAGGTGTCCTTAGATGCCTCTGAGCTTTGAAGTCGTCTATGGTCCCCATAGCTGGTTACCATTAAAAATTCACCATAGAGTGACTTCTTTTTTTCTCCATTTTTCTTCTCTGTCTTCCCCTTCTTTATGGATAAAGCATATGAATCATCACTGAGGAAGTTCATTACTATCTATCAGCTAATGACTCTTAAAATTAACCAAGACAAAATTTAACAAGTGGAAAAACACTGAAGATGTTTCACTGAAAATTTTATCAGTGTAATACCTGGAATAAAACCAAGCTTATGTTGGGAGTCCATGTTTTGAATGGAATAAATAATAACATCTTGTACTTGCTACATATTTTATGAAACATATCTATTTACATGATCTTATTTGATGTTTGTCTATTCTGGGACAATGGGATAATGTTGCTGTCATATTCATATGTTCAGAATGCACCAAATTACAAACATCTGAACTTGATTATTGACTTCACGTCACACATTTTAGAGATAGACCAGCATCTTACAGAAGAAGTCAGGAGAAATAGGTTGTGGTGTTGGCTTTGCTGTGAACTAACCACATCACTCCAGGTTACCAGTATAACCCCTGGAAGCTATATTTACTCGGTGGAATTATGACTTGGAAATAGAATTTCCCTGGATAATTTAGTACTCCGTGATTGTTGGAGTCATTTTTTCTTAGGGAGAAAAATCAGCTAAAGTGATTGTTTTATTTATATATCATTTTCTCTCCAAGTATTCTGCACAAAGAAAATCTAAAATTCACAAAATTTGTGATGGAAAATTTTTAAAATAAAATCTTCTTATTCTTTCTCACACAGTGTTGTGAAATTCTCTTGACTGTAGAGTAGGCTGGTAAGATGCTGAGAGTCACGCATTTTATCCAAAGGAACTTTCCCGATTCACTATTCTCTTCTCCCCTCTTCTTGGCATTGTCTAAAATATTACTTTCCAGATATACTTATGTTCTGAAAATTGCATTTAAATCAGAGGTTGAAGTCCTAAGGATTAGATCTGGCACCTAGATGTATTGTGTTTGATTTTCAGTGTTAAAAAATTGAACATTTTGCCAAAGTTTATAAATCAGGAGATTTTACATAAAAACACAGATTTTTACAATCTCTTAAAAACTAAGCTAGATGGCAGTCTTGTGTCTGCTTTCCCACATCGTATAACAAAATGAGTAACCATGGCTTTCTTAAGATGCAAGGTACATGGGTCTATTTGGAGTCCTCACCTATTTGTCACTTGCCTGTCCCTGGTAAACATTCAGGTTCCTGATCTACATGTAACCACTGGATATTTTAGATATTAAAGAGTCCAAGTGTAATATAATTAGTTGATCAAAGCATGACTGGAGTGTCTTCAATGCCCTTTGTAAGACATTATATATAAAAATATGCACAGAGCCAGTGATTTAGCTTAGTGACATAAGCGCCTGCCTGGCAAGTGCAAGGTCCTGAGTTCGAGCCCCAGTACAAAAAAAAAATATGCACAGAATATTTAGTGTCACCAATACAGCAAGCCATAGGGACATAGACAAAGCTTTGCTTCTTTAATAGTAACACTGAATGATTCAATTTCAAAGTTTAAATTTTGATGGTGCAGTGTTGTCTATTGGGCACTGTTGGACTCATGTAACTGTTAATTCAGTTTGGTTCAGTGAACATTAGAAGAGATGCTAACTCCATATTAGTCACTGAGCTTGGCATTGGGGATAATTTGCCATTATTATTTTGCCGGTTACAACGTTATCACTTGGCTGTTTGTCATCTATTGCTTTCTAAAAGATACACTGTTTTGGCAGTTTCTCTTTCTCCTTTCATTCTTACTGTCTTTCTATTTCTTTAAACTCATTTACAGTGGAACTATGCTTTTAAAAAATATGCAGAAGATACATAGATAATCTAAAAATGTTAGCAGTTTTTAAAATTCATTCAAAGTGAAATTCTGCATTTTTTAAATATGCAGAATATAATCATGCAAAAACTAAAAATTTTAGCAGTCTCATAGGTTGATAGTTTAATTACCTGCTGAAGTGTGTGTTGTTATTCCTCCATAAACATGTCTTCCTTCTCATCTGTGAGTTTCCCCTCTGGTCATAATGGTGCCCTATTGTACATCTGTATAGTGTTGAGAATACTGCTAACTTTAAATGAATATCATAAATAAAAGAAACACATGACTTTATATGTATCTTTTACCTCAGGGAATTGGTTGCTTCATCTGCCTCCTTTCTAAGAGTCTGCTGGGATTATTAAAAATCCCTGATGGAAGCAGCATGGAGCATTCCACTCCTCTGGCTTGTTGCTTCTACTTCAACTTGAGAGTTATGTACCATGCTTTTTGATATTTGAAATGGTGGATCACAAGCATATCTGTACAATAGAATTATTTTGGAATTGTTTTTTAAAATGTGAATTTCTAGGTCTGGCATGGTGGGCATATTTATAACCACACAGCAGTTCAGGAAGCTGAATTAGAAGAGTACCAAGTTCAAGGCCAGCCTGGATAATTTAGAGAGACCTTGTCTCCAAAATAAAATAACAAAGGCTGAGGAGGTAGCTTAGTGGTAGAGTACTCTGGGTTGAATCCTTAGTACCACAATCAATAAGCGAGTAAATAAAAAGAATTTATGGCCATCTCTTTGACTTTTTCCAGTCTCCCTGACTAGCCCTGTAGGTCTGGAGGGGGCCCAGGAATATGCATATTAACCCTCTCAGAACATTTATTTTTAAGTGGTATAGGTATGAATATGAATTAGAAATACAGTTGCTCAAGAAACCAGTCCAATGTCATTCTAATCAGTGAACAATAGTATTGCTAGAATTTCTATCATAATGCTACAAAATTAGCCTCGGGTTTCTTAGCATCTCTTCCTCAGAGTATCTGTTCATTACATCATGCATTTATAATCTGTTCCCGTAAATAATTAAAAAGAAGAAAAAAAACCCATGTGTGAATTTCTACACATATATCTCAACCAGCAATTTCTTACCGTTTGTTTTTCTGTAAGTTTGTATTATTTCTACCCTTTTTTATCTCCATGTATTCTTTTGTTTCCTTTTCTTTAAATAAAAAAAAAAAAGAAATACAGTTGCTGAAAACAGGAAGGGGAGTCAGACTTGACAAGAAGCTCAGGAACTGGGGATGGTCTAAGAATTTTCCACACTTGAGTAATGATGATTTCAGTGATTTTTTCACTCTTTCCAATCAGGCATAATGTCTTTGCCCTTAACCAGTATCTCTGAGGTCATAATGCATGCTAGTGTGTGTGTTCACGTGCTTAAGACATGGGCTATTACAGACCAAATGAGCTCAGAGCAGTGACATAATACATGTGAACTACAAGGGTCATTGCAATTGCTTTTTTGCTGTTACCCAAACATGATTATTTTTCCTAGGTTTGTTATAACTTCATCTGAAAGCTGACACTTCTCATGTAAAGAGCAGCATTTCCCAATAGTCCAGTGCAGAGCCTGGTGCTTAGCACACACTCACAATGTACTCCTCACATGTGACATAGACTGGCGTGGCCACTGAGCACACATAACCCGTTCTTAATATTCAACATGAACAAAAATAATCACTTCCAGTCCTTGGCCAGCCAGATTGGTGACCAGGTACTGAGTCTTCTGGGTGACTTACTAGATAGCTTGCCAATGTTCTTGGTAGGGGAGGCCATGGTACAGGCCTAGCTAAACTTGGTACCCTCCTTTCTTGGGAATCAAGTTGTTCTTACAATTAAGTATTGCACATATCCTATTCAGCAATGATACTTAGCTGATTTGTGGTCTGATTTGGTGAGTGTTTCAAAGAACTTGCATCTTTAGGAAAAGAAGGCAGGTCCGTGGGTAACTGGAAACTAACTGTCCTTATCTTGTCCCTATAGACAGCAAAACAAAAGGAAGAAAAATTTAGCAGGTCTTAATGGACTATGAACTTCATTAGACTTTAGTGTACTTATAATCATTATTTTTTATTTGATTATTCAATAACATAAGAATATATACTAGAATTTGTCATTTACTTGAGTCCAATGAATATTACTGATAGGAAAAATATAACTACTGAGGGAGGAAATATACATCTGATAACTGATTATATGTGTAAAGAATATCACATTATTTTAGGCAAAGAGTTCTTGCAACAAATCTCTTTAGTAAAAAAGGAACAGAGATTCTAAAGCAGTTACTGAAGCAAACTGCTTTTCTAACTTTAAGTTTACTGAATGTCCACCATGCCTGAACAATACAGGGAACAAGGAATGGAGCAGTAGCCGAGTGCCATGGGAGGGATTGTATCTTTCCATTTCGCTGACTTCTTTTATCTCCAGGGTGTTATACAGTATTTTGCCATACACCAAGAGAACCTGCTCCTAAGAATAAGTCATGTGTTCTGTACGTGCACCAATTCCCACAATGAATGTAATCATTATGTACCACAAACATGAAAATGTAATCTCCAGTGTTTTCCTCCTTCTGTGTAGATCAGGCTGTAACTTCACAGAATGGCACTTAGTATCCTGTGTCTCAGAAAACATATCTGCACGGTCTCCTGGAAAGAAGGCAAGCCAGTGATTCCTTATGCTAGAATAAATAAAATAAAAGTGACTCCTGCTAATTAGTGAATGTTCACTTGATTGTTTGCAATTATCCTTCACAAAAGCTCTGAGGTAACTGCTACTAGGATTCCCTTTTCACAGAGGAGCACACAGTGGCCAAATACACACCAGTAACTCTTTCTAAGGTCACACTGTCGGCTTGTAGAGTTGGGATTTTAGCCGTCCAAATCAGAGGCTGCCTTTTTAACTACGTTGATTTGGAAAAGTACAGAACATATTTATTGCACTGTGCCTGGTTTCTATGTTCAATAAACTAAACAAAATATCATTGTTACTTTTGACTGTCTGGATAATTTTACGTAATTTTGCTAAGAATGTGAGTTTATTATTTTGCCGAACAAAAGAAGAAATGATTGGATTTCTATGTCAAAATTAAGAAAAAATGAAAATCTATCTCTAGTTTCTGGAGAACTTTGGTTCTTACAAGGATTGACTATTACATTTTTAGTTTAAAAAATATTTGTTGATAAAAAATTAGGTATGATAGCTGATATGATTCAAAATCCAGTTCCAACAAATTGGTTCTCCACAAGTCTTTATTTAATTCTTTGAAAGTTTATGAGAGGTAAATGAATTTCCCCCCAAAACTGAAGGAATAGTATATGGACATGTCACTTTACTAGTTAACGTATAAGAACATAAGTGATAAAAGAAAAAAAGAACAATAAAAATATCAAGAATTCTACTCAATTCTCGGTGTCTACAGGAATTTTTTGTGAATGAGATGTTGATTTTAAGCCCATACTAACCTTAGTCTTTTAAAACAATCCTGCCATTGGCCCAATCTTTCAAATTAAACTACATTTTAATTTAGAAATGGATTACGTTCTACAGAGTTTATTAGTTGGCAGCATGGAAGTTGGAAAACATTTTGCTTCAGAGAAACTCTTTATAAACATTGGCTACATTCCTGAACTATTATAGAAAGTAATATAAACTGAAATGGGAAGACTAATAGAACTATGATTTTTGATTAGCACTGGAGGTTTCATTAAGTGCAACCCCCTCATAATATATGCACTGTACCATTTCAAAATATGTAGACAAAAGGTATCTATAAAAATCTAAATACTTCAGGTAGTATAATAATGAGAGATTTTCCTGTTTATATTTATTTACATAATGTACTTATATTTTGTATTTTTCAAATTATATGTATTTTTGCAATGAACATTTTGTGCTTTTATAAATTATAAGTTATAAATCCTGTCTTCTCTCATCTATTTACCTGTTTTAAAACAAAAGGCACGTTTCTGTCTTTTCTTTCTTGGAAGACTCAGGACCATTGGAAAGCAACGTTTGGGCATACACTCTTCTTATCCACATCCCACATCTGATGTCAACAAATCTTGTTGTGGTTCTACCCTTAGATACAATCTGAAGCTCCATCTACTTAACTACCGCATTGCCCAAGGAACAAGTATCCTTGGCCTCTATTGCTTTAACCTGGTCTCCTGCATTCAGCACTTTTTTTCTTTCCCTACAGTTTCTTCACAACAGGGATCCTCACATGATCTTTATCTACTTATTTATTTTTAAGGAAAACATGCTATGCACTTCCCAACTCACTGCAATAGATTGGAAGTGGTTGGAATCCCGTGGAAGGCCACTCTGGGCTTCTGCTTCGCAATCGTCCTGCTCCCTGGCTGCTTGCTCTCTCCTTTGCAGCCACTCTGGCAGTTGCTTTTGCTTTTCTCAGTGCCTGGGAAATTCTCTCTGGTGCCTTTCTTTCTCAAGTGATAGGGTATTCTTTGGCCTCAAAGCAAACGTTTCAACACTTGCTCCTCTAACCCTTCTCCCACCTCTTATCACTTCATTTTCCTCTTGAATACTACTTAACACCATGTAGTAGAACATGTACTCTCTGTATTTTCACATTCACTGATTATCATGTTACAAAGAAATGAACCCCGCAAGAGTAGGGACTTTGACTATTGTTCCCTGCTGTATCGCTGGGCCTAGAAGCCTGCTCAGTACGTGATAAAAGCTAAGGATAGAATTGTGAATGAATGCATGCATGTAATGAAAGGAGAAAAACAGAGGTTGAAAGGATTAAAACCAGACTCATGACATTTTCTCCCTTCATTTCTTTTATATAT
This sequence comes from Cavia porcellus, assembly GCF_034190915.1. Classification (NCBI taxonomy): domain Eukaryota; kingdom Metazoa; phylum Chordata; class Mammalia; order Rodentia; family Caviidae; genus Cavia; species Cavia porcellus. The sequence continues at coordinate 19,973,407 of NW_026947484.1, forward strand.
ATAAAAATCTGGAACAATTAAAACACAACTCTTACAGATAAATACATTAGTGTTCATAATACTTCTATTTCTGTTATTTGAAAATTTTTAAAAGACAGTTTTTTATTGCCTTCCCAGTGACTACAGGATAAAGCCCTTGGTTCCTACTGTTCCATGAAATGCCTTCTTTGATGCTGCCTGCTTCTTTCTTCACCCTCCTTCATTTCATGATATTTAGTTTCTCCAAAATTCTTTATGTCCCTTTGTTTCTTTCTGGGGATAAGATTTCTACTTTTCTTTGCCTGACTAAATCTGGCTGTTCTTTATGTCTCAGGTAGTGTCTGCTCTTTTTTTTTTTTTTTGTACTGAGGATTGAACTCATGACCTTGCGCTTGCCAGGCAGGCACTTCTGCCACTGAGCTAAATCCCCAGCTCCACTTTCTGCTCTTATAATGGGACTTTCTGCAAGTGAGACACAATTTTCACTGTCTTTTTGAAATCTAAGTAAAACTGGCTCAGGTTTTGTATACCACATCCTGTGGGGAGTCTGTGCTCTCTCCAATACTTATAAGAATTCCTGCAGGTCTATTACTTATGGTTATCCCTTGATTTGATTTTCTGCCACCGCTGAATTGCTGAATTAGATGATTCACTTATCCTCTTCACACTCACATTTTTCCACTTTCTCTACTGTGTGCTAAGATAATTATGTAACTGAGGCCTCTTCTTTTGATTGTCTTCCTGCTGTGCATACAAAACAGATGTGCAGAGACCTCACTAATGAGCCAGGGCCTCCCTGCAGGTAAGTTGGAAGATAGGAAGGCAGAGTATTGGGGGAGGAGACCAAGCTCCAGCACAGCAGGGCAGGTAACTTACCCTTGAGTTAGATAATCTTATTCTTAAGGAAGCCTTGATTCTTCCCACAATAGAGGCCAGCGCCAAGTTTCTGCCTAAAGACCCCAAGCCTATCTTTTTACTGTTCTCTCAAACCTCTTCCAGTCTCAGGCTGTGCCTAATTCCCTAAACACCAATTCATATATTTTGGAGACTGGTTAGTTTTCACTGTCTGTTGGCCCTTTTGAGTTATGTCAAAAGAGTCCTTAGAAGTGTTCCTAAATCCTATGAAATTATCTGTCTCACAGAAGAGTTCTCTTTCCATGGAATTATGTGCTTAGTTCATGAAGTAAATGTGTTTTCTTTCTGAAATGCATTTTCTTGTTCTGATTGGCTTACTTGTGTATCTTTTTTTGTAAGTAAGAGTTTTAAAAATGATAGCTTATTATTACTGAGTCTTCTATTAGTGATCATGAATGCTTGTTTGTATAAATGAAGCCTATGCTTTTGGCTTATTAGACGCATGTGTTTGAGGATGCCATTTGATCTCAGATACATTTGTTTCTTTTGATTGCCCAAGTGAACATAATGAGGTGGAAAGGATTTTGGCCTAATATGCTATTTAGTTTTGTTTTCTCTACTAGATAAGACCTTGCTTACATCTCAGTACTTGCTTGTGCCTACAGGCTACCTGCAGGCATGATGAATATTACGTGCAACCAAAACTGTCCTCAGGAGAAGCTGATGGCTGGAACCATTGCTTTTGCTTCTGCAGGAATCTGCTGCCAACAGCAGTTTTTCATGGTCTTCCTTTTTTACTCAAGAACTTGCTGGTGAGGTAACTGTTTGTTGAGCTTCTGGAACTCTATTATATGGATAGTTATTGTTATGGATTAAGAACTGGTGGTCAACTTCACGCCAGCTGGATTACATCAGCATGGCATTGAGTGAAGATGCTCCACCTGAGGAAAGTTGCCAGGATAAATAGGTGGAGAAGAAGGGAGAGTTGAGGGTTGATGGATTAATGTGTTGTTGCATGGAGACGTTGTGGGTTCTCCTACGAGTTGCTGTCTGAGCTGTTGGTTCTCCTGGAGGAGCTCTGATCGTCACATCGAACACTGCTTCCTGGCTCCCAAGGGGAAGACGTGTGCTCCTTGGTCTCCAGGATGAGCTCGTCATGCTGCTTCTTGGCATGTACCTGTCTGTTCTTGTTGTCGGAGGAGTTTGAGGCCTCTGTGTCACTGAGGATGGCTGTGGTGCCTTTCAGGATAGCCCCGGTCTTTGTTGTGAGTGTGACTTCTCAGCTCCAGCATAAAACCCTCATCCCACCAGCACAGCTCCTTCATTCTGCTGACATAGACTTTCTGGCTTCCACCACTGATCCTTGGGTCTTCCTGGCAGGGATCCATAAAAGAGACTGGCGTGAGTCCTCGTGGGCTCTGGACCTCCAGTTGGACTCATGGAGGCATTGTCCTGAGCTCTAGATTCTTATCTGGACTCATGTGGGACATGGCTGTCGGGTTTAGGCTCTTGACTAAATAATCTATGTCTTTGGTGTTGCGGATAGATTTCCTGCATTTTCCTGTGTAAACTCCCAGTGACCATTATAAAAATATTATAAACTCCATGTCCTAATCCTAATTGTTCTCTGTATACAACCCTGACTACAACAATTATTTATGGCCTTAGTTCCTGAGTGATCAGGAGTTTTCCAGGGGTCACTTCTGGCAAAAGAATGAGCTGGTGAAAAAGTGGAGTAGCGTCTAACGATCATGATATTGCTTATACAGGAGACATAAAATTCAAGTTAGAAAATTCTATTCTGAAAAGCATGCACAAATGGAGAATTGTGCTTAACACACTTTATTGAGTGTAATTAAACAAACCATTTTTTATTAACTCAATGAATAACGAATATCTGTTTACTGATTTCCTTTGCAAGTGCTGAGTACCAACCATGTGCCAGGCATCTTTTCAAAAATCAAGGATGTAGTAGTAGGAAAAGTAACATTCTTGCCTTCATAGATCTTACCATCTTATGTGACACAATTCAGATAGTAACCACTGGCTTGGTTGGGTCCCTCACCAATCGGCCTTGGGGCTCGGCGGTCGGCCTGTGCACCTATAGGGGAATCTCGAGGCTAGCGAGCAAGCCAGCAAGCCTGTGCATCCTATGTATCTATCTATCCATCTATCGTCACGACTCTCTTCGACCACGAGAGTCCCCAACCGGTCACCATTAGCGTCTCTGGTCCATCGGGGTCACAGGCTTTGCAGGCTGGCATTTTCCATGTCAGAGCTCTGACGCCGCCGCCTATTCCATCCTCTGGCCACCAGAGGGCGCAACTGCGAACCCAGCTACGGTGGAAGATCCAGCGATTCACCAGCAGAGAAATACGTCAGACACACATTCCTTTTGGGAAGGACATGTCGCGTGTGGTGACACATTCCCTGTTCCTCACCCTAACAAACACATGCCACCCCAAATATCGATGCAACACAGAGAAGCTTTTCCTTACAATATAAGCAGGTAAACAGAGCCCAGCGATCCAGACACTGGACCCTTGGCTACGGCTCCTGCTGGCAGCAAACTGTCAGCTGTTATTCCCCCACCCCCACCCCCCGCGCCGATTTTAGGTACTGTAGGAGAAGAATGCACAAATTCCGAAGGTAAGAAGGCTTCCGTCTCGATAGCAACCCCCCCCCCACCCCCGGTTTAGACCGAGTGAGCGGTGTGTGTGCCCCCGAGTGAGAAGGCAAATCACAAAGATAGAGTAAAGCCAAAGTTGCATCGGAGACCCTAAAAGTTTAAGAAAGTAAAAAACGTGGATCATCCGAGGAAAGAAAGCTGCTTTAAACGAACGGCCCAGTAGAGAGGCTTTAAGAGAAAAGCTGCCGGGAGCTGAAATCCCGGAAGAGCCAGCCTGCCTGCCTGCCGGCCGTGTGGGTGGAGTCACCCGAGCCTTGTAGATTGCTTCACTATAAAGCCGAGCATTTAAAACCCTCAAGACTTCATGTTTGCCCCGCTGGGTGGGTGTCAGACTGGCTTTGTTCCCGATGCTTTATTTATTTATTTATTTATTTATTTATTTATTTATAACTTTTAGAATGGTCACGTTTATCTCATGCCTTTGCATTTCCAAGCCGTGTAATCTTTCACCAATACAGGGGTTACCGTGAAGAGTTTGACATAGGTATGTACCATAGTGCGGAGGCGTGGCCGGCAGTGGCAGGGGTTAGGGATGGAAGAGGGTGTTGATCAGTGAACCTTAGGGTTAGGGAAGCCCCCCGGACCCAACATCCAGGCCGCCCTCCCCTCCTCTCCTGGGGCGATGGGATGGGTGGGGAGGGCACTATGGACTGCCCGGCAGGCCATTTTGGTCGGCGCCATCGGTCGAAGGGCATCGCATTTGGAAGTTGGCAATTTCCGGTCAGCCTTCCGTCTGACGCTGCCGCCTATTCCGCGTTCTTGCCACCAGAGGGCGCAGCTGCGAACCCAGCCACAGTGGGAAGATTCAGGACTCTACAGACAGAGACAGACAGAGGCAGAGAAAGACCTCACAGACTGGGTACGCGGCCACACATTTCTTCTGGGAAGGACCTGTCTGTCGCGTGTTGGGAGGGGGAGCGGGGGGGGCACAGAAGGGAGGAGGGCACCCCCTTTGGGTTAGGGTTACCCTGAGGCTCAGGCTTAGGCTCAGCAATAGCATTTTAGGGTTCAGGGTCCCGTTTCAGGGCTGTGCGTGAGAGTCGGATGGGCAGAAACCACGGATGAACCGAGGGGCACGCTCAGAACGAGGGCCTGTCAGAGTAGGAAAGCCCCAGGGAGGGAGGCCTCTGGCCTGGAATCGCTGGCTTCCCTCAGCTCACCTCACCTGACATCACATCAGAGGTGAGCCCCACAGGAGCATGCACTGTGGGGTTGCTTTGTACTCACTGCAGGCTACGTAAGCACTGGGCCCCTGATCCCAGGAGACAGGGAGTGATGAGCTCCAGGAGATCTGATCTGTATAAGACCACGACCCAGGAAGGAGGCCATCCTTGAGCACCAGATGGCACCCACACAGAAAAGAAAATATGGCCAATATTAACTACAATTTAAAAATTAATCCATCTATTTAATATTATGGTCCTATTAGCATAAATAGTGAAATTAATGACATTTTTGTGCATCTTTTTTGGTTGGGGTCAAAAAGATGAAGTTAGTTAGATATAAGGCATCAAAGCAACAAGAAGACCCACTCATGTAATGTGCAAATTCCATGGTGGCAAAATCTCAACGATGGTTTAACCTGCAGTGTGTTGTTCGGGTTATCATCCAGGCAATATCTCCTGAATGAAGGGTTTGTATCCTGCTATAAATTACTAAATATTATGACAGTGGTCTAACATGGCAGAAGGCAAAGTAAAAAGGACAGCTTATTTCCTTGATTACCATTTCCTCCTCCTTTCCCCTCAGCCCTGGTTACATCTTCCTCTTTCTTTACCTTGGCTTGAAGGGAATTCCAGTCAGTTCCTCATGTGCTATCAAGGCCAACCCAAAGCTCTGCCTCTGGCCAGAGGTCATATAACCTTCCACCCTGTTTGTCTAGGGCAGAAGAGGAGCCCAACCTCAGACAATGTGCATTCCACTCCACATTGTCAATAAAGGCTTCTTTTTCTTTACTTTTGTCTCTCTATTGCACTGGAAAACCTAACAATGAATATCCAGGTAAGTGAGAGGTAAAAGGTCAGTGACACATGTATACTATGCCCAACTGGTCTAGGTCAGTTTCCCTTTATTAATTCTGCAACTGATATATGCCACTAGTTCAGAGGTTCAGTTTTAGTTATTAAAGATATTTTTACAAAATGACCATTCCATGGAAAAGTTAAAAATGAAAAGTTATTTGTGTTCTGATCAGCAAAAGAAAATGTAAAACAGGGTAATTGCAATCTGAAAAACTGATGCAACAAACATGATGCCTGTAAAGTTGAAGAATAAAAGAGTAGAAATTGAAAGAGTTTTGGCCCAGAGAGGACATTGTAGCCGGTAAAGCCTCAGGCGAAACCAAGGAGCTCCTATCTCCCCCACCCCTAGGAATTTACCTGTGACTATTCTCCTCCCCCACCTAGGAATCTACCTCTGGCGCCAAACGAGTGCCAATGAGATACCTGTGCATCCCTAATGCCCCTCAGGCACCAACTCCAACCTAAGCTACATGTATGCCCCCACCCCACATGTCCGAAGGAGAGATGGCCAACCCCAGGGGGAGATGCCAGACCCCAGGGGGTCAAGGGGTCTCTCCATGCATTCTTAAAATAAAGGTCATTTATATTTCATACTTCTTATCTTTTCAGCTGCCACCACAATTCTATCAGAAATATTGAGGTTAAACAAGATGAAGAGTATATTAACTGACATATAGACTTTTGTAAGTGGTAAAAAGTATGATTCTTAGGGAAAATCATTCAGTTCACACAAGAAAATGAGTGTCTTCATTTTACTTCAAACTCAGCTGCTGCCATAAAAGAAAGTTTTACATAATCACATGATATTGTTGTTTTAGCAAAAATAAAGAACATCACCTAAAACCACATTACATCCTTAAAACAATATAACTGAATTTTAGATTCATTTTAGATTGAAATAATATTATTGAGCTTTTGGGTTCTCTAAGTAAAATACACATACCTCTAGTTTTTATAGGGCATTATCCTTCATTTAAAATCCAATATTTACAGGGATCTGACCAAGATCCTAACTTCCTTTATGAGGGGTATGGGTAGGGGTAAAGGTAAAGAGAAATTTAAATTCACAGGCTCAGTGGCCTGGGAGGTCAGTGCCTCAGGATGGGCAAAGACCAATTCTCTCCAAGCTGGCCACTATTCATTAAACACATGCAAGCATTTTTAGAGGGCGTAGTGACCAAGCAAGAGAGTAGCAGTGGTGAGTATGGTGGGCTAGTACCAGGGAAGTGGTAATGTACTTTTCCTGGAACAGTGAGGAAGTAGTAGAGAAGGGCCAAGTTTAGCATCACAAAAGACACAAGTTAAACCCATCCCCACACCTGGGTACTTGACCTCCCTTATTGTCCTCAGCAGATCTCATCCTGCCCTGTGAGGGCCACAGATTCATGTGACATTTAGGCCTCAGTCATAGGTGAGAATAAGTGGGAGACCTTTTCCTCCAATGGCCCGCAGTCCAAGTGAGCATGGGCCTCACACAGATTCTAGCCTCAACTTACCATTAGTGGTCTCCACCAAGCAAGGCAGGGTTACGTACATCATTAGTGTCACTGAGGTTATGAGTAAGTTTGCTGAAACTTGGAAGAGAAAAACTTGCACACAGTGTATAATCTACAATGGTGTATTAAATTTTCCTACAAAATATGTTCAGGACTTTTGGATTGGTGTTCCTGAGGACATTCTTGTTTTCTGTTTTCTTTTTTCTGTTGTATTGTATTCAGGCTTAATATTAGGGAAATGCTATTTTTATGGAACCATTTCTTACCTTTTAAATATAAAGAAAAATTAGCACATAATTCAGTTGTAAATGAAAAAGTTTGGGCCCAGACAGGACACTGTGGCCAGTGAAGCCTTAGAGGTGGAACCAAGGAGCTCCTCTCTCCCCCACCCCTAGGAATTTGCTTGTGACTACATCTTCCCTGCCCCTAGGAATTTACCTATGGTGCCAAATGAAGACCAGTGGGCTACTTGTCTATCCCTAATGCCCCTCAGGCACCACCCCCAACCTAAGCTACATGTATGCCCCTACTCCACATGTTCCATGGAGAAATCGCCGACCCTGGGGAGAGATGCTGTGCCCCAGGGGGTTGGGAGTGTCTCTGCCCACATTCTCAAAATAAAGGTCATTTATATTTCATACTTCTTATCTTTTCAGCTGCCGCCAGTCCCCCACAGTTCTATCATATGGTTCCCTGACTGGAAACTGCAGATGAGAGACTCCTGGGGCCTTCCCAGTTTGAGTCCCCTGCCATTCAGGACCAGGACCGGACTGCATCCTGCATTAATTCCTCACTTCTACACTCAGGAGCTATAAATTTGTCACTGCTGGTTCGCAAACAACACTGACCCAATTTACCACAGTTGAGCAACCCTCTGGAGATTGCCGCTGGGCCAGGCCCCAGGCGGGTTTTCTCCCCCTTTCCGTGGGTTTCCGTGATGCTCTCATGTCCTTAGATAGCCCAAGGTAGGGTCTTTCTGGGCCAACCTGTGTTCATACTAGGAGACTTTCATGTCCTTTGGATTTGGAGAGCCCAAGGCAGAGTCTTCCTGGGCCAGCTTATGTCCACACTGAAAGACTCTCACGTCCTTTAGAGCTTTTTAAGTTCTCATGGGCAGAGTTGTTACTAATCCCATGAGAAATCCACTCACATATTGGTGACAGCCAATTATTATGAGTTTTGGAACCATATAATAACCAATTGGTCTAAAGTAAGAAGTGACGACTTTAAACTTAGTAGACCCTGGTCCGTTGCCTCATCTGGCTATAACTCCGTGGGCCAGACCCCACACCAGATTTTTTTTTTTTGGTCTTTTTCCTTTTTATCGGTACCAGGGATCAAACTCACGACTGCCTGCTTGCAAGGCAGGCGCTTGTGCCGCTGAGCTAATTCCCCAGCCCCCCCACACCAGATTTTATCTTGGGGACCACTTCCTGTCCCCCCCCAAGAGCATACCTATTTATAGTTTATCACACTGATGACAAGTTTACAAAATTCTCTATCTTTAAGCCTTTGTTTTGGGAATGTGTGTCCTTTCCTGCTCCTCCAGGATCCCTCCCCCTCCACACACTTAAAGAGATAATAGCATCTTTCCTTGCAACCTTTCAGAGCTTTCTCAGCATCTCCTTTCCTCCCTGCTTCCCCTCCTCCCCGCCGCACACCGACCCATTCCCCGTCGAGGTGGGAAATGAGCCTAAACAGTGTTGAGAGATATGCGTGGTTACTTTAACCTCTCAAGCGCGCTCCAACCTAAACAGTGTTGGGAGATACTACTGCTTTAGACTGTTATGCTGCCCCCCCAACTCTGCGCAGTATCTCAGCTCTCATGCGGTGGAATGGAAAGACATTCCTTGCTCAAGGAAGGATAGGAAGAATAAATATTGTGAAAATGGCCAACTCCCAAATCTGTTATACATATTCATTGCAATCCCAATAAAATACTATCAACATGCCTCATAGATCTCAAGAAATCACTCCTAAAATTATCTGAAACTGGAAGAGTCCTAGAATAGCAAAGACAGTTCTAAGCAGCAAAGGCAAGGCAGGAGGCATCACAATCCCTGACTTGAAGTTATACTCCAAAATAACTGTAGTAAAATCAACATGGTACTGGAATCAAAACAGAGCTGAAGATCAATGAAATAGATTAGAAGATACAGCCACAGCTACAAACACAACCACCTTATCCTTGATAAAGGGGCCAAACAGGTTCACTGTTAGAATGACAGTCTCTTTTTTTTTTAAATTTAAAGAAAAACAAAACAAAATAGAAAATGGGCAGAAATAGTACACACTTTCAAAGAAAAGAAAAAGTAATAAATCACTAGCTGTTGTATACATATTGTCTCCCTATAAATAGTTGTTCAAGGTACACAAATGGAACATATAAATGGGATTTCAACCAGGGAGACTGCTGCAAACAGTTCTGTTCAACTATCCAACAAAAAATAAGTATTATGGCTATTAATCCTATGCACTTAGACATGTATGCATTTATCCATACCTTCATTTATGTTGAGACCTAACACAGTATATTAGATTAAAATCCTTCTGAACTAAGATTAATAATATTGCTGAATTTCACATCATAACACTCTAGAATCAGGATTGGGTACTGCAGTGCCACTTTCTTTCTTTCAAAGTTTTTGTTCATTTCATCATGTGTCATCAGATCAGTGCTCATAAACAGTTTATCGGTTTTATGCAAGCTTGAGTCTTAACATGTATTTCCATCCTTTGTATGTTAGAAGGAAAAATATAACAAAGCAGGACAGAACTAAACTTTTTCCTATAGACATATAAAACTAAAAGGACATATAAATCTGCTGTATAAGGAGTTCTATCCTGGTCACAGTGCTGTTTCTTGTTATCATCAACAGAAATGGCAATATCATCAGATAAAATATAATTGAGCATATCAGTACATAGTAGAATTAACAGAAATACAGCTTTATAGACAGTGTAGAGCTACAAAAACAGGTTTAATAAAATCAGAATGGATAACGAAGTGAATCATTGTCATTTTCAGTATAGTTGTCTGTATTCCTCAACTTGTTGTCATCTCTTTAATAAATGGTATTGGAAAAACTGGCTCTCTATATGCCAAAAGCTAAAACTAGACCCATGCCTATCACCATGTACTAAATTAAAATTTAAATGGATCAAAGATCTGAATATTAAAATAGAAACACTAAATTTATTGGAAGACAAATTGGGTAAATACTTGAAGACATATGGATAGATAGAGAATTCATGAACAGGACTCAAACTGCAATGGGAAATACTTCCCAGAATCAGTAACTGGGATCACGTCTTTTTAGAAAGTTTCTCCATGTCAAAAGAAATCTCCAGCATAGTGACAAGAAAACCCACAAACTCTGAAAAAATCTTAGTGAACTGTCCCTCAGACAAAGGGCTTCTTTCTCAAACATATAAAGAATTTAAAAAAATCAGACCCCCAAATTTCAAAGATCCCATCCAAAAATGGGCATCTGAAATGAATACACAATTTTCAGATGAAGAAATACAAATGGTAAATAAATACATGAAAAAATGTTCATCACCATTGCTCATTAGAGAAATGTAAATTAAAACCACACTGAGATTCCATCTCATTCCTGAAAGAATGGCCAGGATCAAGAAAACCACCAACAAATGCTGGAGAGGCTGTGGGGAAAAAGGAACTCACCTGCATTGTTCATGGGAGTGTAGACTGGTGCAACCACTGTGGGAGTCAGCCTGTAGATTTCTCAAAAACCTAGGATTGGAAGTCCCATTTGTTCCAGCTCTTCTACTTCTAGGCATATTCCCAGAAGAACTCAAAGTATCATACCACACTGATATATGTGCACCCATGTTTATAGCAGCACAATTTGTAATAGCCAGATCTTGGAAACAACCTAAGTGTTCATCAACTGAGGAATGGATAAAAAAGTTCTATTTTTATATAATGGAGTACTACTCCACTATAAAGAAGGATCATATTGAGATATTTATAAATAAATGGGCACAGCTTGAGACCATACTCATAAGTGAAATAAATCAAACTCACATGTATGAATACTGAATAATTTCCCTAGTGTAAGAAATGATATAAATTCATAAAGGTATATGGTAATCATGATTCCCCATTATATTGCTTTGAAGCCTTATAAAGTTTTCACTCATTAATTGGAATGGTTTTACTCTGGGCTGTTTGATTTTATTGTCTGTGATGGTATGAACAGGTGTTTTGAAGAAAACAAAACATCATAATAGCTAGTGCTGATTAATATCACCTTGCTTTGAATCCCATAAAACTGTTGTTCTTCTGTCTCCATTGGTTCCTCTTGAATGGTTTCACACTGTCTTGATATGTTTGATGCTGTAGTATATGAAGTTACACTCGAATATTTCAGGGAAAGAGACACTATGGTAACTATTATTATGTCGAGTTATCTTGTGGTGAAACACTATGTTGCTTAAATTGTTCTTTCTGACCTGTGTTGTTATGTTGTTATGTCCTTTTTTAAAATCTCAATCTCTTCCTTTTTAAAATTTTTACTTATTTTTTATTATTTTTTTAATTAAAGGAAAAATAAATAAAAAATTAGCAGAATGTATTATAGTAACTTCTTTGATTTTCTATTAACTTCATTTGAAGCCCTGTATTGCTCTCACCATCTTGTTTTGATTGATTTTACTCTATTCTATTTGATAGTATCAAGTTGGAGAGTATAGGCAACTACTTTGAAGGCAATAAGATTCGCTATGATGCCTATTCTGGTTTGACTATTATCTTCTTTTGAAGTGCTGTAATGTCTCCAATGTTTAGGTTTTATTGGTTTTGTTCAATTTTATTATACCTGATTATATAAGCAATTCCTTTTAAGGTAGCAAGAAGCATTATGATAACCATTGTTGATTACCTTGTATTCTGTTTTTACATCATGTACTATGTCCATCCTTTATTTTGACTGACTCTGCTTTGTTTGGTCACATTTGTTTTTATCCTCTTCCAAAAAAAAGTAGTAAGAACTGTGGGAGTAATAAAACCCATAATGTGTAATTGTTGTTGTAAAAAAGAGACAAAAAGAAAATGCTCTAAAGGATACAATTGCAAGTGTGTTTAGGTGTGTAAGATAGATGATCATATTAATAAGTTTTTGTTGGATCATTGAACAGAACTGTTCGCAGTCTCACTGTTTGTCCACTTTATATGCTTTAATTTTGTAACTTGAACAACTATTTCTAAGATAACAGTATGTAATCTATTATCTAGTGATTTCTTACTGTTTATTTTTTGAAATTCTATATTACTTGTACCCTTTTTACTGTTTTGTTTTTTCTCATTAAATAAAAATTTAAAAAATTCATTGAAAAGTTTAAGGAGTACTGGTAGCAACTCTTCTCTAAATTTCTTGTAGATTTCAGCCATGGATCCATCAGAGCCAGGGCTTTTCTTTGTTGGTAAGTGTTTAATCACATTTTCAATTTGGAAGCTTGGGTTATTCAAAATTGCTATATTTTCGTGATTGAGCTTTGGTAGTTCTTGTGTTTCTAGGAATCTGTCCATTTCATTTGTTTTTTTTTTTTTCTGTCCTTTATGAGTAGAGATTTTCAAAGTAGGTATTCATGGTCTTTTGAATTTCCATGGGATCTCTAGTAATTTCCTTCTTTTCAGTCCTTATTGTGTGAATTTTAATTTTTTCTTTCTTTTTCTTTATAAGGTTGGCTAGGGGTTTATCAATTTTGTTTATTCTCTCAAGCAATCAGCTCTTTGATTTATTATTTCTTTGTATTGTTTTTTTCTTAGTTTCAATTGTGTTAATTTCTGCTCTGATCTTTACAATTTCCTGTCTTCTGTGAAGTTTGGGTTTGACTTGCTTTTCCTTTTCTAGAAGCTTGAGATGCACTGTTAGACTGTTTATGTGTGATCATTCCATTTTTTTGAAGTGACAATTTATGGGTATATATTTCTCTTACAGGACTGCTTTCATTATGTACCACAGGTTATCGTATATTTTATCTGCATTTTCATTGAATTTTAGGTATTGTTTTATTTCTTCTTTAATTTCACCTGTAACCTATTGGTTGTTCAGGAGGTTGTTATTAATTTCCATTTATTAATGAAAGTTTTGCAATTTTTTTACCATTGATTTCCAATTTCAGTATGCTATGGTCAGATATTATTCATGGGATAATTTCAATCCCTTTGTATTTGCTTAAGAATGTTTCATGCATTAATATGTGTTCTATTCTGGAGAATGCCCCAAGTGCAGCTGAGAAGAATGTATATTCTGATGTGGTTGGGTGGAACACTCTAAACGTCTACCAACTCTATTTGCTCACAGATGTGATTGACTTCTATTATTTCTTTGCTGACTTTTTCTGTGGTTGGTCTATTTCTATGTGACAGTGGGGAATTAAGGTCTCCTACTACAATTGTGTTCTTGTGTATTTGGTTTTTCAAGTTCATTAGTATTTGTCTTATATAGTTGGATGCTCTTGTATTTGGTGCATATATAGTTATAATTGTTAGTTCTTCTTCTTGAAGTTTTCCACTAACAAGTATGCAATCACCTTCTTTATCTCTTTTAATCATTTTAGGTTTGAAGTTCACATTGTCTTCAAACAGAACAGCTACTCCTACTTTTTTTCTGGTTTCGTGTGGCATGGAATATTGTTTTTCCATCCTTTGCCTTTTATTCTATGAGTTTCCTTTTGAGTCATATGTTTTTATTGTATACAGCATATTGTGTGGTCCTGTTTCTTGATCCATTCAGTCAGTCTATTTCTCTTGATAGGTGAATTGAGGCCATTAACATTTATGGAAACTGATATGTACTGGCTCAACTTTGTCATGTTATGCTCCTATCATTTGTTTTCTGCTTTTCTCCCTTTTTAAATTGCTTGCTTTGCCTGGTGGTGTTTTTCTGCTATTGTTCTGGAGATTGTGATCATTTTGGTCTCTATCTAGTGTGTCTTTTAATACTCTTTCTAAGATTGGTTTGGTGGACACGAATTTCTTTAGTTCTTTTTGTCATAGAAGTATCTTGTCTCTCCATTAAATTTGAAAGTCAGTTTTTCTGGGTACATCAGTCTGGGCTAAAAGTTGTTTACTTTCAGGGCTTGGAATACTGCATTCCAAGCTCATCTTAACTTGAGGGTTTGGGCTGAAAAGTCTGCCATGATTCTGATGGACTTTCCTAAATAGGTGAGTTGTATGTTTTCTCTACAGCTTTTAGTATTCTGTTGTTATATTGTATGTCTGGGATTCTAATTATTATGTTTCTGGGTGTAGATTTATTTTGGTTGTGATTGTTTGCTATATTTGAGAAATTTTCTTCTATTACTTATGTGAACAGTTTACGGATCTCATTCACATTGACTCCTGCATTTTTATTGATGCCTATTAGTCTTATATTGTTTCTCTTGGCATCATCTTGAATCTGCTGGATTGTCATTTTATGCTGCTTTTTAAAAGTTCTACCTTTTCATGATTGCTACCTGCAATCCTGTGAAGATCTGAAACTCTATCTTCAGCTTCATTTAAATGGTTTTGCCATCTTTCAATGGAATTTTTTTTCTTGGATATCTCTTTGAATTTATTTCATGGATTCTTCTTGTTTTCTATATTGGCAATTCAAGGTTTCAATCAATTTTCTATGCTCCTGTATTTTTTTAATCTATTTCTTTTCTAGCTTTGCTGAGCAACTCATTTACTAACATTGTTATTTCTGTCTTTATATGAGAAACTATTTCTAATTTGACATTGTCTTTAGCCTCATGGATTTGTTTTTTTATTTAATTTGCTATCTTTTCAGAGATTTCTGGCATATGACTTCTAAATTCTTCTATTTCATTGTCCCTTGTTCTTGATTCTGATGAACTACATATTTGAGATTGCATTTTGCTTTTTCAATTTGTCATTTCACCTTTTTGGGCTAATTGGTTTTTCAATCCCAATAGTCACAACTGTCAGTAGTGTGCATCTTATGGTTCTATGGTGTGGTTGATGTTTGTCTGACTATTGAGTACCATAGTGAAGAGGAGGGCCAGTCACCTGAAATTTCTCCTGTGGGTCCTTTTGCGTGAGTCTTATATTCTTCCTGGGCTGACTAGCCCAGGAATATTGATGTAAGTCAGCCCTTAGTTCCTGCTGTTGTTATGTGCTCATGTTATTACAGGTCACCAGATCTCCTTGTCTATAGTTTTTGTCTCCACTGAGACCCTAATGTGTCACTGGGTGTCTCAAAAACCCTTTTAATTTTCCCAATTTGGGAGACCCCTTATTTGCACCCTCCTCAACTTGCCTGATGTTCTCTGTGTGGAGGAAGGAGTCTCCTACATGCTTGCCAAGCTCTCCAAGGTCTTATAGCTGGAGAGAGCTTCACTACTGCTCCTATTTACCCTCTGAGGACCTCTGTTTTAGGGGAAAACTCACCTTACTTTTTGGAGACTGCTGAGGTCTTTTGTTTGTGTAAGAGGTACTTAGTCTCCTATCAACTCAGCATGGTTAATCCACTGCAGTCCAAGGTTCTGGGAGCAGGAGTGGGAGCTGAACATCAACAGAAGTACTTATCCAGGAAATGGGAAGGGTCACCAATCACAGCAGGATGGTGGTCTGTGGCAGTCCAGTCTGGTGTGGGACATGCAGCAAAACATGACCCAGCGTAACAAAGGTTTGAGAGTGGCACACAGTGGTCCAGTCTGGCATGGGGTGCCCAGCAAAAGCACAACCCAGTGCAAGGAAAGGCAGAGGGCAGTGCAGGGTGGTCCAGGCTCCCAGGGGGTGCACAGCAAAATCATGACCCAGCACAAAAAAGGTTCAAGGGCTGCCCACAGCACTGAGGTTTTTGTTTTAATGGAAGCAGTCACTCAACTAGCAAGCTTCAAATGGAAACAGAAGCTCTCCATACATAATGGGTAAGGGGCAATTTAACTGATAGCACTTTGAAATTTTTATTTTATGAATGAAAGTTCCAATAATTACATTGTGCATGAGGTATTTAATTCTTCATCTTATCCAAAAATAGTGAAAGTACATCTCAGTAGGTAGGTCTCTGTATTTTGAAGATTTTTGCTGTAGTAAAACTATAATTAAAAATGATTTAGCTTTTAATTATAAGAAAATTAAAAAATTATAGTAACAAATATTAACAGACCACTAAAATATATTGCTTTAAGAGCTCTTGGTTGTAAGCAGAGATGAAATGAGAGGAAGGCTCACTTGGTTGAAAAATCTGCTGTGAAGAAAGCATGGGAATTATCTTTAATACTTGCTCTCATTTTCATTCCATTATAAATAGTAGGAACTTAGAAATCATTTTTCTTGACAGTTTTGTAATTTGACAGACTAACTCATTTTTTTGTTGTTATTTACTTTTTTTGGTTATTGTTTTTCTGCCATTGTTAAAGCTATAAGTATTTATTCTTACAGCACCACTTTCTCCAAATGCTGCACTAATAGATACACAGTACTTCAGAGATTTGGAACACAAGTGAAGAAACATGTTTTTCAATATTGAAGAAAACATTTTTCATCTATAAAGTTTTCTATTTTATTTCTTTCCTCACATAAGTCTTTCAAAGTCTGCAGCCACAGATTCACTTCACTGTATTTGCTGTGAGGTGCCCCTCTTCTCAGAGTTAGATGGAGCTGCCTTTATCCTTGGTGATCACTCCACAGAAGTGCTGACCTCTTCCTTGAAGCCATGCTCAGTGGGCTCTGGTAAGCCTGGAGTTGCTTCCTCTGTTCTGGGCTCACTTCTAGCCCTTTACAGCACCTAACTCATGCCACCATCTTGGGGCTCTTGAGGTTCCTGGATTGAAGAACTGTGAGAGGGTGAGACAATAAAGAAGAAACAAAAGCTGGGGTCATGTGGAGCCCTTAACCTCCTGATGGGGGGAAAGGAACTCCTCAACCACTGTAGCACATTTATTTATACACTCAAGAGGAAGTTGTCAATTTCAAACTTGCTGCCTACCAAATTGTTTTCCTGGCTGGCCTGGGCCCCTTGCCTTCTTGGAGCTGGAGAAGCTTGTTTGTGTGGCTTGTTTTAGGCTTTCTGTGTTTCAGGGTTGGCCTTGCTTTAGCCCCAGACATGTGATCAATCTCCAGGTTCAATAGCTCCCTACAGGCTCCCTAAAGGTTCCTAGCCTCTTAGTCCCATTGTGCAGATGTGGGGAATTTTCCAAGGCTGCAGAGCTCATAGGATCAGAGCTAATCTCCAAAGTCCCTGCTACTAAACACAAGTGGGCACAACGTTCCTTTATCATATTATATCCCTCTTAGGCCATGTGTACCTGCTGCTTACAAAAGGTCCCAAATAATTCTGTATTGCTAAAATTATTCTAGTTTATTAATGATGAAATGTGAGATTACTTCTGATGAGTTTAAAGGGACACTTTGCAAGAAAAAAGTCTGAGATACATCTAGGGATAATGATATTTTACTGTTACGGTATAAATTACTCAAAAAAATGTGTTAGAAACTGTGTGTCTGATAGGAATCCATGACCTAATAGTGTACTTTACAAAAGCTTCTTGTAACAGAGAAAAATAATCATTTTTATTTTTGCATAATTCTTCATTTTATTTTTTTATTCTGTACATTTTAATGGATGTACAAATAAACAAACAATAAAAGCCACCTTAAACCTGAAGATAAGTTAATGGGATGTTAGAATTTGAGAACACACACAGAATACAGGTCTCTTCATAAGATTCTGAAGCTACTGAGGTTAGTGCATCTTTAAATGATCTCCCAGTTAATGTCTCTGAGGGTGGGAAAATGACCTGCCAGGTGTGCTTTATTTCTTTCTCTCAGCTGTGCCAGATCATATGCACTCTGAGTATAATCATTATCTTTCACTCTGAGTTTTATAATCTGTCATTTGAAGAATCAATAACTTTCTTTCCTTGGGAAGAATTGAGAAAACATCCCCTGAAAGGTGTAGGTTGTCCCTCTTAATGTTTCACTGTGTTGCTTTGAATCATGTAATGCATTGTCCTGTTTTCTATTGGGATCGTCTTATGTTTACATTCCTGCCCTAACTTTCAACTGAAAAAAAATCAGCTTTTCTGAGGTCATTGTAATCGTACAAGAATATCAGCTTGTTTTTCTTCTGAGCCTGATGAACTCTTTATACTGGTTGCAGTTCAATCATTTGATAGTTGACATAGATAAACTCTATTCAATGTGAAGTGGACCCTGAAGAGATAGCATTGTGAAAGCTTTCTGAATCATTAGATGTTTGGGTCCAATAATTTTTGAGCTCACATTAACATGAGGTTTGTACCAGTTTGAGAGACCACAACACTGGCAAGCATCGACTACTGCTAATCACATATTCACCGAGTTCATATTGAGTCTATTCTGATTCTTTCATATCATTCATTTTCTTACACTAACCAGGAGTGTTTCCATAGGCCATGCATTTTCTCTTACAATCATTTCAGGAGTGATGAAAATTTTAGATTTTATGTCTCTTGGTTTAAGCCTACTACTTTGAGAGAGATGACAGTGATGTCTTTTGGAGTGTTTTTATCTCCACCATTTCTTTTTCTACATTATAGGTGTTTTCATACAACATGAAGAAATGAGCCTTTTTTCCAGATTCCATCAACATCACACGTGCATATTTCAAAGTCAACAGCCTTTTCATCATTTTTGAGAAGGGACAGTGAACTTTTAATTCTCCTGTGTATTAAAGTGGATTACTAAATCAAAAACAACAAAACAGTACTACAATCCTCTTAATACCACATGTGTTCAATAGCAAGCATTCAAAAGCACTGTGAGAAAAAAAAACAAACGACAAAAGCAATGTGAAAATAATCCACTCTTTTATCCATAAGTAAACAGGACCACACAGTCTGTTGCTAGAAAACAGACAATTAAAAAACTACATATATAATGTAATCTTTGAAAAAATTAGGTTGTTTGCAAAATATTTCATTTAGCAATTTTGCAAATAGAACCAGAAGACAATCTTGGTTTCTCTTTCTTCTTTGCTGCCCTTCCAATTCTACCTCACCTTATACTCTTATTTTTAAAATGTGTTATTATTACAAATTTGCAGTACATAATTATTACATTCATTGTAGGAGCAGAATTTTTATTAAAAGGGGTACAGGACAGGTTGGGATAATAAGGCAGCTGTGCATAAAAAAATGGTTTGCAATTTCCAGGGAATAGTTCTTGTTTGGGAAGGTCAGGTACCCACAATAGAGATTTCAGACTGGGAACATCAGCCTGAAAATGCAGGAAGAATACTATGCATGGCTTCAATGTCAACAAGGAAAGAGAGAGTTTAACCTGAGATGTCCAATGAGACTAGAGGGACTGAAAGAAATACCTTGGTGTGGCCCAAGCCCCTTCAATCCTCTTCAGTGATGATACCAAGCAGATAAGCTGGTGATGAGTTTTAATTGGCAGTGTCCATTCTGTGAGGGCACAGAAGATGATGACTTGCCCCCACTTTCTGATGGATGGGACAGTTACACTTCTGATGGTTACAGATAGGACAAATTCCCACTTGTGAATGCAAGTCAAAGCAGGTTGGTATCCAGGGTCATTTTTCTGCCACACTTGAAGTATGGTGGGGAGGTGCATGGGTTTTTAGATTTCTTATTTTACTCTAGCCTTGGTTTTATCTTGAGCCCCAGGTGATGAGTGATGCTGTTGCAGTTGTAGCTGTTGTGGCCAGAAACTGGTCTTCAAGTTTTAACCTGGAATGAATGTTGGAACTTATCAAAGGCTTTTTCTGCATCTATGGAAATGACCATGTGATTCTTACTTTTGGCTTTATTGATACGGTGCATTACATTTATTGATATATGTATGTTGAACCATCCTTGCATTCCTGGGATGAATCCCACTTGGTCATGGTGTATAATCTTTTGATGATTTGCTGCATCCTATTTGCCAATATTTTATTGAGGATTTTTGCATCTGTGTTCATTCGAGAGATTGGTCTGTAGTTCTCTTTTTCATTTGGGTCCTTCTTAGGTTTTGGTACTAGAGTAATATTTGCTTCCAGGAATGACTTAGGAAGCAACGCTTCCCTTTCAATTTCATTGAAGAGTTTGAGGAGTGTTGGCATTAAGTTTTCTTTGTATTTCTTGTAGAATTCTGCAGTGGATCCTTCTGGGCTTGGGCTCTACTTTGTAGGTAAGGACTTAATTATGTTTTCAATTTCATTAATAGAAATTGGGTTATTCAGCAGTTTTACATCTTCTCGACCTAGCCTTGCTACTTCATATGCTTCTAGGAATCTTTCTATTTCTTCTGTGTTATCAAATCTTTGAGAGTAGAGGTTTTCAAAATAGGTGTTGAGGATCTTCTGTATTTCTATAGGGTCTGTAGTGATTTCGCCTTTTTCATTCCTTATTGCATGCATTTGAGCTTTTTTCCCCCTTTTTAATAAGGTTGGCTAGGGGCTTATTGATTTTATTTATTCTTTCAAAGCACCAACTATTTGATCATTGATTTTTTTGTATTGTTTTCTTAGTCTCTATTGCATTGATTTCTGCTCTGATTTTTATAGTTTCCTCTCTTCTTTTGGCTTTGGGCTTGACTTGCTCTTCTTTTTCTAGATGTTTGAGGTGTAACATCAGGTTATTTATTTATACTTGTTCTATTTTCCTGATACGAGAACTCAGTGCAATAAATTTTCCTCTGAGGATGGTTTTCATTGCATCCCACAGATTCTGATAAGTTGTATTTTTGTTGCTTGTAGGTATTGTTTAATTTCTTCTTTAATTTCCCCTGTGACCCACTGATTACTCAAGAGTGTGCTATCCAGTTTCCATGTGTTTGTGGGATTTTTTTGCAGTATCTTTTATCATTAATTTCTAATTTCATAGTGCTAGGATCCAATAACATAATTTCAACACTTCTGCATTTATTTAAATATTTTCTTTGAGCTAATGTTGGTCTATTTTAGAGAATGACCCACATACTGCTGAGAGGAATGTGTATTCTGATGTTGTTGGATGGAACACTCTGTATATGTCTATCAAGTCCATTTGTCACAGGTGTGATTCAGTTCTGTTATTTCTTTGCTGATTTTCTGTCTGGTTGGTATGTCCCTTGGTGTCAATGGTGTGTTAAGGTCTACTGTTATAATTGTGTTACTGACAATTTGTTTTTTTTTTTCTGTTAATATTTGTTTTATATAACTGGGTGCTCTGGAATTTGGTGCATATATATTTAAGATTGTTATCTCTTCCTCTTGAAGTTTTCTGGTAACCAGTATGTAATGACCTTCTTTATCTCTTCTGATCATTATTGGCTTAAAGTTCACATTATCTGCTTACACAATAGCTACTCTCACTTTTTTTTGGTTCCTGTTGCATGAAATATTGTTTTCCATCCTTTAACTTTCAGTCTGTGAGTATCCTTTTGAGTTAGATGGGTTTCTTGTAGACAGCATATGGTTGGATTTTGTTTCTTGATCCATTCTTCCAGTCTGGGTATTTTAATTGGTGCACTAATATCACTTACATTAATGGTTATAACTGTTATATGTTGGTTTATTGTTGACATTATTTTTCTGCTGTCACATATTTATCTTTCTGTTCTATTTAATTGTATGCTCTGCTTAGTGGTTTTTTTTCCTAAGTGTATCTAAACTGTCTTTCAGTATTCTTTGCAGGGTTGGCTTGGTGATCATGAAGTTCTTCAGCTGTTCTTTGTCATTGAAGTATCTTATTTCTCCGTCAATTTTGAAGGACAATTTTTCAGGGTACATCAGTCCATGTTGGAAACTATTTTCCTTTAGGATTTGAAATACTTCACTCCATGCTCTTCTTGACTTTATTGATTGTGCTGAAAAGTCTGATTTGATTCTGATGGGTTTTCATTTGTAGGTGATCTGTCTTTTGTCTGTGACAGCTTTTAATATTGTATTCCTATGTTGGATTTCTGGGATTGTGATTGTTATATGTCTTGGTGTAGTTTTATTTTGGTTATGGCTATTTGGACTTATATATGCTTCACTGATCCTGATGTCAGTTTCCATTCTCATGTTTGGGAAATTTTCAGCTATTCTGTAAATATCCTCTTGACATCCTTTATGTTGTCCCCTTCTTTTTCATTTATCGCTATCAATGTTATGTTGTTTTTGTTTGCATCATCTTGCAGCTGTTGAATTGTTATTTCCTGATTTTTTATTATTTTTGAAAGATCTTTCCTTTCCTGGTCACTAGCTGCAATCTTGTCTTCAAGGTCTGAAATTCTATCTTCACTTTCGTTAAGGCAATTTTTATAACTTTCTTTTTTTTATTAAGGATTTTATTTAAAGAGTAAAAAAGCAAAACAGAAAAATGTAGAAGTAATACAGAGTTTCAAAAAAACAGATAGTAAGAAATTATTAGTTGATACATTACATATTGTCATTTTAGAAGTTGCTGCTCAAGGTATAAAATTAAAGCATACAAAGTGGACATTTAAACAGTCAGACTGCAAACAGTTCTGTTCAATGATCCAACAAAAGTTGGTAATATCATTATCTGTTTTACACACTTACATGCAGTTATATGCTTTAGAGCTTTTTATTTTCCTCTCTTTTTCATAATAACAATTGCATACTTTAGGTTTTATAAGTTCTACAGTTTGTATTACTTTGTTTGAAGAGAATAAAGCCAAATATTTCAAATCAAAATGGAGTCAATTAAAGCAAGAAAGGACATAGTATATGATGTAAAAACAAAATACAAGGTGATCAATAATGGCTACTACAATGCCTCTTGCTATCTTCAAAAGAATTGCCCATATCTTAAAGAGTGTAAGATTAAACATACCAAAACAGAAGAAAACAGATAATAAGGGAACAATTTCAAGAAACACTGATTTCAAAGCATGTCCAGTGGATATCTTCACTATCTGTCTTATTGCATCTAGTTTTCTTCCAAATAGTTGTTCCTATCTTCACACACAGTGAATACATACTGAACATGATAGAACTAATCTAATCATAACAGGATGATGAAGACGTTTTAGGTCTTCAAGACCTGATATTAGGGAAATCAATAGTGACTGCCATAATGTCTCTCATTCTCTTCATAGTAGCTGTCCTTATCTTTATGGACGCTGAAACTGAACATAAGAGACTAGACTAATATCACTCTGAATAGTGAATAGTAGTTTTGCTAGATTTTATATCATAATGTTACAAAATTAGCACTGGTTTCCTGAATGTCTCTTCTTCTTTAGAGTATGTGTTCATTACATTGTGCATTATTTAATCTGTTCCTGTAAACTGTTTAGAAATTCTCCCCATGTGTAACCTCTACCAGTATATCTATCCTTTCTGTATTATAGGGAAAAACAGATCATAACAAGAAAAAGAGAAATTCTTAGAAAAACATGAAATGAGACAGACATATAAGACCACAATATTAGGTGATCTACCATAGTTACTATGCTTTCTCTTGTTATTTTCAATAGAGTTGCCCACATAGTCAGATATATAATAATCAAACATAGCATTACATAGCTATTTTAATAAAAACACTACTTTGGAGACATTGTAGGACTTCAAAAGCAGTTAAAATCAAACCAGAATGGGTATGTTATTACATCTTGTCATCTTCAGAGTGGTTGCCTCTAATCTTAGACTCAATATTATCAAGCATACCAAATTCAAATAAAGTCAGTCAAGGCAAAACAGCAGTTTAAATAACCAGCTTCAAATAAGATCAGTCATAGTAAGACAATGTAAATAATACAGGGTGATCTGTCCCACGGATCAGTCTGTGGGCCTTCGCCTGGAGAGGGGACAGAGATGGGGGCTGGGCAAGAGAAAAGAGAGACCGAGACTTGGCGGGATTCCATTCAAGTCTTGTTGATTTCTAAAATGGCTACAACTTATATAGGGTGGAGGCGGGTCAATGGGGCAGGAAGAGGGCATGGAGTGTTATCTGATAGGTCATCATCACATCCGGATATATGACATAAGCAAGAGAGGATTATGGGTAATGTAGGCAGATATGAGGATCATGGGAAATGTAGGCTGAAGCGGGAGGTTGCTTACATCATGTGCATTGTAGGCAAGGGGAGGATCATGGGAAATGTAGGCTGACACACAAAATGCCCTGAAGTGGGAGGGGCAGGGCAGCAGCTGCCATTCTGAGCTGCTCCCTACATCTCCTTCCTTATTATTTTACATATTTTTTTAGGAATATGGCAGGCCCTGGGAGGACAGCACCTGTCTTGGGTCAAGGACTCCTCATATGAACCCAATAAAGCCTTACCCATCGTGGGCCTGCAGGACAGCATTGGGTCCTGGGCCTGTCTTAGGTGGCCGATTGGCGCTACATATGTGTCCTAGTAGCCCGTCTCTGGCTGCCTGTCCAGTGCCTCAGGGCATTTGGGCCACAGTATCATGTGGGCCGTAGGTGGGTGTTATTTCCCGATAAGTTTGTTATTCTGCCATTTCCAACTGATGGTAATATACCTGAATGGGCTTTTCCATAAATGTGTCAATCCTGTTATTAACATTAATGAGCATCATGATCTTCTGAAAAATACCAGGTCCTAGAGTAAGCAGTAACAGCAAGGCTGCTAGGGGTACCAAGAGGGGGACAATGTAAGGGAAAGAGACTCCTCCCCATGGAGGAGAAGGTGGTTTCTCCAAGGCTCTCTCTTTCTCTCTCTTTGAGATGCTCCCTTAGTTTATTCACGGACTGTTTAATGACTCCTGAGTGGTCAGCATAAAAACAACACTCTTCCTTGAGGGCAGCACATAAGCCACCCTCCTTTATAAATAGGAGGTCTAGCCCTCTTCTATTCTGTAGGACTACCTCAGATAGAGACATCAGGGATGCCTGTAGAACCATCACAGATGTTTCTATTTCTTTTAAATCCTGATCTACTGCTGCCTGTAATTGAGCTAGATGCTGATTTCCTAACACTAGAGCCGTAGTCCCTGTTCCTATTCCCGTTGCGACTCCTAACCCGAGTAATACAGCTAAGGTGAGTGTCGTGGATTCTCTCTTAAATATATAGCCAGTCTGCGATCCCTGGAGGTAGTAGTCTCCTGGGTGGAAGGTTATGCGAGGAAGAACCTGTACACGAACACAAAAATCTGCAGACTTGTTAAAAACAGTAGTTGCTATACAGGGTGAGAGGCCAAAATTGCAGGCCCAAGACATTCCTGGGGGTGGAAAGAGGTAATTATTTGGCTTGAACTCTGAATGAAGCTGGGCATACAGTCGTGCTGCCAGTGCTGGTGGACAGCTGTAGTCCCCAAGACAAGTCCCTCTACCTGAGACATCAGGGAGAGTCAGCTTGTGGTGATTGCCCCAGTCACAGGCAGATGAGCTAGAAGAACTGTTAAATGTTAAATTGAGGGCCTTTCTTCCATAATACGTGGGAGGTGCAGCCAAGCATAACCAACAGGATTGGGTGAGATCAGGTTGGGTATGATTTAAAACCATTTTATGCCCCTTTAATCAAACTGAATAGGTTAGAATGTGAATATTGAGGGGCAGGTATATGATCTGCCTGGTGTGGTGGGGCTTGAGAAACCCTTAAGGTTGGGTGAATTACTGTCATTGTTTGAACAGCAGTAACAGGATCTGTATTAGACTGATGTATTTTGGATTTGGATTATATTTTGGCTTTAGAGCAGGATTTGGGCCTATGGGCACGGATGAAATCTGTAGGGGAACCTTTTTTTATGAGAATAAGATTTCCCCTGTCTTTGCCTGACTCATCAACTTGAAGTCCCCAGGTGCATCCTGTCAGCTAGCCAGGGCCTTCAGGAGTGGTGACAGTGACATTTAGAACCTGACAGGGTCTTTGATTGGCCGGTGGGTAGTCATCTAGGCTGCACCCCAGCAGCCCCCATGTCAGTTTAAGGTGTTTATTGGGGAAGGCATGTTGCCACCCTGTTGCAACTGTTTCGCAGCCCCAAGGAGTACAAAAATATTCTCCCAGGGAATTACAATATGATCTGCCCCCTGTTGCTGTGGGACAAACGTAGAATTGACTTTGTCTGGGACATTGGAGCCCTCGAAAGAACCAATAGTGTGTGGGCGCAAACCATGGACTTCCTGATCCTACCCAAGTCCAAACCACCTCTTGGTCTTTCCAGTGACTACGCTCCCATTTCTTTCTTATTTTTTTTTTTAACCTCGACTTGTAAGAATAGATAAGCTCCCATTTCCAGGGTAGATAGGGTGGTACGGAGAAAGGAGCGTGGCAGTGCCATTTTTTTTTGTCTTTTTCCTTTTTATTGGTGCCAGGGATTGAACTCACCACTGCCTGCTTGCAAGGCAGGCACTTATGCTGTTGAGCTAAACCTCCAGCCACTATTTTGTTTTTCGTTTTTTTCTTTTCTTTCTTTCTTTTTTTTTTTCTTTTTAACCACCAGAGTCAGTATGGAGGTGGTGCCATTTTGAGTATCAGGGCGGTGCACGCCATTTTGTGTCCTGGGGCAGTGCACGCCATTTTGAGTACCCTTGTGGTCTCCAGACAAAGGGAGTGGTGGCAATTCGCCATCTTGAAAAGGCTCCAAGATATCAAGGACCACAGAGCCAGGAGGGCTGGGCACCTTAGATAAGCCGAGTGGAGGTGGAGTACAATTGCAGGAGGCTATAATGCAGCCTCATGCTGGGCGAGTGTCTCCGTGATCTGGGGATCGGCGTGATGTTGTGTCAGCAGCTCAGCGATTAAAATCCCATATGAAAAAGCAGTTACAGGAATCTTTTTGGGGCCAAAAAATTCATGATAGTCTTTAAGAGCATCTCCTACTCTTTTCCACCTGTTTAAATTAATGGTACCCTCTAAGGGGAACCAAGGACACACTGAATGTATAAACTGAAAGTACTTTATCAATTCTTTTGTCTTAACCTTAATCCCTCTTATCTTGAGCACCTCCCTGAGGCCAGTCACGAACAATTCGTGCTCACTGAGTGGTTGCCCCATGCTAATTCCGTTCACTTACCGTGATTCAGGTGAGACATAAGGTGGCCGTCTGCACGGATCACAGGAATGAAGTCCCGAAACAGTCACGCTGGCCAGCACTTTACTACTGTGAACGGTCCCACGTCGTTATCCCTTGTGCCAGGTCGGCCCCACGGTTGGGCACCACTTGATCCGTCCCGCGGATCGGTCTGTGGGCCTTTTCCTGGAGAGGGGAATGGGGATGAAGGGCAGGGCAAGAGAAAAGAGAGACGGAGGCTTGGCGGGATTCCATTCAAAACTCATTTATTTTTAAAAGGGCTACAACTTATATAGGGTGGAGGTGGGCCAATGGGGTAGGAAGAGGGCACAGAGTGTTATCTGATAGGTCATCATCACATCCAGATATATGACGTAAGCAGGAGAGGATTATGGGTAATGTAGGCAGACATGAGGATCATGGGAAATGTAGGCTGAAGCAGGAAGTTGCTCACGTCATGCACATTGTAGGCAAGGGGAGGATCATGGGAAATGTAGGCTGACACACAAAATGCCCTCAGGTGGGGGGGGCAGGGCAGCAGCAGCCATTCTAAGCTGCTCCCTACATCTCCTCCCTTATTATTATATATATATTTTAAGAATATGGCAGGCCCTGGGAGGACAGTGCTTGTCTTGGGTCAAGGACTCTTCATATGAACCCAATTGAGCCTTACCTGTCGTGGGCCTGCGGGGACAGCTGTTGGTCCTGAACCTGTCTTAAGTGGCAGATTGGCACTACATATGTGTCCTAGTTGCCCATCTCTGGCTGCCTGTCCAGTGCCTCAGGGCAGTAGGGCCACAGTATCATGTGGGCCGTCGGTGGGTGTTCTTTCCCAATAAGTTTGTTGTTCTGCCATTTCCAACCAGTAGTAATGTACCTGAATGGGCTTTGCCATAAATGTGTCAATCCTGTTATTAACGTTATTAATGAGCGTAATGATCCTCTGAAAAATACAAGGTCCTACAGTAAGCAGTAACAGCAAGGCTGCTAGGGGTACCAAGAGGGGGACAATGTAAGGGAAAGAGACTCCCCCCCATGGAAGAGAAGGTGGTTTCTCCGAGGCGCTCTTTTTCTCTCTCCTTGAGGTGCTCCCTTAGTTTATTCATGAACTGTTTAATGACTCCTGAGTGGTCAGCATAAAAACAACACTCTTCCTTGAGGGCAGCACATAAGCCACCCTCCTTCATAAATAGGAGGTCTAGCCCTCTTCTATTCTGTAGGACTACCTCAGATAGAGACATCAGGGATGCCTGTAGAGCCATCACAGATGTTTCTATTTCTTTTAAATCCTGATCTACTGCTGCCTGTAATTGAGCTAGATGCTGATTTCCTAACACTAGAGCCGTAGTCCCTGTTCCTATTCCCGTTGCGACTCCTAACCCGAGTAATACAGCTAAGGTGAGTGTCGCGGATTCTCTCTTAAATATATAGCCAGTCTGCGATCCCTGGAGGTAGTAGTCTCCTGGGTGGAAGGTTATGCGAGGAAGAACCTGTACACGAACACAAAAATCTGCAGACTTGTTAAAAACAGTAGTTGCTATACAGGGTGAGAGGCCAAAATTGCAGGCCCAAGACGTTCCTGGGGGTGGAAAGAGGTAATTATTTGGCTTGAATTCTGAATGAAGCTGGGCACAGAATTGTGCTGCCAGTGCTGGTGGACGGCTGGAGTCCCCAAGACAAGTCCCTCTACCTGAGACATCAGGGAGAGTCAGCTTGTTGTGATTGCCCCAGTCACAGGCAGATGAGCTAGAAGAAGTGTTAAAGGTTAAATTAAAGACCTTTCCTTCATAATATGGGGGAGGTGCAGCCAAGCATAACCAACAGGATTGGGTGAAATCAGGTTGGGTATGATTTTAAGCCATATGTGCTCCTTTAATCAAACTGAATAGGTTAGAATGTGAATATTGAGGGGCAGGTACATGATCTTCCTGGTGTGGTGGGGCTAGAAAAACCCTTATGGTTGGGTGAATTACTGTAATTGTTTGAACAGCAGTAACAGGATTGGTATTGGACTGATTGCATTTTGGATTTGGATTATATTTTGGCTTTAGAGCAGGATTTGGGCCTATGGGTGTGGATGAAATCTGTAAGGGAACCTTTTTTACGAGAATAAGATTTCCCCTGTCTTTGCCTGACTCATAAACTCGAAGTCCCCAGGTGCATCCTGTCAGCCAGCCAGGGTCTTCAGGAGTGGTGACAGTGACATTTAGAACCTGACAGGGTCTTTGATTGGCCGGTGGGTAGTCATCTAGGCTGCACCCCAGCGGCCCCCATATCAATTTAAGGTGTTTATTGAGGAAGGGGTGTTGCCACCCTGTTGCAACTGTTTTGCAGCCACAACGAGCACAAAAATATTGTCCCAGGGAATTACAATATGATCTGCCCCCTGTTGCTGTGGGACAAAGGTGGAATTGACTTTGTCTGGGACATTGGAGCCCTGGAAAGAACCAACAGGGTGTGGGTGCAAACCATGGACTTCCTGATCCTACCCAAGTCCAAACCACCTCTTGGTCTTTCCAGCGAGTAAGCTCCCATTTCTTTTTTTTTTTTTTAACCTCGACTTGTAAGAATGGATAAGCTCCCATTTCCAGGGTAGATATGGTGGTATGGAGAAGGGAGTGTGGCATCACCATTTTTTTTCTTTTTTAATAAAAACAACCCTACATTTATTGCCCCCAGTAAAAACATAAGGGTACACAAAACAATATGAACAAACATTTTACAAATACTCCCAAGGCAAACCACTTAATCAGCTGCCTTTTTTATATGGGTACACACTGTAATTGACATTTATCTTAATTGCCTGCCATTGCTTCTCACTGCTGTCTTAATTCACTGATCATTTCTAGTTGGAGACACTTTGCAGCAGAGTAATATTATCTCCTTTCAGCATGATCCTACCCAGTTGTTTTCTTGACTTGGTTTTAGAATGAATTTCTTCTGTATCATCTAATCACCGTGTTTTTGTTTTTGTTTTTGTTTTTGTTTTGTCTTTTCCTTTTAATTGGTACCGGGGATCGAGCTCATGACTGCCTGCTTGCAAGGCAGGCACTTATGCCGCTGAGCTAAACCTCCAGCCCCTATTTTTTTTCTTTAACAGTACCAGGGATTGAACTCATGGCCGCCTGTTTGCAAGGCAGGCACTTATGCCGCTGAGCTAAATCCCCAGCCCTTATTTTTTTTTTCACCACCAGAGTCAGTATGGAGGCAGCACCATTTTGAGTATTGGGGTAGTGCACGCCATTTTGATTACCCTTGTGGCCTCCAGACAAAGCAGTGGCGGCACATCACCATCTTGAAAAGGCTCTGGGATATCATGGACCACAGAGCTGGGAGGGCTGGGCACCTTAGATAAGCCTGGTGGAGGTAGAGTACAATTGCAGGAAGCAGATAATGCATCCTCACCCTGGGTGAGTGTCTCCGCAATCTGGGGATCTGCATGACGTTGTGCCAGCAGCTCAGAGATTAAAATCCA
The DNA here is from genome assembly GCF_034190915.1 of Cavia porcellus. Lineage (NCBI taxonomy): Eukaryota > Metazoa > Chordata > Mammalia > Rodentia > Caviidae > Cavia > Cavia porcellus. Next base: position 20,003,856 of record NW_026947484.1, read on the forward strand.
ATATGAAAAAGCAGTTACTGAAATCTTTTTTGGGCCAAAACCCGCATAATAGTCTTTAAGAGCATCTCCTATTCTTTTCCACCTGTTTAAATTAATGGTACCCTCTAGGGGGAACCATGGACACACTGAATGTATAAACTGAAACTGCTTTATCAATTGTTTTGTCTTAACCTTAATCCCTCTAGTCTTGAGTGCCTCCCTGAGGCCAGTCACAAACAATTCGTGCTCACTGAGTGCTTGCCCCATGCTAATTCCATTCACTTACTGTGATTCAGGTGAGATGTAAGGTGGCTGTCTGCACAGATTACAGGAACGAAGTCCTGAAACAGTCATGCTGGCCAGCACTTTACTCCCGTGAATGGTCCCGCATCGTTATCCCTCGTGCCAGTTCTGCCCCACAGTTGGGCGCCACTTGATCCATCCTGTGGATCAGTCCGTGGGCCTTCACCTGGAGAGGGGACAGAGTTGGGGGCTGGGCAAGAGAAAATAGAGACCGAGACTTGGCGGGATTCCATTCAAGTCTTGTTTAATTTTTAAAATGGCTACAACTTATATAGGGTGGAGGTGTGCCAATGGGGTAGGAAGAGGGCACAGAGTGTTATCTGATAGGTCATTGTCACATCCGGATATATGACATAAGCAGGAGAGGATTATGGGTAATGTAGGCAGATATGAGGATCATGGGAAATGTAGGCTGAAGCGGGAGGTTGCTTACATCATGTGCATTGTAGGCAAGGGGAGGATCATGGGAAATGTAGGCTGACACACAAAATGCCCTCAGGTGAGAGGGGCAGGGCAGCAGCTGCCATTCGGAGCCCCTCCCTACAACAGGGCTTCAGTTTAAGTTAATAGGAAATTAAGGATAGTTACCATGGTATACGTTGCTATTTTGAGGATAGCTATCTGTGCTCTCAAATCTAGTATGAGTAGACTGACCTGAACAAAATAAAATCAAACTGAGCAGGGTGATAAGATTACCGTGGCTTTTAAATTCTGATATACTATTAACAATGTCTTCTGCCTTCCTTTTTTAGGCAATTTCTCAGGATGCTTTCCTTTTTTCAGGCTGCTTTGTATATTTTGAGTCCCAGTAACTCTGTTGGTTTTTAGATTAAGGGGGCAACCCATTATCTATCTGAGTGGTGCTTAACCTTTTTACTCCAGAGCTTGATCTTGAGCTATACTCTCTTACTTACTAAAGCCACAAGGTTTTCCTTCCTTCTAGCTTTGTAGTTCTACATTGCACAAAGTGTCATAACTTTCCAACCTATCTGCGGCTGCTGGACAAGTTGTCTGTATTTCTCTATGGTTCCCTGTCACTTAGAGCTTCATTTTCTCATCTTTGACGTTCAGTTCATTAACCTTCTTTCAGGTTGAGTATATTTCCTATTCAGACATCTGGATGGATCCTGCCTCCTAATCTACTCTGTCTGTGTTTCTTTTTGTTAGTGGATCTAGGCTATCTATGTTAAAAATTATAGCCCACTTTCTCTGCCTCAACTCTGCTATTCTATTTTTCTGCTATTATTTGTCCATTTTTCTACTTAATTCCACTATCATCCTTGTTCATTGAGGCCTCTCTGCCACTGTTGCTGGAATCCTGGTATTTTTCTCTCTCTCTCTCTAGAATATCCTTCATTATTTTCTGTAGGGTTGGGTTGGTGGCCATGAATTCCCACAGTTCAACTTTTTCTTGGAAAAATCTTGTTTCTCCATTAATTTTGAGAGAGAGATTTTTAGGGTACATTAATCTTGGTAGGAGGTTATTTTCTCTCAGGGCTTTGATTATTTTCCCCCAGGCTCTTCTCAATTTAATAGTTTGCATTGATAAGTCTGTCATTATTTTGATGATTTGTCCTTTGTAGGCAATCTGCTTCTTTTCTCTGGCCACTTTTAATATTCTGTTCTTGTGGTGGATTTCTGGAATCTTGATTATTACATGTATGGGTGTGGATCTGTTTTTGTTGTAGTTGGCTGGAGTTCTGTACGCCTCATTTATCTGAATATCATTTCCTTTTCCTATGCTTGGGAAGTTTTCCTTAATTATTTCTGTGAATAGTCTTTGTAATTCATTTGTGGTTACTCCTGCTTCTTCACTTACATTTTTTATTCTTAAGTTATAGATCCTCTTGTCGTCTTCTAGACTTTGAATTGTTATTTTTTGGTTTCTTGTTATTTTTAATAGGTCTTTTCTTTCACAATCACACATTGTAAATCTCTCTTCAAGTTTCAAAAGGCTAACTTTAGTTTCTGTCAAGGCTTTTGTCAGCTTTCAATGGAGTTTTTAGTTTCTTGGTAGTCTCTTTGGATCTGTTTCATGTATTCTAGATTTTGTTTATATTCTTCACCAAAGGTTTCTTTTCTTTTTCTGGGTTCCTCCATTCTTCCCTCTGTCGGTTTTTACAACTTTCAATGGAATTTTTGATTTCCTGTATATCTCTTTGAATTTTCTTTATGTATTCTGTTTGTTTCTTATATTGTTCATCCAAGGACTCTATCTTTTTGTTTTGTTACTATAATTTTTTTTACACTTTTAAAAAAATCAGTACCAGGGATTGAACTCATGACTGCCTGCTTGCAAGGCAGGTGCTTATGCCGCTAAGCTAAATCCCCAGCCTGTTACTATAATTTTTAAACTGTGTCTACTTTAGATTTGTTCACTATCTCTCTTCTTTTTTCATTTCTTCTCTTACCTGGGAGATTATTCCTAGTTTGATTTCCTTTAAAGCTTCCCAGATCTACTTCTTTATTTCAGTTGCTATTATTTCAGGTATTTCAGGTGTGTGGCACATATTTTTTTCTATGTACATAGCTTCTAAGGTTTCTTGGGATGGGATGTAGGTTTGAAATTGTATTTTGTTCTTTTGTTTTGTCATTTTCCTATATTTCTTTCAGGTGTTATTCTAAGGCTTCCCCTGGGCCTGTTGGAAATTGCCTTCTATCCCCTCAGCTTTTGGAACTCTGGCTACCCAGTTCCCTGGATTGAGAGAGGGCCACTGGGGGTGGGGCAGGCAGGCCCCAAGACCTGTGGAGCCAGTTGAGTGTGGCAGGAAGCTGTGAAGTTCCTTGGCTGGTGGGAACAATGATCTTAAACTCCCGGGGCTTGGAATGGTGTGGGGCCACTAACCTATGGCTTCCCAGTTTCCAGAATTGAGAGAGCAGGCAGGCCCAAGATTCCGGGAGCCAGCTGAGCATGGCAGGAACCGGGGAAGTTGGTGGAGGCCTGCCCAAGACCTGTGGTGCTGGTCAAGTGTCTGGTCTTTTATACACTTGTATCATGTGCCTTTGCCTAACTAGCATGATTCTTAGTCCTCGGGATTTTGGGGCTGGAACATATGGTCATTTCCAGCACCCTATGCCTTTACATCATTTCAGAGAAATTCCTACCTCTTAGGTGCTCTTGTATACCACTTGTTCTTTTGACTACACAGGTGTGAATTATTACAAGCTCATTTGATTCCCAACAATTGTTTACAAACAGACTGAACACACACGAAATATGCAAACTAACAAACTTCTTACACATCAGTGTGTACTCATATATTCAGCCAAATTGAATTAAAGTAAATTCTAAAAATGTAGAATAATAATTATAAATTTATCTGTCAGATTTGTTATAACTCAGTTTGCAGAGATCTCATTTAAAAGACTATAGAAAACAAGCACACAGCTTGTCAGGGTCTGTGAGAACTTTTTAAGTTCCCCCAGGATTTGTTTATAAACTTGTATCATGCCCCATTGCTCAACTAGTTTGATTCTTAGTCTCCTTTGAACTTTCAGAAGGAATACTTGTTCATCTCCAGCACCTCATGCCATCAGGGCATTTCTCAGACTTCCCTTGCTAGTTGGGCACTCCTAAAGGGTACTTGTATTTTTGACTCCATAGGCTAGAGCTTTCACTAGCTCATTAGACTTCCAATAATTGCTCACAAACAAACAGGATAAACAGACACCAGATACACAGACTGACAAACATCTTACACATCAGAGTGTAATCAAATATATTTTTAACAAAACTGAATTAAATCATGTTTTAAAAATTTATAGCTATAAACTGACCTGTCAGAGTTTTTATAGGTTAACTAGGTGAAATCTTGATGAATTAGCTCTATTCTTTGTCCTCTGTTCTTGGGGTGGAACTGTTCCTCTCCAGGGCTTCATGCTGTCAGGGTATTACTCAGGCACTCTGTCCACTTTGGCACTCCCAAAGGGATCTTGTGCTTTTGACTCCACAGATATGAGTGATTACTAGCTTATTAGAATCTCAACCAATGCTTACAAAATGACAGTGTAAGCAGACAGCCAGATACAAAGATTGACAAATGTGTTACACATCACAATGTACTCAAATATTTTACTGGTCAAATTGAATTAAAATAATTTTTTTAGAAATTTGGAATTCATAACTATAAATTGAATTCTCAGATTTATTAAGCTCAATTAGTAGAGATGTCACATAAAAGCATTTATAAAAAATTATAAAGCATGTTAGGGTCAGTGAGAATTCTCTACATTCCCCAGGAGTTGCTTATACACTTGTGCAAGGGCCTTTTTTTGAACTTGCTCAATTCTTGGTACCCTGTGTTCTTGTGGTTGTAACACTTGTTCATCTCAAGCACCCCACTTTCTCAGAGCATTCCTCAGTAATTCTCACCTCTTGGGCACTGCTGTATAATACTTATGCATTTAACCAAAGGTGCACATGTTTACTAGCTTATTTGACTTCAAACAATTGCTTACAAACAGAAAGCACAAACAGACAAAAGATACAAAGAATGACAAATATCCTACACAACACAGTGTACTGAAATACATTTTTGGCCAGATGGAATTACAATAATCATTAAGAAATTTAGAATTTATAAATATAAATTAACTCATCAGATTTGTTATTGATCAATTAGCAGTAATCTCATATAAAGGGATTCAGGAAACAAGTACATGTGAGGTCAGTGAGAACTCAATAACTTACCCAGGACTAGTTTACATACTTGTACCATACCCCTTTGCTCAACTAGCTCTATTCTTAGACACCTGTGTTTTAGGGGATGTAACGTGCATTCATTTCAGGCATCCAATGATCCCAGGTCATTTATCAGGCACTCGGTGACACTTGAGCACTCTAGTAGGCCATTTGTGCCTCGGACTCAACAAGGGTGGATGATTCCTAGCTCATTTGACAGCCAAAAATTGCTTACAAGCTAGAGGGCAAGCAGACCCAAGGTACACATACAGATTGACAAACATCTTACACATATAAGTGTACTCAAATATATTTTTAGCCAAATAGAATTAAAAGAAAGTTTAACAAATTTATAATTTGTAACTAAATTGATCTGTCATATTTGTTATAGGTCAATTAGAAACAATCTCAAACAAAAGGATTCAGGAATCTAGTACACAGCATTTTGGGTTCTGTGAGAACATTCTAAGTTCCCCAAGGGATGCTTATATACTTGTATCATGCCCCTTTGCAGAATTAGCTCGATTCTTAGATGCATGTGTTCTTGAGGCTGCAACACCTGTTCATCTCCTGCAACTCATTCCATCACAGCATTTTTCCAGCATTCACTGCCACGTGAGCACTCCTGTCTGGAATATGAGCATTGCTCCACAATTGTAAACCATCACTAGCTCAATTGTATTCAAATAATTCATTTATTTTTAAATGACTTGATGAACAGACACAAGTTTTAATGAGAGACTGTGAAACATCTTACACATCAGAGTGTACTAAAATATATTTTAAGTCAAATAGAATTAAAACGATGTTTTACAAATTTTGAATACTTAACTATAAATTGACTTAGCAGATTTTTTACAAGTCATTTAGCAGACATCTCATACAAAAGGACTTAGGAGACAATTGTCTCCACAGCTTGTTGGTGTCTGTAAGAGCTCGCTAAGATCCCCAAGAGTTGTTTATGTAACTGTACCATGCTTCTTTGCTGAATTAGCTGGATTCATAGTCACCTGTGTAATTGGGGTTAGAACTCCTGTTCATCTGCAGCACTCCAAATCTTCATGAGGTCTGAGTCTCTCTGTGCCACTTGGGCAATCCAGGATGGAACTTATGTTGTTGCATGCACAGATGTGAATCACTGCTAGCTCATTTGACTTCCAAGAATTGCTTACAAGCAGACAAGAAAAACAGATAATAAATACAGAGACAAACTGACAAATGTCTTCAAGATTTGAGAGTACTCAAATATGTTTTTAGCCAAATTGAATTAAAATAAATTTTACCAGTTTATATTTTTAAGTGTAAAATGCCTGTGAGATTTGTTATAGGTCAGTTAGCAGGGATCTCATTCAAAATGATTCAGGAAACAAGCACACAGCTTATCAGTGTCTGTGAGGACTCTGTAAGTTCTCCAGGGTTTGTTGATATATATTCATCATGCCACTTTGCTCAACTAGCTATATACTTACTCGCTTTTATTCTTGGGGCTGGGAAAATCTATTCATCTCCATCTTCCCATGCCCTCAGGGCGTTTTTCAGTCTTTCCATGTCACTTGGGCAATTCCGTATATCACTTGGGCAGTAGATGATTTGATTCCCAACAATTACTTACAAACCAACATGACAAGCAGACACCAGATACTCAGACTGAGAAACATATTACAACCCTCAGTGTGGTCAAAAGCAGTTTTAGCCAATTTTAATTAAAATAATGTTTTAAAAATTTAGAATTTATAACTTTAAATCAAGGCATCATATTTGTTATAGATCCATTAGCTTAGATCTCTTATTAAACAGCTTAGAAAACAAGCACACAGAATGTCCAGGTCAGTGAGAGCTCTATGAATTCCCCAGGGGTTTCTTATGTACTTGTATCACACCCATTTTCTGTACTAGCTTGATTCTTAGTATCCTGTGTTCTTGAGGCTGGAACACCTGTTCATCTCCAGAACTCATGCCATAAGAGCCTTTCTCAGGAATTCCTGTCACTTGCACAAACCTGTACAGCACTTGTGCTTTTGATTTCACAGATGTGCATGATCACTAGCTCAGCTGACTCCCAATGATAGTTTATAGATAGACTGGACATACAGACACCTGATACACAGACTAACAAACATCTTACAAATCAGAGTATACTCAACACTTGTTTTGGCAAAATTGAATTGAAATAAAGTTTTACAAATATTGACTTTATGAATATAAATTGACTCAACAGATTTACTCTAGGTCAATTAGAAGAAATCTCCAATGAAAGCACACAACTTGTCAGGTTCTATGAGAACTCTATACATTCCCCATGGTTTTATTTATATACTTGTATCATGCCCCTTGGCTAACCTAGCACAATTTTAGTTCTTTGTACTAATGGAGCTGGACCACTTATTCATCTATAACTCTCCCTGCTATCAGGGTGTTTCTCACAATCTCCATGCCACTTGGGCACCTCTAAAGGGCATTTTGAGCATTGACTTCACAGGTGTGAATTAACAGAACATATTTGATTCTCAATTTCTTAAAAATAGAGGACAAACTTACACCAGATGCACAGACTAACAAACATCTTGTTCATTAGAGTGTACTCAAATTTTAACCAAATTGAATTAAAATAAAGTTTTAAGAATTATAATTTAGAACTATAAACTGACCTGTCAGCTTTGTTATAGTTCAGTTAGCAGAGAGCTTGTGTAAAATGATTTAGAAAACAAACACACAGTGTGTTCAGGTCTGTGAAATATAGATTCCCCCATGGTTCCTTATGTACTTGTATCATGCCCCTATGCAGAACTAGCCCAATTCTTACTCCAGTGTGTTCTTGAATCTGAAACTTCAATTTATCTCCAGCACCTGATTCCTTCAGGTTGTTTCTCAGGCAATCTCTGCCACTTGGGCTCTCCTAAAGGACATACAAACATTGATTATACAGGTTTGAAAGATCACTAAATCATTTGCCTGCCAACAATTGCTTAATTACATATTTGACAGACACCAGATGCACAGACTGACAAATATCTTACAAGTCATAGTGTACTGTTGGGAGCCGCGGCCAAGCCCGGTCGCCTTACTTGGCGGACGTGAGGCCTGTAGAAAAGAGCAAAGCCCGAGCTAGATTACCCCTCCCATCGAGTGAGCCAAGTTGGCGCCTGCTTCCTGCCCCCTGATTGCCCTGGCAACTTAAACAACCCGCTCTGTAAGATAGTCTTCCTAGCAACAACTGATGTTAGCCAATCAGCCCGCATCGCGCGCTTTGAACTGATTGGCCACTGTTACCCTATAAAAGTAAATGCCTCTCCTGCCACGAGAGAGAAGCACAGAGAGAAGCACAAAAAGAGATAGAGGAAGTCCACCAGTAAGAAAGGACTGGTGGCAGAGCGGAGGCCTCGCGCGGCCCACGCGGAGACAAATAAAGACAAGGTTGCACACCGCCAGACTTTGTCGTGTGTTTTTCCTGCCGGCCGGGAGCGACACCGACAGTGTACTTAAATGTACTTTCATCTAAATTGAATTATTCAGATTTTACAAATATAAATTGATTCATCAAATTTCTTATTAGACCATTATCAGAGTTCTAGTAGAAAATCATTTAGGAAACAAGCACACAGCCTGTTATGTTCTGTGAGAGGTTTCTAAATCCACAGATGTAGCTTCTATACTTATATTATGTCCCTTTGCTGAATGAATTTGATTGGTAGTACCCTGTGGTTTTAGAGCAGAAACATCTATCTTTTCATGTCCAGCACCACATGCCCTCATGGTGTTCCTCAGGAAAAAGTCTTTTGGGCAACCATGTACAGAATTTGAGCATTTAACTCCACAGGTGTGAATAATTAGTAGTTTATTTGACTCCCTACAATTGCTTACAACAGACTAGACAAACAGACATCAGAAATGCAGACAAACAAACCTCTTACACATAGAGTGCACTCAAATATATTTTCAGCCAAATTTAATTTAAAAATATTTTAAAATTTAGTATTTAAAACTATAAATTGACCCATCAGATTTTTTATAAATCAATTGGCAGAGATTTCATATAAAATGATTGAGAAAGCAGGCACACAGCTTGTCAAGGTTTGGGAGAACTCTGTATGTTCCCCAGGTGTTGTTTAGAGATTTGTATTACCTCCCTATGTTGAACCAGCATGTGTCTTAGTCCACTGTGTTCTTGGGGTTGGAGTATCTGTTGGTCTCCAGCACCCTATACAGCCAGGACGTTACACAGGTGCTCTGTCCCACTTTGGCTGTCCTGAAGGGCACTTGTGCATTTGCCTCCACAGTTTGAGTTATCACTAGCTCATTAGAGTCCCAATAATTGCTTACAAACAAAACCAACAGACACCATATGCAGTGACAGACTGGCACACAGTTTACACATCAGATTGTAAAGAAATATGATTTTAGCCAACCTGAATTAAAATATTTTTAAAATTAAGCATTTATATCTATAAACTAACCTGTCAGGTTTGTTAATAGTTGTTGGGAGCCGCAGCCCCGAGCCCGGTCGCCTCACTTGGCGGACGTGAGGCCTGTAGTAAAGAACAAAGCCTGAGGTAGATTACCCCTCCCATCGAGCACGTTAGTTTCCTGCTTACCGCGTAAGCAACCCGCTCAACAATATAGTCTGCCTGGCAACTGATGATGTTAGCCAATCAGCTTGCCTTGCTTACTTTAACATGATTGGACACTGTATCCGTATATATACTGGTGCCACCCCTGGGGGAGAAGAAGAAGCCCGGAAGTAGAAGCCCAGAAGGAGCCGTGGAGAGCGGACCGGTAGAGGCTTCGGAGCGAAGCCCGGAAGGAGCCGCGGGGAGCGGACCAAAGGAGGCTTCGGCTGGGAGCGATCCCAGGGCAGGCTGTACGGAGAAGGAAAATAAAAGAAAAGGTTGTCCACTGCCAGACTTTGTCGTGTGTCCTTCCTGCCGGCCGGGAGCGGACATCGACAAATAGTGAATTAGCAGAGATCTCACTGAAAAGTATTTAGGAAGCAAGCACACAGTTTTCCACTGTCCATGAGAACTCTTTCAGTTCCCCGTTGTTTGTTTTATATATGTACCATGCCCCTTTTCTCAACCAGTTGAATTCATAAACCCCTGTGTTCCTAGGATTTTAACAGCTGCTCATCTCACTTACCCAGTGCTCTTGGTGTGTTTTTAAATCTCTTCTTACCACTTGTCCTGGTTTATGTTGGTGGCCCCCAGGCCTCATGCGCTTGCATTGTGCATTTGTGATTAGTTCATTGTCTAGAGCTTGGATTGATAGTGTCAGTGCTACACCCACCTAGGGGTGGAGCCAGCACACAATGTAATAGCAGCAAGAAGGTGTGTCATTTACTCTCTTGCTGGTTTCTGCTTGCTGTTTGCAACCACTATGAACTGAGGTCCCACCATGCCACCCTACCTTGGAGCCAACTGAGTATGGACTGAAACCTCCAAAAACTGTAAGAAATAAACCTTTCCTTTCCCAATTTTAGCATCAGGTATTTTGTCTCAGTAAGTAAAAAGTAACTAAGGCACCACTTGAGCAAACTTGTAGGGCACTTGTGATGTTGATTCCACAGGTATGAGTGATCACTAGCTCATTTGACACCCAGTTGCTTACAAACATACAGGACACATAGACACAACATATACAGACAGATGAATATCTTACACATCATAGTGTACTCAAATACATTTTCCAATAAATTGAATTAAGATATTTTGCAAATATAGCATTTATAACAATAAACTGACTCATCAGATTTGTTATATGTCCATTAGCAGAGGCATCATGCAAAAGGATTTAGGAAACAAGTACTTAAGAGTTCCGGGGTCACTGGGAACTCTCTTCCCCAGGGCTTCCCCAGGGGTTGTTTATGTACTTGTTTTATGCTCTTTTGATGAACTAGCTGCATTTTCAGTCACCTGTGTTATTGCAGCTGGAGTACCTGTTCTTTTCCAGCACCTTATGACTTAAGGGCATTACTGAGGTACCACTTTGGCACTTCTGCTGGGCACTTGTGGTGGTTTTGACTCCACATGTGTGAGTGATCACTAGCTCGTTTGTCTCCCAACAATGGCTTACAAAAGACTGGACAAACAATCATCAGATATGCAGACAGACTAACAAATCTCTTATACATTAGAGTGTAATCAAATATATTTTCAGCCAAATTGAATTAAAATTTTTTTTACAAATTCAATATTTAAAACTATAAATAGACTCATCAGATTTAATGTAAGTCAATTGGCAGAGATATCATGTAAAAGGGTTTAGAAAACAAGCACAAGCACACAATTTGTCAGGGTTTGGGAGAACTCTATGTTTCTCAGGTGTTGTTTATAGACTTGTATCACCTCCTTACATTGAACCAGCATGTGTCTTAGTACACTGTGTTCTTGTGGCTGGAGTATCTGTTGGTCTCCAGCACCACATGAAGTCAGGGAATTACTCAGGTGCTGTGTCCAATTGTGGCACTCTTGAAGGGCACTCATGCTTTGGATTCCACAGTTGAGAGTAATCACTAGCTCTTCTGATTCCCTACAATTGCTTACAAACCAACAGATCATACAGAGATCAGAGACACAGATAGACTGAAAATCATCTTACACATCAGAGTGTACTGAAATACATTTTTAGCCCAACTGAATTAAAATAAATTTTGCCAATGGAGAATTTATAACTATATATTGACATGCTATATTTGTTATAGATCAATTAGAAGATATCTAAAATAAAAGGATTTAGGAAACAAGCACAAAGCATGTTGTTGTCTGTGAGAGTAAACTAAGTTCCCCATGCAGTTTTTACACAGTTGTATCACACCCCTTTGCTGAACTATCTCAATTTCTGGTCACCTGTGTACTTGCAACTGGTGTACCTGTTCTTTTCTATCAGGGCTTATTGAGGTGTTCTGTACCACTTTGGCATTTCTGAAGGGCACTTGTGGTTTTTGATTCCACAGGTGTGAGTGATCACTAGCTCATTAGACTCAACAGTTGCTTGCAAACAGACAGGATCAGCAGATACACAGAAAGACTGACAAAAGTCTTAAACTTCAAAGTGTACTCAAATAAGTTTTTAGTAAAAGTTAATTAAAATAATACATAAGTAATTTATAATTTATAGTTGTCAATTGACTTGTCAGAATTGTTATATGTTAATTAGCAGAGGTCACACTAAAAAAGGATTTAGGAAATATGAACAGAACTTGTCTGTGCCTGTGAGATGTTTCTAAATTCCCCAGGGTTATTTTTATAGTTGTATCATGCCACTTTACTCAACTATCTATTCTTGTCCCTTATGTTGATGGGACACTCTTTTTATCTACAGCACCCCATGCATGCTGGGAGTTTGTCAGTCTCTCCATGCTAAGTGGGATATCATTTGGGAAACTCCTGCTGTTGATTCAAAAAGTGTGAGCGATCAGTAGCTCATTTGACTGCCAACAATTGCTCACAAACAGACAGGACAAAGAGACACTAAATACACACATAGACTGACAAATGTCTTAAACTTCATAGTGTACTGAAATACATTATTATCAAAATATAATTAAATATTTTAAAAATTTAGAATTTACAACTGTAAATTGAGTCATCAAATTTCTTATAGGTCACTTAGCAGAGATTTAATAAAAATAAATTTATGAAACAAGGATACAGCTTGTGTGATCTATACTGTACTAAAATGTTAAAAAACTAAAACGCAAATTTAAAAAGATTGTTATTAGCAAAAAGAGCTTTGTCATTCTGTGCTATGCTTATTATCCTAGTAACCACATAACTGAAGCACTAACTACATAGTTATAGATTAACTGACCACATCATCATGCTGTTCTGTATGAGTAGTCCCCTAAATAACCTGTTTGCTGTGTCAACCTTTGTTCCCTTTGTGAGAAATGATGCTGTGTTAACCATTGTTCCCTTTTTGAGAGACAAATGTTCCTGGAATTGGCAGACCAAGGGCTATAAATTGGCTTACCACCCACTGTGAAATGCCTCTGACCTCAAGCAAAGGGAAACAAAGGCCTACCTTGTTCCTGTTTCTCATTGCTATGTACTTAGTGGTCAATGAGCTAATCTATTAATGAGCTATAAAAATCTGTCAAAATTCTAACCCAGTTACATAGCTTTGCAAATTCCATCTGAACTGTGCTGCTGGTGCCAGCTGAAATAAAAGTACTTCTTTTTAAGAGACACCTTGCCCTTCTTGACAACATCTCAGGGCTTGTTTTTGGGGTACAACAGTCTAAGAGAACTCTCTAAGTTCTCCAGGGGTTGTTTTTATTCTTGTATCATGCCTCTTTGCTGAACTCACTCTATTTTTATGCTCTTGTCATTTGGAGACTGGAATAACTTTTCCTCTCCAGCTCCAGAAGACCTAAATGTGTTACTCTGTCCCAATTTGACACTCCTGAAGTGCACTGGTGCTTTTGACTTTGCATATTGTGACCAATTGGAGATGAACCAAAGGGCTAAAGCCTAAATTACACTCCTGTAAGGAGTCATCACTATTTCGGGGAGAGTGATTTTGAACAAGACTCTCAAAACCTAATTCCAGCAGTCTTCACTGGTGGAACAAGGTAGGAGGCAGAAAGCTGAGGGTGTTGGGGGGAATCCTGACACAGGCCTGTTGTTTACAAGACAGGCAGTCAGAGGGTGAGTTGGCTCATCTGTGAGAACCTGAAGAGATGAGAATGGGCTGGTGTGTGGGTAGTGGCTAATAAAGGTAGAGGCAGGAATCTCCTAGAAGAGAGAAGAGAGGGAATTAAACAGAGGGAAAGAACAAGAGAGAGGGTGCTTTGTAGGTCCGGGAGGTCTCAAACTGCAGGATAGACCCCCCAGGAGCAAAGCAGCTTCAACTGCTCCCAGTCTAAAGGGCACCAACTGATTGAGTATATTGAGCCACTCAATCTGAAGCAGTGCAGTGAAAATGAGAGAGATGAGAAGAAGAAAAAGGAGGAGGCATTTAATGAGGGCATGGGAGAGCTTCAAGGACAGGGGGTACAGAGGTTCTCAAAGATAACAAAGAAGAGGGAACGTTTTTATAAGTTTTGGCTAGAGGAGGAGTTTGGGTTGTGGGCAAAAGAACATACTAACTACTGACTTGAAGAAGAACTGCCTGTGTAAAACGAGACAGAAAGATTTACTGGGGTCAGGAGGTGGAAGCTTGAGTGGGTGTAGTCTTGGAATTTGGAATGGGCTTGATGCACATGCAAGAAGAGAGTGGAAAGTTTATTTCTGGAATGAAAAGGAGAATATAGAAGTTAATCTTGGAGAAATACATTTTTTATCTAGGCCTGGTAACAAGTTGGGAAGATGTAGCTAAATCCCAGGGTAGCAGAACGTATAAGGTGGGGTATGTGAGAATTCTCTAAGTTCCCAATGGGTTGTTTATCTAATTTTATCACACCTATTTGCTGAAGTAGCTCAATTCTTAGCTCCCTGTGTTCTTGGGCCTGGAAAACCTGTTCATCTCCACCCCATGCAGTCAGGGTATTTCTCAGACAGTATGTGCCACTTTTGCACTCCTGTAGGGTATTTGAGTTTTGATTCCACAGGTATGCAAGATCACTGACTCATTTGACTCCCCAAAAATTGTTCAATTACAAATGTGACATACAGACAACAGATTTACTGTCAGACTGACAAACATCTTAAACATCAGAGTGTGTTCAAATATATTTCCATACAAACTGAATTACGTTTCACAAATTTAGAATTTATAACTATAAATTGGCTCATCAAATTTTTAATAGGTCATTTAGCAGAGATATCATATAAAAGGATTTAGGAAACAAGCACACAGCTTGTCAGGTTCTGTGAGAACGCTCTTAGTTCTCAGGTGTTGTATTATTCATCTTTGATAAACTACCTCAATACTTAATCCACCGTGTTTTTGGTGCTGAAATCCGTCATCTACAGCACCCCATGAACTTAGGGTGGTACTCAGGCACTCTGTTCCACTTTGGCACTCCTGAAGGGCACATGTGCTTTTCATTCCACAGGAGTGAGCTATCACTAGCTTATGAGACTCCCAACAAATGCTTGCAAACAGACAGGACAAATAGATACCAGATACAAAGACACACTGACAAACATCTTACACATCAGAGTGTACTCAAATATATTTTCTTCCATATTGAACTAAAATAATGTTTTTTCAAATTTATGTGTTATAACTATAAATTTACAGATTAGATTTTACAGGTAAATTACTAGAGATATAATACAAAAAGATTTAGGAAACAAGTACACAGCATGTTTGGGTCACTGAGAACACTCTAAGTTACTCAGCACATTGTGAATGGGCTTGATTCAAGCTCCTTTTCTGAACTAATCCATTGCATTCTTTGGGTTTTAAAATCTGTTCATCTGTGGCAACCAATAGCTCCATGGTATTTCTTAGGTACTCCAGGCCACTTGAGCACTCCTATATGACACTTTTGCTATTGAATACACAGGTATAACCATGACAAATTCATTTGTCTATCAGTAACATTTTACAAACAGACTTAATAAGCAGACACAAGATACACAGACAGAATGACAAACATTTTACACATCAGAGTGTATTCAAATATATTTTCAGCCAAACTGATTTAAAATATAGTTTTCCAATTTTAGAATTCATAACTATAAATTAACATCTGACTTTCTATAGGTCAATTAAAAGAAATATAGAATTAAATGATTTATAAAATAATCACACAGCTTGTCTGTGTGTTTGAGAACTCTCTAAGTTACTCAGAAGTTGTTTACAAACTTGTATAATGCCCCTTTTCTGAACTATCTTGGTTCTTCCTTCTCTGTGTTGTTGAGGCTGGAACACCTGCTCATCTCAGACATCCAGTGCCCTGAAGGCATTTCTCAGGCACTATTGTGCACTCCAATATGGCACATCTATGGTTGATTCCACACGTGTGGACAATTCTTAGCTCATTTGACTCAACAACAACTACTTACAGACAGGACAAGCAGACACCAGATACACAGCCAGACTGACACATAACTTATACATCAATGTGTACTCAAATATGTTTTTAGCCAAACTGAATTAAAATAACACTTTACAAATTTAGAATTTATAGCTATAAATTCACCTGACAGATTTGTTGTAGGTCAGTTAGTAGAGAACTCAATTGAAAGGATTTCACAAAGATGCACACAGTTTCTCAGAGTATGTGAGAACACTATAAATTCCTCAAGGCTTCTAGGTATACTGTATTATGCCTTTTTGCTCAACTGGCTCTATTTTTACTTTCCATTGTTCTTCCAGATAGAACATCTGTTCATCTTCTGCACCCCATATCCTCAAGCCATTTCTCAGTCTTTCCATACCACTTGGGTAAACCTGTATGGCACTTATACATACAGGTGTGATACCACAGGTGTGAATGATTATTAGCTCATTTGATTCCCAAAAACTTTTACAAATGGACAGGACAAACAGACACAAAACACACAGGCTGACTGACAAACCTCTTACATATCACAGTGTACTGAAATAAATTTTTAGCAAAATTAAAACAATACCTTAGAAATCTACATTTTAAAAAATTTTATTTAAGGGGAAAAAGAAAAAAAACAGAAAAAGGTTATAAGTTATACAGAATTTCAAAAAAAAAGAAACAGTAGGAAATCACTAGTTAATAGATTACATATTGTCATATTAGAAATAGTTGTTCAAGTTACAAAATTAAAGCATATAAAGTAGACATTCAAACAGTGAGACTGCAAACTGTTCTGTTCAATGATCCAACAAAAACTCAGTAATATGGTTATCTATCTTATATGCTTAAATATACATGCAGTTACATCCTTTAGAGCACTTTTTTTCCTCTCTTTTTTATAATGACAATTACACATTTTGGGTTTTATTACTCCCACAGTTCTTATTACTTTTTTTTGAAAAGAATAAAACCAAATGTGACATAACAAAACAGAGTCAATTAAATCAAAAGGATGGACATTATGGTAGCCATTAATTTTCCTACTGTCTGGTTTTGAAGGTCTGTAATGCTTTTTTCATTCTTATGTTTGATCGATTTTACACTATTTTATCTTGTTTGAATTCATTGCATGTGAAGATATGGACAACTATTTCAAATAAATGAGATATTATGGTAGCCACTATTGATTCCCTGCTGTCTTGTTTTGAAATCCTGTGTTGATTGCATTGTTTTGTTCTAATCTACTTTGTTCTGTTTTGTTTTGATTTATTTCATTCTCTTTAAAAAATAAAATATTAAAAGTTAAAAAAGAAAAAATTAAAGAAAAAATGAAAGAAAGCTTCAATACATCCCTAAAACATAAAAATACTATAGGTATGCATGAAAAATTACATAAAAACCGGGCATGGTGGCTCACACCTGTAATCCCAGCACTTGGGAGGCTGAGGTGGGAGGACTGTTGTGAGTTCGAGACCAGTCTGGGCTACAAAGTGAGCTCAAGGCCAGCTTGAACTGCATAGAGACCCTGTCTCAAAAAAGAAAAAAAAAAAAGAAAAACTACATAAAAATAATATACAGGAAAGTGACACACTCATAGAAAATATTCATAAGTTGTATATGTGAGAGATGAATTGCTCCAAGGTTTAGAGAGAATATGGTATGTCTACAAAAGAAAGTCACAAATACAATGATAAAATGAGTGAAAAATACCAATATGATTGTCAGTAATAAAATATAGGAAATGGAAATAAGAATTGAAAATAATGTAATGTTATTGGTTAACATCAAGAGAATTCAACTTAACAAAAAGAAATGTGATGAAAGAGAAGAAAACTTAAAAAAAGAATGAAAGCCATGGAGAAGTTGGCCAATGAGAAGATAATGAGGATAAATGTAATCTACGTATGTTTTATACATGTATAAAGATGCAAAATGAAACTCACTAATCTGTATAAATGCCAAACACTGAAAACAAGTTAAATAAGTTTAAGTAAAATTTCCCATATCTTACAGTGAGTGAAAGAGGAAAATAAGCAAAATAATTGGCTGACACTCATACAGCATCAGATCCTATATAGAGAATACAGCTGCTCATGGCACTCAACATTATACCCAGCATCCTGAGAAAATGCAAGCTGTGTGACCATTCTGAAACTCAATTGACCAGTGGGAAAATTTTGTGCCTGTGAGGATGCAGAATGTGGAGAATATGTGAAAATAAATTTATTAAATTTATTGAAGAGTTAACATTGAGACAAGACACAGTTCACATCTTGCCATACCACTAATATGTTATCACTTGTTCCTGAAACTCTCAGTCTCCAGAAACATGAAAAAACCTTATTGTTACAGCTTTTATCTGGATGTCTCCACAAGATCTCATGTGATTCTAGGTGGGGAGTTGGTTGAATCTAGGATAACTGATGCTGGAATTAAAAGTGTTCCACACTGGGTGTGGGTGACATCATCAAAAGGATAGATAAGATATAAAGGTGGCTTGTTTGCTGCTTCTGATGCTACTTCATTGATGTCAGCTTCTCTGCCCTCTGTCTACCTTGCCATCGACTGCTTCCGCTCTGCTGTGTCACCCCTGACAGGCTGCCCTGCTGTCACAGCCAACTGATTATGAACTAAAATCCCTAAAAACTGTGAGCTGGCATAAACCTTTCTTTTGATTACTTGTGCTTGATGGGCTGTTAATCAACAGAAAGAGAACAGTAACTGAGACATCTGTATTTCATATAACCTCCCCATCAATAGATTCATTAATAGGATCTGCATGAATCCCAGAGCTGTTTTTTTTTTTCAGAAAAGATCAGAACACATCAAAGTCACACATATTCTTACTTAGGTAGAAGGTTCTTCAAATCACAACAGTAATGTCCAGGGGTAGATGAGGAATTAGTCTTCTCACAGATCATGAGAGTAAAGGCCTAAACAATGGGGCTGACACTGACACAGCCTCAGATCCTATATAGAGAATATAGTTGCTCATTCAACATTATACATGTTTACAAAGCAAGCATGATGAATATAGAGGTAATGATCTGTGCATATGGATAAAATTCAAACTTGATGAAGAATTAAAAACACAAAAGAACACTGTCACATAAGCTATCACATTTTGTTGAATGTATCTTTGTTATCAGACTTGCCCAGTACACTCACATCTGTTGCTGATACTACCTGCTCTGCGGGTCTCACCACAGTGCTGTCTATATAGCAGAAGGAAATGTTAATGGGGTCTCCCTCTGCTCATGAAAACTAGCCCAGCTCTCATCCTGCAGCTCTGTAGAGGAGCCCAGTCCAGGATGACCACACAGTGATCACAACTGAGCACAGATGAACACCATAGATTTGGGGCTAAGTTGGGTTTTTCTTTTTGTGCTTCTGAAAGGTAAATTATGGAGACAAAGGATGTGGAGTGGGGAGCTGGATATGGCTGGGATAAACAGTGGATATGTGTGACAGTTTCCCAAGCTGGATGTGGTTGGGTTTTCAGTTGTCAAGGCTGAGAAGAAGTTGGTGATGGTGGTGGAAGAATTTCGGTGTAGCTTGGTGGCATCCCTGACACTCTCCTACATGGCCTCAGGATTCACCTTCAGTAGCTATTACATGGACCAGATTCATCATTCTCCAGTGAAGGGGTTGGGGCAGATCTCATGCAGCAGTAGCACTGGTGGTAGGTCACACTATGCAGAGTCCATGTAAGGCTGATTCACTCTCTCCAGAGACAATTACAGGAATGTGCTGTTTTTGTGAATGCACATCTTCATACCCTAGGACACAGCCATGTAATACTGTGCCAGTGAGAGGACATTAAGTGTGAACATGGAGAGAAAGCTCTTGACTGAGGCTCTCAGAACCAGCAAGGCATGCTGTGTCCCATGGATAAAGAGTCAGAGCCCCAGGAGCAGGTGCAGGAAAGGAAGCTGGCAAGTGAGGGCTTCCTAGAGGCCTCTGTGTTTCCTCTATGTTTTAAAATCATATGGACTGAAGAGACCCAAAATTACATAAAATTTAAATAACTTATGACTTATTGAACTTCTAATAAGCATTCTCTGTTACATTTAATTTCACGAGTAAGTATTTATATGTTGATTTCTCATCTACTGTACATCTTTCACTTGATAGATTAAAATGACTTTTACCTATCTTGAGGACATTTATAAATTTTGAGAAATTATAGGCCCATAATATGCTAATTAATCATCATCAAAACTAAATTTGCTAATTTTATTTGGATGATAAGGAGTTGTCTCAAGCAGGAATAAACACTTCATATTAGGAAATTAAATCAATCACATTCTTATTTCTAAGGTCTGAGAACACAGTCTTCGGACTTTTCTTGTTGATACTTTACAAGGTGGTTTATGAAGAATAATAGTGTGTAAGTGTACATGAGTAGAATAAACAGGTACTGTGTGACTTTCATGAGCTTGACTGTTTGGAGGTGTCCATTATGAATGTAGTTGGTGCAGTGTGCAGAGCCTCTGTCAAAGGTCAAAGACTCTCCTATGCATCTTCAGGATTCACCTTCAACACCTAAGTGTATTGCTTCTTGCAGGCTGCTTGGAAGGGCCAAGACCAGGTCTTGCTAATTACTAACTGGTAGAAAAAAATCACATGTCATGTAGACTCCATGAAGATCAAATGACCAACTGGTAGCCCAAAAACGAGCCCCCCAGAGCTCCCCTAACTTGGTGTCCAAAAATGGGGCAAGACAAGTTTTTTTTTTTTTTTAAAAGCAGCACTGATTTATTTTATCCTGGGCCCAGTGACATAGTGCAGTTGGATTCTGCAAAAGCTGTATGTGTCACTCAAAACTTTCTAGAGTTTTTGTAAAAAGCACAATTTACAAAGTAAGGCATTATGGGCATGGATCAGGAAATAAGAAGATCCTTGATCTGCTAAGGAATGAGGAATTCCTTTGTTTCCCTTTGCAGAGGACAGAGAAGTCTCACAGGGATTTACAATACTTTGTCAACTTATTTTAGTACTCAATTTTAGATAACATCTGTCCTTTGCAGAGGGCAGCAAAGGTTAACATATCAATTAGGTCAGACCCCAGGAATTTACAGTCCTTTGCACAGGGGAGCAATGATTAAACATATCAATTAGGTCACTCAGGAAAATGGTGCATATAGAACAGTATGATGATGCTACAGGTATTTTGGTCATATAACTTGGGTATAACACAAACATAATGAAGCTGTTTTTATTAGTGTATAACATTCCCCACTGGTTTTAGTCAGTGATCCAAATCATTGGCTCATGGGGTTTTCAGACAAATCTGTCTATAACCTTGTATCTTTAAAATCATAAGCATTATAGTTGAACCCGATGTTTGACATAGTTTACCAATTTGTTTATAATACAAGACACAATAGGAGGATTAACAAAGGTCTTGCAGCCACCATTATTAAAGCTGTTAACAAAAGGAGAAAGAAAACCAACATTTAAATTAGCTCTGTTCTGTCTGATGACTCCAGAATGATTGGCATGAGAGAATCGACTCCCCGTTTGTAATGTAACCCCTCCCCCCAAGCTATAGAACAGAGCAGTAAGGAATGTTTCACTCCCTAAATCCTCCTTGAGATATCGGGGCAGGACAGGAAGGAATGCATCTGCTAGTCATTAACCACAAGATGATCTGTCCTCTGTAAAGATAAAGATAAGTAAAGGAATGTGCTAGATTAGACCAGGACTCTCGGTCTCCATGGTTACTCAGCCCCAGACCCCTCGAATCAGCATCTGCCAAGTCCTGCGCCGTTCAAAATTAACCAATGCGATCTGCTTCTGTAAACCTGCTTGCCTCCCACTTGTGCCCTTAAAAACCCTGCACAAATTCCTCTCGAGGCCCTCCGCACTCGTTTGCCTGGAGGACCCCATGTGCATGGAAATAAACCTTTTTTTCCCTCACCAAGAGTTGAGTCCTTGGGGTCTCTTTCCCTGCGGCGTCAGCCCTAACATCTTGGAGGCCCCAGCGAGATAGCACGTCTCACGGGAGGTGACCTCAACGGCTCTGCAGTGGGTGAGTACGACCGGTCGCTTCTTATTTTTACTCTGAGGATCAATCTACCGGTATTTTACTCCCCGAGCCAAACGGCTCCGATCTAGGGGCAATTTTTGTTACCTGTTTTTGTTATTTGTTATCTGTTCTCTATTCTCTGGTGACCGGGGGATGCCCCACATGGTTTTCCGTGACTCACCGTTTGCGATAGGATTTTCCTATCGGGTTGGGGAATTTCATTCCTAATCTGTGGTCCGTCCGGGCCAATTTGGAGACACCCTCTGAGGTGACTCATTTGGGGAATTTCATTCCCAATTTGTGGTCCGTCCGGGCCAATTCAGAGACACCCTCTGAGGTGACTCATTTGGGGAATTTCATTCCCAATCTGTGGTCCGTCTGGGCCAATCTGGAGACACCCTGTAAGGTGGCTCGTTTGGAGTGAAACTGATGCGTGAGAGTGAGGTGGCCGGCCTGTTTGTCCTGTGTGTCATGGGTGTTGTGATTGGTTATTTGTTGTATCGCGCTTGCGTTAACCGCCCTGTGACTATAGAACATCATGGGACAGTCGACCTCATCCCCATTGTCCCTCACCCTCGACCATTGGTCGGAGGTGCGGAAGAGGGCTCACAATCTCTCCTTGCAGGTCAAGAAGAGTAAATGGCAGGATTTCTGCTCGACTGAGTGGCCTACTTTTTCTGTGGGATGGCCACCAGAGGGGACTTTCCACCTTCCCCTCATCTTAGCAGTTAAGAACATCATCTTCCGCCCCAGATGAGAGGGCAGGTCACCTACATCTTGGTATGGCAGGACATCAGGGAGGAGCCCCCACCGTGGGTAAAACCCTTCCTTCCTCCGCCCTCTCCTTGGTTGCCTGTTTAAACTTGTTACTAACTTAGGGGCTTGTTGCCCATTTCTGTTGTAGGATCCATATGGCTTATTAGATTCAAGGTTCATGATAAGAAAAATTATTTCCTTTAGCTGACCAAACTGTACAGGAAGCTCCCTTTGTTTGTGTCTTTAATGTTGTGGCGCCTTGTTTAATATGTAAGACTTCAATTGATTGCTTGCAACCTCGGCATGCCTTTTGAAAGGAGTATTTTTTTCTCTCTGGTGAAAATGTAAACATGTGCACATATATATGTATATCTATGGTTGTTAAGAGTCATGTCAACTTTGCCAAGTAAAAACCAGGCGATACTACATTTGAGCCAGTTAAAAGGTTACAGTTTTGTTTTTAAAATACAGCATATTTATGTGGTAAAAAGACATAAAATAAACATTTTTTTAGACTACTAAAAAGTGACTTCAAGGGTTTTGTTGAAAACTTTGATGTTGTCTGAGAAGTGAGAAAAAAGGTAATTGACTGGTAATAGTAAAAAGAGGGACAAAGAGAGTGGTCTTCAAGTAAAGGTGTCTGGCTATGCCAGAATGTAGAAAAAGATTAAAGCTTAGTTTGAGAGGTATTATTGTAAGTTGTAGAAGGCTCAAGAGGATGTAAATTTTATTTGTCTTGATAACAGGTTTGACAAGAAGTAAATGTGTTCAGAATTTGACAGTATTAGATCAGTTTTGGTAAAAGTATACATAAGATTGTACTTTGCTGCAAAATGTTTCCATTAAAATGAGATTATAGGTGATATTAGAAATAAGATACAAGTTCTTACATGTACTGTGAACATCAGGGAGATTATGCAGCACAATTTTGTTACCTGTGAAAAAGCCCTTTTTGTTAAGAATATAATTTTAGTAAAATGATGGCCTGTCACGTGACACCCTTGGACAAAAAGCAGTGTGCCATCCAGATGAAGCCGGCTCTCTGATCCGGAATGCCAAAACCATGTTCTCCTTTTGTGCCACCCTGACTGAACATCCAGAGGTAAGAAGGTTTCCCAATATTGCCAGTTGTTCTCTTTGTAACTCAGTCGGCCCCACATTTTAGACAAAAATTACAAAGGTTTGAGAGGTTTAAGGAAATGCCCCTCAGCCAGTTAATAGAGATAGCATGAAAAGGTCTTTGAGAACTAAAAAATTTACAAAAAGATAGCCAAGGTGTTAAAATTGCTCTATGAGAAAAAAAAAAACTTTAAAAAACAGACGAGAGTTTCTGGAGACTGTTGGGTACTATAGGCTAAATTTTACTGAAAAGTTTGCCTCTATATGACTCCCATAAGGGAGAAACTCAAAATTCGCTGAACTGTACTGATGAATGTGAACAGGTCTTCCAGCAGCTCAAGCGGGCCTTGACAGAGGCCCCAGCCCTGGGACTCCCTGGCGTTACCAAGCCTTTCATCTTGTTCATAGATAAACTCAGGGACATTGCCAAAAGAGTCCTAACTCAGGACATTGGCCCTTGAAAGAGGCCTATAGCCTACCTCTCCAAAAGACTTGATTCAGTAACAGGAGTATGGCCCCCCTGCCTAAGAATACTAGCTACTGTGACAATGCTACTTAAGGAGACAAAGAAACTCGCTTTGGGCAAGTGATTTCTGTGGTAACCTCTCACAGTTTAGAGACTCTTATCAAAACCCCTCCTAAAAAAAAAGGCTCTCAAACACCAGAATTCTACTGTCAAGCCCTGCTTCTAGACCCAGAGTCAATGATATTCAAGACTTCTTCAGCTTTAAACCCAGCCACCCTTATGCCTGATGATGATCTGGAGGAACAAAGGACACCTCTCTCCATGAGTGTGCTGACATCCTCGAACTGCAGCAGAACCTACAGGCTGATCTTACTGACCAGCTTTTGGGAAATGCCGACATCTGTTCGATGAAAGCAGCTTCATCCAAAACGGCAAACGAGTGGCCGGGGCCTCAGTGACCACCAAAAAGGAGGTACTCTGGGTTAAGCGAATAGAGCCTGGCACTTCTGCCCAAAAGGCGGAGCTTGTTGCTTTGACTGAGAGGCTAAAACTAGCCACGGAAAAGAGGGTAAACATTTTTTACTGAAGATATCCCTTTGCTACTGTACATATACGTGGAAGCCATCTAAAAATGCTCCACAGATTCTAGATTTGCTGGCAGCTGTCTGGCTGCCTCAATGGGTTGCTATTCCTTACAAGGCTCACCCAACCGGAGATGACACTGTCACCTTAGGAAACAGTTTGGCAGATCAAGCCACTTGAAATATAGCAACCACATCAGAGGGGTCAACCAAGAAAGTAACTGCTCTGATACTAGTCCTCTGACCTTGTCAGAACCAGTCTACACAAAGAAAGACCTACAGTTGGCATCTCAACTTGGAGTAAAGTCTCCCACCCCAAGGGGCTAATACCAGTTACCTGATATACAAGTACGGTTACTGGAGACACTAGGACAGGAGCTGTTATACCGGGCTCGCCAGACTACTCGTTTAGGAAAAAAAACCTAAACTTATGGATTTGTCCAGAACTCAGTATTTTATTCCAAAACTCTACAAACTGACCACCTCTTCCAGCTCTAGATGCCCACAGTGCTTGTTAGTCAACTCAGCCAAGAGCTCTGCACTGGAGACCACCCGACATCAAGGAATTGTTCCAGGAACACATTAAAAAGTAGACTTCATGGACATGGTAAAACTTAATTTACAGGGACACTGCTATCTCTTGGTATTAATAAACACTTTTACTGGCTGGGTAGAGGCTTTCCCTACTAAGTCTGAGTCAGCCTTAGTGGTAGTTAAAAGGCTATCGCATGAGATCATACCTTGATTTGGCCTCCCACTATCAATGGGGTCCGATAATGACCTGGCTTTCATAGCCCGAGTCACCCAAAAGTTAGCCCAGGCATTAAAGATTAATTAAAACTCCACTGTGCCTATCAGCCACAAAGCTCAGGGCAAGTAGAACGTATGAACCAAAGTCTCAAGGACATTTTAGCTAAGCTGTTTTCAAAAACTGGCGATAATTGGATGAGCCTTCTTCCCTTTGCACTGTTAAGAGCTAGATATACCCCATATGTTTCTAAAATTTCCCCCTTTAAAGCCATGTTTGGGAGGCCCCCGCCATTGGTTCCAAGATTGTCAGAAGACAAATTAGCTAAAATTACTAATCGAGATCTTAAGTCCCTACAGACACTCCAACCTGTGTTGGTCTGGATCCACCAGCTGTTTAGACAAAAACACCTGGACCCGCCTTCAGAGACACCTCTCAAGGCCCCAAGGACTCCAGTCTTGGTTCGATGTCACCACTGTGACTCCCTTGAACCCCGCTGAGAAGGACCTTTCACCGTGGTGCTCCAGTACCCCCACTGCTATCAAGGTAGCAGGAAAAACTGCGTGGATTCACTACACTCATCTAAAGCCACTGGAAACAACAGACAACGAGGGACATACTCAGTGGACTACACAACAGACTGGTAACCCTTAAAGTTAAAAATTGACTAAAGCATAGTTAGATTATGCTGGTCATGAACTGTTTTAGCTTGCTTGTTTTGATTTTAATAACATTGATGCCGACCTTGCATGGCGGCTTTGGTCCCCCTGTAAGCAAAAAAAAAAAAAAAAAAAAAAAAAAAAAAAAAAAAAAAAAAACAATTGTTAAAGATCTTCATATGGGAGCCCCCTTTAAAAAAATGTATAACGGAATTCTCCCCTATCTCCTTTCCTTGATAGGACCATTAGTGACCTTAATCCTAATCCTAGCCATTGTCCCTTGCCTCATTAACTGGATTACCCAATTCATAAGGGGACAAGTTTCTCAGGTCAAAGTAATGGTCATAGGTCAACAATATGAACCCCTAGCTACAACATACCTCTAAGATTAGAGGTCATCCACAAGAAAAAGGGGGGAATGAGAGAATCGACTCCCCGTTTGTAATGTAACCCCTCCCCCCCGAGCTATAGAACAGAGCAGTAAGGAATGTTTCACTTCCTAAATCCTCCTTGAGATATCGGGGCAGGACAGGAAGGAATGCATCTGCTAGTCATTAACCACAAGATGATCTGTCCTCTGTAAAGATAAAGATAAGTAAAGGAATGTGCTAGATTAGACCAGGACTCTCGGTCTCCATGGTTACTCAGCCCCAGACCCCTCGAATCAGCATCTGCCAAGTCCTGCGCCATTCAAAATTAACCAATGCTATCTGCTTCTGTAAACCTGCTTGCTTCCTGCTTGTGCCCTTAAAAACCCTGCACAAATTCCTCTCGAGGCCCTCCGCACTCGTTTGCCTGGAGGACCCCATGCGCATGGAAATAAACCTTTTTTTCCCTCACCAAGAGTTGAGTCCTTGGGGTCTCTTTCCCTGCGGCGTCGGCCCTAATAGGCATACAAGCAACAATTTTTTTAAAAGAAACAGACAGAGGCCTTCTGGGGTCTCCATAAGGGAGAACACATAAGAACAAGATTATCAGTTACATTTGGCAATCTTAAGCTTTAAAGAGTCCTTGGAGGGAATGACAGTCCACTTACCTCTAGGTTGATCACCTTTGGAGGCCTGGACCAGCTTGAAGTGCGAATGATGAATCCAGGCAGGCTTTCTGGCTACTTTGATAGCAGTTGGAGTGCTGAGGACTACAGTGTAGGGACCTGCCTATCGCAGATCAAGATGCCTCTTGATGAGGATCAGTGTCTCAGGCTGTACTGCAGGGCGGCTGCCCTTGTAGTGGCCTGCAGGCAGAGGATGTTATCTGAATAACTGGTGGATGGAAGTCAGAACTGGCAGAAGGGCCTAAGAGGGACCTAATAAGATCTTGATTAGCTAATTTTTAAAGAAATCTTAGGGATAAGAGGAAGAGGTCTACCACACAAAGCCTCGAAAGGGGAAATACCAGTAACATAGAGGGTACATTGTGCATGCAAGAGGGCAAAAAAGGAAGGAGACTTCACCCAATTCTCACCAGTTTTTAAGGCCATTAGTTATTAACATTTTTAAAGTTAATTTTTAAAGTTAAGGTTCATCATTTTTACTTGTCCTGAACTTTGAGGCTGAAAAGACAATGGAGTTTCCAATCAATCTGCAAAACTTAGGTTAGTTTTTGAGTTATCTGGGCTATAAAAGCCAGGCCATTCTCAGACCCCATGGATAAGGGGAGGCCAAATTGGGAAAACTGCTATCAGAGCTGACTCAGACTTAGTAGGCTAACCTTTAAGCCATCTAGTGAAAAATACCTATCATTACTAATAAATACTTACTTCCTTGAAGTCCAGGCTTCCCCATTTTTGTAAAGTCTATTTCTCAATGTTCTCTAGGCATAGTCCCACATAGCGAGTGGTTTCTATTTGTTGCAGTTGCTTTGGGTTCACCAGTTGGCACTGAGGGCATCTGAGACTCACAGACTGGGCAAGCTTTGATATTAGCCCCCAGGGATTGCTCAAAGTTGAGCCACCAGATGCAAGTCTTTTCAAGTGCAAATAGGCTCTGACAAAGTAGGTGAGATCAGCAGTAATGTCAGAGCTATCTCAATCCCCACTGATTTTGTGGCTGCCTTTTGGGCAGTGGCGTCTGCCAAATTATTTCCTCCTTGTATAACAAGGTCATCTCCTGCCTGATGGGCTTTACAGTGGATAATAGCCACTTTCCTTGGCATCCAGATAAAAACACCAACAAGTCCAAAATTTGGGGAGCATTTTTAATCTTTTGGCCCCCAGAAATTAATAAACACCATTCTTGATAAATGGCTCCATGAACATGGACAGTAGCAAATGCATACTCTGACAACTTGATGGCCTCAGTGAGGACAATGAGTTCAGCCCATTGGGCTGATGTTCCCATCTCCAGGGTTTGTTCCCATAGAATCTAAGAGTCTGTGGTAACAACAGCTTCCATGACCCTCTTACCTTGATAGATGTAATTGCTTTTATTGGAGAAATACAAAGGAACTCTGAATAGTGGCTCATCTGTCAAGTCTGGTCACCAATACAGTCATGGAGGGGCAAGGAGGGGTCATCTTCAGGCAGCAGAGTAGCAGGGTTTGAAGCTGCTGTCCCCTTGAAACTGATGGTAGTCAGATCCATAAGTAATGCCTGATAATGCATGACTGGGGAGTTGGGCAGCCATCTGTCTGGCAGAGCCTTGATGAGAGTTTACAGTGAATGGGAGGGGACAATTAAGAGTTTCTGTTCAAAAGTTAATTTCTAAGCCTCCTTTACCAGGAGGGTCACTGAGGAAATCACATGCAGACAAGGTGGCCATCTGGCTGCCACATAATCAAGTCTCCTGGAAAGATAGGCAACAGGCCTCTGCCAGGGTCCCAAGCTTTGGGTCAGTCCTATGGCTCTTAGAAATACTCACACTTGCTTTTTAGTCACAGGGACTGGAATCTGTTTCAGTCTTTCTGCCTAGCAGAAACCTCTTAAGCTTGGTCTTTAGGGTCCTCCCTGTGGTCAAACATCTTTTAAGCAACTTCTAATAACTGACTACAGGGCATTTCCTAAAATCCCTCAAACTTTTGCAATTTTCACTTAATATTAGGGGCCAATTGGGTTACAAAGACAATATTAATGGCCCTTGCATTTTTAGGTGCTACTAGTGTATAAATGTGACAGGCCTCTTGCAATCTTTTCAGAAAACCCTGAAGGAGACTCATTAGCCACTTGTCTCACCTCCTCTACCTTAGGCAAATTGGTGGGTTTCCTGGGGTGCCTTTAATGGCTACCAAGAACAACTGGTGATACTGATTGAGAACCTGTTTACCTCCAGTTGTCCAATTGGGGTGGAACAAAAGGAAAACATGGTTTTGGCATTCTGAATCAGAGGACAGGTTCCATCTGAATGTTACACTGCTTTTTCATCCCAGGGTAGGCCATTGTTTTACTGAAATTACATACTTAACAAAAGAGGGCTTTTTCATAGGTAACAAAATTAACTGTGCCACACAGTCTCCCAGATGTCCACAGCACACACAAGAACTTGTATTTTATCTTTATAATCACCAGTCACATTAGGCACAATAGTTATTCTTGGATTTTTTTTTACTTATTACCAGTCAATTACTTCCTCTCTCACTTTTTAGACAACATTAAAACCTTAAACAAATCCTTGAAGTGACTTTCTTTTAGTAGTCTAAAACATATTTAATCATTTTATGTCTTTTTATCACCTTAAAATGCTACACTTTAAAAACTTTTTAATTGGCTCAATTAAACTTTTTAACTGGCTCAATTACAGTATGACCTGATTTCATTTGGTAAAGTTAATGATTTTGAAAAATCATGAATATACATATATAAGCAGATATATTCACATTTTAACCAGAAAAATAATTTTTAACAAAAGGCATGCCTAGGTTGCAAGTAATCAATTGAGGACTAAAACATTAAACAAGGTGCCACAAAAGACAAGACCAACATTATAGACACAAATGAAGGTTTTTCTGTCCACAGTTTGGAGAGCTAAAAGAAATAATTTTCATTATGAACCTTGAGTCCAATGAGCTGCATGGATCCTGCAACAGAAATGGGCAATAAGCCCCTAAGTTAGTAACAAATTTAACAAATTCAAATGGGCAAAAAAAAACAAAGTTAGAGATTCAAACAGGTGGAGAACTCCAAAGTACAAAAAACACTGAACATAGAGATAAATGGGTGAGAAGCCCCAAAGCACAAATGGGCCCCAAACCCAATGGGCCCCAAAGCATAATGGGCCCCAAACACAACAAGCCCCAAACACAGCAGACCCCAAATTCCCACATGTGCCGAGGCCCCCACACGAACCTAAGCCACACACACAGTCCGAAGCCACACACATGGGCCTAAGCCACACACACAGGCTGAAGCCACACACATTACAAATGGGCGAGAGCCCCTAGAATCCAGTGCAGAAGGAGCACTAAGCTCTTCTGCAGTCACAAATGCATGCACCCAAATTACAAACAGGCAAAAACCCCCAAATGGGCTGAAGCCCCAAACAGGCCAAAACCCCAAATGGGCCGAAACCACAAACAGGTGGAAGCCCCACACAGGCTGAAACTCCAAACAGGCCAAACCCTAAATGGGCTGAAGCCCAAAGTTATGAACAGGCCCCAAAACCCTAAATTACAAAAGGGCAAAAAGCCCAAAGAAGGTGCCTCATTCTGTCTGCAGTTACAAATGTGTGCACTCAAATTCCAAACAGGCAAAAAGACCCAAATACTTACAGATGTTTAGTCAATCAATCAGTGAAAAAAATAATTTGAGGGGGTGTCCCCCAGTAATCCCAGATGAGCCCCCAAATCTTATATCCCAAAAACAAGACCCCTAGAGCTCCCTTAACCTGGTGTCCAAAAATTGGGCAAGACATGTTTTTTTTTTTTTTTTAAAAGCAGGGCTGATTTATTTTATCCTGGGCCCAGTGACATAGTGCAGTTGGATTTTGCAAAAGCTGTGTGTGTCACTCAAAACTTTCCAGACTTTTTGTAAAAAGCATGATTTACAAAGTAAGGGGTTATGGGCATGGATCAGGAAATGAAAAAACCCTTGATCTGCTAAGGAATGAGGAAGTCCTTTGTTTCCCTTTGCAGAGAACAGAGAAGTCAGGAATTTACAATCCTTTGTCAACTTTTTTAGCACTCAATTTTAGATAATATCTGTCCTTTGCAGAGGACAGCAATGGTTAACATATCAGTTAGGTCAGACCCCAGGAATTTACAGTCCTTTGCAGAGGGGAGCAATGATTAACATATCAATTAGGTCACCCAGGAAAACGGTGCATAGAGAACAGTATGATGATGCTACAGGTACTTTGGTCACATAACTTGGGCATAACACAAACATAACAAAGCTCTTTTTGTCAGTGTATATCAACCATATCCAGAAATAAGGCCCAAAACACACAGATTATAAGTCTGAG
Organism: Cavia porcellus; assembly: GCF_034190915.1. Classification (NCBI taxonomy): domain Eukaryota; kingdom Metazoa; phylum Chordata; class Mammalia; order Rodentia; family Caviidae; genus Cavia; species Cavia porcellus. Next base: position 20,035,508 of record NW_026947484.1, read on the forward strand.
AACTGAAGACATGGTGGTGATTCACTGTGTAAGAGAGGCTGTGAAGGGACATCAATACAGACTAGAGACAATCATTCCTTCAGGAGCACCCGTAAATAGCAGGGGGTGATGGGAGTCCACTGAACCCCAGGAAAGTTCTTAAAATCAGGTGCAGATGGAGGAAGCTGTGGAAGGAGGACTTCATGTCAGGCTCTGTGGTTTCCTCACTGTCTTAATATCATATGACCCGAGGGGATGCTACAACACATAACCTGAAGAGGACTTATAGAGAAACAGGGTGCCAAGTAAACATTCTCTCAAATTTAATGGCATAATTGTGTATTTACATAATTACTTTAGTTATTTCACAAATAGGAATTTTACTAGGTGGAGAATAGAACTTGCACAGATATCTAAGTACTTTGTAAATTTTTTGAGATTAGATTTTCTTTGATTGCCAAGTTATTATGATATAATAATGAACCCTATAATTTTATTCCCATGGCATATAGTTGTCTAATGTTGAAATAAATGCTTTAGATTAGGGGAATAAGTACTTCACATCCTTCTCCATATGGTCTGCAGACACATAGCTCTGTCTTCTGCTAGGCAAATTCATGAGGCTTTGCCCTTAAATCAGCACCAGCACTATATGAAGCACTGTGCTCAGGGGACAGACAAATAGGTGCTACTTGACTACTCTGGCAGAGCCCAGGAATCTCTTTCTGTTCATAGGAGATGAACAGGAGTAGGCACTACACTTCTTTTGTGGAATTTAGAAATAAGGATTGATAAAAATCTATGGTAACACTCTAACTTTTGCATATTCTCTCTCTCTCTCTCTCTCTCTCTCTCTCTCTCTCTCTCTCTCTCTGTTTCTGTCTCTGTCAGTGTGTGCATTTCATCTTGCATCTACATGTCCTTCTAAAGTTTCAGAGTCTCAAAGCTGGGCTATTGACAGGTCCATGGACTTGGGGTATGTGAATGTGGATTGATGGAGTGTACTAATGAAACAGGCTTAGCATATTTCTGGATGTAGATAATACAGACTCCAGCCTGGTGGCACCAACAAATAGGCTCACGCTGTTAATAGAATATTAAAAAAAGATGAAAGTTGAGCTTAATTGTACCCTCCTATCACATCATGGAAAGTATTTCTGCTGCCATGTCCTTTGATCATGCTGTCCTGGCTTGGAGCAAATAGATTACAAACTTCAATATTTATAAGCTCCTTTAATTTGTGGGATTTGGGCATTTTGTCTCATCAAGCAGTGTTGGAGATCACTGTGAAGCGACTCTGAGCAGGATATAAATTTTACTAATTGGTTTTCTGTGTTTATTTGTGAGTCTGTCCTAGGCCTCAGCCCCTTGCCTGGCAATGGGAGCTGATTCATAGTAAGTGAACCTCTATGAATCACTGGTCCTGGCTGAGGCCTCTAGTGGCCTATGAGGCCAGAGATACCTCAGAGAGCAAGATAAGGGCACAGCTGTGGACACTTAGCTTCAACGACAATTAACAAGAAAGACTGCAGCTGCAGAAATTACTCCTACAGCCTCACTTCCTACCATGTCTTCATGATAAGACAGTGCTACTAAATTGACTTGATCATTACTTGGAGACATACTTGAAGTGACTCCCTACATCCTGATCATTGCCTGCACTTTCCTCAGTTTCCCTGCCCATTGTTGTTGGACCTAATAAATACAGTGGGTGGTTCATAGAAGTCTTTGTCTTAGCCTACAAAGTCTCGAGCTCAATTAAAGGGTCCTGATCCTTCTGGAGCCCTAAAACCATACAATTTGTCTCTTTTTATTTAAACTTCCATTGTACACTTTTTGGGAGATCAGAGATCTAGGTCAGGACTCAATAAATCAGAAAGTAACCAAGACAGAATTTCTGCTAAATGTGTGGTTGTGATTGTGACTGTACCTGACTATGAAGTTCATGAGCCTTTGAAACTGATGAAGATTTTGGAAAGGCTTGCAAATGCCTCCTGAAGAAGCAACCCTGGACTGACATAGATTGAACTTGATGGAAACACTGGGTGTGGTGGTGTAAGCCTCTAAACTCAACACTTGGGAGGTTGAGGCAGAAGGATTGTGTTATGTTTCAGGGAAGCCTGGGATATATAGGGAGTTCAAGGCCAGTTTGGACTTCATAAGAACACACACACACACACACACACACACACACACACACACACACACAGTACTTGATGGGAGATATTGGTAGAGATCAAAAGTCCAGAATATTAAAACAAGTGCAGCCATTAAAGGTCAGGCTCAGTAGAATTCAGTTAGAAATAAGTACTACATTGTTGGGTGGACCTAAGTATACAGGTGCACTTCTTTGGAAGAAACTTTGTTGGCATTTTGCTTGTGTCCAGAGAATTCCAAAGGGATTGAGTTTAAATATACTGGGGCAATTAACTTGGCAGAAACTAATTCAAGGCAGTCTAATTTTGTGGTGGTGGCATGACTACACTTGGGATTTTAACCACATGTATGCTGTGAATCAAGATCAAATGGTCCAGTGGAATGATTAAAATACTTTTACTTTGGCTAGAAGGGAAGGTCCAGTAAATTTAAAGTCTGGAAAATGGAATAGAAGAAACTGCATGCTAAATATGAATAGGATAATAGAAAATATGGAATGAAGACAACCAATATCAGGAATCTGCACATTCTGCAATCTCAAATTTCCAAAGCTTTACTTTGAGATGAGAGTCCCAGGTCAGTGTGTACCTTAAGTATGGTGGCCCAGAAAATTTGTTCCTCAGAATGAGTTCATAGCTGTTAGAAATCCGAACGCTAACCACTACAATCGAGAAAGAGAAAAAACAGACTGTTCTTCCACTTAATGATATACTTGGCATCTTCCACCTGGTGTTGATTTTAGGCACATGCAAAATTCATGACTATTGAAGTCAGCAAGACTTCTATCCAGATTTCAGAAGAATGTCTTGGATAGCAGACAGTGTAGTTATGAGAGGGTAGTGTTTGGATCTGTGAGTCTAAACCTGAATGAAGGTCCAGTGGAGGTCGCAGAATGCTGGAGAAGGCAGAAACAGTATTTTTTTCTGAAGAAAGTAAGACAGAGTGAGCAAAGTTGCCACTACAAGGAAATCATGGGAGCTAAAATCACACTCATTACTGTAGAGGCACAGAAATCAAGCCCTTTGGAGTTCACAACTTGTCCCTGATTGCACCAGAAACTAGATGTGGACAAATGAGATTTAAAGTTTTCCCTACTGGGTGTTAGACATGATTTAGTCCCATTCTTTTCTTTTCTCTATTTGTATCTTTTTGGAACATTTATGTTGAGCTATTGTGTGTTGGAAGTGTTCTTAAAAGGACTTTCTTCTTAAATTTCAGAGGATAATTTGGATTTACACATTGAATAGTGCTGAAAATATTAGGCCTTTGACAGCTTGTATAAGTGAACTAAGTACATTTGCATAAATTGTTGAACATGAGTACTTTGAAGATCATGGATTGAAATGTTATGTTTGGATCTAAATGCCTCCCAATACCTTATGCTTGCATAACTGGGGCTATATAGTTTTGCATGGTCAAGGGTGTGGGAATATGAGTTAGTCATGTGCTAACTAAGTGGATTTGTCACAGTTCTGGGTGTGAATAATGGCAGGACCACCTTGGATCTCAGTGGCATCCACAAATGGACTTAAGACCTGGATATATTATAAAGGGATAGTTGAAAGTCATAGTAGATTTACTTCCATGCTTGCCTTTATGACAAACACTGGATTGTTTCCAGAAAAATTAATCCATTTTGCCTTACATTAGCAAGGCATAAGAGTGCCAGTTGTTCACATTCTCCCTACTTGCTGATTCACAGTGTACCCCCCCCACCATAACACCACTTCTGGGTGAAGCAGTGTATCATTACAATTTCATGCTTCCTGAGTTAAAAATGATGAACCAAATTCTCACCGTAAAAGACAGCACTAAGGATCACTGAATGGCACTGTGTTAAGTGAAAATTCTTCTGTGCGAACAGGAACAATTGACAGAGTGAATGTTCCACAGACAAAATGGTGGAAATACTTTGCCAGGGATTCTTCTGAAGTAGATTCATGTCTGGGATACATAATTAACATAAAAAGAGTTGAGAAACAGACAATAAATGTTCCAATCAAAATTGAACAAAGAATGCAAATGTCTGAAAAACAAAAGTTCTAATGGCCAATAAGTATACTGGAAAATTATCATTGCAAGTCTTTAAGAAAAAGTAAATTTTAAAAAAAACCTCTTAGATTCTATGTTACCCCAGTAAGAATGGCTATTATCAAGGACATAAAAAGCAAAAGATACTGGTGCTAGTGACAATATGTAGAAAAAGAAAGTCTTTTAAACTGTTAGTGAACATGTAAATTAGTAAAACCACCACGGTGTCTGTTATGGAGATTCTTCAAAAAAATTCAAATGGCAATTGTGTGTGATACAGCTATGGATCTCCTGGGTATTTTTCCAAAAGAATTAAAGTCATCATACTAATACACATGTTAATAGCAACAAAATTCACAATAATTAAACAATGGAAACAGCCTAGAGGCCCCTCAAAAGCTATATGCATAAAATAAGGAATACACATCAAATAGAATTTTACTCCACCACCCTAAGGAATAGATTCATATTATTTTTAGGAAAATGTATTATATTGATACCAAATGTTATGTAAAATGAGACACAGAAAGTTAAAGATAACAATTTCATGGTTTCTTTTATAATGGAAAACCTAAAATGTAAATAATTTAAAGAATGCAATAAATAATTCAAAGAATATAGTAAAAGAGTTGGTAGGAAAAAAAAAAGATGGTAACTATTTTGAGAACTAAATGGGGAACATATGAAAGGGGAGAATGGAAGGTGGCAGATAAAGGGGAATAAAAATAATTAAAATATATTTTAATTTCCCCAAACAAATGTGATTATTATGCATCACAAACATATGAGCTAAACATATTCCTAATCATTCCTGCATCTCCATGACATTTTCTCACCCTAATATTTTCTCCAATGCACAAACTCCAAATAAAATCAACACACATATGTAGTGATTCAATTTCTAGCACATGAACACTGGTGAGTCACATTCAAATCATAGAAATTCACAAAAGTTGTTGCTGTTTAAATTTGATAAAAGGATATTTTGTTCCTTGTGTTTCATCTTTTGAGTTACTTTAAGAATTCATTAACAAAACTATTTGAATGAACTCGCATTTACATACTTGAAGTCTGATGTATATGCATGACACAAAGTCATATGTACAGTAAGATAGAGGTACAAGTCCTTTGCATGAGAGCTTTCAGTTGTCTGAGTCTCTAAGTTGACTTGAATCAGTGTTCAAACTCACCACAATGGAGTGTCTTGGTTTCCTTTAATATCATGAAACCTGGATAGCATTGGAGATGATTGATTCAGAAACAAATTCTTATCTTGCTTAAATGCTTGAAATAAATACTTAGAAATTAAGATAATTAAATCTCAACAACTTATTGTTACATTGGATTTTTAAAAATCTGTTAATTTAACATAGCTTCACCTATTTACATCTTAAAGCCACTTAAAATAACCTATATATATGCATACATGTATAAATTTATTTAACTTATCATACTATGGCAAATATATTTTACAAAAAGTTATGTAAAACAATAAAATACTATACCAAAAGTAGTTCTGTTACATTGGATGGAGAAAACAGAAGGAGAGTGGAGATGAAGGAAAATTTATTTTAATCATTATAGTACATTGCTTTATAGTAAGAAAACATAATTCTAAAACTATTTCCCAGTGTGGGTGATGAAAATATGGTCACTAATGTCATTTATATGGCCATAGATACATATTTGTTTCTTTGTGTATGTATGTGTGCTTCATGACCAAATGAAAATCTTACTTTCAGAGGTTTACCTGCATGACTGGAGGATGTTTATGTAGGTGACATAAAGCAGAAGCAAAATAATAAAATATAATTGTGATGAATATGATGAAATTCACCTATTATTAATTTGATGAGATGTCATAAGAAAATGTGGAATTCAATACTGTCAGTTCAATAATATATCTGGTTCAAGTACTATGAAATGTGGAACCTAAAAGTATTTGCACATGACCCAGATTCATATCATGTTCGTGACTCATTTGTCATTTTGGGCTGTCTCTCCAATTTTATTCATCTTTAAAATAGCAACGATTGGGGCTGGAGATTTAGCTCAGCGGCATAAGTGCCTGCCTTGTAAGCAGGCAGTCGTGAGTTCGATCCCTGGTACCAATAAAAAGGAAAAAGACAAAAAAAAAATAGCAATGATGTTGAACAAAATAGTGATGCAACGATGTACAACCTGGTGAACTAATTAACTGTGTAACATAACTTAGTTTGTCATTTTGGGCTTAAAATTTAAAATGATCATGTAGTCAAAATGATATCATCATCCATTTGATCTAAATTTATGAGATACTGAATCACAAAATTAATAGTATTGCTAAATTATTTTAAAAGCATGTGACTCAAAACTTGAGTCAGTTGTTAAACTTTTAGCCATATATATATATATATATATATATATATATATGTATGTATGTATATGTTTGTGTTTACATACAAATATTATCTTAATGGACTTAAATCAAAAAACTTCTACGTACAATATTTTCAGTATGATTATTTTCTCTTCCCCTTTTCCATATTTTTGAATTATTTTTAACAGAAAGGAAATAGTTACTTGTGTGATATATTGACATTAAAAATATATACATTACCACAGTTTAAATTTTGTATATTAAAGTGGGCTTAGATATACTTTACATTAATTAAATAGTGAAAACCATGATGTTGGTGAATTCCACTACACTGATCTTGAGACTGACTTTTCCATTCAGGGATAAAAAAAATTTGGCTCAATCAGTGTAAGAATATATTGAAAGGACTTACATACATATGACAGAATGACTCTGATTTTTGTAGCATTTAATAACCTAGGAACATCTGTTAAAATTAATGTGAAATAACATGCTTCAGTGAAATCCAAATACGCAGAAAATGTACAATATTTTGGATTCAGCATTTTATCATTAAGTTTGCAAAGATGGGGAAAAAGATGTCATATCCATGGAAAATTTGCTATAGAGTTGGACCTTCTTGCACCCGAATCATTTCACCTTTGTGACTACTTATACAGCTAATAAGAATCAGAGACAAAATGTAACCCTGTATATCTCATAGTGCACATAAAGCTAAGTGTCTCACACTGCTATTTGTCAGACCAGAGCTTTGTTTTGCAAGTTGTATACCCAACACCCCCACCCAGTGAAATAAGGCAAAGCATGATTTTTACTATGTATGAGTATTTGAAAAAAATATTAACTAGAAGATTATTAGAAATATATAGTGATCTAAATCACTTGCTAGATTACATAAATAGCAAAAGGTGTACTGATTGTCTTTGTTTTTATAGTAACACTTTTCCTTCTGGAGAGTTAATAAGCCCAATTTATTCTTGCCTTTTTTTTTTTGTAGGTTCCTGATTTCTCATAATTTGAACTGGAAAATTGCCTTCCATTTAGCAAATCAAAGCATATTCTTATTTAAATCATCCTTCTTTATTCTTACAAATATAAGTGGAAGTTTTAAATTTTGTTTCTTTACTACAGTGTTAATTTTATATATATTTGTTAATTTTATGTATTTCTGAGGCATTTTCATAGATCAGAGTTCAATGAATATACTCTATTTACCTATGCAGTAAGCGATAATTAAAAGAACTTGCACAGTATGTTTAAAAGTGGAAATACACAATACAAAAAATGTTGATTGTAACTTTTTCGCTCCCTAAAATTGACAGCAAATGACCTGAATATTTCTCTTATCATAGAAGAGCAAATTTGAGTTTAGCTATATGGTGAATGGCTTATTTAGATCATTTTCATCCACTTACTCCCTGGAGAATAAAACCCATAGGAGATGGTCCAAGGGGAATATTCCCCAATTCCATCTAGATAATGTAACTTTGTGGTGAAAACAGAAATCTTTTTTTTTTCTGAAAACAGGATAAATTCCAGTAAAAACACATTATACATGTTGAAATTTCCAAAATGAATGCAGGCACTTGGCATGTAATGAAAATAACATCTTAGAAAATGTGTTTTAAAATGTTGCAATTTTTGTTAAGAAATTCCAAGACCAGAGAAAATATGACACAGGTTTAATATTAATTGATAGCTTCACATCTTTGAAGTTCAGGTTCCTCAGAGTGACCATATGAGTAATTTTCTACTGCTACAAGTGAAAGATCATGGTGAACAGCAGCAATGTCACACCACCATTGGTTTCTCCTATGGGACAGAGCATAGGAGTGCACAATAATTCTATGGCATGACACTTTCACTCTGCTCAAATTATAAACTGTAGTTTGGAGGAAGCAAAGTGAGAAATTGTGCTAATTGGGGATTATTATTTAGTATTTAGTATTTAGTATTTAGTATTTAGTATTTAGTATTTAGTATTTAGTATTTAGAAAACCAAAGTATTTAGAAAACCAAAACTGCTGCATGCTTGGAGGTGGTAAGAAATCAAAACTTACACTTCACAAGACCTAATTCTGCTCATGTTGAATATAAAATTTACTCAGATGAAGCAAAATACACATCAGTGCATATGTTTGTATCCATCCACTCATCTGTCCATCCATCCAACCCTCCATTTGTTCACTCACAGAGACATAGTCAATAAGCACTGAGAAACAGACAGAAAAATCCCACTCAAGTGCCTATGGGTTCATGATATACGAAAGAGTGGTAGAAAAGATATGTAGTAAAGGATTTTTCCAGAGATACACTTGATGTGAGAGAAGTTTCCAACAAAAATTTTTGAAAATTATTCATCATATGTGATTTGAAATTTAAAGTAGTGTTATGATTTGCAAAGTTGTATATATACTTTAATCAGAAATTCATTAAAGCTTTTACTATGTGCAAACAAAATTGGAATTAATGTGTGGTAGTAGTAACAACACCATGAAGAAAAGCAAATATGGGAAAGGGATAAAACATCACATGAGGGTGTAGGACTATTACAGGGAGGTTGTGTAATGCACCTCAGTGAAGATGAGACACTTGAGCCAAGGCATAATGAAGCATTACAGCATTAAAATGATATTTCTTAGTAGTGTATCTCACTTAAAAATATATAGACAACAAAGAAAACCAGACACCAAAGTGTACAAATCAAGAATAATAAAGAGAATCAAACAGTAACATAAAAATGAATGAAACAGTCAAATCAAGCATCAAGAACAAAACAAAACAAAACAAAAAACCCCACACCAAAACAAAACCAAAAACACTCTTTATTCCCATAATTTCACTAAAACATTTTGTCAAAGACAAGGCTGAAAAAAAATCATCAGCAGAATACTAGTAAATTCAAAGTAAAAGGACATTTAAAAAGTTACTGGCTATAATACAGTGGAATTCTTTTCAGTAATGCAAGAATAGCTCAACAAAAGAAAAAAATGATATGCCATATTAACTGAATGAAGAAAAATCATGTCATTTTAATAAATAAAGCAATTTGATAAAATTGAAAATTTCTTCATGATAAAATGTTATAATATTGTTTGTAGAAGTAGACTATCTTGATATAACATGTGGAAAGTTAACGTTATATTGAATGGGGAAGAACTGAACAAATTCTAAGATCTAAAACAAGACAAATAGGCCCCCTTCCACCTTTTTTACTTGGCGGTACTGGAAGCCTTATGCAGAGCATGCAGACAAGAAAAAGAAAACTGATCCTAATCAGGAAAGAAAATGTGAAATTGTCATTGTTTGAAGTGTAGTATCATATGTGTAGAAAATCCCAAAACCCCATCAAAATGTACTAGAATAAATCAATTAACTGACTAAAGTTATAAATCATATATAACTATACACACACACACACACACACATAGCAATATTGCTATATATTAGGAATGAATTAACACATAAAAACCAAGGCAACAATCACATTTAAAATAACTACAAAATCATCTAAGAATAAATATAAACAGAAAGGTCAAGGTATCTCTAACTAAAATCATAAACTATTGATGAAGGAAATTAAGAGGACACAAAGACATCTTACATCCATGCATTAAAATAATCAGTTTTGTTTAAAAAAAAAGAAACATACTTCTAAAACAGATTTTCAAAGTCACTACAGTTCCTATCCAAATGCCTATGAAACTGTTCACACAATTAGGAAAAAATCATAAAAATTATATGAGGAACCTCAGACCAACCTATCACATAGCAAAAGCCAAGTTGACCAAAAAATGAACAAAACTGGAATTGTTGGACAAGCTGGGTTCAAAATGCATTACAAAAGTGTAATAATTGAAAAAAATGACACTGACATTAAAATATAAAAGAGAAGGGAGTTTCTATAATAAATCTACCACTGATCTTTTTGAACACAGGTGCTTATGCACATACATTGGGAAAGGGACAGTCTACTCAATAGAATTAGGTTTAAAAACTGTACCTCCAGTGGACAACCCACCATCCAGGCCCCTTTGGCTCCCTCTTAGACAGAATTTTTCTTTCTCTCAATATATTCTTCCTACTCTTAAACTACATAGCTCCTAGAATTCATTCTTCAATTTAAGAGAACATGAACTTGGTGTGCAAAATGTGTTTCACTGGTATGAACATTTGGCTTCTATACATATTTTTCCCTTACAGTTAGAAGATATTATGCAACACATTGAGGCTTTCAGTATGTACATGTAGTGGGCCTTAAACCTCACTTTGGCTGATCTCTCTGTTAAATGAAGAAGTAAAATTAGTTAGGAAACATCCTCCAAAATCCAATGGCATTAGACATTGTAACAGCAACATAAGGAGATATTTGTGCAATTGTAAAATTTGAATGTTGTGTGTACATTCGTGATTCTACTGCTAATATCTACAGTATTTTCTGTAAGTGTGAACAGAACTGGGGCATGAATTAAAGCTCTGCTACCAATTGTGTGACTCTGTCATTTTCTGTGTGTCCATGGCTGCAGCTTTTTCATTAATACAGCTAGTGGGAACCAGCTACTTTAGAGCTACTGTGCAAATTCTATAAGGTACAGCACACCCAATTTTCATCCTTTGCGGAATCACGGTGAAGTGACAGCTGCTGTAAAGTGTCCCCTTCTTTTGAGCTCATTGTAACATGGCAAATAATTTGTGTTTTCAGACTTTGAGAACTGGGGGACTGAATTTTATTTGTTTTTACTGATTATTCATGTTTTGTTAAAAAATGTGAGGCCTATATTTCCATCCATATGCTATCAGTGTTAAATCAGAAAAGCCAAATGCTTTCAGATCTAATTTCCTAAATGATGAGTGGCCTGAAATGTTTGTGTTGTGAGCATCTTAGATAAATTATTGAAAACAAATCATACTGTAGATAATACTTCCATTTTTCAACAATTACTTAGGTAATTGCTCTGTTTAGATGTGATCTGGAACTAAGTATATTTTATATCAATCAGTCAGTCACTTGTTTGTTACCTAATAAAGAGTAGAAAATTATTTACTAGAAAATTATTATCATCAAAAGTACATGTGGGGGGCTGGGGATTTAGCTCAGCGGCATGAGCATCTGCGTTGCAAGCAGGCAGTCGTGAGTTTGATCCCCGGTACTGATAAAAAAAGAAAAAGTACATGTGTTCCTCTTCCTCATGATAAATCTGGTCTGTGTACTACAAACATGTTCAACCAATAAAGGGCGAGAAGAATTTATTTAAAAATGTTAACTGCATTCCTTTCTTTCCTGCCTGTAAAGACAGAGGTGCCATTTTAAATTCCACTGTCTTATGGAATATTGGGGTTTGCTGAGTATAAGATCATCAGTTATTAAGTGTGATATAAAACTTATTCATAACTAAATACCTAGCTTCCTATTAGAATCAAAATAATGTTAAGTGATATAATGACAACTTGATTTTATAATGAACTATGTTTTAGTTTAGTAAAACTTGGAATGCAGATTTCATACATTTTATCCCTAATACCTATTAAACTTCCATAAAACATTTTAATGTCTCTCATCACAGAACTCTGTATAAATAAAACATTTATGGAGATGAACAAGATATTGTGGAAATGTCTCTTAAATATATAACCCGAACTTGTCATTTTTTATTATGTTATCGAGGCCTTGTTTTTCTACTCCCTAATCACAGAAATTGATCCACTCTAAGACTCTGAATCCAACTAATTTAAAACAGACTAATGCAGCACAATAATTTTTATTGAGATTTTGCCTAAGGTTAATTAAAACTAACAAAATTACACCTTGGAGACTAAACTATGACTGGCCACTATTCAGGGCTTTTCCCAAGACCTGGGATCTAGCTTACTTTGATGCTACATTTGCAGGTCGTGATATTTCAAGAGAATTTTATAGAACCATTCTTCAGATTTCTACTGTGCACACTAGAGTTCCATAATTATTAAGGAAAAATTATGGTCCAAATTGTATTCCAGAATATAATTGTGTTATTGCCTGAGATAAGCGAGATAAACATTATCTATGAAACTAGAAGGAAAACACAAAAAGGTAGTATGCTCTGTTATACCTAAAACAATCTGTTCAAAATTATTCATTCATACACCTAGAACTGATTTTCAGTTAATCTGTGGGAAAAACAAACGCTAAATTTGCCCTCTATTTAGCAGAATCATGCAAATCAGATGTTGGTAAAAATAAGTTGACCATCTGTGCCTATTTTCCAAATTAATATAAAAGGATAAAAACAATGACATCATTTCAAACATAAGTTAATAAAATTTCATTCCACATAGTTCATTTACTTTTACCTTTAAGAATGTCCTGTGATTTGCAATGTTTTGGTATCTCTACCCTCTTTGTCCTCTTAATAGTTTATTTTATTATTTTGGTGATTAGAATTGGTTTATCTGTCAGTATACTGACATTGTTACATTCATAATGAGAGGTCCTGAGTCTGTTTGACTTGGGTTATAACTCCAAGGCATGCAAAGGAACAGGGAACATAGGATCCACTTAGAATATAGCTGATAATCAGTGCATCAGTGAAGAAGTTGAACTTGTCTCTGTGGGTTTCTATTCTTCCCTAAGCTTTGGTTAGTTCATTTTTGTGTGTTTATCCTCCTACTAATGCACACATCTGACTCTCTGTGTATAATTCACTATTCCTTTGCTACCACAATTATTCTGTCCAATTCCATTTCTTAGCTCTTAATTTTTTTGAAACTGCTGTTAAAGTTTCAGATGTAAAACATAATCAAACATCAAAACACTTTGTAATCATGAAGTATGTATTTGTCTTTGGCAGGCTGAGGACTTTGAAATTAAGGAGTTAGAAAGGACCCCTGAAGCAATAGTTCTTTAACTGTCCCATGCAAGTTTATCACCTTACCTCTTGTGCCCCCAAAGCTAGTCTTATAAACTTCAATTCACCTCCTTAAAGGTAAGCCATATAAAGTAAACCTTCTGTCACACAAAAGAAGCTATAAAATCAAGAAAAGTGTTTGACCTCCTACACAGTTTCTATGTAAAAACTCACCACACAGAATTTCTGTGAGCTAACTTCTACAAAAGTATGTCACCTCTTCAACAAGGTGTCTTATCTATAACCAAATGGAGGAAGTTATATACACAGAGGGAAGGAGAACCCAGAAAGAAAAATCATGAGGGGTCCTCCTCCCTCAGGAGATTATTCTTCTGAGCTTTCTTGTCTGGTGATAATTGTACAAGGCAGCCCATTCTTCCCTGAACATTGAGACAACATCAAAATCTGTCTGTTTGCTTTTTTTAATTTTGCAATTGTGTCTATCTTGTAAATACTTTTTTAAATTTTGAAGCAAATAATCAATACCTAATAATGAGATTTATTTTGCTTTGTTGCCATGTATCTACAGTTTATTTTGATTATCTTCATTCAAATTACATCCCTTATCTCCATCATTCTCAGATTACTTTCCCTACTTATAGAAATCACTCTTTTTTCCTCCTCCTCTTTTTCCTTTCCTTTCTATTTTCCTCCTTTCTTCTTATCTTTCTTTCATTCTTTCTTCTGTATAAATTGCTCAAATAAGAAAAAAACATGATATGCAATCTTCTGAAACAGCTTATTCTGTTAATATTATGGTGTCTAGTGTGATGCATTTGCCTATAAATGATATTTGATTTTTTACAAATATATTTTTTTATGTTTATCTTTTAATGAGTATGTAGGCTGGTTTGGTCTGTTTCATTGTGTTACATGAGCAAATAACAAAAGACCAGAAAGAAGCCTACTGTTTTGCATTAATTTGAAAACTAAAATGATTGTTCTTTGTGCTGAGATGATTATGGAGAAAATGATAAAGTAGATTCCAAATATATCTTATGTTCAGAATTAACATGATGGAAGGGAAATGAAATCAGATAGAAAATTCCAGAAATAGATACATTAAATCTTTAATTCACCAAAATTGTATAGATTTCTATTATGGAATACTAAATTTGTGTACTACAAGAACCAACACAAGACACTCTGCCCAAATCTCAGACTGTTCTGGACCCTCCAGGCTTCCAGGTGCAGTGAAGTGGAGAAGTGGGTCTGAGGCCTCTACATCTGCCTCCTCATCCTGGCTGCACTTGGAGAACTGCTGAACTTCTGATGGGTGGGTGGGCCCACACTATCCCTGGAGCCCAGCCTGTTTCGGACTGCTGCGCCTAGCCATTGGTGTGCAGAGGAGGGGCTGGGTGGATCTGGGGCGCCTGTATCAGCCTTCCCATCTGTCTGGAGGACTGTGGATGTCGCGGCAGGCGGTGGAGCATCACAGGTTCTGGAGGCCCTGCAGCCTGTGGTGAGTGCTCAGCACACTCTGCCCAGAGCCCAGACTGTTTGGGTCCCTCCAGGCTTCCAGGTGCAGTGAAGTGGAGAGGTGGGTTTGAGGCGTCTACATCTGCCTCCACATCCCGGCTGCGATTGGAAAGCTGTCGAGCTTCCAAGGGGCAGGTGGGCACACAGTGTCCCTGAGGCCCAGCTTGTCTGGAACTGCGGAGTTCTGAGCAGGCAGAGGAGGGCCATTGGTTCTGCAGGCCCAGTGGCTTGGGGTAGCATGGTGCCAGAGTCTCAGTAGCTGCAAACATAGAAGGGGATTTTCAACAGATCCTGAGGAAGCTTTCAAATAACACTTGAAACACAGAAATATAGGAAAATGACAAAACGAAAGATCAAATACAACCTCAAACCTCCAGCCCATCTCAAGAAACCCTAGGAGCAATGTATATAGAAGAAAATATATGCCATTCACCTCAAATATTGGACACAATAGCTACTGAAATTAACAAGCAACTCCAGGAAGCTTTAAAGAAATTCAAACTCAAGATAATCTCCCAGATAAAAGAAGAAATGATAAAAGAAATGAAAGAGATTCTAAATATATCTAAAGAAAACACAGATAAAAAATTGGGGGAACTAAACAAAAAGATAGAATCCCTAGATGAGCAATATAAGAAACAAACAGAATACATAATGCAGATGCACAGAGATATACAGGAAATAAAAAACTCCACTGAAGGTTGTAAAAACCGCCTTAATGAAAGTGAAGATAGAATTTCAGACCTTGAAGACAGGATTGCAGCTAGTGAACAGGAAAGGAAAGATCTTTTAAAAAATAACAAGGAATCAGGAAACAACAATTCAACAACTGCAAGATGATGCAAAGAAGAATAACATAAGAATGATAGGGATTAATGAAAAAGAAGGAGACAACATAAAGGATGTCAAGAGGATATTTAGAGAAGTAATAGCTGAAAATTTCCCAAGCATGAGATCAGAAACCGACATCAGGATCAGTGAAGCATATAGAACTCCAAACAGTCATAACCAAAATAAAACTACACCCAGACATACAATAATCACCATCCCAGAAATCCAACACAAGAATAGATTATTAAAAGCTGTCAGAGAGAAAAGACAGATCACTTATAAAGGAAAACCTATCAGAATCACAGCAGACTTCTCAGCACAAACGATAAAGTCAAGAAGAGCATGGAGTGAAGTATTCCAGATCCTAAAGCAAAATGATTTCCAACCTAGACTGATGTATCCTGCAAAACTATCATTCAAAATTGATGGTGAAATATGATACTTCCATGACAAAGAACAGCTGAAGAACTTCATGAATACCAAACCAACCCTGCAAAAAATATTGAAAGACAGTTTAGATACACAAAGGAAAAAACCACTAAGCAAAGCAAATAATTAAACAGAACAGAAAGATAAAGATGCAACAACAGAGAGATAACATTCCTACAATTAACCAGCATTTAACAGTAATAACCATTAATGTAAATGGTCTCAATGCACCAATCAAAAGAAACAGACTAGCAGAATGGATCAAGAAACAAAATCCAACCATATGCTGTTTACAGGAAACCCATCTAACCCAGAAGGATACTCACAGACTGAAAGTCAAAGGATGGAAAACAATTCTTCATGCAGCAGGAATCCAAAAAAAGGCAGGAGTAGCCATTCTGTTTGCAGACAACGTGAACTTTAAACCAACAATGACCATAAAGGACAAAGAAGGTCACTACATACTCGTAAGGGGAAAACTCCAAGAGGAAGAGATAACCATCTTAAATATATATGCACCAAACTCCAGAGCACCCAGTTATATAAAACAATTATTAACAGAAATGAAAACTCAAATTATCAGTGACACAATTGTAACAGGAGACCTTAATACACCACTGACACCAAGGGACAGATCAACCGGACAGAAAATGAGCAAAGAAATAACAGAACTGAATCACACCTGTGAACAAATGGGTTTGATAGACATATACAGAATGTTCCACCCAACAACATCAGAATACACATTCTTCTCAGCAGTACATGGATCATTTTCTAAAATAGACCATATATTAGCTCACAGAACATATTTAAGCAAATGCAAAAGAGTTGAAATCATCCCTTGCATACTATCGGATCATAGCGCTCTGAAATTAGAAATTAATGATAAAAGATACTGCAAAAATTCCGCAAACACATGGAAACTAAATAATACACTCTTGAGTAATCAATGGGTCACAGAAGAAATTAAAGAAGAAATTAAACAATACCTAAAAGAAAATGAAAATGCAGATACAACTTACCGGAATCTGTGGGATGCAATGAAAGCCGTTCTGAGAGGAAAATTTATTGCACTGAGTTCCTACATCAGGAAAACAGAATGAATACAAATAAATAACTTGATGCTACACCTCAAACAGCTAGAAAAAGAAGAGCAAGTCAAGCCCAAAGCCAAAAGAAGAGAGGAAATTATAAAAATCAGAGCAGAAATCAATGCAATAGAGACTAAGAAAACAATCCAAAGAATCAACGAATCAAAGAGTTGGTTCTTTGAAAGAATAAATAAAATCGATAAGCCCCTAGCCAACCTTATTAAAAAAAAGGGAAGAAAAAGTTCAAATTCATGCAATAAGAAATGAAAAAGGAGAAATCACTACAGACCCAATAGAAATACAGAGGATCATCAACACCTATTTCGAAAACCTCTACTCTCAAAAGTTTGATAACACAGAAGAAATAGACAGATTCCTAGAAGCA
This sequence comes from Cavia porcellus, assembly GCF_034190915.1. Classification (NCBI taxonomy): domain Eukaryota; kingdom Metazoa; phylum Chordata; class Mammalia; order Rodentia; family Caviidae; genus Cavia; species Cavia porcellus. The sequence goes on from NW_026947484.1 coordinate 20,053,133, forward strand.
TATGAAGTACCAAAGCTAGATCAAGAGGATATAAAACTGTTGAATAACCCAATCTCTGCTAATGAAATTGAAAATGTAATTAAGGCCTTACCCACCAAGAAGAGCCCAGGCCCAGATGGATTCACTGCAGAATTCTACAAGAAATATAAAGAAGACCTAATGCCGACACTCCTCAAACTATTCAATGAAATTGAAAGGGAAGCAATCCTTCCTAAGTCATTCCTGGAAGCAAATATTACTCTAGTACCAAAACCTGAGAAAGACCCAACTATGAAAGAGAACTATAGACCGATCTCCCTAATGAACACAGATGCAAAAATCCTCATTAAAATATTGGCAAATAGGATCCAGCAAATCATCAAGAAGATTATACAGCATGACCAAGTGGGATTCATCCCAGGAATGCAAGGATGGTTCAACATACGCAAATCAATAAATGTAATCCACCATATCAATAAAGCCAAAAATAAGAATCACATGATCATTTCTATAGATGCAGAAAAAGCCTTTGATAAGGTCCAACACTTATTCATGATAAGAACTTTACAGAAAATTGGAATAAATGGTCTTTACCTCAATATAATAAAGGCCATTTATGACAAACCAACAGCCAGCATCATACTAAATGGCCAAAAATTGAAAGCCTTTACTTTAAAGTCGGGCACAAGACAAGGATGTCCTTTATCACCACTCCTATTTAATATAGTACTGGAAGTACTAGCCAGAGCAATTAGGCAAGAAAGAGAAATAAAAGGGGTAAAGATAGGAAAAGAAGAAGTTAAATTATCATTGTTTGCAGATGACATGATACTCTACATAGAAGACGCCTTAAACTCCATTGAAATACTCTTAGATACAATAAATAAATTCAGTAATGTGGCTGGATACAAAATCAATACTCAGAAATCAATAGCATTCCTATACACAAACAACAAAATTACAGAGAGGGAAATACGAGAAACTGGACTATTCACATTAGCAAGCAAAAAAATGAAATATTTAGGAATTACTCTTACGAAAGAAGTGAAAGACTTATACAGTGAAAATTATAATACACTGAAAAAGGAAATTGAAGATGATCTCAGAAAATGGAAAGATATCCCTTGTTCATGGATAGGAAGAACAAACATTGTGAAGATGGCCATTCTCCCAAAACTGTTATACAGATTCAATGCAATCCCAATAGAAATACCATCAACATACCCTATAGATCTAGAGAAATCACTCCTAAATTTCATCTGGAACCAGAAGAGACCTAGAATTGCAAAGGCAATTCTAAGCAGCAAAGACAAAGCAGGAGGCATCACAATCCCTGACTTGAAGTTATACTACAAAGCAACAGTAGTAAAATCAACATGGTATTGGAATCAAAACAGAGCCGAAGATCAGTGGAATAGATTAGAAGATACAACCACAACTACAAACACACTCAACCACCTTATCTTTGATAAAGGAGTCAAGCAGGTTCACTGGAAGAACGACAGTCTCTTTAATAAATGGTGCTGGAAAAACTGGCTCTCCATTTGCCGAAAACTAAAGCTAGACCCATGTCTATCACCATGTACTAAATTAAAATCTAAATGGGTCAAAGATCTGAACATTAAAACAGAAACACTAAATCTATTGGAAGACAAATTAGGTAGAAACCTTGGAGACATAGGAGTAGGTAAAGAATTCATGAACAGGACTCAAACCGCATGGGAAATTCTTCCCAGAATCAATAACTGGGACCACTTCTTATTAAAAAGTTTCTGCATGTCAAAAGAAATCTCCAGCATAGTGAAAAGAAAACCCACAAACTGGGAAAAGATTTTAGTGAACTCTCTCTCAGACAAGGGCCTCTTGTCTAAAACATATAAAGAATTAAAGAAACTCAGACCTCCAAAATTCAAAGATCCAATCCAAAAATGGGCATCTGAGATGAATACGCAATTCTCAGATGAAGAAATGCAAATGGCAAATAAATACATGAAAACATGCTCATCATCATTGGTCATTAGAGAAATGCAAATTAAAACCACACTGAGATACCATCTCACTCCTGAAAGAATGGCCAGGATCAAGAAAACCGACAACAAATGCTGGAGAGGCTGTGGGGAAAAAGGAACTCTCCTGCACTACTGGTGGGAGTGTAGACTGGTACAGCCTTTGTGGAGATCTGTCTGGAGATTTCTCAAAAAGTTGGGACTGGAAATCCCATTTATTCCAGCTATTCCACTTCTAGGCATATTCCCAGAAGAACTGAAAGCATCATACCACAGTGATATATGTGCACCTATGTTTATAGCAGCACAATTTGTAATCGCCAGATCTTGGAAACAACCCAAGTGTCCATCAACTGAGGAATGGATAAAAAAGCTGTGGTATTTCTATACAATGGAGTATTATTCCGCTATAAAGAAGGATCACATTGAGATATTTATCAATAAATGGGCGCAGCTTGAGACCATACTCATAAGTGAAATAAATCAATCTTGCATGTGTGAATACCGAATAGTTTCCCTAATGTAAGTAATGATTCAAATATATAAAAATAAGTCGTAATCATGATTCCCCATTAGGTGGCCTTGAAGCTCTATAAAGTTTTCACTCATTAATTAGAAAGGCTTTATTCTGGGCTTCTTGATATGAAAATATTTGAAGCTAGAGTATATGAAGTTTTATCCAAACATTTCAAGGAAAAAGACAGATACTATGGTAACTACTATTAAGTCGGGTTATATGGTGGTGAAGTACTAGGTTGCTGAAACAGTCATGCTTTGACCTCTATTGTTATATTGCTTTGTCCTGTTTTATCTTAATCTCCCCCTTATTGTTTTAAAAAAATTATTTAGTCATTTCTTATGTTTGTCTTAATTAAAGAAAAAATTTAAAAAATTAGGATATATAAATAGTAACTCTTTTTGATTTCCTATTAACTTGTTTTGAAGTCCTGTAGTACTCCCACGATCTTGTTTTGACCGATTAGACTCTGTTCCATTCTATATGATAGTATCAAGTTTGAAGACATAGGCAACTACTTTGAAGGCAATAAGATTCACTAAGTTACCCATTCTGGTTTGACTATTGTCTTCTTTGGAAGTCCTGTAATGTTTACAATGCCTAAGTTTTATTGGTCTTGTTCTCTACTGTTTTGTTCAACTTTATAATATCTAATGAGATAGACAATTCTTTTTAAGGAAACAAGGGACAATGTTGATAACCATTGTTGATAACCTTGTACTCTGTTCTACATCATGTGCTATGTCTATCCTTGGTTTTGACTGACAACTGCACATGGTTTCAGCCAATCTGGTATATATTGGGAAGTCAAGGGTAGCCATAAGACAACAGTGACACAATGCCTCAACCCTCCAAAGCACATGCATGAACACTGATACATAGAGGAAGACCTGACATGGCATTTGATTCAGGCTTTAACTTACAATTCAAATATAGAGGTAGCAGCAGGTCTCTCATGCCCTTTTCCAATTCAAATCTACCTTGTCCTGTGTATGTCCCTCAAGGTGGCAGCTTTCTTGTGTGTCCTATCTGTGAGATGAGTAGGAAGGGAGGTGGATTGCTGTATAGGGTGGTGACAGACAGGAGGTAATTGGTGGGGAGAGCTAGGTGTGGAGGTGGCCACAACAAGACGGCACTGACTCTCTGGGTTCTGCATTCTTCCCACCCCTCTTTTATGGCACTCTTGATACCTGCTCAATAAGAGCAGGTGTGATATTCTTTGTGCAGGGTTTGCAGAAACCATGCAGAGCACTCTTGCCATTGGCATGCTGGTGTTCTCAGGTCAGGGGCAAGTGTGTGCTCACCCATTAGACACAGAAGGAGAATTTTCATCCTCCTGTGTACTTTCATGAAGAATTATGGTGCCTGAAGACCATCATGGATCCACTCAAGACCACAGTCCAAAAAAGGCTAGTAAGAATCTTTTGATTGTATTTCCATTTTTTGGTTCAAGATCTGCTAGAGATGAGCCAGGACTTGGTAGAAGCCCATGCCTATAATCATGGCACCAGACAGGCTGAGATGGCAAGTTTGTCATGAATTCAACCACACTCTGGGATACATAGTAAGTTAGAGGCCAGCCTGCAAGACACAGCGACTTGGTACCTGCAAAAGAAAAACGACAATAGTATAAACATTCTAGTGCACACAAGGCTCCTAGCATGGCTGAAGCCTTATACATATTTATTGCTATTGGTGGCACTAACATGACCAAGTTCATTCTATGCTTCTCATCCTTTGACAAGTTGCTCCCACAATAGCCCATGCTGCTCTTGAACATGCAAGCCTTGGGCTTCAGGCTCACAGCTACATCACATATACATTCGTGCCCTCTTGAGTAAAAGCTTTTCATTCATCTCATGATTTTGAGCTCTGTCTCTTTGTCTTTTCAGTGCTCTCTCTCTCTCTCTCTCTCTCTCTCTCTCTCTCTCTCTCTCTTTCTCTGTCTCTCTGTCTATCTCTTTCTGTCCCTTTCTGTCTACTTCTCTGCCTGTCTCACACTCATATTTGCTCTCCATCTGAGTCTCTTTTCACCCTCTGCTATCATTGTTTCTTTATCCTTCAGTCTTTCTCTCTTTTTCTATCTCTCTCTCATTTGATCTCTATTTGTCTCTGTGTCTGTCCATCTGTCTTTCTTTCTATCTCTCTCCCTCTCTCTTGCTATCTCTCTCTGTTTCTCTGTCTCTCTGTCTCTCTCTGTCTCTCTCTGTCTCTCTCTCTCTCTCTCTCTCTCTCATCTTCCTTAACTTTCTGAATCTCATTACATCTCATTTTGGCACTACATCTTTCCCATTCTCAGTATCTTCCTCTCTGTCTCTGTCTCTTTCTCTCTCTCTGTCTCTTTCTC